>NC_089854.1:37320224-37941724 GCF_036373705.1 Amia ocellicauda | reverse complement strand
TGCCAAACATGCATAATTAGGCTTATGTATTTGGTTTTGCTCGTTTGCTTCATTACAATCTCGCTAACGAACACTTTCCCTCCTCACCTTCTCTGTACCCTTCTGTCTTGTCTAACGTATCCTAAAGGGTCTGCTTGTTTTACTTCTGGAGAATCAATAAGATAAGTAAAAATAGGCAATATATATCTTTTACATAAAACACTTTTTCACTATATTATTTTATTTTTAAATCTTCCAAAACCTTCTATGTTTCTAAAGATCTAGTTTAACTATTTTGACTATTTTAGTACTTCTTAGTGTAGCTGCACAACGAAACAGATTTAGGGCCAGGACAAATCAAAACTTTGACCTACCCACAAAGTGCAAATACAAACCTATACCACATCACGGTTCTACTACTATAAATAATCAAAATGCAATAAGGTAACTGTTTGTAATTTGTGATTTGTTTGTAGGTCTAAGTTTGGATTTGATCTAGGATTTAAGGTTATTCTCTTTAACCTGAGCCTTAAGTCACAAAAGGCGAGAATCGCTCTCATATAATTTGACAATTTGGGATTGGGTGACAATTAAGCAGCCTAACAAATTGTCCAAATTGTGGATTGGTGATGAGACAAAAAGCAAAGACTTGACACTTCAGATCTGTGCTGGTGCCACAACTTACTAGACGGCAAGCTGTATGTTAAATCAACATTTTCAACATTTCATTGCCATGTCTGCAACTCAAATAGTTAACCGAGCAGAAACACAACTCCTACCCTCACAGAAGTCCACCTTTCCTGGCAAACTAAACCTTAAACTTAGCTAAATGCGAAGCCTAAGTACTAAATAACACCAATTAGGATCGCAGCAAGAATAGCAAGTTCCTTTTGTGTTTCAGGTGCCCCCGTATGAGATAAATTAGAATTAATCTTGTTCACTGTTGAATAGGCAATTCGATTACTCGTACAAGTTATTCATCCTGGAGGGTTATGGTGTCCTCTCTTTTGTGTTCTAGCACTACACCCCGTAGTTCGGATTAGGACTACACCCTGTTGTATCAGGGAACTGATGTAAAAATTAATTGCATGAGAGGAGACACTTTGTTGCAGCCGTGTCAATCTGTCACATCTCTCTAATGTTTTTGTTTTGCTGTGTTTTTTGAAAGCCAATTCTCCATTTCTGTGTGGGTTACTCCATCTGCAGTAGTAATAGCAAGTCACTTATAAAAGTAATTTCAACTTAAATGAGGATTCCATTTACTCTACTGAAAAGCTGTTATGCTTGTCTCAATTTTTCACTGCAGGGCATTTTCTCCATTCTCTTCTTATTATCCATAAACACCGTAATTTACTGCAATTTGGGAATGATTATAATTTCATTGTTCATCTATTAAAATTAAAGATCACCTCTTTACTACACATCATTGTTTTGTTTAATGCTTGGAGGAAAATCCCTCAACATTATATAGGTTTTCAATACATCAACATACTAGATATGCGAAGGACAAGACCTGGGTTTGCATATCTGAACAATCTGTTCTCAAAATATGGTAGCTTTGTAATAATTTGGATACTGACTTCATAAATAGGTTGAAAGCCTTTTAGAACAAATCTCCTAAAATAGCCCAGATGAGCTCTAAAACGAGATGAAAACGCCATGTGCCGATGGTATGTAGATCAGGTTTATTACTCATGAACATGGGGATCAAAAGCTGTTTTTTTTTTTTTCAGTCACGATTTATATCTCTCCAGAGGAAACTGTCAGCAATGTAATGCACAACTCAAGACCTTCCAAAGCAGATGCTTGTAAAACCTAGAAACTGAAGCAGGGAAATAGAATAATTTTTATTAAAATCTGGGTATTATACGAAAGGTTGCCATGTGTGAAAGCTATTAAAATATATATACTTTCTATTATATTGTTATCGTTTAAGTGCTTACACACGAGATGTCAGCTTTTTAGAAGTCTAAGACAACATGAAGATGGAAAATGCATTGCCTGATCATGATATTGTTTTAAAGATGCAAAGCATCTACTACAATCTGAATAAACATTAGAAACGTGCCATTAGATTATATCACATAATTCCAGTAAAAAAGCAAGCAATTATTTTAATTTACCACACTTTCCTTTCTGTGTTGTGAATACATAAAAAAAAAACATTACATCTTATACATACCGCCAATATTTGCAGAAATTCCAATTGCATTTGTTTTACAAATTAAAACGGTGAACAGAAACGCTTGAAGCTGCTTTATAGTGCACAATAAACAATTGATTTCAAAATCTACAATGGCCAACCAGTTTAATCTCTTTGCCATGCAAAATGTAATTTCAAGGTATACATGTTTGTGCATGTCTGTGGAGGGTGTTTTTTCTGGGTTTGGGGGGTTGTAAATGAGTGAGGCATTAAAGACTGTCTTTGGAATGTCAGCAAACTAGACAGTCAGCTTGAGAAGGTGAAGTGAATGAAAATCCAAAGGCAGTACCAGGAAATATATTACTTACAGCATAAAAATAAGCTGTTCGCCTCAATTTGATTGTAAAGAAACACTATAAAAAATATGATCAGTACTGTAAAATAGCATTACATTTTGCCTGTTTCTTTTATAATGCAAATTATAAAGTACTTGAAAGTAGTAAATGTATTTGAATTTTGGAGTTTCTGTCTGTAAAAGCCCTTCTAATAAGGACTTCTGTGATCACAATCCAGTGTAAGACATCAGTATCACAATTTTAGTTTATTTCCTGAAATGAAGGTGTTGTATTCTGATCCAATTCTTCACCAGTGTAAAGTTTACTAGTTTAGGAAGAACCAGCTGTATAAATCATGCAAAGCAGAAGTTACAAATTGTGTTGCCTAGCAACTGTAAAGGTCTGTGCTGAACAAACACTATTGTACATGCATTTCTAATTTCCAGAATGACTTAATAGAAGTGCCAGAGTCCAAATGTGGAATTCAATTAATTAGACAGACAGAAAGATACACAAAACAACATTATTATTATTATTATTATTATTATTATTATTCCATAGTAGTAGTTTTATTTATAATATAATGATATTATTTATTTGACTGCTTCATGGTTAATTCTGTTAATTACTTCTTTAGGTAGTTGTTCACTTTCTGGCCATATACTGCCTCAGGATGTACACAGATTAAATATATTTTTACATTTAAATCAAATATTCAATTTCAATTCAAGTCACAAACTTTGTAAATGCTATGTCAATGTGTAGCAAATGAGTACTAAAATTATAATCCGGCACCTTTTTTGTGGTCATCTGGTTATTTCATGAAACTTCTGGCAGTTTATAGAAGCTTCTGGGGATTTGCCACTGGCTAGATAAGAGCCCACATACAGAAGCAATCCTAAACCTCATCATCACAGGGAAGAAAGAAATGAAATGTCTGAAAATAGCCAGCGCATGGTAACTGATGACTGGTGATGGACTGAAAAAAAATCTAATGGAAAGAATCGTCCCAGTTGTAGTGTCCCTCAAAATGACATCAAAGTTAGTGGGATCACTGTTTTCACCAGGACGGGAGGAGGACACAAGTCAAATATGCACCAACATAAAACAAATTGATCTTGCAGTTTGAATCCAGGATCGTCATGACTCTCACGTCTTCATTGGGATTAGGTATCTCCAAGTCGCCAGCTGCATGAATCAGTTGTATGGGAGACGCCTCCACTGGAGTTGCCACATAAAACAGCACGTGAATAACTCCCAAGCTGGACTATTCCATGGTAAGATAAAACCAAGATTGAGCTTTCTGAATATCCACAGCAATGGTTTGTTTGAGGCAGTAAAGGCAGCAGTCACGGAACGAAGACTGTCCCCTCTGTAAAGATACATTTTGCTTTGAGTCTGTTCTGCGTCCTCAGGTCCTGGAGCTCTCTTCAGAATGGAAGTACAGATGGATTTCAAAGTCTTCCAGGATATTTGATCTCACAAGCTGGTGCCCTGTGCTGTGAAGCTCAAGCTTGACTTTCCAACAAGATAGCAATCCAGAGCACACATGTGAGCCTATGACCAAATGGCAATCCCAGTTCTTGATTGGCCATTGCAACTTCTTGACCACAATCCAACATTACACCTGTAGAATGGACTGAAGAAAATGATGCACAAGGGCAAACTGCTTGGATAAAGGGGTTTGCCAAACAGGTACATAAAAACGAAACTAATAATTCAATATGGAGATATAATTGATGAATGGGCAAAAATCCCACCTGAGAAATAACTAAATCTATTCAAAAGGTTACTGAAAATTCCTTTAAAAAATTATGGATTAAAAAAATTCTGATTGCTAGGTTTGAACATATATATATATATATATATATATATATATATATATATATATATATATATATATATATATGTTCATATACCAACTGTTACACTTCATGAAGCGTATAACAAAATTGTAAAGTATGTTTCTCTCTCTCTCTCTCGATATATAAACAGAATAAAATTAAATATTTACATTTGAACTTTTAATGTTCTTGTGACTAATACCTTACATTACATGCTATAGTGCATAATAATGAGAATAATCATACTAGCCCACTCAACAACATTCATCTAATGATAATTGCTTCTGTATTATTTCTAAATAAAAAATAAATAACAGACAAAACAATACATTTGTTTTTAATATTCTTTATTTTTTCCAATGTGCCTTGTGATTCAACATGTACAAATGAGCAACTTTAATTCAGCAAACATTTAAAATATAAAACTGAATATAGTTTTTCATTATTTACATGAAAACATATATACAGAAGGGAATATTCCAACAGAAATATGTTTCGTCTGAAAATCGTTAACCTCGCCAGTGATGACTCCAGTTGTTTCATAATTCATCATTTTGTACCGAGCCAAAATAAAAGCATGTGGAAAAAAAATGTAATAGACCAGGAGATTTTTTATTCAGGTTTTCAGACTAGCCACATCTTAAAATATATATTTTTGTTAAGGAAGTTTAGAAATTCAAACCTTATGTACGGACATATAAAAGTACAAGGTATTTGTTTTGATTATGCCAGTCTAAGTTGGTTGGCCACGAATAATTGTTTAATCCACCCAGACAATGTGACCAAAACGACAACAGTTTAGATGCAAATGTTAAGTTAAAACCCCACCTCAATCAACAGTGTATAAGAATATATATGAATCTAAATCTGAGCATCAAGTTTGGTTAACAGCATTGTTTTCCTCAATAGATAAAGAAAGCCCTATTCAAATGAAAATGTTTAACCAGACTATGCCATATGTAGATGGGGGGATTATAATATGTGGCTTTACACATATATAAAACTGTCCGGGTCAGATAGTTTTAAGTTTAATCAGATTTTTTTCAGGAACATTCAGAATATAAAGAGCATCTAGAAAACAGTGGAATGTGAACTTGTGTTTTTATATTTCTGTCTTGTACACAAAAAACGCTTTGTAAAAATCTATACAAAATTTGCTTTTCATGAACACTTTGTGAATTCGTTTTTCTTATCGCACTTTGCATAGTTGGGTAAATGAAACTTTGCAAACTTCAATTTGGTTCACAGTTGAATGATTTTTACCCAAAGGAAATTACTAATAACAATATAAAAGCTGGAATTTGATAGCTTTTGTTTTCTCCTTGAAGGATGCCTAACTCTAGGTAAAATATCATTTGCACTTTTACAATAAAAAATAAATAATTACTAGTCCAAGAGTAGTTGAATTAAGGCTGACTTTAAAATAAATACCAATTGCAAAAGTGCATTTATCATTGATATTACTAGAATAATAATATTGATAAAACATTACATTTAAACAAAATTGAGATTAAAATCAGATATTTTAAAATACTTATCGAAGATTTCATAAATATATTTGTTACTTTTCTTTTTTAAATAACTGGAAAATAAATATACTAGGTACTTCATGGCTTTCAAGAGCTCACAGTATCTTCAGAATGCTTTCAATAAAGGGCTGCATTGCACATTTCCATATCAAAATATAACTTATTAGAAAGAACATAGTTTGATCGTGAATTTAACAGATATTAATCTGAGGCAGCCTAAAATATACAGGCAACCCCCACACTTACAACATAATTGGTTCCTGGAGAGCCGTTGTAAATTGAGAAGTCAGAGTCCAAACTTGTATTACACATTGGTGCAATGTTATAAGTGACAGGTCTGTTCCTGGAAACCCATGTCATACCATATATATATATATATATATATATATATATATATATATATATATATATATATATGTGTATATGTGTATATGTATGTATATATATGTATATGTATATATATACATATACACATACATATATAAGGAAAACGAAATAAATGAGTCTGACTGACATTGTGCATCCTATTTTTGGATGAGGTGTGGAGTTTGCGTCATACGCTGTCATAAATGCAGGGGTTGCCTGTATCTGTGATATATTTATTAGATTAGTATATGGCACTGACCTGCATTAATACAATATATCTCATGGTGCAATGCTGTAATAAATTAATATGAGATAAAAAGCCACAATGTCTTAGATCTTAAAATGCTTATGGTACTTTGACATTTTTATCAAGTATAGTATTTCCATTTAAAAAAGGTAAAAACTTTGCATTTGTCTGTTAGTTTGTAAACAAAGACAAGGATTTATAGATATTTGTGGCTTTCATTGATAAATCACAATGCAGTAACAGAAGTTAATGTACTTAAGATACTATTCAATAAATTTTCCCTCCAATACATTCAGAAAATGTATTTTGTCCGAATTTTGGAAAACTTTTTTTTTTGTTCAAATAGAACTGTCAAAAGTAGGTTAATTCCTTATAACACAGAGTAAAGGAGCATGCAACACACAAGAGCATTGCTAAAATAGAGCCTTCACAATATATTTGAAAATAATAAAAAAGCCAGAAACAATGGCAAATAAATTTTTAAAAAATATCAATAGCAAAGCCACAATTCATTGTAGAAACAAACAAACAAACAAACAAACAAAATCAGCCCGATTTCTTAAGGGTGTTGTACTTTTACAAAATGTTATATTCTGTAAGCTAGATTCATTTGCAATCATTTTTAATTACTCAGAAGAAGAAAAAATACAGTAAGGGCCTAATTCACAATCACATTTAACTGTGAAAATGGTTCCGTAAAACTTTAAATAAAGCAAACTGGATGACTTTTAGTCTTCTAGCTGTGCTCTGGAAACCAACTTTTGTTTTATTTTAACTGGTACAGTACTTCACTCTCAAATACAAAAATATTAAACAGAAGAAACCAGAAGTATGGCATGGTGTATGGCTTATAACAAATGTGTTGTTCTGTCTTCCAGAAATAAACTTAAATTACCGCAGTTCTTGATTTCCAGTTCAATGAAAATTCATACTTTTGTCTCACTGCATGGAGAACAGATTTTACCTGCCATTTCACACCGACAGCAGAAGTGCATTGCAGTTTTTCAAATTTCCCTGTAGATAACACGGAGTTGTACAAAGAACAACTGAATAGCAAAACAACCAGAGCAATGAAGGGGGCCCACAATACCAGCCACCTTGCTTTAAGACTTCCACTGAACAGACTTCTGCAGATCATCAGACCCGGCCACCCAGTTTCCACAATACGAACTGCTCAATGATGTGTTTGTTTTTGACCTCATGTTGCACAAGTTCAGCAGTAATGTAAAAAGCAGAACCTCCAGCTCACAACAGTTACGCAATGAAAGGATGTCAGTCAGTCTTTCACATTTGGCAGTCCAGTCAATTAGCGTACTGTGCATAAAACGCAACTTTCACTCTCTCAATCTGGTGGCACAGTTTTATGGCTGGTCCAAGTTTTAGTTCCATGCATTCCTGTACTGTTGGAAGAGTTAAAAGTAGCAGTGCTTGACCATCGATATCCTGCAAACAGGAAAAGATTATTAACTTACAGAAAACAAACTGAATATATATATATATATATATATATACACACATACACACACACGATTGCAGTCAAAGATATTCAGTCAGACTGCAGTCAAAGATATTCACAAACTTTATTTGAAACAATGTTATTGATTCATTTGTTTAGTTCTATAAATACTGCTCAGTACACTGTTGCATTGATATCAGAGTATATGAAACAGTGGTGCCGCCTATTGCATCATTTCTGTGGTCGTTAAGACTTTGCACACCCACTGTTTTATCTCAATTAGTTAATTCAGGTGGCATTCAACTCTCAATAGGCCAAACCAAATGTTGAAGAAAATCTGTAAACATATAAATTGATAACTAAGAAATGGTTCATTATAAATATTTATTCAACGAAATGAATGACCGAATAATATAGAATTAAGGGTGTGAATACATTTGAATAGAGCTGTATATATTATATATTAAGAAAATATATAATATGTAAATCAATCATTAAAAAACAACCCTGCTTTTCAAAGAATATCACTAATGGGTCCAATAGTTCAATAACACATTTTGTTTTTAATTATCATAGATAACAAAATGTAAAAAAAAAATATTCAGATTCCACAATCCTGGCAATCCTACATATTTACAGACACTGTGAAATGCTGTATGGTTCTTTGTACCTGTTCTTGAAATATTTTGGCAAGGGGTGCACAGTCTGTAGACTTAATAAACCTGATGACATCGGCAACCGTCCACTCCAGAGGGTTGCTTTCCAGTACCAGTCTGCCTTCCTCGTCACAGTTTTCCACCTGCAACGGCCAACAAAATCAGAAGTGAACCATCTTCTCAAATTATAAAAAACAAAACAGTGACAGATAACACACTGTGTAAATAGATACAAATAGAACAGAAATGGCAATCTGACATTTATTCTACAGTTTGTACAAATGCATTGGTATTTGCAAAAATGATTAGGCTTTTGAGCTGTTACAGCCGCTGCAGTCGCCATGCAGCTAGAAAAGTTCCACGATGGTCAGAAACATGAATACAGTAAATAACACAATTGAGTCCAATTAAAAGGTCATAAGGTCACATATGTTTCTCTCTTGCAGCTGAACGTTTATTATTAATAACCTATAACCTACCTATTAATAACCATCAACAGTTTGTTACGTAGGCCTGGCAGTTTGTGAACATAGTATTTATAGAGATTAGTAGTCAATAGTAGTAGTTATGGAGATTAGCGACTACAGACAGCACTGTTGTGTTGTATTTAAAAGTTTCAATACAATTTGTATGTTATGAATAGTCCATCTAATCTAATGTATTCTCTCATCAATTGAAACATTTGCATTGAGGCACAACAACTGTTTTGGTAACATAAATCACCAATCATACTGTAACATGGTTTGCACAACAGAAATATGGATTTTATAATTGCTACACTACGGGAAGGTGCACAGTGAATTGAGATGACTGTTTCCTACATGGTAAACATAATTAAGATTACTTCATTAGTTACACATTTGGAAAATACTGCAAGACAATTAGAAAAGGTAAGGAAGGAAATCCAATCAGATCCCACAGTTAATCATGGTAATCATACACATTTTCAGAAACTTAATTTGCTTTGGTTTTTATAAATATTGTACATATAATTGAAAATCCTGTACATATCTAAACTTTAACTTAGGCTCCTATGGCTGTTATACACATTGTAAACATATTTAAGATAAGTTTATTAGCTATTATGTGCCTTGCACCTACAATCTGAGAGAATTTGAAAGAAAAGCTAAATTGTTAATTTATTTGTTTAATACAGGTGCTTTGAACTTGGTCCCTGTGAAAGGTCTGCCTTCATGCTATCACATGCTTCCTGTTCTCACTGAATGCATCTTCGTTCTCCTCTCTCAGTCTGCTTGTCAGCTTCATGACTTCATGACTTGTTATGACTCTGGGCTGTTTCTGAGGTGTTCCGATTTAACTCCCTTTTCAACATTTCGTTGTCAAAACACTACTTGCCTTTAATCTGCTGGCTGTTAATTGATAAAGATGCATTCTTCTAAACAACTCTACTAATGAGATTTGCTCCCAAACAAGCCTGTCTTTATTCACACTCAGAGAACGATGCGATGGCACACTGACTGATGGGTTAATTACTCTAACAGGAGGCACGCTCCATATCACCTGATTGCAGTTGCGAGAGTGCCCTTTTAATGGGGCAGAAATTATTAAATACATGCTCCCTTTGTCATCAGATCTCCGTGATTTGATGGAGAACCGGAACCGGATTAATCCCTTTTACAGCAGAAATAAACATGGGGAAGCACCGGGCCAATTAGTACATGACCTAACGTTGTTTGCTGTAATGTGTGGCTGAATGTATTCTTTGCAGGGATGTTGTAGTCCCTTCTGGTTGTAGTGTCTTTTCTTGCAAGCTAGTTTGGACAAAGATGTCTGCTATTTGACTTCTTTACAAAATATAGCATATTCATATGGCAAAAACAATGATAAAAAAAACAGTCCGCTGAGTCTCACCTTTGCTGCTGTGCGTTTGGCTGGGTGGTACTTGACGTCTTCGGTGTAGGACAGCGACCGGGTCGTCCTCTTGCGGCGGGACCTCTCTGTGCTGGCCGGAGCACCGGAGTCTGTGTTCCTTCTCATCGTCACCGCCCTGCGGGGTCGGCTGCTCACCACCTCCACGGAGGAGGTGTCGGTGTGCTCCTCTCGCTGCTCCGAGCTGGTCTCTTCGCTCCCAGTGTCGTCATCGGCGCCATCTTGGTCATCATCATCGTCACTGTCCTGAAACAGATGCCCATGTCGACGTTATACTGAGGTCTCCCCAACACCTATTAGGCGATCACACTGAACAATCTGCCCCCATAACCCCAATTTGTCTGTCCGTAGTTTTCTTCCCTCGAGCCCTAGGGAGAGGAGTACCACAGATGTATCTATATATATATGCTTATTTCTTATTTTGTCTTTTGTGTTTTGCATATAATTTTTTGTGTGTGGAATCTGTCAGTCACCCTGGGTATGGGTGTCTGCTAAATAATGAAGTAATAATAACAAAAATCTATATATTTGGCTTGTGACAAAGGAGACACGTAAGCAGCTACGGAGGTGGCGTTTCCCTTCTCCTACCTGTGGGGACCCAGCGGGGGTGTAGTCTACAGCAGAAGATCGGCGTTTCTTCTGTACAAAGATCGACTTGCGCTTCTTCCTTCGGCGGGTAGGTTTAGGAAGTCCAGTGTCTGGGCAGGTATCTCCTATAGTTGTCTTTATAACTTTTTTCTTCTTTCCATAATAATATGCTATTGAAATTGAAAAGAGAGGAAGGATCACATTAAGAAATTAAGAAATATGTCTGTTCCATGTGGGAGAAATGTACTTCACCAAAGAAAATAGATGCTTATAACCCAGTTTTCCAGAAACTTCAGCTTGACAAGTACAGACTGATACTGTTTGTTTTCACAGAGGTATTTACACTGAAATATAATGTCTTCTCTTAAACTGCTTGCTGTGAGCAAAAGCATCTCAAGAAAGGGAATGAGGTTGTTCAAGTTAATGCCAATTTATCTTGGACGTTTGGACTAGTACTTTCCTGAAACCTCTATTGTTATTCAAAATAAGAAGAATAAATCTACAGATACCATGTGATTTCTGTATGGTGTGCAAACAAGCCAGCTCCTAGGCTTTCTAATTTATCAATTTTACTATAGGATGCACTGTGTTGCAATGTTGGCTTTAAAAACTCACTGAAAGAGGTCAAATCTACTGCATGCTGGACAACTATGTGTTGTAGCATACATATGCCAGTAGGAATGTATGTAGCAACCACACACATTTTATTGGGGGAAATATTTGCAATTCACTATATGGACTACAGTTTATTTCACCTACTGTCAACCTGACTCTCACACCTACTTAGTGGTGTTGCAAATTTAACACATGTGCTGGGAGTTCCTCCGTTTTTCTCAAGATGAAGAATACTAGGTGTGAATTATTTTCCATTGGGATGCATAATCAACACATATGCACTCAACTAAAAGATCAATGTTATGCTACCTCCTCCACCATATTCAACATGTGCTTTTGGTTTAACATTTATTTTTTACCCATTTCTTTTGGCAAACCAGTTTTCCCAAAGCAATTCATTTTTTAAACTTGTTGTTCTACAAAAAAAAAAACACCAAATAAGGCTCTTATGCTATCCTGCCATGAAATTTTATATGATGACCTATACATGCACATACACAGTTGTAGCTAACCATCTTCTCAGAGTGCAGTGCGCATGTGTGTAGTATTAGTTCCTACTTTTCCTAAACTGAATTTGATCATTTCCATCATTGCACAATTTCCTACTAAAATACGTCAAACAGTTCTGCAATGATTCCATCAGAATTGTTGCAGGATATGCTAATGAAAGTGTAAGGTGAATTAATAAATGACAGTGTTTATCATATAGTCTTCATATGTCTTTCTCTCTCTCTCTCTCTCTCTCTCTCTCTCTCTCTCTCTCTCTCTCTCTCTCTCTCTCTCTCTCTCTCTCTCTCTCTCTCTCTCTCTCTCTCTCTCTCTCTCTCTCTCTCTCTCTCTCTCTCTCTCTCTCTCTCTCAGCACATTAAGAATAGATGTTAACCTTAGGACTACATTTGCCTTACATAGTAAAGTGAATGTTACCTGATAAATAAGTGAAGTTCCATGAACCATACTGATTGAACTCAATGAATCAGAGAACACCATCTCAAATACTTTTGTTTATAATTGTATACACACACACACAGAGAAAGATCAAAAGAAGGGTATCTTTAGAAAAACACCACAATCTTATATGATATACCAGTAGCGCTTTACAGTCACAATGAAGAGATTAAAAAAATATAAGAAAAATTTCAGAAGATGAGTGGAACCTACTTAAATAACATGTTTAAGCCAGCTACATCATAGTGCTTTCTTCAAACAAATCTCAGACAAATTCAATGCTGAATTGGAGAACTACTTTGTAAACAAACTTGCAGAAAACTAAAGTGATCTTCAATAAATGTTCTCCTGCCAAGGAAACTAAAGTAAATGACAGCAAGCCGGAAGAGGTCAACAGTCAGGCGTTATTTAGGTCAATTACTATACAACCAGATGTATAAAATAAACAGAAGAGACACAACTGTCTACAGTGCTTTGGGAAGATTAAGTGCGATTCAAATGGAGAAACTGCCTCTGGGCCTGAAAATGAAAGCCTTCAACCAATATGTGCAGTCTGTATTAATGCAGAGATGTGAAACCTGGAACAAAATTATCCAAATACTACAGTTGACTCAAGGAAACATATAACGATGTATGCTGGGAATGACAATAGGTGACAGAAATGAGGCCAAAACTCAAAGCTGTTGCAGCGCGCCAAAAATCTGCAGAGTCATTTAAAGTGTGTAAAGACAGAGGCATGGCAATAGGTTGGACACAGAGCACTCTTTAGGTCAGTAATGGTCATTGATACTCCAAGCAAGTTAGAATGAGCCCAAATATGTTTGCACAGTAAAAAATCTGCCAATATTAGACTTCAGAATCAGAAAAGGTACACTACAATACAATTTTAAATCTTCTAAAAGAGCTGATATGTATTTGTTTGTATTATAAGTAGGAATTATATTAATATTCTGAAGTTATTTAGCAGAAGTTATATCAATTTGTTTTATTGATGGTCAACAACCACTAAAACACAATGTTTCACATAAATACAATATTACAAGGATGCCAACATCACTAGAACAATTAACCTCATTACACTGACTAAAATGTAGGTTCAAACCTAGGGTCTACAAGTGTCATTCAAACAGATGCTTTATAATGAGACATCAAAAGGTGGCAAGACAGGTGCAGTAAAGCTCATTGGCCGCCTCACTCCACCAATAAGGGGCAATGAAAAAGAAAGAGCAATCCAGGGTAGTTTTTCACCTGAGGGGAGGCATGACCTGTTACTAATCATATTAACAGTATCTTAGAAAAGTAGCTGTAAGGCTTTTAGTCAAGCTAAATATGAATAAATACTCTTGTTTGAGCATCATGTTGCAGCTGGTTTCAAAGACCTCAATTAACTCTTGGATTACCCTACCTAAAACAACATTGGGTAGTTCAAGACTAGCGCTACTCTGGGTCTGTGAATGCAGCCTGTTGGTTCTTAAACAGAGATCAGGTATTTGTAGTTCTCAAAATGTGAGAAACTAAGATTAAGATATATGACAAACATATCCTTCCTGAAATGCAAAATGAAAACAAATTATAATGAAACTGAAAATAAAATGTTCTCAGGTGAATTTGGTCACAACAATATAACATCCCTTTGGAGGGGACATACTCACTGTACTTGGTCTTTGTGTGAACAGAGCAGTTCTCGGGACACTTGTCTGTGACCAGTGCGGGGCTGAATAGATTGGGACAGCACTGCAGCTTCAGGCAAACCTTTCGGCAAAAATCGGACACCTGGTCTGATGTTCGCACAATCTTGATAGTGGATCTGTAAGTCTTTCCTTTGTATCTGAACAAAGACAAGAAGTCATGAAAGTCTAATGCTCAAAACATTCTGTATATAGGATTTGATTTGGCAACATTTGTAATGAAATAACAAGATAATAATACAAAAAAAAAAAAAACTCAGATCATTAAATAAAGAATTAAGTCCTGTTGTTGATTACAGTTAAACTTTAAAATAATAATAACAACAATAAAACATTAATGACCATCTTGTGACTGTTTTATTTTGAATACTTCATGGCCATTAATAATTGTAAACACTCCAATATACTGCTTTGAGAGCTCACTTAGATGTTTAGAGTAATCGGATACAGTATATTTGCTTGGTTTTATGTCAAGCAAAATAAACACTCCATCAGAAACATATGTAGGAAATTAGAAGTAAACACTGGGAACATTAACATATGTATAGTGCTCTTTTATTTTTGGCAAGTAACAATTGAGGATCCTCTTCTTAAAAGACAAATTGTGTGCTCTCAAACTCTGTGCAACCTGCAGTGATGGTCTGAGCACATGAAAAGGAGTCTGAAGTAATAGCATATAAAAATAAACATTAAACACAGCCGGGTAAAGTGCTGACCACAAACTATAAAACACATCATCTGGGCTCTTGTAGGCTGGTATGAGATGCTATTAATATTCTATAAACCCTGTATTCTATTATGTAATTACGGCCCCTCAAGCAATGCGCTTTGACTGGAAAAGACGACAAAAACCTACTTGGCTTTTAGTGTTTCTTCCTGGAAGTTCCACTGTGGGTCTTCGACCAGCTGAAGTTCTCGGAGAACCCTGCCTGGTTTATAGGCAGCGTTGATCAACATGCCAAGCACCTAGGAGGACAAATCACATCCCATTCACAATACAAAAGTAGCCCAAAATATAGATAACAACTTATAATTAATTTATATTGCAAACTATTCAAAATACACATATACACTACAATATATGATGGAAAATAAGACCTATTCATGAGACTTAGACTGAAGGCCAAGGTCACGTGCTGAATCTCAAACCCTATATTGACTTTAAACAATAAAACAAATGTATACGTTTTAAAACAAAATATAGTAAAGCAGTGAGTTACAGGGAAAAAAGTGACCATGCATTTTAATATGTAACCGGGTACAACCTATATATCCTTTATTATAGTTGGGAAATGTTTCTGTAGCTTTGGATGAGTTGTTGCTATGCGTTCTGTGTGAAATGTTTCTCTGTTCTTTAATGCAAGAAACCTGATGTGAATTTAAATGGCTGAGTTTCTTGGCAACCACACTGTCTTTCAAATCCACCTATAACACATTAATAGGGTTCAGATTAAAAGGTTGCAATATCCAATACAGAACTTTGATCCCTTTTCTTTTTAGAATTGATAATGTTCATATGTGAAGCTACATCAATGGGTTTACAACCACTGGGCTTTTTTCAATGCCTTTGTACATCTCTGTAAAAAAGTTACCTTCAATCAAGCAAAGACTTGGGAGTATGAATAACTAACACTAGCACTTTACTATAAGTAATTATAAAACAATTTATTTTTGTGAGTACTGTGCAATTTCTTTGTATAATATTTAATGACAAATTATTATATTTACCTATATGGAGGACAGAGCTCTGGAAAAAATTAAGAGACCACTCCAAGTTCAGAAATCAATGTTAAGTGGTCTCTTCATTTTGTCCAGAGCTGTATATTTAATTTATATCACATGTGTTCAGGGAAAAACTGACTGAGAATTTAAGCCCTGTTTACCATACTTTTAGAAGATTTGGTAGAAACTTAAATTACTGATTTCTTTGTATCTCTTGCACAACTAGTCGTCTTCTGTTTAAGTCTTATTTGGACCCTGGTTAAAGCGGTTTTCTTGGTTTTTCTCACAAATTGATCTTGACATACGTCTAAGAATGGCAAATTATTTGTCAATATCCTTTATATGTTTGTTGTGGTTAATCTTCTTAATGACGCCAGTTTTTGCTCCAAACATGAGAGGTTTTATATTTCATTCGCATTGCTTTTTTTCTTTAAATGTAACTTCAGTGTGTGCATCTCATTCACATGCCTTATTTTCTACAGTTTACATGAGCAGGAACTACTTGTATCTATAAAAGTGACAAATACGGTAAAATATGATTCTGAAATTTGATTCCATGCTTTCCATGTCCCTTATTTTATTTTAAGATAATACAATTAATTAAACACTAGTGTCAAAACAACAACTGTAAAATGCCTCACACCATATAAAAAAATATCCCTTCCAAATTAAAACCAACTGTTCACTCTGAGAATTTCAATATCCCAAGATGTGCAACTAGAAACACTGATGGTATTTTAATGCTTGCAGATTATGCATGATAAGTGGTCTAAATTTAAGTATTTGCCTTGGGCTCATCCTCAAAATCAGTATCACAAATTTGCCTTATACATAATACCTTCCCATTTGTACAAACTACTTAATTCAGAATCATATTTATATGTTATGAATCTGCTACACAGGAGAACAACTTTGCCGCAGTTTGTTACATTTCAAATTTGCTAAAAATGTTCCCTCAGAAAACATCAAGTAGACTAAATCAAATCTGTGGTCATCACAGAGAAAACGGCTTATTTTGGTATTTTTTAAGATCAAAAACTTTTCCACCACATTTAGTGCCGAATAGATTTAAAATATTGTGACACTATGGTTGATAGTAGCATCTCACAGCAATATACATCCTTTTCAAAGTTTTACTTGATTCACAGTCACAGCAAAGTCAGGTAACATTTCATAATAAGGTTGTATTTATAGCAGTAAATAAGCAAAGACTATACTAAAATGAAATGATTAAAAGCAACCTATAAATGTATTATTTAATGTAGTATTGAACAACTATTCGTGTAAGCTTAATGTTTGTTGTAACATGTAATTATCATATATATGATTGGATGGTTCAACATCATTACCTCAGTTTTGTTGTCTAATGACTATGACATCTTAGCTGGAAGTTAATACGATTAGAGATTTTACCTGAGGCAATGAAACAGCTGTCTTTTATTGTAAAAGATGGAACACATCTAACAGGTTGCCCTCACTTTTGCTTTACTGGAAATGCATTAATTAATAAAAGTGTTTAACTATAAGAATAACGATTGTCACCTATTCATAATGTATATCTTGATTATTAAGTCTGGCCAGTGAATTTATCATAACACTCATGCTTTATTTCCTGATGCTTAAAATGGTATCCTAAAAAAAATAATTTTGTCTTACAGTAGACACAGTAGACACTTAATAATTTGAATTCAGTCTTTCAGCACCTACCTCTTTTAAAACTAAAGTGCACTTTCCTGGCCCCACTGACTGAGGCAATTCTGCTATCCTCCCTTTGTTTAAATAGGGACCTGAGAAGCAACGATGATTGACGAAGATTTGGGAACAGCAGTATTTTCCATTTGTGGAACCTGTAGGAAAACATTGAATATTATTATAATTTTCTGTGCCGGCAACATTCAGGCAAGACAAATGTGTTTATAATGTTCTTCCAAGAGAAGGCAATACAATACAAAAGTTGTGTATAGAAAAAGACAATACATGCTTAAATTTCCAATATTTATTTTAAGCATTTTTGTTTGTTTGTTTACATTTTGAAATCATTCTTATTCTTTTTATAAAAAGACATGCAGCAGCTAGCGTGAAATTAAATGCTGTTTAAAACCCAAATCTCTTATCAGCATTTTTCAACATGTCGCATTTGCAATAACTGATAATTGCCCTATATGAGATCTGCATTAAGGGACAAGTTCTGACAAGTGAAACTGTAGGTGTTCAAAACTATTTTAGTAATATCTTTTTTTTTCCAGCTGTGGTCAAATATGTATATCCTGTTTCATATTAAAGGCAGAAACAATTTTGATTCGTTTTATTTTTTTAATTGTTACTAAACTAAACATTTTCCTTATAGGTTTATGTGATCACTGCCTGCTTTGATCAAAGACATTCAACAGTTCATTTACCAGTCTCCAGTGCAGCATTGGGACAGAGGTTATGAGGTATATTCTCCACAGACTGTGAGGTAAGCAATCTGTAAAAAGCACAACAAATTAAGTCATGACTTTTGTGTAATCTTAAAAAAATAAAAATACAGTGAGGCACTAATGGTAACCAAGGTGATGATAAAATTGTTCACTCTCGAGATTATATAAATTGTTATTTCTATTCCGACATAAAAAAGGCGGGAGTAACTTGTAAAAGCTATCATCTCTCAACAAAGGATCTACTTCTGTAACAAGTAATTATATATATATATATATATATATATATATATATATATATATATATATATATATATATATATATATATATATAAAAAGTATAAATCTTCAGAAACGAAAAAACTCCCCACTAGAAAGATTTTCAATCATAGAGCTTTGGGCTTAAGGAGAAACTTCATCTTGTTTTCCTGAGATCCAGTTTTGTTTTTCTGTCGGTTTGCTGTGAAAATAAACGGCCTTGCTGTAATGGAGTGGCACTTCTGTATTGGGAGTGTTGCTTGTCACAGAGAAGTCCTACTATAATCATCGGGTTTACCTACTTATCTAAAGGGGAGAGGAAGGAAACACCAAATCAAATAGTAGACCTACTGTTTTTCTGGCTGCACCACCGCAATCTTTTTCTGTTTCTGACCTGAAAAGCAGAACATAAAAATAAACAAGTGAAATTAAAGGTAAAAAAAAGAGAAACTGCTTAAACTGTTTCCATTTTAATATTACTTTTCCATCAGAAAGATTTTTTCCCCTTTCAACAAAGAGGTCAAAATGTTAATTATGCAAATACACTATTAAACATTAAGAGATAAAGTTTTCAGAATAAATTATCGATGTTTCTTGCATATGCAGCTTTGTGAAATATATACTTGTCTGAAGCATATATAATATATATAATATATATATATATATATATATATATATATATATATAGTGGCTATAGGCAGTATTCACCCCCCCTTGGACTTTTTCACATGTTGTTGTGTTACAACCTGAAATTTATGCATTTAAATGGGAAAACATGTTTTTTTGTATATTGATGTAGTTGTTATTCATGCAATAAATATGGATGCATTTAACTTAACAGAAACCACCAAGCAATGTGTTCTTGACTGGAAGTATTTGGGCTGTAACTCCCCATTGTTCTCCTGCTAAGGTCAGGAACTTTATTCTGTTGTTGTTAACCATTAATTCCTTCAATGTTTGTTCCATTCTAAAGACATTTGATCTAGAAATACATTAAATCATATAATTCTTTCCTGTTGGAAGATTCAGACTAATTATCACATAAAATCTATGAATATAATCCATGCAAATATAATCTAAATAAAAGCTATAATATATATATATATATATATATATATATATATATATATATATATATATATATATATATATATATATATATAATTATGAAAAAAAATGTTTCATAATTTATTTTTCTTAACTTCATGACAACCGCTGAAAATGTCAATTATTCGAGGTTGTCATTTGCCTGGATGAATTCTAACCTTGAATGAAAACTTGTGGGATGATGTTTGTTCATTCAGTCAATAAAGAACACTGTTCTCTTCATGGTAAATTCCTACAGTAAGTATGGTAGGACTGTGATATTGAAGATTAAATACTGATAACCATAACAATAGGACATAATCACAAAAAACGTTAGAAATCCAACATTAAAGATAATAATTATTAAAATGTAAAATCTATTCATGCCACACATCCTGCCATTTCCTTTTAAACCAGCTCACATTTTATTTGTCACTAACTTGGAATTTAAGACACTTTTTTAACACAAAAAATCATGTGTTTATATAAAGCATGACACATGTAAACAACCCACGTTTCAATGTGCATGATACATTTCATATAGACCGTTTGAAATTAGTTTCTTACGTGACCGGAAGAAATTCTAGAAAAAAAAAAAAAAAAAAAATCTTGAATCGGATAATGACTGAAGCAATAGCCTAATAATCGTAATCATAATAAGACCATAAACTTAATTTAGATCACAATGAATATCTGACTTTGACAAGAGCTTGACAAGAGCCAGTTTAAACTGTATATACCCAAAATGCTGGCTGTGCATTCCTACTAATTCTGTCCTTAAACCAGTAAGTAATTCACATGGAACAAATTCTAATTAACTGAGGTTTTTAAACAAGGCAGTCTGGCTAAACATGGTCTCCCCCCACAGCTTCCGAAATACCCCTACACCTCCAGCTGCTGCCCGCTCTTATCCAGGTCAGCCGTTACTCTGCAGTCTTTCAAGAAACGTCTGGATGAAAATATGGGATTGCTTAGCTACCAGCACACTGAACAAGGCCTGTTTGTAAGCGTTCTGATTTCCTTCTTCCAAAGCCCCACCTGTCATATTAAATATTGCCTTCCACCTCACACCAAATGCCTTTCTGCTCCTTTCACCAAATCTTGGTCTCATTGCATTACTGAACAGAAGTGCACAGATTCTGTTACCTCTCTATCTTCAAAAGACACTTCATACTCTCAAGTTCAACCTTACGTAAAAACCTATATTCTGTTTTATTTCTGCGATTCAATCAAGGTCCTCAGCCACCACTGTGTGAATCATGTTATAAATGAGAGGCTTTCAAACTGTAACTAGTGTTAGTGTTTTTCCATGAAAAACTATTTCTGCTTACAAAGAAACAGATGCTTCACACTGCATATGTTAATGAATCTCAGCTTCGGTAAATAATCAGTATCAACTAAGATCTAAATAATTTAAAAAAAAAGGGTAATCTGTCTTTTCTCTTTGGTTTGCAAAAGATCAGTGCTGGGGCACAGTGTTCTTGTTCCTGTCATCCTATTAAAAAGTCTTAATTAGCAAAATACATCCCGCTTAGAAACACATCTTTACACCGTGTGAGAAATGTACGATTTAATTTGTATGGAAATGTGCCGGGCCAGGATTATGATTCAGTATTGTTCTGATGAAGCAGTTAATACAATTCACAACAGATTCCCACTGATTACACCTTCTGCACTAGATCAATCAATGAATAAGGCTGATTAAGAACAGCGCGTTATTACAACATGACTTATGAGCATCTGAATTACTGATTAATAACTGGTTTTAAAAATCTCATGCTAAGTCACGATTTCAAGCACAGCACATACTATCTGATCTTATATAGTATTGCTAAATGGGTTTTCAGACATGCCAAAATATATATATTTATATATCACAGAGCTATGTTTCTTGAAATATATAAACTTCAGCGATTTGCTTAGGTATTGCTGCTGTCATTTCTGCTCAATGAAAGCTGACTCATTTTAGGAATCGAGCAGGTTTTTACCAGACATGTTCCCGTTTGCTTACAGTGTGTTCCTTTTGACTGTAACATCACACAAGCTCACTGCCTGCAGGCAACCTTCAGGAATGTTGCTTTCAGTAATACTGTGTCACTGTAAACAACAAATCTGGGGAAATTATACAGAAACAACAAAAGCTTATTGCTGCATCACTGGACATTATTACTCGGGCATACTTCTGTGTTGAAGCACTTTCACACTCTCAGACTTTCACAGAAGGCCAATCAATAATCTACAATGTGTTTAATGTACCCATCAATGACATGGGAGATCAACTGAATTTACTGAACTTCAGACCCAAGTTGCCACCAATCTATTCTACAAACCAAAGGCTAAATTCCATAATCAGTGCAAACATCATTGAAGCTCTTAAAAACCGGTAACACTTAACTATTTCTTAATGCACTTTGTATTAATTAGCCTTGCCCTAGCCAAGAAAAAACACAGACACAACTTCCTTACCATAAAATGTGAACTACATCCTTGTTTATGATAAGTTAATTATATTACATTCTCTTCCAAGAACAAAAATGAAAACAAAACTAAACAGTACACAAATCAACCATAGTGAAGGGATTACAATGTATAACATCAGAGTCTAAATCTAACCTTGGGCCCGACTAAAGAAAAATGTTTGTGCTGTGAATTCCTTTCAGAGACATGGGAGGCATTACTGGATGGACCTTGTGCTACTAAACTTTTGTGGTATCAAATCTAAAATGATTGTGCAATCAAGCAATGTAAATAATATACAAAATATCAACAAAAATAAACAAGGTATTATGGAGAGGTCTGGACAGTATATTTATATGCCTTAATTTTCCTTATTCATGTGTCTCTTATTTTGAGAATTATTGTTTGTATGATTATTATTAGGCTATGCATATCATTTACTCACTGAAACCAAAACCAGGCCATTAGTACATTTTCATGATCATGGTAAACAAAATATTCCCAGCTAACCAAACAATACACTTTAAAACAAAAAAAAAACACAGTTAAACAACATCACGGCTGGGATTAAACCACTTGCAAATATAAAACTACAAACCTGTCCTCAGTGGCAGCTTTATTTACTGTTAGATGCTTATTTCTACTCATAAATATAATGCTCTCAAGTTCAGGCCTGCAGTTTGCTATTAGCGTGTTGGTAAATGTTTTTATTTACGTCAGTATAGTCTCTTGCGACCTCTTGCGGCTTCCACCCTCTGATTGAGATTAAATAACGACCGATGTGATCAGCTCGGAGGGACTTTCTCCCTGCCTGCCCATTTCGGAGGCTACACCAGCAAACTTGTGGCTCCTAAAATTTTAGATGTAATACAGCCAGAGTGGCCCTGCAATATTCAGAGCCGCGACTCTCCTGCATTTGTTCAAGGTAACGGCAGGTCACCATTCTTTATGTAATTGGGCCCCTTACGTATGTTACATTTTTTAAATAAGTTGTATATTTTTAAATAAGGGTATAGGGTTATAAATGAGATAGTTGTATATTAGAAATACGGAGGAGCTATATATGTATTGCTCTCTCTAACCCCTTCCCAACCTGCTTGGTCACATACATAGATTGCTACCTACAGAAACAAGATATTGATTCATGAAATTCTTATTCTCCAGCACTGAAGAGTGAAGGTAATTTAGCTGATATTTGTGAATTGATGTCTTTTTTCTCACACATAGCTTTTTTATGTATACATATGTTTTCTCTTGCAGAGAGAGGAACTGGGATCTGTTGTGTCCTGTCCTCAAGATAATTGCTTTCTTGTAATTGACATGACAAAGACAGGATATCATTTACCAGGCAGCTAAGAAAACTGTCACTTCATATTCACAGTAACAGTTGCATGGCTCTAAAAAGTTTGGTTGGTTTGAAAGGAAAAGGCTGTTTACTCAATACATACAGACAGTTCTGTGAGGTGAAATGAGCTGGTAGCCATTAGCTTCACACCATCCAACTGGGAAAATATCCATGGACTCCACGTCAACTATGTATTCTGGGAGGGGCTTCTTCAGACCTGCAAGGAATAAGCAGAAAGAATAAACATATCTGTGTGACATTTAAATAACAATGCTGTAGGCATTTAATCTCGTAATCCCGAGCAGTCCTGACCCATAATATGTTCATACAAGCTCAAACAATCCTGCTCTATGTTGGACAACCACAATGTTCAGAACCAAAACCTAAAAACAGATCAATATCCACTACATTGCTTAGCTGAGAACTATTTTTCATTTGCTTTTTGAGTATGGGGTGGGGGGAAGGCTGAACTACAAGTACAAATTCCACATTTTCTTTTTCAGGCAGAAGGGACACAGGTCAAATCAAAACGTCCACTATTCCTTCCACAAATGAGTAAGTGACTGCCGCAAAGAGGTATTTATTTTTCTGATGTAAGAAAGTCATTTATGAGAGAAATCTATTTTGATCACAACCCCCAAAATAGCACCTTCATAAATAACTGACTCGCTTACACATGTAAAAAAGCCACAACCCCCTTTCAGAAAGCCACCAAAGAACAGTAGTGCTTTGCTGATTTGCCCTAATAAAACACGTTCACGAACAGTAAAGAAAAAAGCCAGTAACACTGGATTGCATAATAAGTCTGTATGCAACCTTCCATATTAAATCTAAATATTTAGAAGGATATAATCCAGAGACACTGTTAGACTTTTAAGAAAGTAGACTTTGGACATTCGTGTGGATTTAAAAGTTATAAAAAATGAGAAAAATAGAAGATCTTCAGTGTCCTTTGTTATCACAGGCTGATAATGCCATAGTTAATACCATATGTACACACACACAATTTATGTATATCATAATAGATTCTTCTTTGAATGATTTCACCACTTTTATTTACTGAACTGCAAAAACATAATCATTAAACCTGGACCAAATTAAAACTTCATGTCACCCACCAATCACAAGTTCAAGTTTTGTAATTGTAATTTGTAATTGATTCAAACAAAGTTTTGAATTCTGAACCAAATCAATAGGATTAACACAAATAAAATATACATTTTCCTTAATATGCAGTTGAGGGGAAATGTGTATATGTTAGATCAAATGATGTCAACGGGAACATTCACTTAAATTCTGCCACCAGCTTTAGAAAACACTGTGGTAACCAAAATGATACAGAAATAAGTTACCGTGACCTACATTTCCACAATAGTACTGAACACATACTTCAGTCTAGCTATAACAGGCCACAACCTCTGAACTGCTGGCATTTCTGGTAAATATAGGTAAATATGTAAACTGAGAGAGGTACATACAAGAAGAAATACATTCTACTCAAGTGCATTATCTAGCTTACATGAGGTCCTTTCGCACTGTTCATGCTTAAACATGTTAATGATGCTAAATGTGTATAAAGAGCAAGAAGAACTTGAATGAAGAGTATTGATCTGGTTAGACAAAACCACCCACATCGTTCCACTTTCCCCCCCATTTTCTGCTCCCGCTGTGTTGCTATGTCACAGTGTAGTCTTGGCTGAGGTTATTCTGCACCCGCTTACCTGTCAGCTACAAAAGTACAGCTCATGACCACAAACATCCGTCCTAAGCTACTCTCAAGTTCAAGATAACTAGCACTGAACTAGCTGAGCAATCCCTCTTTGCTGCATACAGTCAGACAATCTGCTCTCTCTCTCTCAGGGCATACAAATCATAATGTAACATCCTTTGATGGTTACAGTGTTGACGTTATGCCATTTCATTGCAATTGTTCCCTTTAAAAAGAAAACAAAAACAGAAAAGCTGACATATTTACAATGTGTTGCATCTGCTTTTACACCCTGTTGTTATACTCCTATCATATTCCCCATTATCAGCATTCAAAACTACAAAGTCATAATTATGAGCTGGCGTCAGACTACAGCTGTGTTGGGTCTGTGGTAATCTTGATTTAGCCTGAGTAATGTCTGAGATGGTTCTCCTCTGCATCACATCATGAGAGAACAGTCTTGCAATCCCTACTGTACTGAAAGTGCTTTTCTGTTACACTATTCAGTGCACTCTGTGGTCACCAGTAGGTATACAAAGAGTGCCTTTACCAGTGTACAAACCAGTTCCATTCCAGGATATCGAAACATGTGAAAGCAAACACTAGGTCAGCTCCTCTCCTCAAGAGGAAAGTAAACCATAATTTCAAAACACAAATACATTAATTAAATTATTTGATTTCAGATTAATTAATTTGCAATCTGTCATTAAACGAGAGAGTACATTTAATGTTATTTATAGCATAGCTAAAGCAATTATTTTCAATGGTTTGGAAAAAGAAACAAAACTTAGTGAGTAATATACCAGTGATCAAGTATATATGCTAAGTGTGTTCACAGCTCCAAACAACTGTCAATGCTTCACTTTGGAAATTATTGCTAATAAAAGAAAATATAAAAATAATAGTTCAGTATACAGAATATAAAAAATCAAGGATTTAAACCCATCAAAATTATTATAAATAGTATTTTTCTTCTTTCTTTTGCTGATCCACCTGCCTATGGACACAAATTGAGCTGATGTGCTTTCGTAATTAAAACATAAGGGAACGCTATTAATAGCAAGACATGTTAATTTGTTTTTGCTCTGTAGGCTGAATAATAATTTTCAGTGATAATGATTCATTGGACAATAGGCATCAGATTCAGGTGAAGGTAAAGTATCTGTGTTAATCAAAGTAATTCCTGCAGTTGTGTTAATATCTCCTGACCCCCTCTTTATTAGTTTATTTATTTTAAATTGCCTCCAAATCTGTGTGTGAAAGCTCCATGCATATACTGTGAAAGCATGTTCTCTTCATGTTAAAAGGTGTTGTTTGGTGATCCATTTAAGAGCATAAATACTTGTTAATCAAAGGCATCTTTCCAGAAAAGTCAGAAAAAAGGGAAAGATTTCAAGCGATTCTGGAATTCTGGAATCTGGAAGTGAGTTCAGAATGGGTGTGTGTGAAAACCTTTGACTGCCATTGCATTTATTGCGTGGTAGTTCAAGGTTTACACCCCTTCCTTAGCCTAGGTCAATGCAGTAAACAGGAATCTTAACAATTTTCTTTAGGCTCACCTACAATAGGCACATTTACACTGCTACTTCTGATGCGGATTAAATGCATCGGTAGAATTTGGTCAGGATCAGAAATGGCAGTGTAAATGCTCAGCAATCGGATCAAATGTACCTCTCAGGGAGAGGTCA
This sequence comes from Amia ocellicauda, assembly GCF_036373705.1. Classification (NCBI taxonomy): domain Eukaryota; kingdom Metazoa; phylum Chordata; class Actinopteri; order Amiiformes; family Amiidae; genus Amia; species Amia ocellicauda. The sequence continues at coordinate 37,914,762 of NC_089854.1, read as the reverse complement.
TCAGTAGCATTTGATCCTGGCAGTGTAAATGCACGACCAGCTCAAGTTTAGACATGCACTGTCAGAGCGTGTGTTTTAGAGGCAGTTGGCAGACGAACAGCCTGTGCATCAGTGGAGCAGATAGGAGCACACTTCCCTACAACCCGTATTACAAATCAAATATTGTTAAAACTAAAAATAAATGGTTTGTTACTTTATCTTAGCAAAAATATACAATTGTATTTTAAGTTAAAATGCTTCGGCTGTAAATAACTTATTTTTGTTTGCAAAAAATGTATGTATATTTATTTTAAATGCTTCGGTTGCATAAAATATGCAAGTGCGTTGGTTTTTAATGAGATAAAATGACATTTGTTTTATATAGCCATGTTATAAAGGACTAATTTAATATACGCATATAATGAAGTTTGGACTTGTGTGTTAGTGTGCACGCGAGGACCCCTCAGTTGATCCTGATCAAATGGCAGTGTAAATGCAACACCACTGATCGTGATAAAATGTTCCGATGCATTTGATCCGGATCAGAAATCGCAGTGTAAATGCGCCTAATGCGCTTTAAAAGCAGATTCAAGCATTTGTTTCTTGGCTAAAATGATACTTTTTACATACCTTCAAGATGCAGCCACATCAATCTTCCTTTCACTCTGGTGATCGATGCCACACAGAGTTCGGAGGGCTTGAAAGGGTTAACTGCCTCAAGCTTCATGTTTTTGGTAAAACCACGACTCACTGATGTCTGAAAGAAAATAAAATAAAATGCTATAGGCTTACAAACTGTAAATTATTATCTTAAAAGAACCATTAGGAAAACATAAATGGATCTAATACTGTAAAACAAATCTAGTATTTTCAATAAAAACAGACTGAAGGAAAATTGATTCCTAATTTTCTTTTTTAACTGCAATTTTTGTTTGATCCATGTGTACCAAACATTATAATTTTCATTTTGATAGATATGATGATTTGTGTCACACATTCTTACAGATTTAGAAATGTATAGGTTTTCACTGAAAATTGGTTAATTTTAATTAATTCCATTAATAATAAAGATATTAAATATTTCAGGAGCGCATAAGAAACTGTGAACTGAATCATGATTAATAGATGTGGGTGGGTTTACCAGCCATGAAGGAAAAGGGCAGTGTATTTATAAATTCAGGTAAAGTCGAGTTTCTGACCAAACCTTTACTGATACAGATTAAAAGTAGTTACTGATAAATGGGGCTTGTCAACTCCACAGAGAAAAATGGTCCATCAACCAAAAAGTTATTACACAGAAGCAAGTTAATAACAAAAACATTTTCGAATTGTTGTCTTTTTAAAATTCAAGGCTAGCTGGGAACTTCCTGCTTGTCCTTTTTATTTGTTCAAGGTGCAAATGAAATGCTAAGTGTGATTACCTTCTAATGAAAACTCGGCACAAAACATCTTGATCGCTTTGAGCATAGGTGCTTTCTGCTACAAAACAATGAGACCGGACTAAAATGCACAGCAGCTTCCAATCTTAACCATTAATGATTTTGCTTGTTGTACCTGGGGGTGAATCTATAAAAAGATCAATGTCTAAACAGAAATCCTCAGCTTAGGCTTCAGCTTTTCCCTTAATGTATGCATCTCTAACAATCAACAGGCCATGCTTAATTCCTTATTTTCTGTAAATCGTTCACCTTCAATTCAAACATTATAAAAGAACACAGTGGTTTGTATTTAGCATAAAATCTTATTGCCATTCAAATTCCTGACTCATATTGGGGTTTCTCTGTACAGTTGTCTACTCACATTCAAATTGTCTGTCATAGAATTTAATGATGCCTCCTTCGTGGTCTATGGTGGGATGCAGACATCTTTAAACTTTTGTGATGTCTTTACTCTAAACCAGTCTTCGCTGAATGGAATCAATCTGCTCTTTTGCTGAAAGCATTTTCTGGCTCCTAAAGCCAGTGAATCCCTACTGTTTCTTTCTGCTAGTACTTTAAGCTCCAGAAGCACTCGCTTTTCTCTTCCAGCCAGAGTAACAGTTTGAGCGCATCTGTCATCTAATCCGTGAGAATAAAAAAATAGAACAATAAAGCAGAAAAAGCATCTGAATTGTTTTATAAGTTGCTTGAATATACAGTAAACACAAATGGGCAAATTGAAACGTGTAAACGATTACAACAGGGAAAAAGAAGAAATATAGCACTCCACTGCCTGAATAATTGATGCAGACACTATAATCAAATTCTTTACAGTTGCCATTGGTAGAAGAAATAGTCTGTAGGGCACGAGCACAATAGCATCCCATTTTACAGTACAATAACGGTATAATCTGACTCCACAACAGTTTAAGTTCTATTCAGAGATGCTGCTTTTATCTTTTTTTTTTTTTTTTTTTTTTTTTTTTTTTACTGTTTTGACTTTGATCAAACACTATTTTACGACTTAAAGAAAAATGCTCTTTAGCATTGTCTTTCTTTCTTTTTTTTTTTTTAAGTCTTCCCTGATGAAAATAAAGGAGGAAAATAAATATAATACATTACTGCCTACCCACTAGTTCATATGCAATGTCAATCGATTGTATTAAAATATGATGGTATAAATCCATAAATAAATATTATCAATATAAAATGTAATGTAAGGTGTACTCTATTCTGTTTTGAGACAAATAACAAAGGACCCTTTCAGACGTTATTTTTGGATCCAAAACATTTCTACCCAGGCATTTCTCTAGCGGTGAGCACCCAGCTGCAAAAACCCATTGAATGCTGTTTTACCTAAAGCAGATCAAGCTACATACTTCAAACCATGAAAACCCATGAGTTTTTCCCCTTGTTCTTACAATGTGTAATAAAAAGACAATTACAAATGCCGATGGCATCTTTAATCTACCACCCACCTACAGGAAATGTACTGGGAGAATCTTGCAATACCCACCAGTTGTTGAATGAGTGGGACAGACACTAGTCAAATAATGCCTTGTTAATGGATAATGCTAAATGAAAATCGCATTTTGTCTAAGACAGGTTATAGACAACTATTGGCACCTCATCTTAACTCATGGAACATACAGTTCAAAGGGTTCATATAAACCTCTCAATGTAATATTGAATTCCTCTGTGTCTTTTGTCTGGATGTAATATATTCATCATATTCCAAAACACTGCATTCTTGGGGGCTTTTGTAAACATTTATAAACATGAGCCTGTTTCTTTGCAGGCTATTGAAACGTGCCCTTCCTGAAAGACCCAAAAGGGCTGTGACCTTGTGATCTAAAAAGCAGATACAGCCCATCTCAATGAAAATATGAATTCCCAATAATTATAACAACATTATTATTATTATTGACAATCAAGCATATCTGAACTGATTTTGGCATATAGAAAATTTTTGGTGATGCTTTTGTTACCTTTGTTTAGATGTGTGTTCAGATGTATACATAATGCCACATATCATATGTTTTTAAATAAAGGATCGAATCATATCAAATCATATATAGACAAAGGTATTTCATACTGTATTAATAGGTTCATATGAAGCCTATTTAACTGCTATTTAACTACATGACAGGAACGGTCACAAAACCTTCACCTGCAACTGCATTCGTATTTGACAATGACAACTGTGACAATACAAAACAGAAACCCCCGAAACAAATACAACTCACATTTCTAAAGCACAGATCGGGAGCAGCTTCTGTGCCACACTGTTTCAGGTAATCTGCCCAGTCAAAATCCTGAGTGAGGTACCCTGCAATTGAGACAGAATTAGGGTAAGATAGAAGATCACAGGTGTTTTCCAGTATAGAAAGAGGTTATAGTAGGTATGCATATTTTTTTGTACCCTCAATTATACTGCATAGACTCAGTGAAATCAGTGAAACGTTTTTATACATTCTTAAAGTTCTATACTTATTCTCAAAAATACATTCTTGAAATTTGAAAGCAAAAGCCAAACTCCAAAACAATATTACACCTTGCCCATTCAGAACATAAAAATTAATAGGGCAGTTTGGAGACGGGGGAAATAAATTGTGTATTTTTTGTTTTTTGTTTTTGTTTACACAAACCTTTTGGTCTGTCGAGGTTGACCCCATTTTTAAGGCACCACTGTATGGGAAGTATCCCCGGAGACTCAGCATGGCAAACTACTGAAACAGGCGTCGCCTCAGCAACTAAATTATCCACAGTCACCTGGAAATAATTCTCATTGTACACCTAAAAGGAGAAAAGAGACATTGACAAGTGTTACACTGCTGAATGCAAAATAAACTAATCATTTAAAACTCATCAGTTATTCAAACTGGTCTAAGAAATCATGCATAAAAAAGTATATGCATAATATGTATGTTTTAATGTCTTATTGCCTATAGACAGTAAAATAGGCATTGAGTTTAGGCATTGAAGTTTGAAATGCAAAGTGCAAAACACATAACTGCAGAATTAACAATATTCATGGCAGTTCAAATTCTTCTAAATACATAACTTGAAATATTTTTGGGAAGATGTGAATTTAATCTATCCTGTTCCAAAACATAAATCAGTAAATGCAAAGAAATCATAATTTTACTTATTAAGATTAATTCCAACACATTTGAAAGATAGTTTAATGTGAGATTCTGAATTCTAGAATGTGTAGTATTTGCTAAAAATATTTTAATTCTATTTTTAAGTGAGGTAGCTCACTCATATGGAAATAAGCTCCAGTGTTTAGTTATGCTTGCATGCTTTCTCCTGAAGGCTTACAGTAATTTAGCTCTGGGGTTTCTTGCAGATACACAAAGCTCTTACAGCTCAAGCTGTAAATTGTCTTAAGTGGCACCAGCTATTCATTATACAGTATATATACAAATATATAACTTGGCAAAGTAAGTAATATGAAAATAGGAATGAAGATGTACACATTTATATTTGTATATATATGTGCCTTAAATCAATTTTAAAATCATGCTTACTTTAACAAAGAAGGCACAGTCCCTTTCCATGTGGCATATTCAGTACTGTAAAGGTCCTGAAAGTACTCTATACTGTAATGTATATTCAGTACTGTAATTCATGTTTTTTTTATTAATATCTTAAAATCTGCAGAGAAGTACTATTTCTCTTTTTAATCTCTGCTGACTCAGCCTATGCTAGGGTACATAATAGAACATAACAGGGCAAACAATATACACATTTCACTGTGGTGCACACAAACACCAAGAAAAAGCATTCAAAGTCACAATACAGAAACAAAAATGTAAACAAACAAACTAAACAATTTTAAACAAAATAAAACATTGCTGCTGAACCAGTTTACAGTAGCTCTCTTTACAGTGCGAAGGTCACAGCAAAACACAACAACAAAAACTAAAACAAAACGGTAACGTGGCCTTTATTGGCCTCTTTGATAGTAAAACCACCCTGAAGTGTCACAGGAGATGAATAATCAAAGATAATCAAAAGCATATATTTTTTCCCAAAGAGGGAAGTAGAATTTAGCTGGGTCTCAAATGAATATGGGTATGAATTATTTTATTACAGAAGAGATGGTGAAGCGATCCTTGAAAACGACATTCAATCTTCTTCAGGGTCAGTAAATACATTTGACAAAACAAGACTCAGCATAGCCCGAGGGAGCGCAAAGATGACAATAATGTATTTTCTAAGCTGCTCTCTAGGATAATAATAGTTTGTAATGGCTCCGAAAGCAAGAGCTATATCATGGTAGATAAGTGTCTGAGTCTTAATTGCGATGTTGTCCAAAACAGTTTAAATCTTGAACCATTAAACCAGTGATATAAAAGAAGGACAGAAAGGTAGAAGAAAAACATCTAGCAAAACTACAATATTTACCACATCGTGATTTAAATGTGTATCCCAGAGCTTAATGAACGAGCACACTAACAGACTCCTCCAGGTCTTAATTTCCCTTAAACATCTAAGGCTGACTGAGTATCTAAACACAAAACACTACATTATCCAGTAGTGATTTCTAGACAACAAATGCTGGTGAATTGTAGATTTTATTCCACTTTGTAATTATTTGGAAGAAAAAAAAAGTCACCCTTTGTAAGGACATCTGCTAATAAATAAATAAATTAATAATAGCAATGATAAAAATAATAGTAAATGACAGATTGCAATACATAACTCTTATTTAACATTGAAAACAACAGCTGGTCAGTGGAAAGATTTTATTTGAGTGTGTGGTTGGGTTTTATTGGAAATGAGCACTTCATACTAATTATAATTCAAACCTGATTTACGAGTGATTAATGAGATAACCTGTACTGTAAGGCTGGTCTCTCATACAATTAGAATAGATATGAAAGAAAGGGTGACTTTTTTGGGTGATATTGTTGAACTTGAGAATTGGGTCAATTGTCCTCAGCTACATGTTTTAGGAAACTGCAATGTATACTGCACACTACTTTTTCATTTTTCATCAGGCATTTATAGTTTTTATAATTACTAGTCTTGATGGATATGTTATTTTTTCAGATGCCAAAGATGACCAGCTAAAAAACAGAGATCAAAATGAATACAAATCTTACAGACGGAACTTAATGAACAGGTCATGCTCTGTAAACAGAATTTCTTTCATTCGATCTGAAACCTGGCCATTACAATTCAGTGCAGTAGCTTGTTACAGTTCTCTTTCAGGCTGTACATCTAAGGGGGGTTTTGCTGTTATTGTACTTGGAGGTTATTTGTATTTTGTTATACTTGCTTCTGTGCTGATCATTTATACATTGTGGCAGTGCCTCGCTGAAAATAAGCCTCAGTATGTTCAAAGCAGACTGAAGCAGCCAAGGAATTAATGGATACACATGCAATCTGTGAATGTGCAGACAGCTTTCTCTTACATCAACTGTCATTATTGTACTGTCTAAAGTGACATGTTTAGCACGGGAAATAACCACAAACATCTAAGACTAGTCTTCCTGCAAACAAAATCTAAAGGTTTCAATCTGAGCGTTGTCTCATTCAGAAAGGCTGGTTTCCACTATTAAGAATTGTGTAAGATAAATATGTACAGCACATCTTTGTATAAGGAGCACACTTAATTAAATAATTGTTAAGATCTATATAAATAAAACATCCCACAGACAGACCGCAATTTTCAGTGTTGCACACTAAGCTTTTCCAAACATGTCACACATAGAAAGGTGGCATCAATAAAGGTGCTGAGGTCTAAAATTTTGACTTTTTTGCTCATCCCTGATGTCATGGTTTACTACATTAACAAACGTATCTCTCTACCTGCAGAAGATGTTTCTTCTGACAGGAAAAGTGTAAATAGGTTTGGCAATTTTTACATTTATTTCTGAGGCCCCTAACTGTCTTTCAAGCTGTAATTCACTTAGTGGAATCCTGTCCATTTCTCAATTGCATCTCAGACATTAGATAATGAGTTAAGCCTTTATTAATAATTTATTTCCTTTAGATAGACATTCTTTAAACTGCAATTAGGTGATACAGACAAATTAATATGGTAGAGACAGTCAGTCAGGCAGTCAGCCCTCACATAATACTGTGAGTGAAATGAAAGCCTTGTTGTGATCAAATTTCATTAGTTCATTAGGGGAAAGAAAAAAACAAAAAACAACACTAGGAAGCATCACTGAGACACATGGCCAAAGCATGCATCTACACATGTTTCATACGCACCTTGGTGACCGTCACAGGCCGGATGTTGAAGGGCTTTTCTGGGTCTACCATCTCCAACTTCATCCCAACCTCGAAAGAATGGCTGTGGAGGTCAGCATGGTCCTGAAATGCAATGCAAACAAGGGAAAAATGTGAAAGAGTCTACGCCCAAAATGATCCATGGTTCTTTACCGTTTCAGTCAAAAGACAAAACACACTTCCATGCAGGTGAAAATTGCAGGTTCGGATTTACTTTATGGTCCAATACACACATTAATACAGTAAAATGGGTTATATACTTGAAACTGCCAAGTTTTTCTCCCAGGAGCAAAGAGATGGAGATGAAATTGAAGGGATATACATTGACTCAGGGTTAAGAATACCTGAACAAATACGGCAGTGCATTCCACAGTGTGTACATGGATGACATGTATGGTTTGAATGCTTAATTCTCAGTGTTGAGCCACAGTCAAACACGATGAACTAATTGAAAATTAAATTCACTACAGAATGTGCTTTAACTTTAGGGGGAAATAGCTGGAACATGTCTAGTGTGTGTGTGTGTGTGTGTGTGTGTGTGTGTGTGTGTGTGTGTGTGTAATATTTTTACAAAAGAAAAAACTTGAAGGCTACAGTGTCCAGTGTAAAAAGAAGTCAGATCATCTCATATGCTCAATGCAGAAACGTGCTATTCCCCTTAGGCCTGCTTTTTGTTCAGATTATTAAACAGAAATGGTGAGAGAATTTGAAATGCATTAGAACATGAAATGAATGACTTTGGCAGACATTCTCTATGCTTTAAAATATTTTGTTTTACTTTAATTATATATAGCATCCAACTTTATAAAGGACTTATATATTTGAAGTTTCTTCCGTGATGGTTATAAATGAATAATCCCTTTATTTGTATCTCTTAAGATTAAAATAATATGCATCCTCAGTAAACAGACACTGTGGCATAAAATATATCACCAAAAAAATCACAAGCTTTCCCCTCAGGCAATACATGAACATGGTTATTTGAGCAGGAAATGAGCAGAGAAATTTTTAATTTCAGCTCATAGATGACACTGATCATTTCCCTAAACATTGCTCTTACTATTTTCTTCCATAAGCCTTTCTTGTTCTGTAAAAAAAATAGATATTTTACAAAATATACGATATCTACAATTGATGAATGACTAATTATTAGTCCCAGGATGTAACCATGTAATAGACAGACAGATAGACAGATAGTTAGATTGACAGCGAGATGGTTGGATAGATGGGTGGATGGATGGATGGATGGAACATTATTTATCTCCACAGGGAAATTCATTTCTAATTGTAAGAATACTGTTGCCTGGGCATGGAATTAGATTGTAAATGCATAAGAGATGAAAGGGTACTTCAAGTGAAAACCACCAGAAGTGCGGTAGGTGACGTCTTAGGTGAATACTTTTTGGTATATACTGTCTTCACGCCTTGCTTGAGGCTCTACTCTTTGTATTCTTTTGTTCGCTCTCCTGGTCAAGTGAATGTAGGGCCGAAGAAGAATTTTGTACCTTATACATTTCTGACAAGATCAATAAAATGAATTCCTTGCTGCCCTAAATGTTTCTCTGTTTAAGTAACTTATTATTGAAACAACTTAACACTTCACATACATTTTTCTGATGTTTTTATGCACTTTAAATTAAACAAAATGAGAAGGTTTGTCCCAGTAAGCATATTTCTGGTTTAATTTTAGGTTTATTACAAGGATTTTGTGAAATAATCTCGTGAGCTCCCTGATCTCTAGAATTGATTTTTGTAAACATTTAGAACAAATGCATTTGTGTATATATGGGAATGTCACACATTATGAAATAAGAAAGAAATACCTGCACACTTACTACAGCTCCAAAAAATAAAAAGTTTTTATTTAGCCCATGCTTCACAGGTTTTTAGCAACATTTCGATCTACCAGGGATCTTCATCAGGATTATCAGCACATTATGAAATGGCTTCTCCTTCCTGAATGTCCATTTATAAAACATGTTAATATGAAAATCCCATAATTTACATCTGCATATCTCAAGGGATTACTGTATACCGATACAAATGTAGATAATATCATTTGCAACCACTAAAGGTACCCTAATGTTGTTTAATAATCATGTAGCTGTATTTTTATTGTTATATTTATACTACACATGCAAATATCAGATAATATCATAAAATAAAATACATATGAAAAATGCTGCTATTATAATATGCATTTTTAAATTGTATTTGATAGTTTTGCACCATAATGTTTGTCCAGAGAAGTGCTGCACTTAACGAAGCTGAGATACAATGTTAATGGAGCCAGAATGCTGGACATTCAGATAAGCATGTGCAAATATTCCATGTAATGAATCCCTGATTTGCTGGTTCCACCAGTTTAGTGACTTTTACCGCTGTCAGATATTTTGTATAATTGTTATCTAACATTGACCATGTGAACTGAATTAAAAGAAAAAAAAATAGATGTCAGATAGTGTTGGATGATTAATATATTCTAAGTAAAATAAAATTACAAAAAAATAATTCCAGGCTTTTTGCAAATCTGCAATGTCATTTGGTTTAGCTGAAAACATTCTGTTTATAAAATAGAGACATTGCTACTGAATACCCACATTTGCATAATTAGTAAGGATTCATTCTAGCAAAGTGTAAAGAAAGAGTAAAGGAAGCTTTTAATTAGTATTAGCTCAGCACTGACATGATTGTATACAGCTCTCTAATTGATGTATTTATACCCCTTTGCTACTTTCCTGCATTATGTTCTCGATGAATGCTTGGAAATCTGCTCAAGGACCCCTGAGATGTTGTTTCACTTCATTGACATTATTTTGTGCTACAGTCTGTGATCTTCACTGATTCATTCTGAAGTGTGTCTTCTGCAACACAAACTGAATACTAAAGTGATTTTTTATTTTCCCACATAAATGGAGGGGTAAACTAAATACCCAGCGATCATAAAAGCAGTCCCTACGGTTACCAAAAGCTCTCCAAACTGCACACACATGACCTGCATAATGAAACAGCCGTGGATTCCACCGAGTCAGGTGATCACAGGCAATAGAATACAACAAGGCCAAACCGATCCACTGACACTCATAATCCTAAATGACAAATGTACTTCAGAAACAGCCAAGATGGAAATTGAGTGAAAAGAAAGAACAAGACTACAAGAGTTTCTTACTGGATAAAAAAAAAAAACGTGGAGATTGTTGATTCATACAGGTTAATTAAACAGAGAATGAACAAATTATATTAGTTTAAAAGGCCCTGCATATATGTATTGACTGTCAGTCTATCTATCTAGATTGGTCTAGAATAGATAGTACATAGTAACTCTTTAGGCACACTTTTCTTTTGCGGTCGGGATGAATAAAAATAGTTTCCGAATGCTACTCGCATTGATTGCATAGGGAATGGATTAATCACGCAGCATTCGATGTACTTGATGTAGCTATTACAGTGTATAAATAAAATTGTATTTATCACTGCCAGATTGCCAGGTCTCTATGTAACTTCTGTCAAATGCAGGGTCTTTTGTAAACGTTAAATCTTTAGCTAACATCCCACATGCAATTACACTGAGAAAAATGAAACCATCACTGCAGTGACCAAAGGCACAGCTGTTAAACTGAATAGCTGTCCCTGGATAGAGCCCTGACATTATTGTTCCGCTAAAAGCACACCGTGTACAGCAGAAAATTCACACCAATCAGGGCCGATGCAGATTTAGTTTCTGCTTATTCTGCAGTGTCCGCCTTGTGGAATACTCTCGATAAATATGTTTTATATAGTATTTACCTTTCAATCAGTCAATTGAATTTCAAAGCAGTCGTATGCACAGGAACTTTCCACAATCATCACTTTACAGACTATTGCCATCATGCATGCACTGCTGCTCACCCTTGTAAAGCTTTTTTCATATGTATGACCGTGACAGCTCAGAGATCATGTCAGAGGGTGTTTCTCTTAGTAGGTATTTAACTAAACTCGGTCGATTGCTGCGAAGAACATAAAGTGAGTCTGTCACTGAGCTGCCTTGGGGGGTAGACACAACTCATCAACCTGGGTAAAGAACATTACGTAATACTGATATCCTTCTTATTGTCAGCGGTTAGGGAACATTTAAATTGAAAAGAAAACAAACAAACTCTCCTTTTCAAATTTGTTAATGGTGCATTTCCTACACAGAAGTCTTAATTACGTAGAATATCAACCCTCTCATACTATAAATCTTTAATTATCAGTCTATCATATTGGTTTACAATATACTTAATTTTCTGTGAAACACTGAACAGACATAATTGTACTACTCACTGCAAAACAATTTGATAACAACAAATAATCATTACTTCAAGGGCTTATGAGGTATGTGGGGTAATTCTTTACAACAAAGGAAGGAAAACCATAATAAGCATACTGACAACTAGCAAACTTAATGTACATCACCATAGAGAATAAATTAAAGGTAGGGTATGCAATCTTTTCCAGATTTTTTTTTTTTTATACTGGTTGAAAGTCTCTTCACATCCTGATAGCAATCAATAATTTAAGTGGTATGAATGTAAATATATATATATATACACGTTTCCAGCCATAGCCCGGATTATATATTTTCTACATACTTATATTGAATTACTACTATATGTTTTACTTGTATGACCAAAACAAAATCGTGATTGTTGTTGTTGCTAGCTAAATTAAGTTCAACAGAGTAACTCCTGACAATTAATGGCAGAGACAGTAAAACGTATTATTACTCTTTACTGCCTCTAACATCTGGAAACGAACACTCATTAACTGGCAGTGGTTTCACACTTTCACCAGAAACAGTGTAGCCGGCAGTGGGCAGCTGGGTCAGTTCTGCAGAACTCAATTTCCTTTCCTCTAATGGGAGACAGATTACTGTCTGTCTATTTAATTCAGCAACGTCAACACCTGGTAATACTATTACAAACAGGCAGGCACACTGATTTAAGCATATTACTACAGTATCAAGAAAAGAGTGAAAGGTAACAGCACAATGTCCTGTACAAAGTGGACCTGGGATCTGAAAGTTGACAGTGGTTAATTTTTAGCCTCTCCATTTACATATCATCACTGTGATTTGTAAGCAAAGGGTTGATTGCCTTTCATTGGTTGACATTGTTATTGTTATTTGAATTGAATGCAAATTGAACACTGGGTCCATTGGGGGAATGATCCTATCCATTTAACATAATTAATCCATCAACACAGCAGCAATTATAGACTTCCATTCTTCCACAGAATACTGGGATAAAATATGCTGGAGAGAAAGGAAAAAAAAAACTGTTTAGCCATGCAGGTCACTCTTCCTGGAATATACTCCTATAATAAGTTCAAAATCTTACCTCTGCTCAATAGGAGAATGTTTTTCACACTTTTGGGTATAAATCTGCTGAATGTGAATGTCATAGATAAGATATATCTCACATATTCATACATATGTATTTTGATATTTGACTGGGTGTGTTTTAAACCATTTAGAAACTACTCTCAGACAGGCTCATGTATTTGGGGAGAATTGGTTCTCTGTGAATTTTAAATTCCAGTCAAGCTTCCTCCTCCGTTTCTGAAAGCTGCATTCTAATGTGTTCTGCCTTTGCAAAGCAAAATGACAATCTAGTTGCACTCTTACTCAAATTATGCATTCAATGTGACTATTTTAAAGGAAAGATGTCAAGTAAATTGTCTTAAGTGAGTGTTTCTCTCCTGTAAAGACACAGTCTGAGATAAAACAGTCAGTTACAAGATTTTCTGAAAGTTCATCAGAATAATAATATTAATAATAGTTCACCAGCCATCTTTATGCAGTGAATCACACCTTTTACTTTTTTTAAATATTGATACAAATGGTCCAATCTATGGAAATGGATGGATGAATTAATTTAATTTAATTCTTAATTTATGGCATGTAAACTAACTGAATCTACTATAATCATCCAAACACAGTAAATAATAAAGTTTCACAATCAATGTGTAGTAGATTTTAAAACAATACTTAAGTAAAGGCATAGCCAGATGTAATTCATTGTTGCAGGGAATCTTCATGAATTAAAATTAGTTCATATAGTTTATGGACAATCACTAATGATTGTTTGATATGGGGCATGTTTGTATGTAAATTAGCCACTCAAGATATCCGTTTGCATACATTCTCAGAGCCGAAGTTCATGCGATAAGAGAAGAATTTACTTTGCAATAACATCAAATACCCAGACACTACAATTTGTTTAGCATTTGACTAAAGTGCCCTTAAGATCTGTTTATTAATGAAATGGTATATAGCATTGTTATCCACTCAAACCTTGAAAAGAAAACTATTTCCTGAAGGTAATGTTTTCCCTTCAGCAAAACAAATGAACAATGAATTGGTGATAACAATAATAAATTAAATAAAAATTAAATTAAATAAATAAAATCAAGAAAACCAGATGCGATGAATTTCAGTGTGCCTCCTGGACTTTTCCTCATAACTCCACATTGAATTTGCATTCCTATCTGTTCCATGAAGCACTAGAGAAATAATGCTTTTCAAGACAATAAAGTTACTGGCTAAACTGCACACGTGCAATTCTCACTGGCCTGCTCACATTTCAGTTTACATTCATCGCTGACTAGACAACACAAGTCCACCAATTGTAACACAGTAAAACATTTAACTGTTGTGATGATTTAAAAATATTTATTTCCAGGCACACAAGTTGAATTATTTTTATAGTGGAATAATTTAAGGAAAGTCTTTGGCAGCAGCAGGCAGGAATATGCTTCAGTACATCAGACGAAGAGATAAAGCAAACCACTAAACCTGCCAACCAAGGTTTGTAGAAAAATCCTACTTAAAATTGCTATATGAAAAAATATATCTTTTTAGGGCTCTCCAAAGGACTGTAAACAAAGTCCCAAAATATTAACAAAGGCCAAGGCACCAAGTTATAAATGTGATTATCAATATTAATATGAATCAATATTTATGGATTGACAAAATTGTGATGAGGAGCTACTGCCACATTAACAAGGGCGATCCAACTTAATAGCATTCAACAATAAATATACACTACAAAGACGTTGAACGGCCTATTGAGGAAAGATAAATTAACCTCAAGTTCCCCAAGGGAGAACTGGGATAGCACTGCTTGCACGGCGAGCGCTGAAGTGATCAGTCACAGTTAGAACAGATAAGGAATATTTAACAATAGCAGGAACAGGCGTGTAAACTGTCTGTGTATTATACCACCTTATGTTGCAAGAGCATCAGTCATTAAACACATTAATTATGGCTGGCCTATCATAATGTCAGTGAAAATTAAACGAGTTAGATTTCAAACAACTATTATATTTCCTATAATGCCCCCTTTACACAACTCCAGTACTATGTTAAGAATTTGGCATATCATTTCTTATAACATGACTTCCCTGTTAAAAAATTCTCACAGCAAATGCACACAACACATCTGTAAATATATCCCAGCTCTTTTATATGTCTTTTAAAATACACACAGAGGGGAAGTCAGAAGAGGAAGGGGAGAAATGATAATGCAAGATTGAATTTGGTGAAAGAGTAATAGGCCTGTTATTATTGGGCCACTTCTTCACAGAGGGACGCCGTTTCAGTCCGGCTCCAGCATTTCAGCGCTAGGTAAGCTGGAGGCTCCTCACCTAATTTCAAACCTCTCCCCCCGGGGGTGTGGGGGGAGAACACATACAGATGAATCTGAGCTCTAACCTTGAACACCTCCAGGGGTAGAGGATTGTTCGCCGCTTCCACACATGCACTCTCCAGGGCTTCCTTCCACTGCACGGCCGTCTTTAAACCCTGGATCTCTGATGGGAAATCAAACGTTACATCAGGGCAGCACAGGACACAAAGGTGCTGGTGATATTACTGTTATGATCTCATATTACAACCATTAAAGATCCTTAAAAAGAAAAAAAAACATGTTTCTCCCAGGGGTGCAGAAAGCCATTAGACTCTTGTAGCGTTCAGGCTTCAATTATGTGCTCTTTTTTTCCTGCCTACCTACAGGCAAGCTTGAAAGTGTTCGAGGTCAACGGTGTTTAACACTGTATTAACATTTGGGTGAGCTCACAGGGCTAACTATTTCAAGCGATGATTATGTCGTTTAAAGGATTAAGTCATTCAATAACTCCTTACACTCAACACAGAGAGACAGTCACCCTTATACACGTGTGTATTCAAAGCGTTGCCCCCTTCTCATGCATGTTAGGTAAAACGTACAAGCAGGAGTGAATGGTGCTGCAGAGAACTGAATTAATGAATGTTGTTCTTTGTCCTTGACATTTTCTTATAATAAAGTCTCTTTCAAGATATTTTTGTATATTCAGTCTATAATGTAGGCTTATATTTCTGAAAACCAAAACCACCAAAACTTTGTCCCATTATTATTATGATTATAAATAATTATATATACGCATGTTTATGCAAGTGTAGTTCACACAAATATAACCAAAATTGTACAAAATATTGTTTATATGATATACTAATGTTCACTAATATATATTAGAGTTTACACAAAGGTCATCATAGGTTACAGCAAAATCAATGTAAAGCCCTCTTTACACACAGTCAGGATTTAGAAAGGGATTTCACTTATGTTCATTCTTATGGGTAGTAGATTCCCCCAAGGTATGCATCTGTTCAACCTTCAGGCAAATTAAACAAAAACAAATGTAATCTCACATTCACTTGACAATATATACTTAGAGAATTAAATACTGGAAGGATTAAATCAGGGGTATTAGAACTTAGTGTGTATTATTTGTTAATTTTTATTTGTACATTTTGTATAATTACTATTTTGTATTGTTCTTTTATTGTGTGAAGTGCTCTGTGGCAAGCGTGCAAAGGGCGCTAAACCAAAAACAAATAGACTGATTTGAGATCTTGGATTATTAAGCCAGAACTGGATGAGCTAAACACCATTTTCTTATCTTTAACTGTCATGTTATTGCTCTTTCAAAATTGAGTTTTGTATTTCCGTAGTAAATTAAAACAGGAATCTGACATGTAGAAATTTTCTATAACTGGTGCCCTTTCCCAAACAATAAAAGCTTTCATTCATTTTACATTTTTTACCAAACATTTTTTCTTAGGTTTTACTGAGCTCTTCAACAAAATACCCTGTACTTGAGGCTCCTGCCATTGTGCTTTCCACACTACCACGTTATTAAGCTATGACTTGAAATAATGACATTATCTTTATCCAGCTAGGATATACTGTTTCAATTCAGTTTCAGACACAATAAATGATGCAATGTTTTAATATTGTTCTATACAACAAAAACACAGGAACCCGAAAAATAGCACCTACATAATGTGTGCGGGCCCCATGTGCATGTAGTGAAAAGAGACTATAAGAGGTGATCATATGCATATTCAATCACTGTCACAACTGCTCCTTGAGAATCATGTTGAATATAATATACATATAACATAGTTTATACGTTTCTCAGGGTAAAACGGTATTATGGAAAAATGTTAATGCCTACAATGTTTCTCAATCATTGTAATCTATGATGTAATAAGACAATAACATAACTCTTTTAAGACATTGGTTTTCATTGGGCATAAATACAAATTTCATTCTGGCATCACAAACATATTCCTTATAGTTTTATACATACATACATAACATACATACACACACACCATTTTTTTCCAAATTACTGTCATTCAAAAAATAGAAAAGAAAGTTACAAAATTTCCTTTTATAGAAATTCAAATTACTTTATTTCTGGTTTCTATTACAACCCATTTTTGGGAACTGCTAAATATATTAGCCAGGCAAAATTGTGAAAGAGTAAGATTTTGTTTTTTAGAAATGTGGATCTGTTTAAAAAGGAGCAATATGCTTTGTTTAACCTAGAACTTAAGCCCTAGCCTACATATCAGTAATTGAGGATTTCTCCAAAATACCCTAACACACTCTCCTACATAATTGCTTTTTTACAAATGCCGTTCAGTGTCTTCTGTTGTAATCTTAATGAGCCCCAGCTTACTGAGCTCCCCTTATTTCAGAAAGCAGAAGCTCAGGCGCTGTGGCACTACAAGTTTGCTTGAGGCTACCAAAAAATAGCATTTCGGGGGGGGGGGGGGATATCTGGGCAAGAAAAAGCCTGCTTCACAGTCTGTTTCACTAAAAATTAAACTGTGTCCAAAATCATATTCTTGCATCCAATGCAACGTTAGGGAACCCAGGAATCAGCAGTGTGGAGTAGCGGTTAGATCCCTGAACTCTCATAGGATTGAGGGTTCATGAACAGGTAGGGGGCATTGCTGTTGTACCCTTGAGCAAGGCACTGTACCTAGATTGCTCCAGTAAAAACCCAGCTGTGTAAATGTGTAATTGTATGTAAAAGTAGTAACATTGAACTCTACCTGTAGGTGGATCCATTTTCAACCTGTTCTCTTCGCACCACCCTATGGGACGGAGCCGGAAATCCAAGTAAAACAGCCACAGGTCGTGTGTGTCGCAGTCCATCCCGATGTAGCGCAGCTGCAGTCTGCCCCCGATGTTCTCGATCACTCGGACTATCCAGTGTTGGAAAGGGTCATGGCGGTCTTGCAGCTCTAGCAGTGAACCTGCCATTACAAGGTCAACTGTATTTTTCCCACGGAGAGGCTGAGGAAAGACAGGAAAACACATGGTTGTGGACCACTGCGTGTGACATGTGTAGACGACCTCAGAAAATGTCAAGCATGCACAAAAACAAAAGCAAAAAAATTAAAAATAAACGTATTCCTCTAAAACCCTTAGTAATTATGGACTCTCATTACTACCATTCAAATATGCTTTCTGTTACAGATGTTCACGGGCCATTTTGCCCCTGTTCTAATGAAAAATTGGCATTTGGATATCAAAGTAAAGTGCCAAGCTTAAGTCTTCTTAATAATTTAGTCAGTTTTGGTTTTGTTTTTTGTTTTTTAACAACCGGTTGTGTGATAAACCCCATGCTGTAACACCTCGTTTTGACATGCATCTCACAGTTCACACATTTAATAACATTACTTTCCCTTATATTGCAAGCTCTTTAACACATTTAGTTCCACAACCCAGTGGAAAAACCTCCCCACTGTTTTCTACCCCCACTGATCTTTAGACTTACAATCCCCAGAGTGAAATTTCAAAATGGAAAAACAAAATGATTTAACTCACCCCCTCTAGCAAGTTGGCAGGTGCCGTGCGAGAACCTGTTAACTCCTGGATAAGAAACTCGGTCCAGTCGCTGTACTTCTCTTTGATAGCTTAAGAAAATGAAAAAAAAAAAGAAAAAAGTTAGACTTCTAATGCTAAAGGACTGCCTTTAAATCTGAGGGGCTAGGAATACCAATCACATACCAAACTGGATAAGGTGTTGACTATAACAGTGCTCTTATGGGGGAATCGTATTTAAAGAATATATGCCAACATTAAACCTAACATTACAAAGCTTCTCTGCCTGCTTTAAATGTTATTGTTATCTGGTATTATCTTAATTGGTTAATCTACTATTTATGGTAAAATATATCTTTTCATTTTTAACAGTGGTTTTGCTGTTGTTTAGGAGTGGGTTCAACATGCCTTCACTGTTTTACTACACTGGACCATGGGACCATCATGAGACACAATTTCATGAATAAGTGACTTTCATGCAGCTGATGTATAGTTGTAAAGCCTCATGCCTTTGTAATTGAATTTCATAATTCAAATACTGAGAGTTGTGCATTTAACTCAAGACCAATAACGCAACTACAAGTACCACCAGCACTGCCACTATTATTTGCAGTTCTCACAGACAAGAATCTAAGCCTGCCAAATCACGCCTGCAGCCTCCAACATGTCTAGCTTTATTTCTTCTTTTTTTTCTCCTGCTGGAATCTGTAGTCAACAGCTATTAAGCTTTCAGCATTCCTTAAAACACTGCGATTTCTATTGATAGGAAAGGGGGTTCAATTGTTATATTGGTTGAACAAGACGGGCTCAAGCCTGTGTGGTGTCTTTCCAATGTTAAATACATTAAATAATCATCTCAAACTTGATATGGGATTTAATATACTTTTTTTTTTTAAACAAATGACAGCAATACTTTACATTTAACGGGACCTTATAACTCCTATAAACCATGCAAATCATTATAAAATGCAAATCTTATTTCTACATGCAGCTTTTAAATATGACACGCATTTAAAGTGTTCACAACCATCGTAATTAAAGCTATTGGGCTTTGGTAATACTGAACATATGTGCAGGCTCCTTCTACTGTTTAGAGAAGGTGAAAATAAACTGCATTTGAACTATTCAGCAAAACGAAACAATATGATCACCACTGATATTAAATCATTTAATTCTATTTAATTCTCTTTTTGTTGCCGTTTGTTTTTATACGGCTCCTGTCACATAATTGAATAGATGCATGAAAGCTGGATTCTTCAAATGATGAAAAGAGACAAACATTGTGGTCCTTAAATAGCACTGAATATGCACTAATGAGGGTTATAAGGGTTAGACCTGGTTTACCGCTTCACATTTATTTATAATCCACAGCAATGACTATACTGCAATCTGGACTTTTACTATGTGGTGAGAAATAGGTACTATTCAGAAGCAGTTGTAAAACCGTTTTATTAGTATTATTTTAACTGTCAAAAGATGCATATCTACAGGGACTGTTAACTATCTGCTAAATCCTCAACTAAAAGGCATATTTACATACATAATGATTCATCTAAAAAGTACATGTAAAATAAAGTCCTGAGGGTCAAAGTGCCATCTCTAAACCCATTAAAAGCACTGTGTTCTCTCATTTGAATTCTACACAGATAATTCTAGTCCAGAACATCTTCCTGCTTACCTAAAGCACCTGTAATATTGCCATGATTTATAATTCATTACACATTTTGTGTCTTGATTTGATTTGATTCACAGCAGATAACCTGCTGACAACAACACGTCTGGAAGATAATCACAGAGGTACAAATTATTTGCTCCCTACTGCTACAGAAGTCATAAATATAACTCTCCAAAGATTGCAACAATTCACTGTGGAAAACTTTACAAATATTAACAAATATTTCAATGCCATAACCTGAAACACCAAAGTAAAAAGATGCTTTACACTAGCGGCATAATCAATATTTAATTCACAGCTTATATATATACAATGCAAAGTGGAAGTTTTGATGTTGAAACAGAATCTGCCTGCTGTTTTCAAGGTTTTTTTAATAAAGATTTATTTCACTCTGTGATCAATTTAACTGTTTTAATTAATATATTTTTTTAAACAGAAAATCTACATATAAATCTCAACAATTGAAAATCATACAATTTCAACATATTGCATAATTATAAAACATACAAGAATATACAATTCAATACTAATGTAATTTAAATGTATAACATATTGAAAATTAGAAAATAAATGAAGGACTAGTTCTAGAATTGTCCCCCAAAGAATTCCCTCACGTTAATGTTTTGATAATCAGTTTGTTTGTTGCCTTAATTTATGTGTGTTAATTATACCATGTCCTGTCCTTTAATACCACTTCCCCAACCAGAAATACACAAACTGTATTTATAGTTCCTGCCTGGATTAATCATCAACTTATTTAAGAATATTTTAGCCGGCTGAGACGACATTTGAACTTCAGCTGGAAACTGGCCCTATCATTATCTAATGCCGAAGCAGAAGGCTGATGTTTGCTCTGTTGAATGTTTTTTTTTTTGTTTGTTTTCAGCCTAGAACCATTTTCCTAGCATTCCTGTTACAGGGCCAGAGAATCCACACGTAGATTTTGCTCGCAAATTTGTGCATCTACAAATCGGACTGAATTTCAACTGGAAGGAATAAACTGCATTGATAATTTATTGGTTATTTAAAGTAGTTGCTGTTTTTGTCTGAACTGTTGGATAATGCTATCTCATGTCCCTTGCTCTAAAAATGTAATTTGTTTAACTCTCTTATTTGTGCACCAACTAAGTTTGTGTCATAGAAAGCGGCTATATACAAATTACTGCTGTTCACTTTAATTTACAGCTAATATAAAATTATAGCTTATATATCTATATTCTGTAATTATATTGTCACCTTTTGTACATCATTAATATATAAAATATATATACAAATAACGAGTCATCATTGACAAGGCTGGAAATCTATATTAATTATTAAAACTGACTAAAGGAATGTAACATGTAAGGAACCCATGGAAAGACTCTTTACAAATTGAAGATAACATGCTTAAGTATGTTAATTGAAGAATAAATCTCCATTTGTATAAATAATAATGCAAAAAATATCATACTCTAAAGACAGTGATTTTCAAAGATCAGTACATGTCCTGTCTCACTATTTATTAATTGCATATCTCATAATTACAGCTTAGATTAGAAAATGGATTAGAGCAAGAATAAGTGGCCTCTTGGCTCACAGAATGCCTGGCTCCATTTCAGAACACCTGAACACAGCTCTGCATTAACATTCCTCCAGTGTAGCGCTCGAATATGATTTCTTATCCTTTATAGATGTAACACTAACCCACTTCAAATGGGATTATTACAGCAGGAAAATGAAAGGCTGTTTCTGTGCATCCCAGTGGACAGGAGAGAGCTGCACGATTCCCTTTCTAAACCAAAACCATTTTTATTTGAAAGATATTCAAATTTGAGTGGAAACGTTTGGTTCAGAAAGGGATGAGAACCAAGCCAAACAAAACTCTGGTGTCACTTTTAGTCTCCCCATTGGAATGTGTGAATCCACCAATCATCATGTATGTACTCTGCCCCACCCCTTTCATAATGTCCCCGCCCATTCATACTTCAATCTTGCGGGAATCAGTTTTTACACAATACATTTCTATTCAGCAACACATTTCTCTCACTCATCTATCAAACTTTAAATCCAGGCTGAAGTCACTCTACAAAGCCTGTACATATAATGTCACATGACATCCAAAGCTGTGCAATATTTATCAGGCTAGTGGATTTTCTGGTACCTAAAAAGAGACAGTTGTTATCTGCAGTATACTGAATAACTGTAATATACTAATAATATATGAAATCAATGTAGGCATCTTGTCAGTTTATATAATGCAGTTATTAATGGTTTATCCTAACGGAATGGCAGAATCTTTTTATCTAGTCGCTTTTTACAAGCTTTGTGATTCAATAATTAAACTGTTTATGAAATATTCCAATGAACAGACAGCCAGTGTAAACTAATAAGTCCATTAAAGTGTAATAAGCTGTTTACATGTCACTGATCCACATCCATCTGCCTTGATTAACCGAATGAGCTTGAATACTCGTATTAATGCTGGTTAATCATCCCTGACATAGAGCATCAGAAAGAGACAGATGTCAATATATACACTAAGAGTAAAAAATCTTAGAACATGACTACACAAAACAAGACAATGTCATACAATAACATTTTCATATCACATATGTTAATATGCCAATCTGTAGGATGTCCTACTATGAGAGAAAAATTTGTGAAATAACAGGGAAAGAAATGTCGGCAAGAATTAATAATCACGTGTAATATACTGGTGTTAGGAGTCTGTTTCCATTACATTTCCATTCTATTTGAATACAGCTGTGATCTCTGTTTCTGACATTGAATAGTTTAGGCCTAGTGGATCATGGGTTAACTTTGGTACAGTTTAATTTAAAGGTTCCATAGGGGTTTCTGCAGGTTACAGTGGTTCAAGTAAGTATTTTTTTTACAGAGAGTGTAAATAGTAAGTTGAGCCCAGGTAAAGGGGAAATTGACTGGAACACAATTAAACTGTGTAACATCAGCACAATGGGCAGAAGAAGATTGCTATTTTCTGCGTATTAAACAAGGTGTGTGCAAGCTGTTAAGTACAATATATTTCTTATCTCTTGTACAAAAACACACAACACCATTTAATATTGTATTTATTATTGTGTCTCACATAACACAAGAGGTGAGAAGTGATGTTACATACAGACATTTTATTTCAGGGGTAAAGTGTTGGCTAGGTCAAACAAGATCTTCAACCATAGTAAAAATATTCCATCTTAAGAAGAGGAATCCAGGCTGCTACTAAATACTTATTTTATAGTGTACTGGTGGTAGTGTAATTTTTGTGTATCCAGCCCAAAATAAATGTTGTTAATGTAGACAAATCAATTATAGTTCATAAACCTATCATTTATTTCAGAAAGCGCTCACTTTAATGAACCTGCAGATTTTCTTTAATTACTTTTTAAATTTACACTGTGTTTTCAAATTAGTAAAACAAAAAAATCAATGAAGATCCATAAGTAAATGTGCTTAAGTGACCTTAAAGAAACCTTGGCAAACACGATTATGAAACACCCTAAATTACGTTATGTGAAAACATGGCATTTTCCATTAGCATAGAGCTAAGAAAATGATATGCTGATTATCTTGTTATTATTCTGGATAGCTGTAATAACATGGTTTTACAGTAGATGCCTATATGAGGGTGCTTGAACTCAACTCAAACTGAAGGCGGAAAGGTTGGGAGATAAACACGTCTCGCCTAAGTGTGCGAGGAAGATTCATTTTTAAAAAACAAAGCTCCTTCAAATAAGAAAAGGCCTGATATCAAAGGCAATGTAAGTGGAGATTATTTCTGCTGAATGCAACTTGAATCATCGAGCAGCTCTTTAATTGTAACTTAAATCCTCACTCTTTAGTATCTGACAATTTGCTCTCAAGATATTTGAATATAAGCCTGGGTTTGTACTGTAGATTTTAAGTTATTTCTTGACATATTTAAACAAAGAATACTGTGTTACTACAGTTATTACAGATAATTGAATTACTAGTGGGGACCTGATGACTTTTGCACAGACCCCCTCACTCACTAAAAGAAAAAGTGCAATCCAAATGTATTTCACTCACCATTTACAAGACAAACACCATTAATCAAACTTTCATTTTAGTTTCATACCAAAGACAAATGAATGTGGATCAACACAAAAACAAAATCCATGGAGTTCAATTACATTAAAAGTCAAAAGGCCTTATTTATCTAAATTAATATTTCTATGTATGCAACTTTTGGCATAAAACAAATACTAAATGGATTAGTTTAGTCAACCTAACAGAACATAAAGAAAAAAAATATACTGTACTTTTTCCAAAACAAATCCAGAAAGGTGCCAATTTTATTTTATGTAATATTATATACATGCAAAAATATATATTGGGACTTCTCATGTGAATAGGTTCATGAATGTCACATGCAAAATGTACACTTCAGTAATATAATCTACATTTCAGAAATTCTTGAAGAAATACCACATCTCTAAAATAAGTTGTGTGAAATGGTGACAACAGTGCTGTATTGTTAACTAAGAACAGGGAAGATGATGTTATTGTTTCACTAAGGCTTGATTTGAAGATCTCCACATTGAATAACATCTCTGCTATGTTTTCACACAGTGAGTTAAGAAAGATAAAGAGGTTAAATTTATTGTAAGAGGAATGAAGCACTGCCTCAATTTAAGCTGTCTTCGGTTTATTATTTAACTACTATTGACAGGATAAGATTATTTTATTGCTGAAGCCAGGAAAAGTGGTAACACTGCTATCGCCATGGAGTTTTTTTTTCATTTCTGGTCAGGCAGAAAACATAATAAATGATACGTCTATAAACAGATCATGCAACTGGAGTTCAATAACTATAATAACGTAGTGCCTGTCCTGACCACATTATTGTACCTGAAGGTAAAAACAAAAACACACACGAATCTTATGTGCTGGCTTGTCACGTCGGTTCATGATCTGATGCCTTTTAGTCCCCTTTCCATTCATTTATTACCAGGGAACCTTAGTTTTCACAATATTAAATATCAGTCTATAGTCCCAGTGAAGCGATGGTACAACACAATTTGACAGCTCTCTCCAAAAAGATCAATAATGGCTTAGAACAAAACATAAGAAGAAAAGAGATTGGTAAACGATGGCTCAGCATCTAGTGTGGGATAATCTGTGATGCCTAGAATTCCACTAATTAGGTCCCTGGATGTTTAACATTTATAGCAGATGTGCTAATTGAACCCTACTACTCCCAATTTAAATAACTACATTAAAGGAATTGAGTACAGTGCAGGAGGCTAAAATGTAACAATTTTTATTTTCCTATTGCCCGCACATGTTCAAATGATACAAATATGATCCTTTAAAAGGCTTGTAAGAAATCTCTCCTTAAAGACAGTACAAAATAAAATATAAAAATGAGTGCCTCATGTAGTAAATGCAAGATCTATTAAAATACCACTACTAAATGATACCATATGTGTAGCCAAACCAGAATCGCTGAGGTACTTCCAGTTTTTGTTTATTGCCTGCAATGTCTTTTTTCAAACAAATGCAATGTCTTTGTTTCATTATATCTTGACAACAATGTAAACTTCATGTACCATGTCAGGTTTGGTCATTATACTGTGTTCATTACATTTGTTGCATGAATGGCATTTACATTTATTTATTTTTTGCTTATACCCCATGTTGTTTCACTAAATCACTAAATTATCAATTACAGAAATGTACTAATGTGTAATAAAATTGTATTGTCTGTGCATACCTTGAGAAAATAATATCATGCAATTTCATAGTGTAGCTATTTATTGTATATCAAATAAATAGGAAATTAATAAAATGTGTATATCCTCATTGCAATTCAATGCATGAGACCAGTGCTGCAAAATGTTTGCTATTTTCACCTAATACACCTTGTGTTGCCTGTAGCCTGGAGTTAAAATGCATTAATACAGTTGTTGTTTTTCATTTATTTACACATCCTACCTAACAACTTCCAAGTGAAAAAAATCTAGAACTGTGTAGAAAAGTAATTAAAAATAAAAACAGAAATAGCTTGGTTGGATAAGTGTCCATCCCCCTTGTAATAGCAATCCTAAATTAGCTCAGGTGTAAGCAATCACCTTCAAAATTACACACCAAATTAAGTGGCCTCCACCTGTGTTAAATTGTAGTGATGCACATGATTTCAGGATACATTTTGCAATTCCTGTAGGTTTCCTCTGCTGGGTAGTGCATTTCAAAGGAAAGACTCAACCATGAGCACCAAGGAGCTTACAAAAGAACCCTGGGAGAACACTGCTGAAAGGCACTGTTGATGGGAATGAAAAAATATAAAAGGCCTTGAATATGCCTTGGAGCACGGCCAAGATGATTATAAAGTGTAAGGTATATGGCACCACCAAAACACTGTATAGATCAGGCTATCCCTCCAAACTAGATGATATAGCAAGAAGGAGATGGTTCAAATAGGATACCAAGAGGCCAGTGGCAACTTTTCAAGAGCTACAGGCTTTTATTGCCTTTAGGACAGGTCAAGGTGTCAGTGTAGATGGTCAAAAATAAAGGATCAAAGGATCAAAGCATTGAAAAGGCTTTGAGGAAAACCTGCTGTACTCTGCAAGAAAGTTGAAACTGGGATGGAAGTTCACCTTTCAGCATGACAATGACCCAAAGCACACAGACTAAACTACACTGGAGTGGCTAAGGAACAAAAAGGTACATTTCCTTAAGTGGTCCAGTCAGAGCCCCGACCTAAATCCAATTGAAAATGTGTGGCATGACTTTAAGATTGCTGTCTATCAACACTCCCCAAGGAACTCTACAGAGATTAGACAGTTTTATAAAGAAGAATGGACAGAAATAGCCAAATCTAGGTGTGCAAAGTTGGTAGGGACCTATCCCAAATGAGCTGTAAATGTTGCCAAAGGAGCTTCCATCAAGTATTAACTATGGGGGGAGGAGATAGTTCAGTTTTGTCTTTTTAATATATATAATTCACAATAAAAACTGTTTTGTGTAGAGTATGGTGTGTAGATAATTGGAACAAATCCTAATTTAAATGCATGAATATGAGGCACTGACACCAGAACATTTGGAAAAAGTTCAAGGGTATGTTTCACCCTTTCTTGTAATTTCTTTACATATCATGCAGCACATCAACAGATTGCACCTCTACAGGAACACATTTCCAATAATGCCATTTCTGCTTCAAATAGTAGTAAAACGATGCATTAGGATATTTTCTACGTATTTGATTGAACACAATTTCTAAAAAAAAAAAAAAAGTACAATTTAAATAATAGGCCATTTAGTTGCCTTAAACTATTAAGGAATTAATGATTCAGACAACTGCCATTCCCAATGATAAAGCTGCAATAAACTTCAAGAAATAGCTTCCAGGACCTAAACAAGCTCAATCAATGACAATCAAGTACCTCAGACAGCTGGCCTTAATCTTTGTATCACTAAAACCTTGTGTTTCCAAGTTTGTGCTTTATTATGAATGTACGTTCAATGTATTTTTTATATTTTAAAGGCTTATGATCAAATTATATTTATGATCAAATTGACGCTATCGAAACACAGACACACACACAAAAAGAAGAACCAGCTTTTATTTTAAGTACACTTATGCTGCAAATACCTCAAATGTATAGGAACATGACTATTATTGAAGTGGCAATACATATGTATATGTGTGTTAAATATGCATATAGTTAATTAGGAAGACGTAGGACATTGTATAATTTATTCGCTCTAGATCAGAATGGATAAAATTGCAATTCTACACAGGTCACTGCAGACCGATATTGGGAGAATAGTATATTTGCTCCTAATAATTACCACACTGGTTACAATCCCATTTAACAAATTAAATTACAGGACTTGTTTGTATTACCACATGTTGAATATAAAGATAATCTTTTCTTTAAAATGATGACACAATTAATAAGCCTTTCATAACATGTCAGCTAAAGCACACAGCCAGCCAATTTCGATGCCTACTTTCAGTTAAAGAACATGTTTTCTCCTTTTTGTAGACAGTAATACATTTCGCAGCAATCCCATTTACCACGATAAGAAAATGAACGAATATATACAAAAGCAGCTTCAAAATGAGAGGGTCTAATTGCCAGTAGAATCAGGAAGCTTTTATCTCTCAGCATTTTTATGGTCTTTTTCAAAACTGTACACATATCAAAGCAGCTACAACTATAACCTGCAAAGTGACACCATGAAAGTACACTTTGTATTGAAACGTACTACATTTCACTTGCCCGGGTTTTCGCATGTTTTTCAATTAGATGAATAAGTTGAGCGATGGCATTTTGAACTAAGACCATCATTTATTTGTCAGTCACGCTGTTGACACACTGCTGGGCAAGTGGCAGCCATGCTGGAAGTCCATGCATTAAGAGTCAGGAGAGCGAGATAATCAAGCTTCAGGTAGCTGGCCTGAAGTCAAAAGATCTGCTAATCAATCACATTGTCACCATGTTCCTGATTTTGTGGAAACCACAGTTCCTATCACTACTTTATGAAAATATCTGAAATATGAAAACATCTAACAAAATAACATAAATTCACAAAATGGAAGGCTCCTGAGTTCTTCCAAGGAAAAGCAAACAACTAGTGCATTCTGGGAGCGGCCAATTTGAATTCACTCCTACAAACCACCTCCTAGTTGTTGTTTTGTTTTAGATTCCCTGGGGCAGTTGCAAACTAGAGTGCAAATGCAGTATTACAAAGTTGGCTCAACAAGGTCTAGACCACAATGAAGAGAATAACTTCACAAATGTGGCCAAAATACTTTAGGCAAGATTTGAGGATGGAAATCGCCATAGTTTTGGGAAACCAGACACGCTCTTCCACGCAAGACGTCTTGGGGGGGGAAAGTGTGAACATCCGTTTCTGACAGTTAGTGCAACTGAAACAGCAGTGAACAGGGATGAAGAATAAATGTCTATTGTTAACTGATGTGTACAAGAGGACAAGAAATATTATTCTATTCTATTCTATTTTCTCAAAAGCAAAAGAAAAACAATCATTGAGCTCCAAGCCAACCACCAGATTCTTGCTTTTTTTTGGGGGTTTGTCTCCAAATACAAAGTCACTTAGAGATGCCCTTGCAATCATAAAGAGGGTCTTAACTGGTATGGTCCAGGATATAAAGGTGGGCACACTGCTTTAAAAAGTCACAACAAAACAAGATGTTCCAGGAAATGTAGTAAAGATGTTCCTCAGGCAAAAGTGTCATTTAAATATTTTTTTCTTCTGGTTCTTTTACAGCATATGTGTAATCCTTCACGATGTATACAATAAAAAGGTACTTTGATTAATATATATTTAAATCTATATTTAAACTCTGGTAACAGAGAAAAAAAAAACATAGGAAGTTTTATGTTTGAGTTTTAGATTTATAATTAGAAACATGCTTATAGGGATTGCAAGGGCAGTCATCCTCAGTGGAGGGGATGTCCACAGACTGGCCAAGCCACAAGAGAAATACTGCCTTTGTATTACCCCTGCTGTGGGAATCGGAGGATGGGTGGGCGGGCTTCATTTTCTATAGAAATACTGACAGATCACCATCCATGACTCTCCTATGCCCCAAATCATTAAAGACCACTGTATTTTGGCTTGACTTGTAAACAGCTCAATGTAAAATCTGTCAAACATACATGACCACTGTCAGAGAAGTGTGAAGAGCTAGACTTAAGAGTGATAAAAAGGCTAGTGTTCCAAATTACAGCATGGCACGGTAGCTTTAAAATACTTGCACTGTAGGGAATTCATTACACAAACCTGGATGTCGATGAAATAATAATCAAAGATCAGACTAACTCCGAAAATGCTTTATATACTAGCGATGCACTGGCATCTGAATTGTGCACAGAGAATCAAGTGAGGCAAAAAAATAAACGCCAGCTGCTTAGGTATCATTTAGACTTATTTACACTTTATTTATACTGGCAAAAAAAAAAAAGAAAGGTGTATGTCACTAAGAGACTAAATGACCTATCCCCTGGCAGGAATTAAACCTTTTCTGACTCTTTTGCAACATAATTAAATGGCCCACAGGAATAAGGCAGGTCTCCGTTTTTTGTTTTTATTAATGCCATTGTTAAGAGATATAAACTTTGGCAAAGGGGAAGAGTAAACCTCTTACAAGCATATGTGATGCAGCAATAAAATGTGTCATTGCATCTAACAGATCAAGTAATGACCTACATATACACATAACACTAGTAACAGCTGTACCGAATAATTTGATTACATTCCAGTTATTATGCCATTAAAATAAATGTGGCACAGCCCAAGTTAAAATGCCAGTGAAATGTAACCATTGTTAGAGTATATTTCATTTTGAAATGGAAATAAACATATGCATAAGCCAGTTGTTTAGATTTGATTAGATTTAGTCTAGATTTCAGTATGATTCACAGACGTTCCTTTACATTTTAACTGCCTGCGTATATTCAACTCTAAGCCAGTTAGTTGAAAAGAAAGTTTACTTTTTTAAAAGCACTGAATAATTCCAAGACGAATTTTATACCTAAAGCCCATGATAATTTCTAAATTGAATTTATCCGATTAATTAAATTCAGCTTATTCACGGCCTGTGTGTATCTGCCTTTCTTTCTGTGCCTTGAGATGTCTGTAAGCAGACAGAGACACTCCGTTCTCAAAACATTTGGTTTCCCTTGCCTTGACACTTTCAGGGGATGAGCAAAACATGGCTACATTGAAAACAAACCTTCCTGTTGTTTCGGAGAGTTGTCCACAGTGGTGAGGTGGAATTGTACCAAAGGGTATGACACAATTACTCATTAGCTATAGTTGATTATTCAGTAGCCAATGTTAATCAGCATGTAATGAATTTTCATTGATTCCTCCCGTATATGGACTTTTTCTTTGTTCTGTCTTGAGGTCTCGAAATTTCCTTGTTTTCCATGAAAACATACATGAAATGAGTTTGAATAGGAAATATAGTCATTGACAAGATTAGAAAATGAAATTGAAATTGCGTCCTTCAAACTTTGCTTTCGTTAAAGAATCCTCCATTTGCAGCAATTACAGCCTTGCAGACCTTTGGCATTCTAGTTGTCAATTTGTTGAGGTAATCTGAAGCACCTCCCAAAAGTTGGATTGGCTTGATAGGCACTTCTTAAGTACCATATGGCCAAGCTGCTCCCACAGCAGCTCAGTAGGGTTGAGATAGGATGACTGTGCTGGTCACTATAGAAAGAATACCAGCGGACTGCTTCTTCCCTAAATAGTTCTTGCATAGTTTGGAGCTGTGCTTTGGGTCATTTTCCTGTTGTAGGAGGAAACTGGCTCCAATCAAGTGCTGTCCACAGGGTACGGCATGGTGTTGCAAATGATAGCGTGATAGCCTTCTTTCTTCAAGATCCCTTTTACCCTGTACAAATCTCCCACTTTACCACCACCACAGCACCCCCAGACCATCACATTGCTGTCCCCTGCAGATGGCATCAAGCACTCCTCCAGCATGTTTTCATTTGGTCTGTACCTCACAAATGTTCTTCTTTGTGATCTGAACACCTCGTCTGTCCACAACACTTTTTTCCAATCTTCCTCTGTCCAGTGTCTGTGTTCTTTCGTCCATCTTAATCTTTGGTTTTTATTGTCCAGTCTGAGATATGGGTTTTTCTTTGCAACTCTGCCTAGAAGGCCAGCATCCCGGAGTCGCCTCATCACTGTTGACGCTGAGACTGGTGTTTTGCGGGGACTATTTAATGAAGCTGCCAGTTGAGGACCTGTGAGGCGTCTGTTTCTCAAACTAGACACTCTAATGTATTTGTCCTCTTGCTCAGTTGTGCACCAGGGCCTCTTTCTATTCTGGTTAGAGCCAGTTTGCGCTGTTCTGTGAAGGGAGTAGTACACAGCATTGTATGAGATCTTTGTTTTTTTGGCAATTTCTCACATGGAATAGCCTTCATTTCTCAGAAAAAGTATAGACTGACGAGTTTCAGAAGAAAGTTCTTTGTTTCTGGCCATTTTGAGCCTGTAATCAAACCCACAATTGCTGATGCTCCAGATACTCAACTAGTCTAAAGAAGGCCAGTTTTATTGCTTATTTAATCAGCACAACAGTTTTCAGCTGTGCTAACATAATTGCAAAAGGGTTTTCTAATGATCAATTAGCCTTTTAAAATGATAAACTTGGATTAGCAAACACAACGTGCCATTGGAACACAGGACTGATGGTTGCTGATAACGGGCCTCTGTACGCCCATGTAGATATTACATTACAAATCAGCCGTTTCCAGCTACAATAGTCATTTACAACATTAACAATGTCTACACTGTATTTCTGATCAATTTGATATTATTTTAATGGACCAAAAATTAGCTTTTGTTTTTGAAAAAACAAGGACATTTCTAAGTGACCCCAAACTTTTGAACGGTAGTGTATTTTTGCTCAGGGCTCAAAACTTTCCCTGAGTCCAGTATCCTCTGCAACTCTGTCACCTGTTTCTCTATATTATTTTAAACCATTATCTAATAAACATCTTATCGATTCACTATGGTCCTGTGGATTTCTTACAAATTGGATTTCTTATAAATTGGTGAGCCAGCCAGGTGGGGATTTCCCTGCAACCATCAGCTGTTTTGATGGTATGTTTCATTATCTAAAGTTTTAATTTGTTACAAAGCATGCAGGGAAAGATACCGGGCTGGTCCCATGCTAAACATGACAGCATTCAACTCCTCTCATACATAGGAGAGATAAAATAATAGGGATTCCCCTCTCTAGATAACCAGGACTTTAGTAGCATTGTTATTGTGAGGCCAGCAGTAGAGTTGCTGGATTTTGGTGTGAGTATAATCATGAGTACTTGATATCCAAGAATACAGCAGGTGGGCTGCGAAGTTTCACAGCACTCGAGTCCGAGGTATCAGGTTATTTGGAGCTGATAAGTCTAGGACTGCAAGGAAGCCTAGCTTGTCAGAGTACAATTTGCCTAGGGTAATCTGCAGCTCCACAGTGGACTGGAAAGCATGTCATAGGAAAACAGTACTGATAAGGAGCAGGCTCTGCTCTCTACAACATTGACAGTATGTTGTATGCGGTTCAATAGTCTTTCAGTGGTGGAAGACTCAGATATCTGAAGGGTGGAGGCATTGTTGATAAGCACCGTACTAATTCTGCAATATATACCCCAACACTGAACCCAACTACTAAATACGTAGCAGAAAGTGTGAGAAGTCTCAAGCTGTGAGGTTCAAAGCATATTGGAGGAGTGAACCAATAGGGATCATTGTAGAGGGGGTCAAACAGATCACATTCAAACTGGTACAGAAATACCAGTAAACTGAAGGAATTCTTTGCAGATTTGAATAAACATGGCCCTGAAGAGGATTTCTCACAAGCCTAAGGGCAAGTACAATTTATCCATTGGGTACATCTATAAAGAACACAGACCCAGTCCCAAGACAGCACTTGTTCAATAAAACTTGATAAAAAAACACCCTTCACTGCTCTGTCTTTCTGTAGTAATGTGAATTTTTAAAACATTTTCATGACTCGAAGAAAAAAATCCCAACAGGGACTAGTAGTGTGTGAATTCATAGAAAATGTATTGGAATGAATAAGGAGTTCTTCTGCCAAATCAAAACTTCAGTTTAAAATGCATGCGACTTTTTTTACTTTAAGAAATTCCAGTGAGGCCACTGCAGATCGGTCTATGACTCACAGTTTCACTTCAGACTCTCACATACTGCAGGGCTGCTAAGAGATATATAGGTTCATCACACTTTCATCACAGCAGAACAGATCTTCAGCTCAAGGCAGAACCACATTCTAACCTTCCATTAACTAAGTGTCTTATCACCGCCTCTCCTCCATACACCGATTCAAGTTAAGACTGAAACGCCAAGCAACAAACAGCATCAGTGAGAGTAGGATGCCACCATGGTGCTCATAATGAACGTGTATTTTGTACGCATCATAAAACATTCATAACATATCCATCGTTGGATCCAGTCATTTTTTTTAAAGCACTCGTGTTTCACAATCTGAGACAAAAGCATTGGTCGCATCAGTTATTCAGGTGCTCTATTTACAGCACTAACATGCCAGGGTCCATATTTTCCTTCCCATTTACAAATTGCCCTGTCTGAAGCATTATAATTTTTTTCTAACTCATCCTCTAAGCTGATTACTGCAGATCATTTTGATTAGGCAGGCTGCATTGTTTATCCTCTTGTGCCAATATGAATGACCTAATATGGAGACGATACTGAAAAAAACGTGCTAAACTGTTTTTCACATTTCTTCCACTTTTTAGATGAAACACAAACTCAAAATCAAGTGAAAGGGCACTTCATTTAATGTAGCATCATTGTAGTATCACCTAACTTCTGTTTTCAGTCAAGTTACCCCCTCAACAAAATCTCACACTGTCTTCTGTCCTTAATCTTAGTTCATTTACTTCAGCTGAGACTTCTACTGCACGCCATATTTTCATTCTTTTGCACTGATTGTGACGTGTTTGTTGAAAGGCACATTTTTCTTGACAACTGTTAGTCGCCCTGGGAAAAGGCATCTGCTGAGCAATAAATAGCAAAGATAATAAAGTGTCTATTTTCAAGGAACCTCTCTTGTTTCAGTCTGTTCTCAGGGATTTTTTTCCAACTTGGAACAGTTTTCTTCCCAACACTTTCACACTGTATCACTGTCATTTACACAGCACAGCACCTCTGCTCACACTGCATGACAGAATCCATAAAAACATACAGCATTTTAAGCTTCAGGGAAATATAATGTATGGCCTACTTTAAGAAGCATATACATCAGTGGTTAAATGTTTAAACACTCAACTCTCTGCTAGCTTTCTAGCTGGAGAGAGCTGAACGTGACCTCGCGCTACACTGTGTCTGAAACACAATATAAGGCGAACACTTTTTCCACAACTTAGAAAAGGGCATTTCAAATTAACAAGCAGAGACTGTTACAAGAGGTTACGGCCTTGTCTATAAGTATATGGCATGACTGATTTTAATCCATTAACTCATCATTATAAATCTGGTCTTCAGGCACTCAGCAAGAGGGGAGCAGCACATAACAGACTCACAGATGGCAGGAGAAGACTTCACATTTAAGCCAAAGCAAATCGCTCTTACTAAACGATGTATTACCTGAATGTCTTCCCACAAAAGCTCTGTAGAAAGCTATGGTACATCACTTAGTAGTTCAAAACAGAGACTGCGTTTATTGTCTCAGTTTTTGCAAATGACAGACAACTAATAAAGACAATCCTGAATTTAACTGTGTTTTTCAAGACTATGCTACACATATACTTGACACACAGAAGACAATTTAACATCAAGACATCAGTTGGCTATAATTTGTCAACCCATACATTCGTTGAACTAAAAAAATCACAATTTTCAAACCTTATATATGAGATTCTTACAGATAACACAGTAATATAAATATGTAGAACATAACAAATAAAAGTGCTCCCAGTTTTTAGCACCACGGAAATATGTTTCCTGAACTGTACATCCCAAAATCAGTGCAATGAATATTATAGTGTTACTCAAGACATTCCTCACTACATAAATATTTAAAAGCCTGAGAGCATGAAGAAAAATACATAAATTTGTGTTGTATTGGTACTGAGCACACCCTCTCCAATTTGCTTTGTTTATTGATGTTTTCTAAAAATGATTCAAATGTAACAAAATCATACTGACACTGGACACAGTTTGATTAATTGTACATACAAATATTTTAAAACACACAGTGAAAGAACATAATTAAAGAATCAATTCGATTTTTTGTTTCTGTAAAAAATAAAACAAAATCACAAACACAGACAAGGTTTAAACTTCTACCACTGCAGAAATAACACATTTGAAAAGACAATGTTATGCTATGGATGTTCAGATAATACGGGGATTCTTATGGTCAAGACAATTACGTTTTCTGTTTTATTTTAAGGCACTGACAATTTGATATGATGGATTAAACGTGAAAGAACACTCCTCAGATTGTTGAAACTAATTACCAGTCCTGCATAATACAGCCCAACGTTTTGTGATAGAAAGACGACACTTACTTCAATTCAGTTCGAGTACAGTGTTCCCAACACACGGTTTATAGAAGCAATAAAGGCAGAAACATGTCACTTTCTCTATGAGGGGAGAATTTTTTAGGAATCCATGGCAGACAAGGGACTCTATTCCTTCAGTGCATGCTACTGATGCTCTATATGTCAAACTGGAGGCGCACAGAAGGCTACACTTGAATTTACTCAAATGAGGATTATTCTGAAGTGTATGCTTTGATGGCTCAGTGTATCAAGTTTAAGTTAAAAGGATGCAGACAAATGAACAGCATTAGATGTTAGAAGCAGGCAGAGAGATGAGCACACTGTGTTCTGAACTGCGAGCAAATAACCTAGATGTAAATAATAGCAGGAAAAGGTTGTACATACAAAAGCCGTACGAGGCAGGAGTCAGCACCAAGCAATTCAACACTAATTGTTAGACATTCTCCCCCCAATTCCTCCAAAAATAGATTTGATTTATTTTATATACCCCATCTCTTTAGTTTTCCTTAACTCTATTGTCAACTTCAATATTATGAACTTTTTTCCCCTTCATGATGCTTTAAAAATATGAAGATTAAAAGATTAATTAAATATCTCAGATACGACATGATTTATTTTATGAACCATTTTAGTTTGTGTGCCACGGAAAGAAATGCTAATAAGAGTATGGAAATTCTGAAACCTTCATTGCTCTGTGCTGTAATTGTGCATATTTAAATATGTGCTTTGCAAATACAGTGATTAGTCAGACTTTTTAGGGAAATGTGCTTCCACATCGCAAACTTAAAAAAATAAAAAGACTCAACAGTGCTTTCTTTTATTCTAATTTAGAATAATTGATTAAGACAAATTAAAATAATATATTTTACATCTTGATATGTTAGTGAAGAGAAACCAGATATTAGACTGGGATTTGCATATTAGTCTGTTTCTAACCTTCCAAGCTTGCATTAAACAGTGTGATCGAACAGGTGTGAATGGAACAAGACTCTACCTGCTCCCACATAATGCGAAAGAATGGTAAAGGAGATTCTGTGATCTAACTCTATCATTCCACACCAGTGTAGATGACATAATATTTAACACCACATCTTCCCTTTCCCAGAAAACAAAGTCAAGAATATGTTTTTGAAATAAAAATGCTCTCAGCAAGATGTGTATTTTCTAAAAACTAAAGTGAGCCAACGGTTTACAAACGTGTGAAGTCAGCCTATTTAATTTTATTTATTTAATCCTTCCCTTTGCTTCAATCCTATTGTCCCAGCTAAGCGATTCTTTGATGTTGTTCTGCTTTGATTGTTATGTGTTATTTGTAAATAACCCTGCAAAACTTGGTTAGGAAAACATTCTGTAGGCTGATAAATTACAAATCAAAGACAATCGGTGCTGGGCAGGGTTCAGACTGTTTCGCAGTGCTGTGGAGTTTCCTCAGCAATAAGAAGAAATGACAGAGGTGCACGCATAGTATGTAGAATAAGGCATGCAACAGTGAATAAATTAACAAACAAACAAACATAGGTGACAGAAATCTGACTCTTTTAATGCTAAAACAAAAGTAAAAAAAAAAAAACATGCACCCTATTCATTGCACACAGCTGACAAAATAAGCAGTTAGGAAAAGTGAAGATGCTGATAATACTGCTTACCTTTTCTCAGGTAACAGTTGTCTGAGAAACAAAAAAGAAATAAAAAAACAGAACTGTAATAATGCAAAGCTTGGATGGTTATTCTTTATAATTTCTGTAACGGTTTTAAATGTAATTTCCTTCTCTGAAATCATAGAGTTTTGTGTATAATAGTATTGCAGGTAAATTATTCATGCTTTAAAAAAAAAGTGTAGAGAGAATAGTGTTTTTACTGTAGGCTTGCCTGCCTACACATTGAGACCAATCAAATGAAACATTTTATTTACACATCCCTTTCAAATTGCATCTTCTGAAACACAATACAAAATTGTGACTTACTGATTGCTTGTGATCTACATGTAAAATCTGGAGACAATGGCCCATACCACATTAACCACCACAAGACATGTAAAGGCCCTTGGAGTAAGATCCAAATTAAATTAATTTCCAAAATAAAATGATTCAATGCACTTTTCACAGCAATATTTGAGGTCATACTTATTCATAGAGAGGCTTTGCTCTGTGCCTGTGTCATGTATTAGCCACTATTCAGTTACAAAGTGGCTGAACAGTGGTGGCTATTTGTGTCACTGCAGACCAAGTGGATTCAGAATGAGGTATTTATTCAAGGACCTTAAATTTTCCCCCATATATTGTGAAAGGAAATTCCCTTTGGGTCTCTAAATAAACAACTGGTCTTTTTTTTTGTTTTAGCTTTCAGAAAACAAGCAATGA
Source organism: Amia ocellicauda (assembly GCF_036373705.1). NCBI lineage: Eukaryota > Metazoa > Chordata > Actinopteri > Amiiformes > Amiidae > Amia > Amia ocellicauda. The sequence goes on along the minus strand of NC_089854.1, from coordinate 37,875,843 downwards.
GTTATATAGAATACTCGATACAAATCTAGAACCTCTGAAAACAATGGACAACAGTGAGGAAGCCTTATACCATTATTGCTTCTTTCTATCTATCTATCTATTTATTATATATCAATATCTATATTATATATATATATATATATAGCTGTATGCATTTATGTATGTATATATGGTTATAGCATTGATTAAGTCTGGAAATTGTGTCCCTTTTCAGAGAATCTGTGAAGTTTCAAGAGAGATTCTGGTGAAGTACAGGAATAAAGCACAGCAAACACAATAGTGCTTTCACTTCTCAAGAATAACTATTTTTTCAGTTACATGGGTAGCACCCATGTTTCTCAGGTAAAACCAGTCCCTATGGGGGAACCGTCACAAGAAAAACAATTCTGTTCTAATTTTCTCTTAGTCACTCTGTATAGTAGAGTGTATAAATACAATATAAATAACTACCATTATTGAATTGTTATACCATGAGATATTCAAGTATTTTATTACATCTTGCAACTGCAAAATGGACTCTGAAAATATAAAAAGTAAATCAATGAAAGATTAATCCACTACAAAAATCCTTTAACTGACAGTCTTTGGAAACCATCAATATTAACTTTAATTTAGATCATTTAAACCTTAATCATGTTTACAAAACCAATCAATGCAAACATAATGCATTTTATTAATTGTTGAAAAGGATAATATACAATTATCAAGAACTATGATATGCACACACACACACATATACATATATATATATATATATATATATATATATATATATATATATATATATATATATATATATATATATATATATAATGTATATGTGTATATATATATATATATATATATATATATATACACACACACACACACACACACACACACACACACACACACACACACACACACACACACACACACACATATATATATATATATAGCTCTGGAAAAAATTAAGAGACCATTGCAATTTGTCTTAAATCAGCATCACTACATGGTTTGCAGCCATTCCATTCCATTCATATTTTTATTTGGAATTTGGGATAAATGTTGTCAGTCGTTTATAGAATAAAACAAATGTTCATTGTACCAAAACACATAAAACCAGAGAGACGGATAATTTTGCAGTGGTCTCAATTTTTTCCAGAGCTGTATATACATACATACATACACACAGACACACACATATATATTTGTGTATATATACATATCGTTAATTTTGTTTTGTTTTACTTATACATACAATTACCTCCACATTTATTAATGACACAATGTACAATAATCAGTACCATGCTATCGAAGAACCCCAGACCACATGTGAGGGGGGGACATTTGTACATCCTTTTCCTGGTTGGTAAACAACTCACTAAGTTGGATCTTCCTGATAATAAACATTTTGGTCAAAAAACTCCTTATGAATGTTCTATAGCCACCATCAAACTTCTAGAACTCCGTAAACTTATGCATTAACTTTTTAAATTTCTTACTTTCTCCATGAAGACTAATTATATTGACTGTCTTGCCTCTATGTAGCCTCCTTTTATACCCATGAGAAATAAGGGGACTTCCAGAAACGTCTGTCAACCTCCAGAGGTTTTGTGAAACTACCAGATGGTATTGATAGCTGTACATTTCTTTCAGATTTTAATTTACGTTAAATAAATAATCAAGATTAATATAAAATAAATAAAACATCTGGATGCAACTGTATGTGTGCATTTAAGTTGTATGTATATATATGCACAAAATAAAGATCTAACCAAGATGTTAAAAGATGTTTGTTGGTCTCAAGTTTGTACATGGCATACATCATAGTTCTTGTAATTATAGTCAAAATCATCTGTGTGTAATGGGCTTGACTGTGTCTCCTTACCTTCAGGAGGCATCAACACCTTGTTGTTCTGTGTACACCAGCCAACTGGGTGAAGGTCTGCCGTCATGACGTCACACCAGAAATCAGCTTTCCGGTCGTCTCCATACCCGCTAAATCGCAGTAGCAGCAGCTGTCGACAAGTGGTAATGATAGTGGCCACCCAATAGGTGTCTGGGTTGCTCTTATTTGCAACCTCCAGTTTCATTCCTGGCTGAAAACTGCTCTGCAAGCTGATCTCAACCTGAAAATAAAAATAAATGAGCAAATGAGGGATCATTGGAGGCATTTCTGCAAATTGTTTCTATCGTAATTGATTGTATTGTAATCTCCCCAAAAGGGACCAGTTTCACCTTCATTATTCCACCTTGACAACCACGCCTGGCAGTGCTAAAAGGAGAAAAGTCACTGTAAGGCTCTGGCTGTGAGAATGCTTGCAATTTTCTGCAAGTAGTGCTCTACTAAATTTCAGGGATTAAAATAATCGCCAGGAAATACGAAATCCTGATAACAAACAAAAAAAGTTTGATTAACCTCAACACTCTAGTTTGACTGTCACACAGAGATTGTAACAGACATTGAAATATGAAAAGAAGGTTTAAGGTATAAAACTAATTCATGTTTTCCCCTGGGAAAGGATCCAGAGAAAAACCTGTCAATTAAGTAAATTAAATCCCATATTTTTAAATTTATCTGTAACTTCATATCCCTTCCACTACACAAATTATGATCATAATTATTTTAACTACCTCACTGACTTTTTTTTCTTCTAATTAATATGGCTATTTGTTATATGTGGTTCTAAAGTACTACTTGAAATACAAAATGGCAGCATGGTTTGTTGAAAAACCCTGGACACAACAATTTAAAAGTGTGCATAATTACTATAATGACATCATAATTTTAATTATACAGAGATATACAATTTTATAGAGATCCGTTAAAGTCCCTTTTATAAATAATTACACATTCATAATATTCATTCATAATATTCATAATCTTGCATGCATATAGTTTTGTTTCCATCTTTGCCATGGTTACCATATTCCCAGTCTATGTATTCACTGAGGTGCAAATCAGGCGGGCCAGTGGTAACAAAGCCTTGCTTCACCTTTCTTGCAAAGGTCAGATAATTAAGGTAAAATAGATCAAATGCACTATGGATTGTTTTTTTAACAAAGTCTAAAGAAATGCATGCATACTGTGAGAAGCCATGTTGTATTGAACACATCAAACTTACAAGAAGTTGAATGCAAATGATTTCTGAAGAGTTAAATTAGCATCAAAGACCAGTGAGTACAATTAATGTTATCTTTCAAGTTTCTGCGCACTTCCGTAAGAACCAGATTGAAACATCACTCTATCAAAGCTGCCTTTTGGCCGCTGTGCTCTTCACTCAGAACAGGTCCCTTCCCACATCCTATTCTATAAAACGTGACATCAGCGCAGGTTCGTCCTCTTTTGCCACTTCGCCACGGACCGAGAACTTGAGCTCTCTTTGTCTTGTTTGTGCATTAGACCGTATTATTATTGTTTTACAATAATTATTATTGCTGTTCAGTAGGCGGACTTCACGGCTGTGCTGTCACCACTGTTTACTTGTTGTGTCTATTTGTACTATTGGTTATTATTGATAATTAATCCGACTCTGTTCTGTCCATGCTCCGGGGCTCCGGTGCGCTTTCGGTTTCAGTTTTGGCTACAAATAGCACACTTTTAAAATAATAGTCATGTTTATATAGTGCCTTATATATTCTGACTGCTTGCTGTGTTGGTCTTTTGTCCACAGGGCTTTTTCCTCCACAGCAGGAGCGCTAGCAGCGGCAGTAAAATCCGAGGCCCAGTTGCCTGGCCTGAGCCTTGGTGTGTCGCAAGAGATCCCCCCTGCGTGAAGTGCTCCTCCGCCAGCTTGAGCCCGCACTACAGCCCGCAGCTGCGGCTGTAGGAGATCTTGCTCTCTCAGTTCGCTGAGAACGAGCACTGCTAGCCCTCCTGGTCCGTGCGTGCATGCCTCGGTTTTAGATCCCGCTACGGCTGGTGGTCTACTACCCTCGGCCCCCGCGGACCCCGGACTCCACGTCACCCGGTGTCCGCGGAAACCCCGCCACAAACGGTGTGGTTAAGCCTATGGGCCTATGTGGCGCTTGTATCCAGCACCTGGTGCTTGGTATACACAGTGTTCAGTCCGGCAACAGCAAGGTTGCGTGTGGTTGGTGTCGCAGTGCACCCATGTATATAAATGTTGCCGGGTGGAGACGCACTTGTTGTGCACAACTGTTCCAGTTGTTGTGTTCCCCCGGTGCAAACACTGATCGGCGCCTCTGCTGCACATTTCCCTGTACATGTGCTTGTGCGCTCGGCGATGAGCTCCTCTCGCCCCCGCCACCGTGTCGCTTGCGGCCAGCGCACCTTGCCCGCCTGGAGTGGGGAGGTCCTATGCCCCGTCTGTCTAGGCACCGACAAGAGACGCAGTTTGGCCGCGACTCCTGGGTCCGCTACAGCATGCCCGGAGGTCCACCATTTCACCGGGCGCCGCCGCAATCGCTGCCGCATCCAGAGATCCCCCACTCCGGCGAGTGAATGGGGGGGCCTCAGGGGTCCTGGATCTCCACCTCTCCCCGAGCCCCTCTGTCTCCTCCTCCAGGGCTGCAGGGACGGAGACAGCCGCGCCCCCTGCACTTGCGTCTCCTCCTGCTCCCATTGCTGCGCCCCTCCTACCTGCAGTGCCCGCGGTGCCACAGGCCAGACCACAGCCCAGTCGAAATCACCGCTCTCCTGGAGAAGCAAGCAATCTGCAAAGTGCCCCCGCTGGGGCAGCACGAGGGATTTATTCCCCATACTTCCTTGTGTCTAAGAAAGATGGCCGTTTCCGCCCCATCTTGGATCTGAGGCGCCTGAACCGCCACCTCAAGGTGCTGTGCTTCAAGATGCTCAACCTGCGCACCATGTCCCAGGTCATCAAGCCCGGCGACTGGTTCACCACAATGGATCTGAAAAATGCCTACTTTCACATCCCCATTGCGCAGGCGCACAGGAAGTTTCTCCGCTTCGCTTCGAGGGCTGAACGTTCGAGTTTGCGGCTCTTCCCTTCGGCCTGTCGCTAGCCCCAAGCACGTTTTCCAAGTGCATGGACGTCGTGTTAGCCCCCTTGTGTTGCCTGGGGGTCCGCGTCCTCAAGACAGACAGCCCTGTTGATGTGTTCCCAGGGCTTGTCATGTGGCCTACAGGCATGTTGCCTTACGAGGCCGGCCTGTATATAGTTCATTCATTATAATTGTGTTGCGGTGGTGCATGCGTCTGCCTGTACCCCGCTCTGTATATTGGTCTGCAGGTCTGTGGCCTGCTCTGGCTGTGTATGCCATGAAGCAAGGGGACCGCTGCTGTTGTCCTCCAGCGGAGGGCACTTGAGTTCGCCAGTGCCCCGCTGTGTACATCGTTCATTTATTCACACGGTAAAAGCTGTAGTTGCCCTGCGTTAGCTGCGCTATTCGACAGGTGTCAACTGCTCCTGTGTTCCACGTGTGGCGCATGAGCCAGCTCCTGCACCCCGTGATGTATATACGTGTTTATATGTATTATGTGTTAAACAGCAGGACTGTGGCTCCGTTCTGAAATTGTAGAATGGAGTTCACTGCCGCTGTTCCCAGCTGATGGTGCTGCCTCACTGTGTATATGGTTCCTTTCTTAACACAGTAGAGCTAATGTTGCCCTGCATTAGCCGGTCTAACCAGCAGGCGTCAACTGCTCCTGTGTTCCATGGGCGGCGCATGAGTTCGTTCCTGCGCCCCGTGGTGTATATAGTTCGTTTGTACGAAATCTAAATTGTCAGCACAATGGAGCTCTTACACTCTGTACTGTTAGTTGAGTTGGATGCTCTTGTGCTGTGTGCTGACAGCCTGAAGGTCTTTCTGTCACGTGATATGTATATATTGTATATTGTTCAGCTCGGCTACTCTGTTGACTAGCCAGCTATGTATTATGTTTTATTTTTCTCACTGGGTCTGTGGCCCCGCTCCTATTGTTTCCCTGCATTTGCATTGTGCCGAGTAATTCATTACAATTAATTAAAATTAATTAAAAACAAAACGAACAACAGCAATGTACACACACACACACTCATTTAAGAGCGACTGTCACTTTCAATACTTGTGGTCAGGTTTTCATTAGTAACTCCTAACGGTGGTGAAAAGTAACATCCGGGCAACAGGGGCGGTGTGTCGTCTGCGTAAACAGGATTGGCTTGAATCCAGAGGAGGCAACTTGTTGTAAAATAACAACTACCTTACTCGCTTAGAGGCTGCACAAGTGCTTGTTTGCCAGACATTGTGCAAGTAGATTACGGCCTCGCTCCTAGCTGCACTAGTAGAGCAGCCGGCCCTGCTCTTGTAAGCGGAGGGCGTAAGAGTTAACCTCTGTAGCCCCGCTTTGTATATGCTGATTGCAGACAGTTCCCGATAGAGCGTGACTACGGTCCTCGCTCCTGGATGGCTCGGGTGCGGCCCTACGAGGCCCCTGAGGTTACTGTCTGGAGTTGTGTTGCCAAGGCCCCCCTAACGGTGCACCTCGGAGCAGGCTCCCTTATCAGCTCGCTGCCTCCTTCCTTGCGACAGTTTTGTTATACAGTAACCCCTCCCCCTTGGGCAGTGCTTCCAACTTGAAAGATAACGATAGGTTTCATATGCAACCCCGGTTATCTGAAAAAGGAAGCACTGCCCAAGGGTTGCAAGGTCACGCGGGAGTCCTGGCTCCCAGCAAAAGAGGACGAACCTGAACTGACGTCACGTTTTATAGAACAGGATGTGGGAAGGGACCTGTTCCGAGTGACGAGCGCAGGGGCCAATGGCAGCTTTGATAGAGTGACGTTTCGATCGGGTTCCTACGGAAGTGCGCAGAAACCCCTCCCACTTGGGCAGTGCTTCCTTTTTCAGATAATCGTTTTAACCCTAATGAAGGGTAAGAGGTGATTTATATTAATCTGTTGGGTAAATATGGGACCTTCATTTACTCACGAGAAATCAGTGTTTGTCATTTTTCTTAGATGTCAGAAAACCTAAAATAGGATTGATATTGATTTGTTTTCCAGGTAATATAAATTGAATTGCCCTACAGAAAAAAAACGATGCTTACTGAAGGCAACATTTTAGCAAGCACTGTAGATTTTTTTTTTTTCTTCACAAACCTTTTCTCTCTCTACTACAATACAAACATTTTTAAATGAAGGTGGAAGTTAAATGTGAATATTTATCCACTAAATGTGAAGACTATTTAACTCCGGCGGTTGACATATAATATACAACAAAGAAAGTTTATAGTTTTTAACAAAATAAGAAAGTATACTGCTGCCAGACAGATTAAACCCCAATATGATCACTTTTCTAAGCTATTCGGCATGCTGTTATAAAAACAAATTACATGAAGATTTGAACCAAAGAAAAGCTTTAGTGATGTTTAAAGACTTTCTTTTAATACTAATGCTGCCACCGGAAACAATGGAGGCTTTTGGGAGTTGGGCCATATGTTGCTATATTTAATTCAATCTTACTTTCTTGTGCCTTTGTCTTTTACCATCACCTATATTAAAGCATTTCCCTATTTTAAGTTCTCACCCCTGTCCACATACCAAATCATCAATACATAATTGGGGGGTACAGGAGCCTTATCTGCCATACTTTACTTCATGCAAGACTTATTATTGGTCTGGATTGATTCTACATTGGTTTGCTCCCATATCTTTGCTTCCCCCGCCCCCCCTTCTTCTAACTCTATTAGCCTGCTCTGAATGGACTCTCTCTCATATTGCACAGAGACAGAGAAATAAAAGCAGCCTGTGCCTGCACCACCTGCATTAACGCACGGATGGTGCCTTTGTAATGAACTGTGCACAGATGCAGCAGAACTGAAGACTTCAGAGCACCAAAATGAAGTGGACACAGTCGAGCAGTCTGAGGCATTCACACTACTGGTTTCTCTACCCTGCACTCACATGTTTAAATGAAGTGTGTGGGGCAGCACTGGCTCCGGTTTCCTCCAGGTATTCCTCCCAGTTAAAATCAATTTCTTCTTCCACAGAGTCTCCATCTGCAACAAAGGGAAAAACAGCATAATGGCAATTAAAACAAATGGGAGTCGAGTACATTTGTGTTTCAAAAAGGCAATGTGCACTGCAGTGTTTTATAGCCAAAGATTCACTAGAGGTCTGCTCTCAGTTTTCTTGTTGTTTTTTTAACACTGACAAGTGTGTGACATAATAATTACATAGTCACAAGCTTCTGATTTAACACATGTTCAATTGTTAACTTCAAAGAGTTCTATTCAGATGAAATTACAGTACTGTACAAAAGGGTGTGACCACCCTTTGCCTTCAAAACAGCATCAATTCTTCCAGGTACACTTGCACAAAGTCAGGGATTTTGTAGGCATATAGTCAGGTGTACGATTAAACAATTATACCAAACAGGTGCTAATGATCATCAATTCAATATGTCGGTTGAAACACAATCATTAACTGAAACAGAAACAGCTGTGTAGGAGGAATAAAACTGGGTGAGGAACAGCCAAACTCAGCTAACAAGGTGATGTTGCTGAAGACAGTTTACTGTCAAAAGTCAGACACCATGGCAAGACTGAGCACAGCAACAAGACACAAGGTAGTTCTACTGCATCAGCAAGGTCTCTGCCAGGCAGAAATTTCAAGGCAGACAGGGGTTTCCAGATGTGCTGTCCAAGCTCTTTTGAAGAAGCACAAAGAAATGGGCAACGTTGAGGACCGTAGACGCAGTGGTCGGCCAAGGAAACTTACTGACTGTAGATGAAAGACATCATGCTTACTATTGGAAGATGTCCAGCAGTGTTATCAGCTCAGAATTTGCAGAAAACAGTGGGACCCTGGTACACCCATCTACTGTCCGGAGAAGTCTGGTCAGAAGTGGCCTTCATAGAAGACTTGTGGTCAAAAAGCCATACCTCCGACGTGGAAACAAGGCCAAGCGACTCAACTATGCATGAAAACACAGGAACTGGGGTGCAGAAAAATGGCAGCAGGTGCTCTGGGCTGATGAGTCAAAATTTGAAATCTAAAAGGCAGTTTATTCACCGAAGGGCTGGAGAGCGGTACTCGAATGAGTGTCTGCAGGCAACAGTGAAGCATGGTGGAGGTTCCTTGTAAGTTTGGGGCTGCATTTCTGCAAATGGAGTTGGGGATTTGGTCAGAATGAATGGTCTCCTCAATGCTGAGAAGTACAGGCAGATACTTATCCATCATGCAATACCATCAGGGAGGCATATGATTGGCTCCAAATTTATTCTGCAGCATGACAACGACCCCAAACATACAGCGACAGTCATTAAGAACTATCTTCAGCATAAAGAAGAACAAGGAGTCCTGGAAGTGATGGTATGGCCCCCACAGAGCCCTGATCTCAACATCATCGAGATGTTTGGGCCAACCTACCTGTCGTGTTCCTTCAAAAACTGTGTGCAAGTTTACCTAGAAGAATTGATGCTGTTTTGAGGGCAAAAGGTGGTCACACCAAATATTGATTTGATGTAGATTTTTCTGCTGTTCACTCACTTTGCATTTAGTTAATTGATAAATATAATCTATTAACATGTCTATTTTTTAAAGCACTTACTTTACAGCATTTTTTCACCCCTGCCTAAAACGTTTGCACAGTACTGTATGCTCTTTAACTGAGTGTCAAAACAATTCAGATTTCAACATATATTAAATATATACAGTGACGTATAAATAATGGAGGCTAATCCCTTTATTACATATATATCACTATGATTATATAGAAGTTTGTGCTTAGTACATCGTTTTAAAATGGTGTGAAACAGAGTGAAATATTTGAAGCATGAGGGAACTTTATACAACATGTCATCTTTACTAACGTACCAGAGCATGGAAAACATTTAATCTTACATGGAAGTCTCACTAGGATGCAATACTAATGAGCCTGAATGTCTGAATCCTGAAATGTAATATTGAAATGTAATTTTCTACCATTCAGATTCTATATATAAAAATATGCCAGTGGCACATGTTTTGACAGTACAGATTGGTATAATTGTAAATGCATACTGGTTCCTCATTTCAAAAAAGCTATATATGCAAAAATATTATTTTAAATAGACTGTAAATTTAACCAATGGAATGTTTATGACTATACTATTTTTTGGTTGATTGTTTGTTTTAAGTACTAAATTAGCTCTGCAGTCTACACAGATGATTAATGATGCGCTCTTAAAAGACAACTTAATTAGCAACACTCTCTTAGCACAGGCCTACAGACTAAGTACATCGTAAGCTTATATAAATCTGGACTTTTTCATGGATGTATGAATTAGGATGCAGAATTATAGATACATGTAAAACAATATTTCATAAGAACTACTAAATACAAATTGTGCATGCTTTAATACAAGCAAATGCATGTATTGTTAGATCCCAGGACAAATGGTTCTGTACACTTATGAATCAGCAGGGCTTTACATACTTCACATGGCTGAAATGTATTGATGTTTTATACTTTCATGCATACTGTGAATTTATATTATGAGGAAGAAATGCTACAGCATTGCATATCACAAAATCAAATAATAAATAAATGAATAACATCAATCAACTCCCCAAAATTATATCCCTACTAACATTTTACTGCCTCCTACACCTCTGCTTCCTAAAGCCAATTATATCAGTGCTAAGGTCTAAGTGTATCTGACACTTTGGACTTTCGCTTTTTATTGTCCTCAGAACTCCGGTTAACCCCTTTGAGTACAGCAACTAAATAGCTGAGGACTTTTGTGGGTTTAAATCAGAAAGAATGAAAGGAGAAGTGAATCTATCAATCTACATGCATCACTCTCCTTTGTAATCAGGTTTTCCCCAAGCTGGGGAACAAAGTCTGGACAATATGAGCCTTATCTTATAGTTACAATTTCACAGAATGACTCATGTACAGTCACACCAGAAATACAACTAGCTTTCATTTTCAAGAGTGGCAATTTTTCCCTCATTATAGACTCATGGTCTCACTATAATGCATTCTCTTAGTAACCTCACGATACTACAAACCATATTGCTACTGTCATTGGTTCTAAAGAGATTTCTGTGAGCCTGATTTATGCCCAGTATTGAACACTTAGGCTTCTGCATGCTTGCTGACAGTAAATCAAATGTAAAACACCAGTAAAATAATCTAGATTAAAAAAACAAGTCATAATATTTGTTGCCAACTTGTTAACACTTTCTGTGAACTGTATGTCACACAATTCCTATTAAACTGCAATTTCATCACATCTATGAAAACTACAATACACATTGGCATCAGCAAATTATGCATTAATGTCAATGTAAGAAGAACAAACAAGTCACAATTTCTATAAATCCTACACATTTCTGTTAAAAGACAGTCTAAAGCCACTTAATATATTGTTATTGTTACAAAGGGAGTGATTACTAAATGACTTGATTTCTTTGCATACACCCTTATCCAGGGTGATTTCCAATATTTCACTTTATTTTTTACATTTTACCCATTTATACAGCTGGGCATTTACTGGAGCAATCTAGATAAGGTACCTTGCTCAAGGGTACAACAGCAGTGCCCCCACCAGGGATCGAGCCCACAACCCTCTGCTGCACAGTATGCAGCCCTAACCACTACTCCACACCATTGCCCTATAAATGCTGAAAAACAGAGCAGATGGGCATCGCCAGTGTTTGGAATGGTATTGTTATGAAAGGGTTTTTAATAAGATTAATTCAGTGGGTTCCCTGTGTAATAAAGAATTAAAAAGGCTGTCCTTCATGAGCTAATGTGTTCAATCTACGCATAGCAATGTTAAAGACGATTGAAAACATCTCCCCAAAACAAGCATGTTTACATGAGCCTGCTGCACCATTCAAAAATATCCCAGTTTTACGCCTGTGCTTTTGTCAAACTGACTTGGCGTATTGCCTTAACCAACGGACTCAAATGAGAAAACAACTTTATTTCACCCTCCTTTAACTTGAAGAAAAGAAAGTTTCCTAATGTTTCAGTTCATGTGTGCACCCATGAAGCAAAACTCACCAAACGTATTAAATCCTAACTAAGAAATACACCTGGATATTATCAATGGGCAATCAGAGGCAGAGCTATGTGTAATGTTTAGTTTATGTAGGCAGCTGCGTACTGAAATTATTATGTAATGAAGTGTCTGTTATAGCTGGGATCTGATGCGTTGGTAAAGTGACAGATTGCACTGTCACATTATCTCCCTCCTGTATTGGACTGCACATGTATGGCAATCGGGACAATTAGTTGGCAACTGAATAATTTGCTGTATCCAGGTAAGGGCTTGATGATCAGTCTCGGGATGAATTCTCTCCCCTGCAGGTAGTAACACAAACTATCCAGTGCCCATTTGATGGCCGGCCATAGTAGAAGATAGTGGTTGTTCTTGGCCTTCTTCACACTGTGCAAGGATAGCTCCTAGGCCAACTTCTGAAGTGTCCTAAGAAAGTTGGCTGTAAAATTCAGACTCTTCCAAAACTGGTTGTGAGCACATGCAGGTTGGCAGTGTTTGAAATTCGCACTCTTGATTCCAATTCACTGTATTATGAATATCTTTATTGATCAGGTTGGCAAGCGGGCAGTCGATGGTTGCGCACTGCGCAAAGAACCATCGGTACCACCCAACTAAACCCAGGAATGACTTGACATTTAATTCTTGGTATAGGGATTTTAAGGGATGGATTCTACCTTTCTCAGAACATCTTTTAGTTGACAGAGATGTTCCTCTCAGCTAGTAATATAGATAACTTCATCATCCAGGTAGGTGGCTGCATATCCATCACAACCTTGGAAAACTGAGTTCATCAGTCTCTGAAAAGTGGCTGGAGCACCTTGTAGGTGGCATCACTCAGAGGGTGGTGCTGTTGAACAATGTTGGGAATTCATGGAACATCATCATTAGTTACTTGGCTTCCTGGACATGGAGATATTGCAATTCAGACAGTTTGTTTTGTTCAAAACCCATACCCATCTCACTCTCCTCTTCCTCCCTCACCACCTTGACCATCAGAGACTGCTCCAGTCCTCTCTCTGGCTCTCCACTCAGTCAGGAGATTGATATGTTAAACTTTCGTCTTCTTTCCCCGGTTGAAGGACTTCATAAGTCACAGGTCCAATTTTCCAGATAACCTCATAAGGTCCATTTGTCTTGTACATTTGGGTTTCTTCTGCACTCTCCAAGTTCTCGCAGGCCCTGAGTTGTTCCAGCCGGTCACGGATTTGAAGGATATAGGGAGACGACACTAAGTGGTTCTGATGATTCTCAGTACCATCCATTGATCCAGTGGACCTTGCACCTGCCTCCCATACACCAGTTGAAAAGGTGAAAAACCAGTAGAAGACCGAGGTTCCTCTTAAAACGCAAACCACAGGAACGGTTACCATATAATCACAGTCTTTTCCTGTATCAGCTTTTGAAATCACCAGTGTCAGTATTAAGTTAAAGTTTCTAAACGTGTCTCATATTTATATTATATACATTTTAAATCAGCATGCAACAGTTCTAATGTGTAATAATTCAACTATTCAGCTATAATTCAACAATGACAAAACTGCCAAAGATACTGCAATCCGTGACACTTCAGAGAACTTTACAGGGTGATTTTCAAAGCTTTCTGCTATAAACAATGTGTATCTGTTATACACTTTGAAATTTAGCATGATACAACATATGAACTGAAAAAGATTAAGAATTAAGTTTTTATTTAACTCACACAAGAGCACAGAATTGTGCACTGGAGCGAAATGCCTTGAAAGTCACACTGGAAAGATGTTCATTAAAATGTTACCATTTAAACTTCTTACATTTAAATTCAAAACTTTAGATTAACTGTTGAAAATTGTAACATTTATAGCATCTCTCTGATGCCTTTCCAACTATTTCAGCAACAAATCCCACCTGTAAATATTTAACAATGCAGGTATACAGATAGTAAAGGTAATAACGTTCTGAATTCTCAAATTCTGTATGTTATATGGGTAGAATGTACAGTGTGATTTACATGCAATAGTGAAGAAAGCATTTTTTGCCCCCCGAGAGTACACTGCCTTTTTACTCCTTTCTGACATCCTAAAAAACTACATAGCACCTATCAGCAACTATATAGCACCTGACAATAACTATATCTCACCTATCAACAACTGAATAGTACCCGACAATAAGTGCATTCATAGCAACCAATTAAAATTCCTGCAGCCATCAGGATCAGAGTTTCTGACCTCATGTTGTATTTAACAATCACAAAATATATCCTAAAATGTTATTCCTAAGCACAGGACTTCAATGGACCATACTCAAGAAACCTTTTTTTTTTTTTTTTTTTTCAATATCTCCTTACCTGAAGTTGCACAAATTGAAGGAAAAGCTTCAGAAGAAATTAGATAGAGTGATCAGGAAATGTTTTCTTACCATGTGATGCAAAATACCTCACTTAACCAATAAGTGACCACACCAAATGTGACAACAACAACAACAGGCCTTAGGACACAAAAAAATGATTTTCATTTCAATCATGTGATAAAGGTGAGCTTGGGAGAAGGGTAAAAAGCATGTCTCACAGGATTAAAATTAGTATTTTAAAAAAAATCACTACAGCATTAAACACCTGTTGAAATTATATAATTTTTAAATTGTATAAAAATATGCATTTAGTTTACGTACTGACATTTTTTCATTACATTAAGTAAAAAGTAGATCTCTAAGCCACACTATTCTTGAGCTGGATGTGAACATGTTGGGATTGTGAATAACTGTTACATGACATCACCAATCATTTCTCCTCCTCAACCAAATGTTTAGCAAGTCAAAGTAAAAAAAAAAACAACAACCTTTGGCTGATTCTCGACAGTAAATTACACAGTGACACAAAATCACTTAATGTAGGAAGAGGCTGTACAGCTGACAACCAGGCTAAGTGGTGCGTTTTTTGTTTTTTTGTTTGTTTTTTTAAGAAGTGTTCACAGATACGCAAAGCAGAAATATAATTCGATGCACATTTGGCAAAATTATACAGCAACTATTTTAAATATACATTATATTAATAATGAATGGCAATTAATGTGGCCATATAGAATAAGCACAAATATAGTAACCCATTTATAATAAACCAATAAAAAAATATGACATAGGCCTATATTAAATTTATGCTATACTATTTTCAGTATATCAAATTCTCAATACATTACTTTTACATTACTATTTTTCCTGGGGACACATACAAACTATTTTTACCAATGCCGAGTACTTCAGCACGGCTTGATACATAAAAACTGTCATAATGTCTAACTGCATCATCATTTTTACAGCAAACTTCAAATGAATACTGGTAAGAGCATCCATGTAGTTATTTAAAAATGTAGTTTATACACCATGCTTTCATCTACAGCACCACAGATTAAATATTGGATACAGAACCACACAAATCAGTTAATATGTACAAAAGGTTACAAATTACAGATTTTTAACTACAGACAATACGTTTCAGGTTTATGACCATATATCATGTATATAACACATCAAGGTTAACAGTTTAAGGAAGATTTAAAATTGGGAGCTGAAGAAGCTCTCTTATGCCATTGCCTTAAGCCATCTAACTCTAAAATCAGAAGTATTTTTCTTAGTATTTGTCAAACTGGTTTCTAGACACACATTATAACTTGAAAGACAACATGTATCAGTTGAAAAAAGTAAATGTTTTCATCTTTAATATGATGTCTGTTCAAAAGTATGCAATTACTG
This sequence comes from Amia ocellicauda, assembly GCF_036373705.1. Lineage (NCBI taxonomy): Eukaryota > Metazoa > Chordata > Actinopteri > Amiiformes > Amiidae > Amia > Amia ocellicauda. The sequence goes on along the minus strand of NC_089854.1, from coordinate 37,860,179 downwards.
CCTCTTTATAATTTAAGGTGAGGAAAGAATACATCCTTCTACCAATATTTCATTTCACCTTCTTAAATGAAAGTGAAAAATATGGTTCTTGGAAAAAATAAAAATACACACAAACATGCTACCTTTTACTATATTCAATACATCGAAATGGTGCCTAATTAATTTAACAGGCATGTTTTCTATAAATGATTAAATTTGCCGATGCCTGTTGGTTACAAGGGCAGATACTGGGACGTCCCAACTGAAAACAAGTGTCAGCCCCCATTTCATTACTGTGTAAAATAAGAAAATCGTTGATCTGTCATGTCACTTTGTTGTTATTTTGAAGATGAAGAAAAAAATTAAATAAAATGAATGACAGTCATACCTGTATCACTTCTATATGGACTACAATTTTAAATCAACATCCACAAAACTGTGGTAGCCTTATTTTGCTGAATAGTCTGGACTGTCATAGCCCCCAAGAATTATTGACTTTCTTTACACCTTTATATCATCTATCATTGCAAGTTGTTTGTGCATCCAGACCTTTGCCATCGTTCCATGAAGATATATGGTCTAGTGCCTGAAAAACGTGAAGGACGAAATACATGCTAAATTCATGTCCTGGAAAACATGAAGCATCTTGGAAGGGGTGGCTCCAGCAAGTATGGAGGCTGAAAGCAAAATATTGCCACCTGTTAAGGTACCAATTATCAGCTGACTATAGTTATAGCAAAGCTCAAATAGTTGAGATAATTTGGATGCAAAAATGATATGTTCTTTCCAGATGTGTTTTTGTCCAGAAATGTCTGTGCTACAAGCAATCACATCATTTACAAACAATATTCTCTCTCTCTCTCTCTCTCTCTGAGAAATTATATATATATATATATATTTCTCTATCTATGTTTCTCTCTCTCTCTCAAATTCAACCTAAAAGTCATCATCACTACAAGAATGCATATCGCCTGCAGTGTGTTCTGTAAAAGGGGACCCTGATATTTGGCATTAGCACTGTGTTCCTACATCAATGTAAAATACACAAAGTTGAGAATAAATCTGATTTATGCATTAGGATATATCAGGTTTAGGAAATATAAAGTAAAGACGTGCTTTTACTATATACAGTGTGCTGTGATTAAACGAAAAAGCGGTAAACAAAACCCTAACTTCTCTTCAAGCCAAAACCAATCTAAACAATTAGAGTCCAAGTTTGTCAAGGTTATTATTATAATGCTGAATTTGAGTGTAAATAAACAATTAACAATTAAACAAATATATCCTGTACCTAGGTCAGATTTCATTGTATGCTTTTGTTCTGTTTGGGTACCTACAGAAGTGACATTTTTATTTCAGCTTGGACAACATTGCAATGGACGCACTAAACAACATTTTAGGAACCACACCAGTTCCCCTTTAATCTGAGTTTAAATCCCTTTGAATTCTACAGAGATTAGAAGATTCACAAACCTTGGTTGACAGTTTTGATTCCCAATACAACTGAGATTTATACAGAACACCAGGTTAATTAATCATAGTCTAATTAGTCTAGAGTTTAATTGATTGATTGGTTGATTGAATCCTATGCTGGTGTAATGGGCCTAACCAATGTCAAAAAAATCTAACTCTCCTACCAGTGTCCATTACAGTTTCGAGTACTTGACATCAGTTTCTGTTTCGACAGACAATTCTTCCTTCACCTAATGCAAACTCATGACCGAAATCATATCAATACCTTGACCCATTAACTAACTGCAAATTACAATATTTACTAGCAGCTTTCTGACCGAAAGAGGACTCTTCTAGCATCAAATACTGTGCTCTTTATTAGGGTCTGGGAAGTAGGTGGACAGTTTAATTTGGCCTGGGCATAATACTGAAATGTTTACAGCTAGAGTTTATAGTCGCCACACATTTTAGGATTAAGCAGAAAAAATCTAAACCTATGCGCTTTTCAAATTTACACACACTTAGATTTTACAGAAGAGGAAATACAAGATGAAATCACATGTATCATTGAAATGCAATCTTACTACTTTCCTCACTGAAACTTCACACCATTTACAAGTTAAAGCAGTAGTTATCTTGACTGTCAGAAAATCGAATTTACAATGTCTAGCCAGGGAAGAAAATGCTGTTTTAACTGTTCCTCTGATGAAATGCTCACCATTTAGTATTTCCTGTTTGACAGAATACATGAGGACAAGTAAGAAAGACATGATGACTTCAGTATTTAAATTCTTCAAAGCTTAGATAACTGACAATTTTATGCGTATTAATATTTTTATTATGTTACAGATGCCTTTAATCAATGTTGACTTATGTGTACACTTATGCAACTTAGTGTACACATAAACAACATTGCAAGGGCAACAAGGTAACTGAAAATGTATTAAATAATCTTACCGAAACACAAGAACACCAAAAGGACAATATAAACAAGCACTCCCACCTGAGTCCAAGTGGTCTCCATTCCCATTAGCCGGACTGCGGCTCTTCTCTCGTGTTGGCACTGCCGTCTTCTCCTGCACCTTTGCAACGGAAGACATTCTGCTCTCTGCTACCAATGACAAACCATCTGCTGTGAATCCACCAATCTTCTTTCAGTTCATGTCTTTCTTTCGTCTTATCTAAAAAGAAAATGCATTAAACAAAATTAACATCAACATGGAAAATATCGTCTTCCCATCAGGTAATGTTTTAAGTATGCAAAGCAGAAATGTACATGTACAGATTTATCTGGTTTAGAACTGCACATACAGGTAAAACCTATATTTGACACAATCTTAGTCAACACAATCACCTGAACTTCAAATTTCAATTATTGTATCTTTTACCTCACAAATATATAAAAGTAATTACTGTTGTTGCGCTATTGGTGCCACGACAGGAAAAGTAATACAGTGTATACCTAATATTGCATACAATATTTGTATAACTCTATAGGTACTGCATTTCCTGCACAGTAATCTATGACTGACATGATTTATAGGGTACATCAAAAACCCATTTTAGCTATGCACAGGTAAACACACTCAGTCCTCATAATCTGAATATGTCAGTGGTGTGCAACCCTGGTCCTGGAAATAACCAATCCAGTAACTTTTTATTAATCATCATAAATCATGCTAAAGACTTGGAACACATGTAAGGTATTGATTAATTAAGCAAGGGACTTGTTAAATGGAAGGCAATCTAGTCCTTAAGGGCTGCAGGTTATACAAGTTTGTTTAAAATTATCTCTAAATGACTGACTTGATCTAAACAACTTCTCCAGTCAGAACACAAGGCTTCCAAGTCTTATGACCAGTAACCTCCGAACCCTGTTGGACTGAAGCGCCTTAGTGTGACTTTACAAAATGCAAAGGTTAGCGCCTTCATCACTCTTGTAGATTTGTTTAAATATAATTAATTTTGCATTTGTGTATATTAGTATCTTATCGTTTATTTTTCGATGTTAACTAATGCAGCATTGATGCAGGCATTTGGCATACTTATCCTTTTAAATACACAATTACTGTAGTATTTATAATGGAAAGGAAGCAGGGAAATAGGTTTACATTTGTATTTATTTTAAACATTTTCAAATATTTTACATTGGCTAAATTTAATTATCGTTTATGAGTAAAAAATATATAGAAGAACTGATCAGGGGGAATGATGTACGATTAAGGAGGGGAGATCATAAAGAGTGGCATTTCCAAAACTCTTATCTTCTATAATGTCTACCACTTGTAGTACATTAGCTGACTGATGTACATATACTAAGGGTACACATTTTTCTTCACAAACAGAGATACAGCATTCCCCTTTTTCTTACAGAAATTCCCAATTTAATCTGATAAATAAATAAATAAATAAATATTGCACTTAGTAAAGCTTTAAAAGGCTTCTATTTACTCCCAAAAAAAGCATTATTACTCCATTCCTTCTTAAGTGCAGTATATGTATAGGTTTATTATACTATATATTAAGAGTTGTTTAATCATTCGATTAAGTATTTAGGAATCCATTCATTATGGATATTGGCAAGTCAAAGTTGGATAGTTTGCAATTCAAATTGCTTCTCTTTTCCAAACCAAATTTAAGCCTTAAAGTCAAAGGAAACCACAGAAGGGACTAGATAGATAGATTGACAAATACATAGATACATAGATAGTGTATCTGTGTTGTCTGGGGGCATAATGAGTTGTTGTCGGCATCATGAAATTATAACACTGAAATTATAACTATTTCATTATGGATTATACAGGATTACAGTCTGCTGATTATGTGGTATATACAAAGGTTAGACAGACACAGGGTAGTTTCAAAACTGGAACTGGAATTGTGAATAAAGTAGTCTTCTCACTATGGGTCTAATTCAGAAACACACTTGTCCAAGATCAGTTATATTATAATTTGATGAGAGAATCTAAATATGTCCTCAGATATCACATTCATTACCAATAATGAGTAAAATATAGAATTTGAAGAATTTTCACCACAACAATTTGTCAGAGTTTAGGAATGTGAATGCCTGTTCCCGTTTGAAAACCCCCCAATAAATCTGTGCGTAACCGAGCAACAACTCTGTGTCACTTCCCTCGGCATGTTTTTTTATTGTTAAGCAAAGTATGATGTGCATGTACAAAGATGAATGCATCAAAAAAAAAAAAATGTAAATGCCCCATCTCCTTCACCTCACCCTATAACCAAATCACAATACATCCCAAGGCTTATCTTTGCCTTATTAATATTTATTAATTATTAAAATTAACATTTAAATCCCCATTCAGGGTAAGAGTTGAAAACCGCTTCAAGATTAATACATTAGAACATCTTACCTGTTTGAGATTAAAAACAGGCACAACGGAGCACAAACATTTGGAAATGTAACTGGCTCATAAGGAAAAAATAGATCAGTCACAAAGAAGACTAAAATGTGATGTATTATGAATTTTCTTTGCACACTATCTATATGCAAAATCAGTTGCAGTAATACCTTAGATTGGTTTGTAAGTTTTTTTTTTTCCCCTCACTTTGTACTTCAGATGCAGATATCAGGCTAGTTTGTAACCATGATCAAAGGTTTGAAAATATTTACTAATGTTGTAATGTTCCCCAAAGCCTTAATCCATGTTAAAGAACAATGAAAATCAATGAGTAGGACAGCCTGCTCATTGTATACAATACCATAACATTCATAACATTAAGCAAAAGGATAATTAATGAAAGCAGTAATCAATTAACCAAAAACGAAAAACACATTATTGCTACAGAACACATTTCTCTGAACATCCACACAGTACAGAACTATCCATGGCTGGGAGCCACGAGGGCCAGGTGAAACCAAAATAGGCAGGATTATCCCTTATCACTTCAGACAGCTTTATAAATGTAACTGTTAGAAGTGTGTTTGCACTATTTGCACAGACCTAAGAGATGGTTATGTAATTGAAAAACAATGAAGCGGGCAATTTACATTCAGCACTACAGAAGAAAACACCAATAACAAGCAATCAATGGAAACAATAACCATTACCTAACTACTTTTAAGTAACTACATAACCTACTACTTTTAAGAATGAGTGACTGGAGCTTGGTTAGTGGAACACATCCCAGCCATGAAGCCCCTATGAACAAACATTTTGAACACCTACTGGCTAGCATTAAAAAAAATAACGGAAAATAAAAACTAATGTATTGATTTGCCATTGTTTTTCATAAATAGAGGGTCATTTTGAGAGCATATTGTTGTTAAAAGAAAAGACCTAAATGTATTCTTGCTCACAAAAGACAGTGGAGTAGCAATAATAATACCCACAAAAACACAACATGAAATGTCAAACTGTACCTGTATTGTCCTCCTCATTGTGAAGGGAATCAATATTATACTATGAACAATATCATGCCATGAAATAATTCCATTGATTGTTAATTTTCCCCATTGGTGCTTTTTTCCCCGCCTGCATTAAGATTAAATGATTTAATGTAGTTACAAATGCACCTGATCTCTGGCATGAAATCTGTATTTTACTAAACCTGTACCTTTCAAAATACATATTTTCCAAGCATATCATATAGATAAGTATGACAGTTGTACACAACAAAGCCTTCAAAACTTCAATTCTGGCGGCTTTATTACTGGGCAATTCCTCTACTAACGACACGCTTTCTAAATACATTAAATGTTTCTCATTTTATATGAAAAAAAATCCTCAGAACATAGTGGCATCCATATTGAAAAGTTATCCATGTATTGCAAAGTCAGGAAATGGGATGGTGTCACAAATTAGTATTCATGTAAAAATTGCATTGTACCATTTACCTAAAACAATAACTGTAGTCTCATATCCTGACCTAAATTATCTTATTTTTCTCACCCAGAAAAAGGTACTGGTAAGCCTGAGCCGAATCAAAGAAAATAGTGGTTTTAATACATATGCAATATTACAGTAGCAACAATATTTTAGAAAGGAACGACAGGATCAAATTTGAATGTAATAAGTAACAATACATAAGTTAAGGTTTCTTCACAGATGCTGTGTATGATTAAGTCATGACTTTGATGGCTTATATGGAGATGTACTAAATTCAAATCCAAATCAAAATGTTAGATTTATAGACCCACAATGCATAACAACTATAATGATTCAACTGCATTATTTGTATGTTAATTACTTGTATTGGTAATTGGATATATATACAACTTCTTATTCCACAGTGTGGGTTAAAGCTGAACAATAAGACACCTTTGACTCTAAATGAAACACAGCAAAGACGATTGTCTTTTACAATTTCGGTTTTTCATTATAGGCTACTATTTCTATCCAAGATGCATTCAGTCATGCCTAGGCCATGTCCCCGCACCTGTAAGATCACGCATAGGCCTGCTGAGTCTAAGCAGCTGTGCAGTGGCAGCCTTAATTGGTGTTCACGCTAACGAGCCTGCAAGTCTATCCCAATGCACAGCAGTTCCCACAATGACGCATGGACGTCCCAATTATCCCATAAAAGTATGATACCATAGTTAGGCTACATAGACACGGAAACAGGGGAAAAAGCAGAAATGATCCATTTCAAGAAAGAGAAAATGATTGTTATGAACCCGTATCAAAGTTTAAAACTTTCTGTCGACCTTAAAATAACTGAATATGTTCATCGTAGTCGGACGTGATTGAAAACAGGCCGAACTACCTGAAATGCTATACTTCCCGCAGGAGACCGATTTATAGTTCACTTATAAAACAGGTTCATGGTAAGAGGTGACCATTACATTCCCTCTTAAAGAATAATTATAATTATAATCATAATTATGTAGGGCCCTTGTGTATACAATGCATTGAACTTGCGGATCATATTTTTAAAGCAACCCCAATGAAAACAGCAAAGCAATAATTCGCATGAAACGTAATCAATAAAAACACCATTACCCACCAGATTCAGCCTGACAAACCGCACGATCCAGCCCCAAACCTTAACACTGCTCATTTTAGCTCGGCTGTCCCCACCTATCTGGGCCATACTGAGAAAATAACAACTGAACACGTTATGGATGACAGCTGCTCAATAACCCTTTCCAAAACGACGGCCGAGTCCGGGCCAGGCACATCAGTGCAGACATGCGTGGTGCAGCTGAAGAAGTTTCACCAAAGCAAACAAGTCCAATCAACCTCAGATGCAGATGCTTGTCCTGTCCAGGTGCTGAATGAGCAGCTTCCACCCGGTCCATCCTCCTCCTCCTCCTCCTCCTCCTCCCGTTTGAACCGAGTCAAGGCAAGATCATGGACACAAGCCAAAGCATCGTACACCCTCCCTCCGGGGAAACACACACACACACACACACAGCCAAATGAACACACAAACCAGAATGCTTTTCACTTCCTTATTTCGAGACATTATTTCAGGCCCTTGTCCTTTAAATAGAAAGTTCATCTTTACACTTTACAGCAGGGAAATAATAGCCCAGCGGGAGTGTTGTCTGCATATTCCTACTTATATAGGCTACATTATAAACACATACATTTAGGAGCCGTGTATGTGGATATACACACACATAATAAATACAGATATATCACACGCAAACACACATATGAATCCAATACGCAGCCTAATTGAACAGTCTGAAAACCAGCCGCTCTTGCTCGGCCGTAGCGCATACCTGTGTCCTGCGGGGTCCGTCTCCGGCAGTCTGGGCCGGCCCTGGAAACACGCAGGTCTGTGTGTCTGTCTCGGTCTGTCTGTCTTTCTCGGGGGACAAATTCAACCCGAAGCCGCAGTCCTGCAAACCCCCCCGGCTTTTCGGCCAGTACCGTGTAGTGTACCCCACCGGACAGGCTGGCCCCAATGTGTCCAGTCGAGGGAGGAAGCAGGGGTGCAGATGCCCGAGCTCAGGCGCTTCTAACTATCCGCCAACTCCATTCATATATATATATATATATATATATATATATATATATATATATATATATATATATATATATATATATATATACACACACACACGCACCCTATATCTGTGCAAACCGCGGCTGAACCCGACAATAAAAGCCTCCGCAGGTCAGGCACATCTTCAAAAAGGATGCTGAAGTCGGCCACCCTTTCCCATCCGTTTTCAACTTTTCTGGTTTTAATTCCCGAAAATAAAACGGCCGCACTGTGCTCACGCGGTTGACAGCTCCATTACCGCCACCCTGTTTTGTTAACACCAATATATATATATATATATATATATATATATAAATCGCGTTTCCTATACAAAAAACCAAAAAAGACCAATATCATCCGGTCCTCCGCCGAGACCTCTCCACGCCGAGAAAGTCTTTGCAGTGGAAAAAAACTCGCAAAATCCCGCACCGCACTGGTTTTCTGTTTAATTCAATAGACTACTTGCAGGTATAACAAAAGAGACTGGAATGGAACAGGTATCTCTGCTGGTTTGATTTTTTCCCCTTTCAAAGAATTTATTTTCAGTTTTTAAAACACCTTAACCCGCCATGTTGAAACAGACATGACAGATTCCCAATATTTGCCGTTTGGCAGCAAGTGAGGAGAAGACAAGACGCACAAAAACACACACTGCAGTGTCGGGCTCTGTACTAAGTGAAGAAGATCTCTAAAATAGAAAGCCACTGAGGTCAAGTCCATCCAGATTAAACTCCCGCAAATATAGATTAGTGAACAGAAATCGAAAGGAGGTCACATGGGCTTTGGAACGAAACGGGGAAATAACAGGATATTAGTTTTTTTGTGTTGTTGGTGGGGGGGGGGGTTGGCATGTACGATGCTTCTCAATTAAAATATCGATTTTATTTCCACTTCATTGACTTTGGATCTGGTTTTCCCCCAAAATGCCCATTGAAACAAATGCCAGCCCTGTCCGAAATGAAAGTTGCGGGCAGCGTCCAGAGCGGTCATCTCTCAATGCGATTGCAATCCCATTCGCAGACACAGGAGAGCACTTTGCACAACTTGCTTCTTGTTACAGTATTTCTGCTTTTTGAGACCAACAGCTTCAAAGCAGCTTCATATTTTAACCAGGAAAAAACATCTGCGAAGACGGGGATCACCGAGAAAACGACGAGCCTAGTTAGCCCAGGAAACCGACTACCTAAAGAAATAATTACTGGCCACCTGCCTTACCTGGATGAAGTTTTTTTCCGGCGTCTAAATTGTGCAGCCCCCCTTTGATCAGTTGAAGAAGGAGCGGTGTCTCTTTCCAGCTACCCAGCTACAGCCTCATTCCAATATGGCATCCTCGCACTGCGCATGTGTCAAATCTTCGGCTTATTTTCCAGCCAACTCCTTCATTGACCTTTACAGCAGTTGCAAAATTTTTCTTAGCCAATTATAAATAGAAAGCCGAAGCCTCCACCCCCATTTTGGAAACTTTTTTTTCTTTTCTTTTTTTTTTTTTTTTCATTCTGAACCAAAAAAAAAAAAAAAAAGCTGTAGTGGCAATACATGAATTCATTTTAAACAGCCGTCCTTTGGGTCTTACTATATATAAGCTGTGCCAAAATGAGTTGAATGATTTAATAAGCTTCCAGATTTCAATTCTGTGTGCTTGCAGTAAATTAGAGGTGTTGCAATCACGGCGAAGCTACCGTATTTGTGATGAGACTATACATACATAAAGCTGTCATATATAGGCCTCCTGTCTTTTTTATTAAGCGACGCAACTTTTTTTTAATTGCCCCCAAACCCCTGTAAAGTTCACGTTTGTATTGTATGAACCTAAAACAGGGACAACTCCAGTTCATGTCAGCTTCCAAAATAAACTACACATGATCATGTTGTCTAATGCTTTCCCCATCTCCTTTTAATCAAATTGTGTACCTATTGCATGTATGGAAATCAGGTAGATAACCCTGCTACAAATATATCGGTCACCCTCAACTGCATTTGACTATCTGTATGTTTTCATGTGCCACGTTGAAATCCATCACTGTCCATGGTGTTCATGTCTGTTTCTCGTGTCTCCAAAAATCATGTTGTTCAGTCTCTACAAAAACATCACATACACTCTGCATATGTAGGCTACACGCATATATACATACATCGGGGTTGCAGTGTTCATTTTTAGAGCATTGTGCGCTGTTGTTTTTTTATAAATGCATCTATAGCGCATGACTGTGTTGTGGTGTGTGTGTGTGTGTGAGAGAGAGAGAGAGAGAGAGAGAGAGAGAGGGGTGGGGGGGTCGTTTTATAGAAATAAAACGCATAGGGCGGGTGACTAATTCTCCAGCTTCTGCTTTGGAGGAGCTGCAGTGCGATCATGCCGCTGTATGCTGTGCTGTGCTGTGCTGGTCACAATACAAAGTGCATATGGTTTCAAAGTTACACGTGTTGTGTTGTGTATGCACTTTTCTGCTTTTAATTGGGAGGGGGGGGTTGTGTTATATTTAGTAGCAATTATAGCTGTGACTTTTTGTTTTGCTGCAATTCCAAGATGCTGATACTTTTGTCTTATAGTAGGGCGTCCCTATGTTGTAAGGCCATCAAGTCTGTACGTAATCTTGTCGACATGATAAATACACTACTGCCCTTCATCTCAGCATATCGATTCAAAAAACCTGCGCCTACAAAGGGAAACTTGTCCCTAATTCAATACTGACATCTTGTGGTAGGATGTAGGTATCATTTTATATACTGTCAATTTCGTCGGTATTACAGTATTTGCTTTCTGCTAAGTAGATTTATATAAATATGTGCATGCATACACACACACACACACATTTCATTCAAACAGATTTGGATGAAATGAGATTGTATTAAAAACAGGATTTAATATACACATATAAAGAGACTTCTGTTCCTGATTTTTGTTGAATTTCACATTTAAAAATACATATCATGAAAAAGAAAGAAGGAAGAATAACCCTTTCACTGAATGTGTTCATCTTATTTCTTGGTCAAGCTGTGCTAATCCAAAATGTCATCAGTAACAACAGCAACCATTGTCTAGATGGGACAGTCAGCCTTATCTTCTGATTATATTTCCCCCCAGTGTATCATGGGATACTATGCATATAACCTGGACAATCATTAAATACAATGATTAGGACATTCCTGTACTCCAATAGTTGGGGGGATATTGCTGATTAAGACTGTACATTATATTATAAACACATTTCCCCCTTATTTTAAAACAATACTGCCTCTGTTTTATTCACCAAAAGCACCTGAAGCACAATGTTTTCAAGTGTTACAAAAGCATGAATCAAATACCCATTCCAAAGACTGTACTTGGTTAGCTCAACACAGCTGCACAACACCTACTCGTGCGATGCAATCAAACCTAGTTTATAATAACTCTTCTAAACTTCAAGTGCAGCAATAATTGAGCATGCATCTATCTTTCCATAATGTTACATTAAGTGGAAAAGCAACATAAATCACGTTCCCACGATCTAGCAGATAATATATTTCCGGCCATATTGCTAGTTTGTGCTGCTCTTTTGTTAAGGTATCCCAAAGGAGGGTTTAGTCCTCCTGCTGTAGAGAGAATAACAGTTTCAAAAGAAAGATGTGAACTGAATGCTTTTGCCTACAATTTATATTTATGCAGAATTACACAAAGGACAGATAGTTGGAATTTTCCCATCTTCACATTTTCCCCACCGTGTTAAACTTTCTGGAGTCACTAAGACTGTCCCTGCAATGATTTTTAACAGTTCGACCGTGGTTTTGTCATAAGGAGATAGAGAACAGATGGTTGGGAGTTATTGCTAATCTCCAAAGGGAACCTCAACTACTGAATATAGGAGGAGATTATTCGCATGTGATCTTCAGGCAGCTGTTGGTACAGTAGCCCACAGCAAAAGAGCTGGATACAAACGTGCATCAGTTATTTGTAGTTCTGTCTGTTTGAATCAGTAGTATTTACATACAATGGGTTTAGAAATTTGAGATGCTGCACATCCATCAGTAATTCCAGTAGGAACTACTTAAAATGAAAGAAAAGGTTTAGAAAAGACAGAGTGTTGAGTTAACAGTGTGAAAAACAGCTTTGATGTCTACATTTTTAAAGCATGATTTGCAAAAGTGTCAAAATAAGAAGTTGGTCATACAGTGACTTATAAAGCCTAGTTTATGTAACAATGTCACTTCAGTTGCATTGTATAAGGTGCAGAAAGTGGATACATGATACATTTAAATAAACCCTATAAAAAGGAGTTTAGTAAGTGATGCAAATTAGGTTTTAGAATATCATACTGATAATGTTTAGATAGACTTTCATGCTGTATTTGCTATTGTTAAATATCTTTTGGCTCCCTGCAGAAAATTGCATTAGTTAGTGGCATTGAAAGAGCTATACCGTATAAAAAGAGTAAAAGCTACAATCAGGGTATATGAGGAATACGAAGTGTGACAAAGTTGTATGTCAGGTTTTCCCATTAAATGGCAAGTCTTTATTGTAATCTTAAAAATAAATAAAGTAACAACTTTCTGTTTGTTTGTCCTTTTATTTGTTGTATATCCTTTAATGTCCTCTAAACTCTGTATTTGAAGAGCATTAAATGGTATCCAAGCAGTATCTATCTAAGCAAAAGGAGTGTTGCAATTCTGATTAAAGGAAAATAACTGTTTTATACACCGATCAGCATTACATTATGACCACCTGCCTAATATTGTGTAGGTCCCCCTTTTGCTGCCAAAACAGCCCTGACCCGTCGAGGCATGGACTCCACTAGACCTCTGAAGGTGTGCTGTGGTATCTGGCACCAAGACATTAGCAGCAGATCCTTTAAGTCCTGTAACTTGCGAGGTGGGGCCTCCATGGATCGGACTTGTTTGTCCAGCACATCCCACAGATACTCGATTGGATTGAGATCTGGGGAATTTGGAGGCCAAGTCAACACCTTGAATTCGTGATTCATCAGACCAGGCCACCTTCTTCCATTGCTCCGTGGTCCAGTTCTGATGCTCACATGCCCATTGTAGGCGCTTTCAGCAGTGGACAGGGGTCAGCATGGGCACCCTGACTGGGCTGCGGCTACGCAGCCCCATACGCAACAAACTGCGATGCACTGTGTGTTCTGACACGTTTCTATCAGAACCAGCATGAACTTTTTCAGCAATTTGAGCTACAGTAGCTCGTCTGTTGGATCGGACCACACGGGCCAGCCTTCGCTCCCCACGTGCATCAGTGAGCCTTGGCCGCCCATGACCCTGTGGCCGGTTCACCGCTTTTCCTTCCTTGGACCACTTTTGAAAGGTACTGACCACTGCAGACCGGGAACACCCCACAAGAGCTGCAGTTTTGGAGATGCTCTGACCCAGTCGTCTAGCCATCACAATTTGGCCCTTGTCAAAGTCGCTCAGATCCTTACGCTGCCCATTTTTCATGCTTCTAACACATCAACTTTGAGGACAAAATGTTCACTTGCTGCCTAATATATCCACCCACTGACAGGTGCCATGATAACGAGACTATCAGTGTTTTTCACTTCACCTGTCAGTGGTCATAATGTTATGGCTGATCGGTGTATGTCAGTATGGGTCAGATTGTGAAGTACAGGATCTGTAACAGTAAATTTCAGGGCGCAATAAAGGCTAAAACTATGACTAGACCAGCTGACAAATTCTGGAAATTGAAGCAACTGAAAGTCAAAAAACCCAATAAAAGGGGAAGCAATGCTAATAAGTGGAAAACCTTCTACCGATAGTTAACACAAAACTGTGAAATATATTGTCTGTGTTGTAAAAATAAATACATAAATAAATAAATAAAGATCCAGGAATGTAGTGATTTAATAGTCCTTGCACAGACTTCTTAAATGTAGTCTACAGTAATGCAGTGCTGGATTTAAGATGCTGGGTGTTCAAGTGTAATAAAAACACGGCTGTAAATCACTATTTCATTTTTTATGCCTCACGCTTCTATGCTACATTCTTTTTTATAAATCTTTTAGGTTTTTAACAGTGGAGCAAAAGTTAATGGAACAAACAAAGCAGAACCATAATTGTATAGTATTACATCTTATAGCTTGCACTTTGTCAGAAAGAGGTTTCAATGTCTACCCATTTGGTTGCAATAACACAGAAATGACTCCTATCGTATACTCAGTTAAGACTAAAGTATATCTTATTATTATTAAACATCTGGATAGTATTTTCTAATATCCAGAATCATAGCTTTACATATGCTTGCCATTGGAGTATTATGCTGAGGCACATATTTCAGCAGTGCTTTTTCCACCCAATTAATTTGAAAAGGGTACTTCAAATGCATTATTAAAAGCTTTAGGACAAGAAGTGGTAATTATTTATTTAAGAACAAGTAAAAGATAAGTATTATGCATATTTTGCTAAGCTGGAAAATGCTTGATATATTTACAAGCAATATATAGACAAACAGCTGTATTGTCAAACACTGTTCGGTGGATATGTATTATATAATTCAAGATTCATATCAATGTAGTAGTAATAATAATAATAATAATACAACTGATATGAATAAAATATCAATGATTGTCACCCTTTTAAGATTTTCTGAAAGTAGCACAAAAAACTATTGTCATGATGTTAAACCTATGGTTAACTGAAAAATATATGTATATTCTTTTAAAATAGTTTCCTCACTTAAGATGTAATCATCTTCTCAATCAAGCTATGTTTTCCTGTTACAATAACACATTTTGTTTATTTCCTCTCACATTAAAACCATGTCAATGTATTAGGTGGCAGTCTCTTTAAATAAATCAGACAGTGTGTTGTGCATAAGAAGAAATGCTCCTCAGGGAATGCTGGAAAGTTATTTTTACAAACGGAGCACAGCCATTCTGTTAAAATACACATCGATGAAAGTAATTTTGTTGGAGCATTTGTCTCCCACCGAGAATTCCAATGAACAGGATAAAGCTGCCAAAATGTCTATTCACCACTTAGTCTCTGTGGGATTGCAAAAAATCTTTTGAAAGAATACACTTGCAAGAGTATGATTGAAGATCATTGTTCCCATTACAGTTTGACATGTGAATAAAATTGAACATTGTGTCCAACAAATATTTAGAAAAATATGTATTAAAATAAAAACGGATTATTTAGGTGGAATTCAATAATTATAGAAATAGTTAATTTAGAAAAACAAATTAACAAACTTCAAAGCACACACAATGCAATACGAAAAATATTAGCAAGAAGATTAAAGTGTAACGAATGTCCCAAAAACTCATTTACACTTTCATACAATGAGAAGAAAAGAACTTTGTGTTGACATACTTGAGAAAAGCAAAGTTTCCCTCCCCGTGTAGGCTTTTTGTTGCTGAGAGGTTTACAGCAGACAAATTTGCCTGTGGTCGAAGTGTCACAGACCTCAGACATGATGAGTAATGATCAGTACTGCAACCACAGTTTTCCTGTCACTCACACAGACATTTAAAAGCCAATACATTAACTTTTTTATTTTTTTTTATAAACATTTAACTTCAGAAGCTGATCCTACAGCTCTTAGAACTGTTAATCAGTTAAGTGTGATAAATGAATGCTTTTCTTGTCATAGTCACAATTGCTCCCTGGTGAACTATAAGCCAAACAGGAAATGCATTATCCGTTTTCTCACTGCCCTGCTTGGTAAGAACAGGCCCTCCATTTCATGTTGGTAGGTTTGCCCTATTTAAAAAATGCAGCTGCAACCCAGGATGGATAATGATCATGTTGCTCATTCCTCAATGCTTATATATGCTTTGCACAAAGTGTGCTTTATGACTACTGCATGTAGGGGGGCAACACTTATTATATAACTGAAAATACATTATTTGTGTGATGTACAGTAGTAGTTGAAAATACTGTGAAACAATGTTATTTGG
Organism: Amia ocellicauda; assembly: GCF_036373705.1. NCBI lineage: Eukaryota > Metazoa > Chordata > Actinopteri > Amiiformes > Amiidae > Amia > Amia ocellicauda. Next base: position 37,843,902 of record NC_089854.1, on the reverse strand, counting down.
TGATTCGATTCATTTGGTTGAATAAATACAATTAATTAAACTGTACTTATTAACAGTGATATCGCTTTTGCAAAGTGTGTTGAACACTGGTTCATCCTAAAGAAAACTGTAAAGGCTCCAGCTGGTTGGCTTACATTTGTAGATATTTGTACTACTACTGGACAGATTTCTAGAAGTTTCTTGTGGGTGTTTCGAGGTGTTTAAACAATTGTTATATTCACAGATTTGTGACATGGAGCTTTATTGCTTTGGTAGTTTTATAGGTGTTCATCTTTACCTTCTGGACATTTCCCCTATATCCTGTTAACACACTCCTGAAAAACATGTGCGTGGTCATTGATTTCTCATGACTTTAAGCAAAACTGTTTGTTAGATTGTACAGAAGAAAGAAATTGATGATACCAGCAGAAAACTGAATAAAATACTGGCTGCTTTAATATTACCTTAACCCTTCCAAACGGAAACTTAAGCAAGATCACAAGATTGGATGTTTAATTGCCTCAGGGACCAAACAACATTATCTACTGAACTGAAGCAGGCCTCCATATGAAGCTCCCTTCTCTGCACTGGAAATGCCTTACACTTATGGGTTTCCACAAACGCACACACAAAACCCTGTCTCACTAAACAAGAGTGGTTAAGTACTAGTTCTTGAAAATTAAACCAATTATAACCACTTTATATATCTGTTGGTATACATCATTGCACGAGCTTAATGGGAAGCCCTGTTCATCTGTAGTTTTTTTTAAAGATTATTTCTCTTAGTGAGTTTTATAGTATACAATCAATCATAGTACACCCTAAACATCTAAGGTTTGGCTGTCTCTAAGAAATCCATGCCTTTGCTAGACTTAAGAACACTAAAGGAAAAGTTTAACCCAATATAACTTTTTTGGGTAGCATCAGAGAAGTTATGAATACACAGAAAAGTACTCTGTCAGTCCCTTAGTACATCACAATAATGGATCATCTTGATACAATGATACCTGTGAAGAGACAATAACTTCATTTTGAGGTCACTGCTGTTCCAGTTCACATGCAGTCGCGTATGAAATAACCTTACTTTCATGACAATGTGCGTTTGAAGAACAATGAAACAACAGAGATGTTTTCCATTTGGGCAGCAGGAGGTGACGTCACGTTGCAGCCTTCCAGCCTGTGCTACATTAAAAAAAAGAAAAGAAAAAAGAAAAACAGCTAGGAGTCTTCTTCAATCCCTCCTTCCCTTTCTCCCAACTTTCTACGTTTACATACTTTTTAGGCCTCCGTTTGCTTTTTCCCGTGGAGTCGGTACAGTAGGTCATGGAAATCGATGCCAAACGGACAATCCGGCCGGATGGAAAATAAGGCTTTTGACGGCGTTGTTGGGGACTTTCTGCAGCCGTCAAGTTTCCTCCAAAGTCAGGGGAAACTCGGAGCTGCTTTGTTCGCCTCGCTGTGTTGTTTCTAGCCACCATGGATCTGAACAACAAAGTCAGCAGTTTTTCCTTGGCCAAAAGCATCTTTGACAGCAGCCTGTTTGTCATTTCCAATATGACTGATCTGACCAAGGCAAAGCCCCAAGGATGCGATAACGGGGCTCTTCTGGACAGATTCGGGGTTTTAATCCAGGCTCTGCTTGCGGTTGTTGCCTTCAGCACTTTGATGTGTAAGTATCGGAAACAAACTCAAATCAAATAAAACACAAAGACCCTGCTAACCATTTCCCGCTTCTCTGTTAATAAATGTAACTTTTTTGTGTGCATGCCACATTGTTTACACCCTAGACTGCGCATATTTAAAGAGGCCGTAGTGCTGATTCAGGTGTATGTATTCCGCTGTGAAGTGTGTGTGTATTTAGTACACCTTGGACAATTTCCTGATCACTATTTATTACAGTGCATCATGTTATTTTCCTGGCTGTAACCATATGTGATCACACGTGGAAAGCTGCTGAATTTCTAGGGTACTTTTCACTGTCACAGGGTGGCAAAAGCAGATTGGGTGTGTGAGTTTGTGCGATGGGTGGGAACACGTGTCTTCAACTTTTATGAGCTGATCAAATGTAAATGTTTTCAAATTGCATGCATGAGTAATAAGGGATGCATTATATATAGGCCTATTCGTTATGGTATGCTAAACAGCAGAGCAGGAGGGTGAAAACTGCGTTTCGGATTATTCATTTAACAATGACTGTTAATCAAACTATACATATTTATCACTGCCACTACATTTTGCTGAACAGTGAAACAGCCTACAGAAAACCAATGCTTCCAGTTGATTAATCTAACATAAAGAGGGGGGTCTTAATCTTTGACTGTCATACCATATGTTTGATACACAAGTATAGTATAAGTATGTTTCACTAACGATAATCTAGTTAATCTAAAGGAATTACCGAATAACAGTATTTCAAATGAATGCTGTCTATATTTGCAACTTCAAAAGATGTGACTAGGATAATGTTATTGTAAGTCAATAAAGATGCTCAGATTTGTGTACCCTTGAGAGGAATGGGTTATTGCTCCTTGGGCAATACTTTAGAAATAAGATACAATTAATAACCAGAGCAGTTTCATGGGATCCAAACAGGTTCATATTTCACCTCAATAACTTTGGAGTGGAAAAATGGAAGAACTGGCCTGTGAAATCATTTGTTTTGCCCATACAAATGGAAAAAACAACAACATGAACCCTGTTTCAGTGTATAGTGAATGGAGTGTGTGTTGGGTATGTTTCTCTTTTATTGTTATTTGGAAGTCGTGGCTTTTGCAAAGTATCCACCAGAACCGAGCATGTCCCTGCATATAATACAAGAAGGAGGTCATGGAATTGTTCGCCACAAACCTTTGGATGACTTTCTTCAGATGACCACTTGTTTATAATTAGCTCCATTGTGTTGAATTTTATCATTTTAAAGGATGTACAGGAGGGGCAACAAATAACAGCACAATGTCATTTTATTTTCTCAATAACCTCTCTGATGTGAGTTGTGCCCAGAGGAAAATGAATAGGTGATGATTTCTTTGTTCGTTCTCTATGAAATTACCTTTCTAATCTATACACAGTAGCACATTTTGCAGTTAATGTGTTCTACAAAGACTCTGAGTCAGGGAAATGTGGGCAGTGAGTTTTAGAGGTAATGAAAGCAGCTCTAGAGAAAAGCTCTTCAGCCTTGGTCCTGGAGAGCACCAATCCAGTTTGTGTAATAGCTCACTTAGTCGCCAGTTTCTAAAGACGTTCATTACTGAGCAATTTAGCAAGTTCCTTGACCAGTCACGGAAACTCAAGGGCTGAAATGGCATTCTGGTGTTTGTCCCAAATGATCTCTAAATGAATTATGGCAGGTTTCCTTCATGAAGATGCTTAAGATGATAAAGTTGAGCTAGATGTGAACAGTACTAGACATTCAAATCTGACCCAAATAATTTAACTGGAGGGTCTGTTGTCAGATGAGTGCTAAAGTATTGCAAAACCATTTCGTAGGAGATCCATGCAGCCATGATAGCCTGTTAAGACAACATATGTTTCCTTTTTCTGTTGGCATGTTATGCAGGGAAAAGCAGGCTCTGTTCTCTAAATGTCAAATTAAAATCCTGGCATATATTTCAAACTTCCTTTTGTTCTCTAGCCTTTCAAAAACGACAAAAACATTTTTTCTTTTACATATAAAGAAATGTAATGCAGTTTAAATAATTATGAAAAGCAGAAAGCTATTCCATGCTGCAATCTAACATAGGTTATTGAATCTAAAATGTTTTATATAATATTGAGGTGGAAGGTATTGTATTTTATAATCTCTTTGTCTTTAGAATGTCTCATTCTCCCTCTCGGGGAATGTTTGCTTTGAACCCTGAAGCACCTGTAGTTTCTTCAGTTTATTTTTTTACTGTATACATTTCCAATGCCTTCATGGTCACAGGGGGACAGTGTTGCACATTTCTGGTTTTGCGTTGGCTGTTTGGGTTGTGAGGTTTGAGTTGAATTTTGTCAACAATATTGTATAATGTTTGCGGTGAACCTTTAATGATGAACAATGTCAATACAGTCATGTGAGTCTAACAGGACATGGTGGAAAGATAGTAACTCTGAAGCCATAGGAGATTGTTAAACCAATGAGGTTGCTTGATCGAAGATTATAAGAGGGGCCTGATATTGTTAATGGTTTGCTTGGATATTGTGGTGATTCTCTGATTATTATTTGTTTAAATGAGTCTGCACCAGTGACATAGCTGACGTGTTTTAAGTGAAGGCCAGTTAACCAGAGTGTAAAGATCACAGTAGTGAGTGCGGTAGGGCGTGCCAGTGACAAATTGTATCACAGAATGCTCTACAGCAACCAGCTTCATAAGGGCCGAATCAGAAGCAGTTTTGTAAATAACATCCCCATAATCTAAAATGGGTAGAACTGACATCTGGAGCAGTAAATGCTTTGTTGGGCATGTGAAGCAATATTTATTTTGATGAAGAAATAAATATTAAATACACTGTTCACTTGTGAGGCTTTGATTTATGTTTAGGCTTTTATTATCTTAACAATGCACTGCAATCCTACAAAAAAACAACCCATGACCTTATACCTAAGCCTTGTACCTATACCTTTAAGAAGTGCTTTACCAGTGTCCAGCCGCTGTAGCTTTTTGACTGTATATAGTGATTTCATCATGTCATCTTACGCAAGCTGCGTATCTCTGAAATGTTTGGTCATATTGATATTGTCATTATGGCTTCTTCACAAGGCCTTTTAGTGACTCGAGTAGATGTAACAGGGATGATTTGCAAAAAAAAAAATCTCTCCAGTGTCTTTCCAGATTGTGATTAACATAGCAAATACCTAAAATAAATATACTCCCCACACACACAGTATAAATTTAGGGAAAAGTTGTATTTGTGTGTGTTTCTCTAACTATTGTTACTCAAGATCTTAAAAGTGGATATCACATTGAACTGGTAATTATTTCTGTATGATCACAGCCTTTGTCTTTAATAAAGCAGTTTTATTGAGTCCACAAGTGGCAATTACACAGCCTCAAATAGCTCTTTTTAAGTGTAATGAGGCGTGACGGACACGATAGAACAGGGCAACACACCATTAACATAGTGCTCCTTGTTATTCATGATATTATGGTGAATTATTGTACCACCAGCAACTGTTGAGAGACAGTTTGCCAGTTATCATTAGAAGTGAAATTGCCCACAACAACACAGCTTCTATTATAATTTGAATGGTAAATCCTCATAGGCCTGCCCTGCGCATATTTATTGGTGTTGTTGGCAGAGTTCAGTTGAAAAGCAGTAATTGGTCTACTACGTCGTGTTTTAAGATTTGAGTGTGTAACTGATAGTATGTGCAGTTCAATTCACGTTTATTCTAGATCTCCTGGAATAGATTGTGCTGAATCATGCTTTCCTGTAAAAGATAAAGATAGAGCACTTTGTTCTACCACAAAATCGCACTCTGGCTTAAGTCGGAGTTGTACGTGACTGAAATAAATATCAAGTATGTTTAAGAGGGGTTTTCACTTTTCACATTTCACATTTTTATAATATTTTTTTTGTAATATATATATATATAGTTTTATGATATAAATGGTTAATGTTGATACCAATATATACAGCTCTGGAAAAAATGAGGACACCACTTAACATTGATTTTTGAACTTGGAGTGGTCTCTTAATTTTTTCCAGAGCTGTATGTTTTGGCTGTAGATACTAAGGTTAAAATAAAGAACATAAAGTCTACATGCAGTGAAACCCTACTATGGATTATCTTCCAGAACCCTGGTTAACTGAAGACATGTTTTTACAGTAATATGTCAATGAATAAAATAAAATGATTGGAAATGTATGGGCTAGCAAACTTTTCTGTGTATGTATGTGTATATATATATATATATATATATATATATATATATAATATTTGTTTTTTGTTTTAAAGCTTACTTTTTACTTACTTATAAGCTTACTTATCATTTGTTCAATGATACATTTTACACAGTATTCACACACACAGGTTCAGTATGAAGTCACTCTATCAGAGAAAGGGAGTACACCATCTGAGAGATGGAAAACAAGCCTTAGTTTTTTTTATAGTATGTGACTCATTTTAAAACAAGAGAATGTATTTCAGAAGGCACATCCAGAACCTGGTAGTCACATTATGATTGTTTAAATGAATGTTAAAGATCCATCATTAAACACAGGAATGTCTAATGCCTTTTAAAATAATAATTAATGAATTGTTATTCTTTGTTTTGTTTTGCTTTGCCTGCAAGTAGGATCAAGGCCTGGACCAAATGAAAACATACCCTAGAAGGTCAAATTACAAACTTGTATCTTGTCACTGGCCATTTTGTAGCAGAAACCTCTTGTTACTACTTACATTTAAAAAAGTTCAAAAATGTAATTCACAATTTGCTGGTTGGTGAAAGTTTGGTCTTTGGACTTTGTTTCTATATTTCCAAACACTTGGCAGCATTTGTTGAGGTAACAAATGTATACATTTATTTTTTCCCAAGTAACTTTGCAGAAATATGTAACTGATGTAAATTAACACCATTTAAATATATATTTTTAAACATTTACTCTTAGATGATATGAGGCAACCCCTAACTTGTCCTGTAGCTGTTACTTCTATGAAAGTAAAACAAAGCGTGATGTAATATTTTACTTTCCATTTTACTTTTTTTTTAAACTTGTGACTGTTGTGAATCTTAAGTGTCCATCACTTTGTCTTTTTCCATTCCTCATTTGTTTTCCTTTTTCTTTTGTTCTGCTGCAGTAATGCGGTACTGCTTTTGAGGAACATGTTTCTTTCTTTTTTACTTACAACACTCATTGGCAATTTTATCTGGTTTAAGGCAGACAGAAGAGGCCAGTTGTGGTTACTGTGGAATTCTGTCAAATCATCTTCCGCTAGTCTGCTGAAAAAGTCAAGCAGAATAAACTTTGTATCGGGAATTAACTGAAATTCTCTTGCAATGCAAACGGCAGCTAAACTTGGGCTCATTTTTCTCGCCCTGTGGCGTGTGGTGACCGAGTCAAATCGAAAAATGCATTCTGCATTCTCAAAATTATTGCGGAGTCAGCTTGTACTTCTGTTTTTTGATGTCGTCACCTTGATCTGCATTAGCTTTACTTTTTGAAAATGCACTGCTTTACTTTACTGCTGAAAATGCACTCTTCATAGTAAATAGTAATGTAATAATGATTTGAATAATTGTCTTAATTGGACAAATAATGGTCAACACCACTCCATATTGAATTCATAAGCATGGACAACAAGCTTTCTTTTCCATGCTCATAATGGGAAAAAAGGTAATGGAAAAGCTATTACATTTGCATCACATTAAGTATACTATACAATATATATGCAAAGTACTTTGGGCAGAGAGCCTTCAGGATAGAGTAAACTATCTTTAATGGGTGTAGAATCTAAAGGTAAGTAGGGAAATCAATAGGATTGTGACCTCTGGAAAGTTACTTATTATAGAGAAGATAAATATTGAACTAACATTGCCTCAGAAGGTTGCGCAGCCAAGGCTGGTACTGGTGTTAATGATTAAATCAATATGTGCCTAAGCCAGACTGTATTTGAGTTTGCAATTGTTGAAGCATTCATTGCAACCTTTTATAGTGGCATTGCTTGAGGATAAAAACCAACGATTGTCAAAATAAATTTGATCTGTAACAAACATATGTGCTGTTTACTATATTGCAGATATGAGTGTGGTTAAGATGGAGGGTCATGTCTATTTTTTTGTATCCAATATTGGACCTTATTATCAACATAATGCTTAAATTGGATTACAATTGCATTGATTTTGTTCTTATTTTAATTCCTTCACTTGTGGAAATTCTGAATGTCATTAAGACATTCCTTGCTGGTTTACTGATTTTGTATCACTTCAGGAGAGGCAATGATGAAACAAACTAGAAGAAATGTTTTCCTGATTATGTTTTTATTATCAGGCTTCCAAGCACACCTATTATTATTTTCTTCCACCAAAAGCAAAAACTGTAAATGGCACTAGAGTGCTCCAACTCACATGAAAATCAAAAATCCAGGCAGTGTTGTAGAGGCCTGTGATACCTTCATTGCTGATGAAAACTACACATGGTGCGGTGGCCATATTGCACTTTGTGGTGAAGCCTTGGAATTCTACAAAAATCTTGTTCTCCAAAACTTGACACATACTTTGCACATTATTGTCTTATGCCCTACTTTTACGGTTGTGCGACAGAAGTCGATCGCTCACATGTTTTGGCAGCTGTATTGATCAAACTTTCAGTGATTTCTTCTCCAGAACTGTTCCGAACGTTGGCATACATGACAGTAGTATGGAGTCCAACCAAGTTTTTTTAATCCGAGTTGCTCCACTATAAAAACATGGCTGATGTGGGCCACTGAAAAATAATGTATGCGCAATTTCACACACGTTATACATTTTCTGCATACTGGAATACAGTACACATATGAAACTTCACATATATGTTTATAAAGCCCATGCCTTGAACATACAACCATAAACAAGTTGATGGGCACATGGTTTATCTGCCATATTGGATCATATGTTTCTACATATGAACATATTAAAATGCCTAAAATTATTTTAGAAAGCCTATGGCCTACTTTAAGGCTTGTTAAGGCTTGGGAAGTGTATCGGTCACACAGTATGCCCTCCATATTGCACTGTGTGTTGAACTTCCAGCAATTACTTCTCCACAATCCTAAGGCCCACTGTGCTGAATTGTAGCATTTATTATAACAAGTTTGTTCAAGGGAAGGTGCTCTAGTAAAAATCATTGTTGGAGTGGCCAATCGAATTGTAACACTGCGTATATGCATTGCACAATTTCTCAGTGGAACAATATGTTCAACTCATGACACTTCATATACCCATGCACATTAATTCAAACTACACCTAGGATGTGAAAACACTTTCATAGCTTTCTGGGTTTGGTCACATGATTGGCTTGTGTATTCGTATATGTTTGCCATTATTACACATATCATCTTCTCCAAAACCACTTGCAGGGGATATGTCTTACTTTGTGTATATTTTGTGTATGCCTTATGTCCTACTTCTATGGTTGTTCAACTAAACACTTTTTGTATTGAGCCACATACATGAAGAAATTCATTGTTTACTACACTGTAGACCTCTATCATCATTTTGTGGCCAACATTTGAAATTGAATTCCACATCTTGAATAACAAGCATACAAACTACAAATGGATACTACAGTGCACTACAGTACACTTTCAATAACACAAACATGGAAATAACAAATGTATACTACAATCTGTAACTTGCAGATACAGCTTGGAAGCTGAAAATGTGCATGTAACTTCTAGTTATTGTTGTTACTTTAGTAACTAGAGTTAAGGGAACTTTCAAAATGTTGGAAATACTTCAGTTTGTATGGGATTTATGGGAAAGTGATGTCACTGTTAGGCGTTTCATGTAGAGATGGAAATGGTTTCTGCATGGAAACACAATTGTTAGCCCAATATCTAAAGTCAGAACAGATGGTTTTTGATTGTCTCTCTGGAGTATAGTAAGTATGATACATGGCAAAAGAGTGGTTTATTAAATAGATATTAAGTTTATTAAGATAGTAATTGTATCATGTATTACTTTTTATTTTACAGATTATTATTCAAAATGTCAGGTTTTAAATATGAACAAGGACCAATGTTCATGGAGCTGGGGAGCACTGCATATGTCAAGGCATACAATGAATGTCATTTGGGGTTCTTTACATGCAAGTTTCAATCACACTGTGAGCGTGAATTCAGGACGTGTCATGTACAAATGACGTATGATTGTGCTTGTTCCAAAAGTGCACAAAATAAAAAGTTTGCGACTGAAGTGTCATTATACTGGTGGTGAAACACAATAAAGTGAGCGCTAATTGGTCCCATAGCAACACGTTTGACAGCCATGCAAAACAATTCACATCTAATTCTCCTAATAAAAATGCTCTCTTCCCATGTTGTTTTCCTCTTGCAGTGCAAGATTTGCCTTATCCCATCTTATTATACAAATCAATCTTGTATATAAAACACATATATAAATTGTATGAATGTAAAATATAGACAAATAATGCATTTGTTTTATTAACACAGTGTACTGACTTGTAAATAAATATTAGTTTTTACATTTCTTTTAACATTTCAACAGTACCAGCGTTTGATTTAACTGTAATTTAACAATGCCTAGATTGTGATTCTGTGAATGAAGTTTTTTGCACTTTTTATTGTGTCCCCGGAAACAATACTGAATGCTTTAGGTAGACAGTCAATCATGTTTTATTTGTGCCTTGCTTATGTTGTGTGACTGCACAGCCTAATTCTAACATGTTTTATCAAGCACTTTCCCTCTCTGCTCCATTAACCATCAGTAGCTATAGTGGTTATATAGCCTAATAAAAGCATAATGGGATTTGCTTTGCTGCCACTTTTTTTTTTTACACATACTACTTCTACCATTATTAGAACAACTATTCATAACAATAATAGTAATAACATAATTAATAATCGTAATAATCAAAATGTAAAATATCTTTTTCATGGCAGGATTAATAGTTTTAACTGGTACATCCTAGACAGATGGGGTGGCCTACTCGTTGATTGTCTCTGTTCAGCATAAAACCTCATGTAAACCCTTGTTCATTATTAGAACGATATCCTTTATAGTGCAACATCTTTTTAGTGTGTTCCATGGTGTTCAAATAAACCCTCACAATATTTTATTATTAATGAGGTTGTTTGCATTTGGAAGACTAAATCATTTCTCCAAAAATAAACTAAAGAGGGAAGCAGAACTGTCGTAACCACAAAGGTGTGAAAAATGTTTTATCGCGCTTTTCAGTTGTTGCAGGTAATGTGCCCCATTCTCGCCTCTCTTGCACTCTATGAATCATCATGTGTTTGTTTTGTCTAAGCTTCATGATAAAGGGAGCTTCTCCTACAATATCTACACTTCACAGAAAACAATTAAAGTTTTGACTCTTTGTTGACCTCGGCTTAATTCCTTAAACGATTCCTGTTCAAGTGCTTCATACCATTTCTTTTCCTTCACAGTAAAAAGATTCAGAGAGCCCAAAGGTGTAAGACGGCCATGGAGAATTTGGTAAGGGAACCTGTTCTGCTATATTTCCTGTAACATCTGTGTACCAAGGCTCTCTTTGTAACCTTTTTAGGTAAAGAGTAAATATTCAACATGGTATCAATAATGTATAAATTGCAAGATAGAAATGAAAATGTTTCTAACATTATTATTATTATTATTATTATTATTATTATTATGACAACTACTACTACTTACTACTACTTTTACTATTATTACTGCTTAATTACTACTTAAATGGAGGCTTAGAAATAGTCATTCATTAAAAAGCTTAGCAAAAGCAGGATATAAAACCTTCATTTCTGGTTTACAGCAAACATAATTGTAGCTAATGAATTTAGGTTAGAACTATATGGACAGCAATACCTATGATTGAAATCAATGTAGGTGAGGAAAATGTAGTGTTGCAGTTCTACATTGTATTGCTTTGTAATTTGGCAGTCTGTGTAACAGGTGATTAACACAAAATAATACACCACCCAAGACTTTAAACTTACTTTAAAAGGCAACATTATGTTTATTTAATTCATAACCAACCAGCACTGGAGCTTGAGGTAGCTTCTATAAACCCCGATCCAACCATGAATAAATGAAAGCAACTACTTTGGGTCATTGTGTAAAAACAAAAGGAGCAGAACACCTGGAAATCTTCTTACAAAAAATGTGGGCATTTTTTTCTGAATACTTTTCTCATCAGAATATTATACCTTACCTGTCAGTGTTGTTAAGATCAGCTGATGGAGTATACCAGCACATGTTTCATTCCCTTTTTTTCCTTTCTCTTCGTTTCTCTGTCACCTCTTTCATTTTTCTTTGTCTTTGCCTTTTCTTATTTAAGTTTTTCAACTTTCTTAATTAATGAACACTTAGGAACTGGGAAAAGAGTGGTTCATTTGGTTTTTTTAAGAGAAGAGTGAAGTTATTAGCAACTTGGGTCAAAGGCAAACCCAAACCATTGTGGACCTCCAGGACTGGGCTCATGAACACTGGATTTGGGTTAATTATCATGTTGACAAAACAATGCCTTCACCTACCTGTCTTCTCTCTAAGGGTATTGTATAACATTGAACAATGGAATAATACTATCCCTTTACTATTTTGGCTTTTTCTAAAACAACAATATCAAGGCAGATCTTCACATTACTATGTTTTACTGTAGGCAACATAAGTCTTTACTGTTTTCTGTGTCAGCTACAAAATACAGATGTTGTCATAATACTCTTATTGCATCATCATGTTTTAGAAACCATCCTGTGTGTTGTTCTTTTCCTGCATAAAGATACAATAATATTGAACATTATTTAGTCAATACATCAAGTGTGTGCTGTAGACGAAATGCTTCTTTAGATAAATCAGCCTTTATTCGGTGCAACCTAAATTATTTAAGTTGGTATAAAGTTTCCTTATTTTAATGAGTTTTGCTATGCAGACTGTGACAGGCTATAGTTCCAAGACAGAAAACTCATGGTTTACAAGACTGGGGTTGGAGATTGTAATTGCTTATTTCCTTCTACTCTGACTCCTAATTTACTAAGTATTGCAGTTACTCTGAACAGATAATCATCTGTGTTTTAAAATATTGCTGTAGAATGAGTTGAGCAAGTTAACTGATGCAATATCACAGCCTGTTTTAGCCTCTTGTTTTTTTAGAAAGTGCTTCTGGGGAGGATGTGTGCATTTTCTGATAAAACTGACTTAGTACTTTTTTCGCTGAAATCACCATCACAATCAGCCTATATTGATCCACAGCTGGATGAAGGCCTCCCCGAGATATTTCCAATTGCTTCTATTTACAGCTTCTCTTGTCCATGTCACACATGTAAAGTTGATCATTTCATCTTTATATATATGTGTGTGTTTATTTATTAATGTATGTATGTTTGCACTACAGAGAAATTCTATTATTCATAGGTTGCACTACAGAAAGACAAGGAATCTTATCTTCAACTAAATTGACTGTTTGTCTCTCTCCAGGTTTTATGACACATCTAAGCAGGCTATTGGAGCGCTCTTCATTCACTTTGCCAATGTTTTCCTGTCGAACCTCACCGAGCAGGATCCTTGCTCTCTGTAAGTGCAGTGTACTATGTACTTTGTGTGGTTTTTAGACTAATAATTCTTCTCTCTTTGACAGACGTTTTCATATTTAAGTGTCTAAAATGACTGAGCTTCTCCACTGGTTTATTTCCAGATACTTAATGAACTTCCTGTTGGATGCCACTCTTGGGATGCTTCTGATCTGGCTTGCTGTGAAAGTCATCTCACGAATAGTGGAATACAAACAATACACTTTACTTATGTTTGGGGAATATGGTAAGAGAAATAAATGGTTTGAAAATATTTTGCAACATGACCACTTTTTGTTTCAGGTGGAGCCATATTAAGAGTAATTTTAAAGTTGAATAATGTTGTTAAAATGCCTGCGTTTGGCTTTTTGGTGGGGTTGGGGGGGGAAATCTCAGGCTCTGGTTTCTCCACTATAGGGAAAGTTGAGAACTTGAGTGTTATTTTGCTGCAGCACCAGCAGAGTGTGCTACACACTGTTTGTATAAACTAAAACAGTTTTCAGTATTTTACGATGTCACTAGAGGTCAGTACGACATTGTTTGTAGTACAGCTAGACATAATGAGAACCTGACAGTGTAAGCCTCCTGTTATAAACTGCATTATTATCCACTTGTACTTAAATGGGTTAACAATCAATACTGCCTCAAGCACATGAGGTGAATATTGCATTTCTGTAATAGACATTTAAGTGGCTTTTGCTAGGAAATGACTTGTGATAGAAATGAGTTAGACCCAAAGATCTGCATCAGGGTATTTCTGTGAAGTGTGGTTTTATTTATTGGCAGCACAGAATAAATATATGCTGCTTCTTTATTAGTTTTTAAGCCTTTGAAGTATTTAAGGTTTTAAGTTCCTTATCTTCGGGATGAAGCATGCCTAATTACTGATTAATCAATCAAACAATCAATTATTGAATCCTGATTAAATTACTATGCATTTGAACTAAAAACAAAAACAAAAAACAGCAGTGTACTGAAATACTGCCAATCTTGTAAAGAGCTCTCTTACTATGAAAGTTAGATGTATGTAGGTGTATATATATATATATATATATATATATATATATATATATATATATATATATATAGCATGCTTTATTAGAATACATGAGAGGTATAAACGTGGAAGAAAGAATAATACAGTAGTGAGAACAGATTACTTGTTAGAAACCATTAAAAATAGTAATCAGTTCTACGATAATACTTCTATATATATATAGTTTTTTATACTGATGTGAACAGAAAACTTTTGTAGCTTTACACCTAGCATAATAGTGCCTTCAGATTATACAAGAGGACTGTGAAAACTCTGTACTGATATAAAGAACTGTGATTCTGGAAATTACCTGTTTATTAATGGCATTCACAAAACCTTGACATATATGCATATATATATATATATATATATATATATATATATATATATATATATATATATATATATATATATATATATATTTTTTTTTTTTTTTTTTTTTTTTTTTTTCTCTCCATAAACTGGAATCTGAAAGTTTTGTCAGTGCCCTGAGCTTTACGATTTTCATAGCACAAGATTACTGCATCACTGATATGCTTTGAATTATTTTGGCTCCCTTGTTACAAAAGGCCGCGTCCCCAAGCGCATAAGCCTCTTCTTTTGCTTCAGTCTTTTAATCCACTCGTATAAGCAGTGTGGGTATTTCAGGCTTTTGTAATGAAACGAGCATGATTGTGTTCCTGTTTAGTGGGAGATAAGGGAGTCAGAGAGTTTAATTAATAATGGCAATGGCTCATGGATTTTAGATTTAGTGGGATTCTGCGTTTTTGTTTTGTTTTATCGGGAATATGATGATGCAGTCGCAGTGTTCTGGTTTAAGGACAGTTTGTAAGTGTTGTTCCATTGGTGTGAAACTGCTGTGCACCGATTCGCGTGCTCATTAATTAATTTATTATATTTATATAACGATAAAGAAAATGAAATGGAAATCATTCAGATGGGTGACTTATTACAGCGTCGAGCTTAATTGTAAATAAGGATTTTAATTATCCACTGTTTCATCACCACTAGGCATGTGTATACTTGTTTATATTTATATTGTGGAAGTTGATCTCAAATCGAGATAAAGCCCCAGGCATCTGCAATGATATTGATTTTGCGCACATTTTTATTTTGCTTCATAATTCTGCTCACGGGACTCCACCGTGGCGTAAAAGTACTCTGAGTGCAGGGTGTGTCTTGTAGGCTGGGGAAGATGTGGTTTGCTGTACATGAGATACTCCAAATGTCCGATTGACATGAAAGATTGACTCTAGGCATTCTGGCCTTGCATTGAGAAACAAAGGTAGGCCTTGACATCATGCAGATCAGAAGACTGATACTTTGGCCTAGACCAAATCAAAATTTTGACATACACGCAAAACCTAAATTACAATATTGTGTTTTCATTTATAAGTAATAGAAAGTGGCTTCTGACAATGAATTAAAACGTGATATGAACATTTTTGTACTCATGGGTCTTGTCCTTTAAGCAGGAGAGAAGTCGAATCAGTGAACAGCTCTTAATGATTGGTGATTCCAAAGCAGGGCCCAAAAGGGGGACACATGATTAATAATATAATCGAAATAATAAAATTAAGTATAAATAAATAAAATAGTCACTTAAAATTCTCAAAATTTACAAAAAAATAATAATATTACTTTATACATTATTATATTAAGGGGTGGGGGGACTCTTCTGCCATTCTGGGGAAAGACATGCAGGTTTGCCACCCTTTGAAATAATAAAAGTGATTAAAACAAAATGTCCATGATGGGAATTCTGTAGGTGTATGTGGGCATTTGTTATAGGTGATAAGGCTGCTGAATTCTGGGATATCTGATTCCATGTCTTCTAAAGACAGGATCTGTGACATTGTAGCTATCAAGCCTTAAAAGATAGTCAAAGAAGTGAGCCTAGAGACCTCCTTTGCCATTGTCAGCACTGTGTGGCTTAAATCCTTGTAGCAATGTGACCCCTCGTTTGGCTTTGCTACATTGGCTATCTGTCAGATTAAGATACTGCTGTGACTTAAAAAGGATCTGAATGGCTCTGCGCCTCTGTTTTGAATTGAATTATCACCTCACTCTCCAGCTGTTTGCCCCTGTGCTCAGTTCATGCTGGTGTGCTGTGTGACCCTTTGTTCCTGGTGGCATACCCACTGGGTGCACACATAGCACCAGCTCAGGGTATCTTCTAGCATTCAGCTAAAGATCCGCTGCTTTACTCTCCTTTCAGTCAATTAGGTGTTATTGTTTCATTATTATTAGCGGTTCGAATTTCCCTGCATGGAAATGCTTCCAAAGTTCAAAACAATCCCTCAAGAACAGCCCTTTTTAAATAAGAGGATTAATGGCCCAATCTGTGGTTGCAACGGTTCATCTACAACACTAGCTTGCTATGCCATGCCTCAATATGATTTCTGTCCCAATATCCTGATGACTGTGAAGTTGCTAAATTATGAAATGTGGGATTGCATGGATGTTTTAGTTTGCATCAGTGGGATGATCCACACACCAAATACAAAGCCAGTTGTATCAGTTACCTCATTCACAACCTATTTCACAGATTGCATGGTATATTGTGTCTACACAGTTGTATTTGTCATGATACATCTGCTAACTTCTGGAAGAATATTGCATTCCAACACTGTAGAATATTAATATGAGAGCATGTCTTTTGTGTTCTAGAACTTACAAATCTAGATTAACTATTTAGACGTCTAGATCTCGGTCTCCTTAATGATATAACACACATTTGTTGAAATAAATACAATCTCTTTATTTATGTATTCTGAATGGAAGAGCTTTCCTGCCATCAAATGAATTAAATGGGTCAAAATAGTTTGTGCGAATGTAAAAAAATACATTAAACAGCAATGTCAAGCGAAGCAGTTAATGTATTCAACAGAATAACAGCTGAACAGCTTAAAACGTGCTGTTATACAATTATCTCTGCAGCACTCAATGTAACTTATGAACAAAACTTAAGTCCTTGATGTCAACAACTTGTGAAAGGAATGGGAAAGTCATTTCTTCCTTCAAGGGTTTAAAGGGTAAAAGCCCTAAGATTACTGTTACATGAATTGACAACTATGCTGCAGATCAGAGGGGCATGCATGCTGACAAATGTATACGTCTAGATGGGAATTTGAATGAGCTGTTTTGACTGACATTATTCCCAAACTGTTCCTTTGTTTGTTTTATGTTTTTCATGTGCATTGTTCTGACTATATCAATGACCAATAGGTAGAATTGTGTGTGTGTGTGCATGTGTGTGTGTGTGTGTGAAAGTACTTTTAAGAAGTCCATTTGTATAGGTTGGCATATTTAAACATTCAATAATGTTCATGGCTCTGGGAGGAGGATGGGGCACCAGTCCATAGTTGGAGTTGACAATGATTAAACCCCACTCAGATATGTTATTCCACTGTGAGTTTATTACTTTTCCCATTACAAGTGACCAAATAATATATTTTGACAGACATTGTGCTCTGTGGCTTTTCTGTTGCATAGCTATGCCACTGCTTTATTGCCACACGAGTGCAACGCTGTTTTGTCAAAGGAAAATATATCTGGCACGTTTTAATCACATTTGGCAGCACAGATAAAGGTCATGATTTTTAACGCAGTTATGCTTTAATACATGTATTTTGGAGAAGACAAGTGATTTTGTATTGCAGAGGGGCTGAGTGTTTTGTGTGTTTCAGTGTTTACTTGGCTCTGCCTTATCACTGCAACATCTGGACATCCTGGATTAAGAGCCCGTACCATTTAAAATGTAACAACTCCTATTATATTAATTTGCAGCTGCTCAGAAAATAAGATATCTAACACTTTTATTCAGCCTATTCACATTAATTATGTT
This sequence comes from Amia ocellicauda, assembly GCF_036373705.1. NCBI lineage: Eukaryota > Metazoa > Chordata > Actinopteri > Amiiformes > Amiidae > Amia > Amia ocellicauda. The sequence goes on along the minus strand of NC_089854.1, from coordinate 37,825,839 downwards.
TTGATTCTGAATTATTATGTTTTGATTCTGAAGCCAGAGTCGAAACAGTGTTTGATCACAGTGATCAAAGCTGTTTCTTTAATCCCGTTAAGCATGGTGAAAAACCATGAATCAGTTTTGTACTTTGCAAACACGCTGACATGCGGATGTGTGTTGCTATAATTCTAATTCATGCAAATAAACTGAATAAAATTATTTAGATATCAAACGGCTGCAGGACTGCAAGATTATAATTTGAAGAGGCGTAGGTTTAAAGGTGTGTGTGGAACTAAATCTTGTTCTAATCTTTCTTATGATGCATATTAATGATTAAAAAGCATTCAGACATAATTCTTAAATTAGAGTTGAAGATGAATCTGATTAAAAAGGCAATGCAAAATTAATGATCTGACTAACTTGGTAGTTCTGTCAAATTAGTTTAGTATACTGGAATTAAAATGATCAGATTAATATTTTTTCACCAATTATAAAGTATCTTGTTGTGAGAAGGGTCAGATAGAGGCATTGTGCAATTGATGCCTTTGAACTTCTAGTAGACTGAGATTCAACAGGGAACCCCCCCCACACACACACACACACACACACACACACACACACACACAATGTTGCAATGCCATTAAACTAAGGAACTCAACTATAAAGTGATCATAAAGCATTCAAGCTCATCTGTAAAATTGACTAGCTGCTACAAGCTCTCATTTATGCTGATTAAAATGGTTTGATGTATTGGTATCCAATACACTACACACAAAACTGGAGGCGGGAGTTGTCCTGTTTAATTTTCTCACGCTCAGGGTTTCTCACAACAGATGTGGCTGTGTGCTTTGAACATTAAGAGGCAGTTTCTCCATGGTCAGGTGTACAAAAAAAGTGGAAAACCATGCAGACAACACCTGGAATCTATTTTCTAAGCATGCACTGGGGAGACCACATCAAGCATCATTTGAGCTAATGTGTACAAATTGCTGTATAAGATTGTGGTAACCAGTGATTATTCCTGTCATTTAGCAAGAGATCATTTGAAAGAGTAGCTGATGATTTGGGGGTCAAATGACTTGGCTCTGTCTGCTGTGTCATCGCAAGTGATTCCACAATTTGAATGAGATGATACAGTCAGCTCTGCACACTTAATTATTTTCATGTTACATGTTGTGATTCTCAATGTACACATTGTGCTTTATTAATATACCAGAAAGGCACTGTTATAAAGCTGTGAAAATACACCCTTAGTGAACAATTGTATACAGAAACTCACCAAGATCTACGAAAAAGTGATTTACAAGGGCTGGGGTTGTTTTTTTTTTCTTTCATATTTTTAATTTAGTTAGGTTTTACCCTATTGCAGTAAATTAAAGGAGTAACCCTGTTTATATTAGTTTCCTCCCCTGTCCTGTAAGTAGGGAGCACTACATTTGTGTTGAAAAATTATACCTGTCTCACCACCTGAGCAAAATGTCTTTTGAACCTTCAATTCAAATACTCAACAGTGGTTTAGTTAGAGCAGTGAGTTAATTATAACAATTGCATGCCTTTCATGTTGTACTCCACTCCTGAATACAGCAATATGAGGTGATTAAGATCTCTCCAGGTAGCACTTGTATGAAGAGAGGAGGAGCTCATGTAAACAGGCAGTAGTTCACATCATGGGAACATGAATCACCGTCTCACTGCTGTCTATTTAAAAACACACTAAAAATATCTTGAGGAATGTTTCTCTTTTCCAGCATAGGAAGGAAACTGAATTTTGTTGTGCAGCGTCTGTGATAAAAGGACAGAGAAACCATCTTAATATGGGACATGATTGATCGTGTCAGACATTACCTGTTTTTTAGATAATTTAAAAAAATGTTCAGATTGTCTTTTTATATTTTTAAACAGTCATTCCTGAATAACATATAAAAAGGTGTTAGTTTGGTGTTTTTTCAATTTTTTTGAGCTGCACAGTTGTGTTAGATAGCAAACACTGGTTTCTGATTGGTGTGCTGCCAATGGGTGACATCCCAATTTATTTTTGTGCTTCTGCCCTGAATTCCACTTGCTTCCACTAATAAAAGAGAACATATTGTGCAAAGGCTTGATGATGTGGTAAAGCACCCTTTCAACACAGTCTGAATCCAAATGCCAACATTTAGGACATTTGTCTGGGAGGTTTTATCATATGATTTAATGAGCTGGTTTCACAGACCTTGATTAGTATCTGGTAGTTCAAGACTAGTGCTGATATGGGTCTGTGTAACCAGTCCTATGGCTTTATGGATGGACTTATTCACAATCTGCAACTCTTTGTGAAAGCCTAGGCAATCAGTTCTGGTTATGAATTTATCTGAAAAGCATAAGATACATTTACAGCAACCATGTATGATGTTATTAAGAAGCTAACAGCATTAATCTAAAGATTTTTCATAGTGCTGGTTTAAATAAAAAGTCTGACCCACCTGTTCATGGCAAACTAAACCGCTCCTTGATGGTAATTATATAGAGAAATGGAGCATCTGAGAAAATGTGACTATCTGGACTGCATTTTCTATTAGAAGATGGGTTCAAGTTTTGTTTTAATGTGTCCCTTAAACTCTGTTGATATGGTATGTTGGGGAAGGCTTTTCACAGAATTCATGTTGTAGGGGCTGGAAACACTCATTACATGCTGTTATTAAGGCCATGTTCACAATGTGCAAAACAGTGTCATCACAAAGGTTAAATTGGTTACAAGCAAAAAAAGAATAAATAAGTGTGAAACCACAGTTCTGTGAGAGAGCTTCTTATGGCACTTTCCTGATGTCTTGTGTCTTGCACAGGTGACCCCCCCCAGGCGGCGGCTTGGATTGGCCAGTGTGCCGTCTACATGCTCATCATGGTCTTCGAGAAGACCGTTGTCAGTTTGGTGCTGCTCATTCCCGGCTGGACCAAAGTGAGTAATGACTGTTTCTGCATTGGCTGGCTTCCTTGTATTGTTTTTAAGAGAAAGATTGAACTGTAACTCAACATATACATTTAAATAATCTTTGAGTTTATGAATTATGTTCTGGAATATTACAGGGCAAGATTATACTTACATTTTATTTTGTATTTTTCAGTACTTTTTTTAATACAAATAATAATGAGAAGGAAAATGATGTATCATTCTGAATTCTTAAAAATAAAAATAGACGTTGTAATGGGTCATTGAAAGAGCCACAATCACAACTAGGCCACAATATGTCAGATATTCCTTAACATCATCATCCCAGAAGCACTTTCTTCACTGGAAACTGTGTATTATGTACCTCATACAGCATGTACCGCAAATGAAAAAGTTTAGAGGGACCCAGTGAAAGCAGAAGATGTTAAATTAGCAGAATGCTTGAAAACGCTCAGCATATGTATTCCTTTTCTCTATCTGTCACTGATAACAGACGCACAGGAACTGAAATACCAATATACAAATAACCGGTGACCTTTTCACAACAAAATCTGTAAATGGAAAAATTTATTTTGAGGCCACAAATGCTACTTCAGCTCCCTTTGTTGGGGATTTGAAATCCATTTTCTGGACTCAATAGAAAGAAAATTATCAATTAACCCCCCACCCCTCTATTCTCCGTGGAATAGCAAAAGTTTCCATTGCTTTGTTTATTTTATTGTTGGGTTTTGATAAAAAAAAGAAGATTGGTTAGTTTACATCAAAACAACTGTTATAACATGGGAACATTAAGCGGAAGGGAGGCGACAGAGAGAATCAGATGGCTGAGATAGTGTAACCGGCAGTTAGGAGTTATGAACAGAATCCGATTTTAGAGAGGGGTTTATGAGCAGTAAACATTCATAACATAATTGAGACTTGGGAGCACATCAAAGAAAATTTTACAAAATAGTTATTAAGTCTGATTAAATTGTGTATCGATAAGGTAATGTTTCCCAACACTCCTTTAGCACAACGTTCTTCTATGCTAAAGCAAGCTCTGGCTAAGAAATCAGCTCCTCACTTTTCTTTTCTGAATGAGTTCATGCAATTTTAATTATCCCAAAATGATTATGAAACATCATATAGGCCACTTTGATTGAATAGGATATATTTAATCTATTATTCAATTTAATTAGACTCGATTATTTGAACTATTGTTCTTCTCATTGTTCCATCATTGTCTGTATTCCAGGCAAGCAACCAAAAGCTGCAATTAGTCTTCTTTTCCACATTGAGAAGGCATTAGGCATGGTATTATTACGTTTTCGTTTTGGTTGTACATGTTCAAAAGTGCAACAGTGTGGAATGATGGGTGTTAGGGGAGGGGGGTGAGACTACTGTGTGAATTTCTATGAAGATATCTATGAAGGTGTTCTGACTTATTCTGACATTAAAATACATCCACTGCTTATAGAATTAATTATCTAGAAGTATTATCATTTTATTCTCTCACCTCAAAAAACACTGGTTTACCTCTCAAGAGGAAATCGACACCTGGAAGCCCTGCAAATGTGCTGGGAATCCCCTAGTACTCTTAGAATGACAGGCTTGTTGTGCTGTAATGAAATGTGGGGGGCAGCTGTGAAGCCTCTGTCCACAGAAGCCTTTTCTTGGCAGCACTGAAGCCAATTGCAAAATTCCCCTCTATTTCAGCTTCAAGAAGTTTTGCTGGACTACATCCCCAACCCACAGCTGGAGCTTGTGTTGGTCATGCTAATCGTTCCCTTCATTGTCAATGTGAGTAGAGCTGCCGACACCAAAAAGCAGGAGATGTCCACACTAGCTTTGGAGTCTTTACCCCAGAGGAGCCATCTGTGTTTTCCAATAATCCATACATATACAGTGAGGGGAAAAAAGTATTTGATCCCCTGCTGATTTTGTACGTTTGCCCACTGACAAAGAAATGATCAGTCTATAATTTAATGGTAGGTGTATTTTAACAGTGAGAGACAGAATAACAGCAAAAAAATCCAGAAAAACGCATTTCAAAAAAGTTATAAATTGATTTGCATGTTAATGAGGGAAATAAGTATTTGATCCCCTATCAATCAGCAAGATTTCTGGCTCCCAGGTGTCCTTTATACAGGTAACGAGCTGAGATTAGGAGCACTCTCTTAAAGGGAGTGCTCCTAATCTCAGCTCGTTACCTGTATAAAAGACACCTATCAACAGAAGCAATCAATCAATCAGATTCCAAACTCTCCACCATGGCCAAGACCAAAGAGCTGTCCAAGGATGTCAGGGACAAGATTGTAGACCTACACAAGGCTGGAATGGGCTACAAGACCATCGCCAAGCAGCTTGGTGAGAAGGTGACAACAGTTGGTGCGATTATTCGCAAATGGAAGAAACACAAAATAACTGTCAGTCTCCCTCGGTCTGGGGCTCCATGCAAGATCTCACCTCGTGGAGTTTCAATGATCATGAGAACGGTGAGGAATCAAGAAGAAGCACATTAAGGTCCTGGAGTGGCCTAGCCAGTCTCCAGACCTTAATCCCATAGAAAATCTGTGGAGGGAGCTGAAGGTTCGAGTTGCCAAACATCAGCCTCGAAACCTTAATGACTTGGAGAGGATCTGCAAAGAGGAGTGGGACAAAATCCCTCCTGAGATGTGTGCAAACCTGGTGGCCGACTACAAGAAACGTCTGACCTCTGTGATTGCCAATAAGGGTTTTGCCACCAAGTACTAAGTCGAAGGGGTCAAATACTTATTTCCCTCATTAACATGCAAATCAATTTATAACTTTTTTGAAATGCGTTTTTCTGGATTTTTGTTGTTGTTATTTTGTCTCTCACTGTTAAAATACACCTACCATTAAAATTATAGACTGATAATTTCTTTGTCAGTGGGCAAATGTACAAAATCAGCAGGGGATCAAATACTTTTGTCCCCCACTGTAATATAATCACTTTTGTTTGTTATTTAGTTTAATTTGCTTTCCTCATTTCCACACAAGTTTCCACATGTGTATCTTACAACTGTTGATACAGTAAACACTTGGGCCTGGCTGGTACAATAGGCAGCTGCATTTCACTTCAGTAGCTTGGGACATATCGATAAATATTTGATACAGTTCATTAATCACCAGGATATCACCACATACTGATAGTAAATAATGACAGAGATAAATTGAAAGGAAATTGAGGTCCTTGCTCATAAAGCCTCTGATTTTAAAAACATTCTTACTGAAGGTATATTGAAGATTTATAGATTTGTCACTCCTCATTATTGCCTTCCAACATTTGATGTATATAGCGATGAGATTTCTGAATGTAAACCTGTTGGTCTAACTGCATGTAAAATGTCATTCCAGGCCATAATGTTCTGGGTTGTGGACAGTTTGATGATGCGTAAATATAAGAACCAGCAGACCGCCGAGAGCCCAGCAAACATCAAATCGACAGCAGCCTCAAAGGGGACGGGTGATGAGGAGTCACAGGTGAGATTTAAGAGAAGAGCAGCTTTTCTAAAGGCTGGGATTTGTCTAGGTGGTTTCTCCATGCTTCTGTATCAGATCAAAGCAGGTTCATATTTGATAAAATACTTGAAGATCAAATGCCATGAACAAAAAAAAAAAAAAGCTTTATTATGAGCCAAGGGAAATGGTAAATTAATTCCACTTGTGAGGTTGGCACCATGCTTGCTTTTTGAATACATGAGGGAAAAGGATGTTCTGTTTATTTCAGAGGAAGTGACACAGCTGTTTCCCAGTCATTCAGATGATGTTTCCATCAAAATGTTGTATGCCTTCAAGTGGAATATACCATTGAATTGCTTTTTCTTTTGTTGTTGGAAACCTCAGACATATATTAAGTGATATTCAGTCAAACAACATCAGAGAGTGGAAGGAGGCCTCATAGCTCTAGAACTGATGTTGCCTGGAGAAACACTACTGTCTCACTGTGTCATCATGAGACCTTCACCAGTTTTTGAATCATTAACTTGTCCTGCAGCAAAATAATGGTTGTAGTCTGAACATAATATGTGAGGCTGTACACGTGTATAAGTTCAGATCATGCTAATAGGTCACAGTCCACGCAAATGTTGCTGTGTCATGTTTGTATATTTTTCAGAGATACTCTGCAGTTAAGTGTTTGTTTTGAATTAGTAATAAATACATTATATATACATACATACAGTGCCTATATGAAATATTCGCCCCCTTGGACTTTTTTACATTTTGTTGTTACAACCTGACATTTTGGGAGGCAAGAGAATTTTTGTGAGGTAATAGTTAATGAAAAATAAAAATACTGAAATGTCTTTGTCTCAGGAAGTGAATACTTCTCTAACCATGTGATGTGAGTCTTTTGGGGGTAAGTCTCTACCAGGTTTGCACATCTGGATTGTGCAATACTCACCCATTCTTCTTGCCAAAATTGTTCAAGCTCTGTCAAGTTGGAAGGGGATCGTTGATGGGTGGCAATCTTCAGGTCTTGCCACAGATTCTCAACCAGATTCAAGTCCAGGCATTGACTGGGCCACTCTATGACATTCACTTTCTTGTTTTTAAGCCACTTTGACTGTGTTCTTGGGGTCAAGTGTCCTGCTGAATCCCAGTCTTAAGTCCTTTCCAGACTGAAGCAGTTTTTTCTCCATTTAGCTGTGATTGGCTGTGTTGGCTTTTGTTCCAGACATAACGCTTTACATTTAGGCCAGATAGTTCAATTTGTGTTTTTCATTGGACCACAGAATCTTTATACACATCTTTTCACAGTCTCCCACATGACAATTTTCAGAAATGGGTTGATTCTTGCTACTCCACTTCCATACAAGCCAGTTTTGTGGAGTACCTCAGCTATTGTTGACACCTGGACAGTTTCTTCCATCTCACCCATGGAATGCTGTTGGCCTTTCAGAACTGGCATTGGTCTCTTGATCTTCTGGGACCAATGCTCAGTTTGGGAGGAAAGCCTGCTCTAATCAGATTCTGGGTGGTGCTCTATACCTTCTACTTCTTAATAATCGACTTGACTGTGCTCCAAGGGATATGCTGTTAAATTCAATGCCTTAGAGATCTTTTTATACCCTTCCCCTGATCTGTGCCATCATAGTATCTTTGATTTGAATGCACTACCCAACTGTGAGACTTCGCAGAGACGGGTATATTTAATTTGAAATCATGTGAACCATTTGTATTGCACACAGATGGACTCCATTCAATGTATTGAGTGCCATAGCAATGGGTTTGAATACTTATCTATTTAAGACTTTTCAGGTTTTTGTTTTTAGCCGATTTATTTCACCCTCCCATTTTCTAAATGGGGGGCGGGGGGAGTGGAGGAACCTGCTAATTCTGCTATTAACAGAACCATGTGTTACCTATCTCATGCTTCTACACAATCCCCCCCTTTTTTTTCACCCCCCAGAAAATCAGCTTTTTCTGCAAGTATTCTTAATGAAAGGCGGTTTATTACAGTGGCAAGTTGTTGATTGGGAGTGAGATTTATTTACTCTTTCCCATCACACCTGTTCTGCCGATTTGTGGTTTGCAAAACCGCCGGAGGATGTTTTATGGGATCACTCAGGAAGTGGACGATCCAAGGCCGTGACCCTTATCCCTTACTGAAAGCTACTCAGACAGATGTTCGCAATCGACTCCAAGAAATACTGAGTCAGAGAGCTTCTTTCCCTCCAGTGTTCTATGGTACATTTTCCCCTGGAACAGTGCCCCGAATCAGCCCGGCCAGGCCGTGTGAATCTGGTTCGTTCCATGTCATTGTTTGAAGTCTTTGGAAATTCCTGCGCATCTCTGTAATGGAAAGTCTTCTGCCATTCACTTCAGTTCTTTTCTAGTGACCAACATTCGGTGCCTTTGCTCTAGACGCTCAAGACAATCTTATTTTTCACCCCTATGATTTTTCTGCTTGTATGTCCAACTGATTCCTTACTATGCAGGTAGACATGCTTCCATAAACATGGAAATAATGATATGGGGACTACGGGCATATCTACCTCACTTAATTTATTGTGTGTGCACCTTTCAAAGCCATAAAGGTGTAATTTTTCTGAAACCTGCTACCTGCTTGCACACGAAACAAATATTTTATTACTTGCCCAAAAACTATAAAACAAAATGTACTTTTACTGCACATACTGTACTGTAGATTTTTCATTGTCTTGTTTTAGGTTTAGACAACTGAATGCTTGATTTGTGTTTGACAGCGTCCTCCTGAATGCTTGCTCTGGATATACAAAAGTGGTCTTGATGGCCTGTTTCAGCCCCCTCTTACAGTCCACTTCACCCCAGTGTATTATTTTCTGAGCTCATATTACTGGAATCCTAATTGCTAGTGGTCTTTGCTGTCTTGACAACACTCAGAAAATTGGGCAAATAGTAGCTCCATTCTTTCTAGACCAGAGCTGTGTTCTTTTCCTCCTCCGTGCTGGGCATCTGCCAGGGAGCCACACGTCACTCCATTTACTGAGAGGAATGGAAATGACATTTTGAGTGTGTTGCCGTGCAGTGACATGTTTAGAGCCGGGAGGTCATTTTGAAGTCAAGTAGTAATGGCAATTGTTTGAGTACACTTCAGAAGACTCTAAACATGTGGATGTTCATGGTGATTGATTGTAAACATGTAGCAGACACGGGGACTATCTTTGCAGGATCATTCTTAAGGCTTTCTTAATAGCAGTAAGTTTCAGATCTCGCCAGCTTTTTTCATAGTGTATTTAAACCATATTGGTCAACGTTGATGTTCACACAAAAAAATTAGAGCCCATTGTTAAAAGGTTAAAACGTTTTCTTATCCCACGCTGCGCAGTTGACCCACTAAAGCATGCACACGGTGGGGGAAAAGCCTGATCTTTCTGTTAACATCAGGTATCTCTCGTGTTTTTTCCACTAGGTACTGCTGACTGCTGATGATGACGTAGATCCATCAGAAAGCGAGAATGACGGAGGAGACGTGAAGTGTGATGCAGACCAGACAGAGAAAATAAATGCTACAAGCTGTCATATCTAGTACACTTGCTGACCACCGTAATCTATGGTCACTCTTATACCATTTTGGACTATTTTCCAGTACAAGCAGAAACTGGACTTGCCGAAGATATTTCACAAAGTGAGATAAATACCCAATTGTATTGAGGCACTGGGGAAAGGGGGTGTGGTGGGAGTGAGGTTGTGTTTTGGAAGTCACTGACTTATTGCTGCCTTTGACTTGATGTCAGTATACAGCCTTACAAACCACTGTTATTTCACAGTATGTGGAAATGTTACTTTGTTCTATAATATTTTGTATTTGTTGTTTTTTATATATTATTTCTGCTTGGTTTTGAACTTATGGACTTCGCATAGTCCTACATATGCAGTTATACCAAACTATGACTTATACCAAACAACAATTTCAATACTACAAACATTTTTTACAAAAAATATATTACAAATACATTGTAAGTTAAGGATGTAGATGTATGTTTAAGTGAAACAATGAACTAGGATGTAAGGTGTTTTCTTGGGGTGTTTTTTGACCCATTCAAAAAGTTTAATAGTTTATGGTCAAATTCAAAACTGGTGCTAATTGTGAGGTTTGGATGAGCTAAGGAGATTATAACTCTTTAAAGTTAATGTTCACCAAGTTCACATCTCTTAAAAACAGTTGTTTGTTTTGCGTGCAATATACTCGCTCCTTGTACATGTTGGACCAAAGTTTTGAAACTGAGATTAAGCTGAAGACTGTTTTGGGAGTCCCATTCATATTCCATACAATCATTCAATCATCCACTGAGGAACATTGAAGGAATGATTTATTGACTGCCAGTGCTGTCCCTGATTCACTATTGATCAAACTGGAGTCCTTATATGATCGTATACTGGTTTTCACTTTTAAAAAGGAATACATTTGAATTTCCTAAACACTTGTTCATGTTTAAAGAGTCATTTATCATGCGCTGCAAATATAAACAAATACATAATTTCGTTGCTGTGCTCTATAAAAATCGTAGACTATGAAAAACCACAACTTCAGATCTCTACAATATTTACAGTTCTATTTTTTATAAACATTTTTGTTCCCATATTTGTTGCAGGTCTCTGTATTAAAATGACCAATGTAAAACAATTTATTTATAAAGTTATTACATATGTGTACAAGAAGATAAGTGACTTTTGGTTTAGATGTAATGCAATAATTGACTTCTACATATTACAATTTGATGGTACTTCATGGTGGTGCCATATATTTTTTTTCTAGAATCACATATCACTTTCTCTATTCAAATAAAAACGGTTGGGATACCAGACTCCTGTTTTTAAAGACGTTTCTTTATTTATCTTGCAGGTGCTCTCTCTCTGTAGGTGTAAAGTGTCACCAGATCTATAAAATATGTACAAAAGACAGGCAAATATTTTTCAAGTAAAACCCCCAAATAGAAAATTTAATACAAAACTAGTTTATTAAAAAAACAACTGCATATCTAGTTCCGGGTACACAAATACACGCATACACACACTTGCTTAAATGTACACATTTCCACTGCACACTTGAGCATCTCCTGTAAAGTCATAAAGCATTAGAATGTACCCTGTTATATTAGGAGTGATTTGAAGCATCATTACTATATGGTTTAGTCTCGGTTATTAATGTACTGTGTTCGTAATAAAAATATGTAAAGCTTAACTTTCTGCTTTCATACCAACAGCAAGCATTACAGTGTCCCGTGTGCGTTTTGTGATGACAACCAACTATTTAGAAGGCCGAAGAATATATGCACTTGGACGGTCGGTTTGTTCCACCTTCAGACCCTTTGGAGCTCCTGAGAAGGGGAGTGCACTCTCTCTGTGCATGACCGATGGCACACCGAGTTAAAGTGCGTTTGATGTGTTAGTATCAAAGAGGTGTGACACAACATAGTCCTTGTACGTCCCGTCGATCAGTTTAGCTGCATTGTTCTTCACAAACCAGCAGTCCACCCTGTGCTGTCCACTGTATATTTTCCTCTGCTTTTTCACTACTGGGACCAATCTGTCCTTAATCTTCAGGGCAGTGCTTGGGGTCAGGGGCTCCGAGTGCCCCTGTGTCCCATCCTGCAGGCTTTCAGACATCATAGCATTTGTGTCATTCACAAGCAAATGGATGAGGTTCACGTCCTGATAGAGGAACTGACCTGTGAGAGAGGGTAAAAGACGAAGCATCAAAACCGATTCCACAACAGCAGACAAAGCAGGCTGTTCCTGCACAGAGCTTTGTTACGGCAGTTGCTTTAAATATTATAACTGAACTGAGAAAAAGATTTTAAAAAAAGCACATCTTTCACCTGGGAATCATTTGTAGCAGGAATGGATTTTTCAACTGTGAATTTTTTCAATGTAAAAAAGAAAGAAGGATCTTTATTTATTTAATCCATGCATAATACTAATATATTAAGACACTTAAAAAGCATGCAGAGTCATTATTTCAAAGTTACTGAAAAGGGAAAGACAATAGAGGCTTCAGCTGAGTTACTAATGTGTCTAATGCATGAAATTGCTACGTAAAAAACTAAATCTATAATAACCAGGTTATTAAATTCAGACATTAAATAAGACCAACAACAGTTGTGACAAACAAAATAATTAAAATCTGAGAATTCCAACAGATGTAGGTAAAATAACTTTCTGAAGTCAAAATACATTTTCCAAGAGACAATAAATAAAACCAGTAGATACACAGTATTGTTTATATATAATACATGAATCAATATATATATATATATATATATATATATATATATATATGATTTAAATATTTTATTTATTCTAACCAAGGTTTTAATCAGGCTGTCGTAAGAAAACTGCGAGTAAAAGTGGACCTATTTACAAACTACTCTTTGTAGATGAAGTTGAGAGACTGAACTCACTCATCGAGGTCTGAGCCATGCATGTGACTGCAGTCTTTGGGAGCCTTTAAAGTCTCATAGACCCTACTATCTTAGTTACTGCATGAAAGTAATTAAATAAATAATTCATTATATTTTTCAATAGAGCAGGAATTAGGATGAACTTAGTTTGACCAACAATGAGAGAGAGAAAGCAATATAACTAGAACATACCTAAGAGTCCATGCGAGTCATGTGACAGGCCCTTACTGTTGGCGATATAGAAGCCCAGGTGGTCCTTCTGGTAGGGGGCCGGATTCTTGTACTGATGGAGCAGAATGACAAAGCTGATGGATCCCTGCACCGTCACTGTGATATTGGACTTCCCAGCGATGGACACGGCCAGTCCGTCACTTTCCACTGCCAGCGTCTTATCACAAGGCAGCACCATCCTGTCCCTGCCGTCCAGTATGACCTTGCGAGGGGTTATCTCGATATAGGAGCGCCTGGGTTTGTTCACCATGATAGTGATGGTGCTGAAGTATGTGCGTTGTTTCTTGTGGCTGTTGACCGGCGCTGGGGTCCCGATTAATTTCCCATTCGCCGTAACACCTAGAAAAGAGATGACACACCTGTATTTTTAGTCATATTCCCCCCCACACATAAAAATGCACCTTGTTACCTCTCTACATGCACACTCTAGCTATGTTGTGTATATGAAATCTATACCTAGCCACAGTTTATAAAAATAGTTACAAAACACATCTGTTGTCTTGGCTATCATTACTACTATTTAAAAACTGAAATAGTAAAACTGCCAAATATTAAAAATGAAATACAAAAGCATTATTAAACCTCTGTTAAGCAATGGGTAACTTATGGGTTTATATCCAACAGTATGGACTTTCTGTAGGCCAGATAAACGTTTGCCTTACCTGAGTTTTTATGATCAGACACCAGCCTGAGTATGTCTCCTGGCTCCCCGTTGATGTTAAAACACACTGCTATCTTATTCAGAGGAAAATCAACTACAAAGTGTGGGTCACCATCAGCTAAGAGATGAGAGCAGTGTTCATTAGTCACTTCATGTTTGCCAAAGCAATGTACCATGTTAATAGAAAGAACAGGAGAATTGGAGTATCTCCTATAATAGCAGACATCTCTCTTTAAGACCTTTATTAAAGGTAAAAGCAGTACTGGGAAATTGAAAAATGAATGATAACAATTATGAGGCACCATTAAAGCAGTTCGGAGATATTACCACAAAGGACATTGATAGCCTGGTTCAACTGAATTTGTGTGGGAACATTTTTTTTTTTTTTTTTTTTTTTTTAAGATATATGTGACATACACTTCTTAAACTTTAAAGTGGAGACATAGTTCCACAAACCAACGTCCTCTGTGGCCAGCAGAATTAAATAGAGGCTGTTTCTCTGAATTTCCCAGACTTCCTACACCAATTAGAGCACATAAACAAGAAATAACTGAGACTTGGAAGTATGTCAAGCACGTTATCATTTGAACCATTTTAACATTGATAATTACCATTTACAAAACAACTAAATTACAAGCCTCTCCGTGCGATCCATGAATACAGTATTTTTCCTTCAACACAAATGAATAGCCTCGATGCGAACAATACAGATGTTTCTTACCTGTCCACAACAATAACAATTTAACGCACTTATTGTACAAGTAGAAAACAAAATACTCATCAGGAGACTCCAAATTTACCTGACGTTTTTGAAAAGGTTAACATTTTCTTCCCAGACTTTTTACCCGTCGAACCTATAGATCAAACAGAACAATTGGAGTGAGCATTGGAAGATAAATCAAATGACTTTCAAACTCAGATAACAAAAGTCTTGCAAAACACTTTAGTGTGCTTTCAGTGAGCCTGAGGCATAACCTATAACCTAATGTGAAATCTAACCATTACTTCGATTCATTTTTAATGAGACAAGAAAAAAACATTTCTGTAGAATAATACCCTAACAAAATCAGAAACTTGATTATATCTATTCAGATGATGTTTCCTGGGAGTGGTATACAATTACACTGATTAAGGTATTTGAGTCTTTAAATAGAATTACAGCTGCAGGATGTTGCATTTAATAATCAGCACTGAAGACATTAATTTGACTCAGTTTGTCTAATTTCTTCCTATTTCAATCATTAATCAGCACAAACATTGACTGCTGTTCTGCCACGCCTTGCCTCAAGCGCCCGGCTACCATAGGCTCGCTCTTTCTCCTCTCTTGCCCCTATTGGTGGAATGAGCTGCCCATCAGCTTTAAGACTGCAGTCTATAAAAATCCTTTCAGCCCTTCCTAATTAAGGCACACCTGTTTAGATGACATCTGTAGACCATTCCAATCTTATCTTACACTTCAGCTGTGTTTGTAAAAGCCTGAATAAATGTGTCTGCAAAATCATTTAATAATAATAATAATAATAATAATAATAATAATAATAATAATAATAATAATGGTGTTAGTTATTATGTGGCCGGGGACACTTCACCTGGCTGCTCAGTGCTCCTGTGTAGGCTCTGGGGTTTCTCTCTGTAAGTTTCTTCCGATGGCTCTGGAACTTCCTCCGTCACCCCGTCCATTTGAACGTCAGGCTTCTCCAGGACCATTGAGGTCAGAGGGGACAGGAAGTGGTAGTTTAAGGACAGGTTCGTGGCCTTCTCGGAGAGCTCCTCCCTCTGCTTGCTGCCCGTGCTCCGCATACGAGATTTGAGTGTTTCTTTGATGCTCATGAAGCCCCACAGTCTCTCGATGTAATCCTTCTCCACAGCCGTATTATCCAAGGCCTTTATGACTTGCTCTGCTTCTCTCTCTTTCTCTTTCACGGGCACCTCAGACTCCAGCATGATACTCTTGTCACTGTTGCTGGCGGTGATCTGGACATGCAGGGAGTCCGTGTTCTGATCCATTAGCTTGCCGGCGACGACAATTTCGGACCCGTTAAAATAATTGGTGAAGAAGTTCTGCGTTACGTATTGCACGGCATCCTCTGTGTATCCCACCTGGATATTGGACAGGAGTGGAGTGCCAATTTCATCATAAAACCTGAAGGGGTCAACATAATAAATATATAAATACATACTTTGGTCACAAAGTACAAATCTGTTCCAAATCACAGTGTAATTTACTGTTAGAAGGCACAAAATGCAATAGGGTATAACTTTGTTGATTGTGATTGGCAGTTGAGTCAAAGTTTGCATTTGTTTCAGTTTGTTTTCAACTCTAAAACAGATGCAGATCTTTCATGCAAGTAGGTGACAACAACTGGAACTGGAATGAAAGCCAGAGAGCACAGGGACTCATCCAGGACCAGGGCTGGGGAACACTGTGCTAAGGGGATCACTAACCCTTTGAGCATCACGTTGGCATCCGACTCCTCGTTGATCCGTCTCATCACGCCACAGTTTTCCAGGGCCATGTGTTCCAGCAGCCTGTAGTCCACGTCATTGCCGATGCCTATGGTGAAGATGCAGAACTTTTCTTGCACTGCTCCCTTGGTGTTGCTAAGGATGCTGGGAGACTGGGTCACCCCCACTGTGGGACGGCCATCGGTCAGGAAGATGATGAGAGACACGCTGTTCTGAGCACTCTTGTCGCTGGCCAGGTAGTCACTCAGTAAGGAAGAGCCAGATTGGATGGCTCCATCTATATTAGTGCCTAGAAAACAGAGATTGCTTTGATGAAAAGGGTGTACTGTGCACAACACCATGAGGGTTTTTAAACACTTCAGTATAAAACCTACAATCATAACATGTTTATGAATTAATTCACTATTATTCTATAGTTTTTTTATTCTAGTGTATTATTTTATTATATAACCTGCATGCACAGTTTTAAGCATTCATTTTCTCTCTTCTTGTAGGAGTAATAATTCAAATAATTCAAAATAATTTTGTTGGATTTGGGAGCTGTTTCTCCAGTTTATAGGGAAAAAGCTGCTGACTCAATTTCTGCTGAATATTTACCTCTACTGGGGTTCAAAAGGTAGATGAATTTCTTGGCATCACGGATGTTGTTTGGTGTTACAGGCACTAGCTGTCCTGGCTGCCAGACTTTAATTTTACTAGAGAAACTCACAAAATTAAAGTGGTCTTGTGGACGAAGATCTTTGAGGATGGTGAAGAGAGCTTCCTTAGTCTGAAAGGAACAGCAGAGATATTTTAAGACAAGCAGATGATCCAAAGCATTTTAGCAAAATAGCAATCTATTTGAATCTGTGTTGACATCTCCTAAGATAGTATAAATCCCGACTTGCAAAACAAATGCAATAGAAGTCTTGGGAGGTTCAGCAGAAATTATGTAAACATAAGAAAACAGGAACAAATATGAAGACAGCCCACCACACAGACACAGTCAATTCAATACTAATGGTAGATTTGCGCATAGTTTGCCCCCAAGGAAAATCTGCCCTATATTGTCTGACTGTTTGTAAGCAGTTTTAATTGATCTCAGTTCCAAGTCAAGTTCCAAGTCTCAGAGCCACTGGACTCTCAGACAAGCCAGCTGAGAAGTTGCTCAAGTCGCCGCAGCTAAGTAACGCTTTCTCTCAAGTTTCCTCGTTTAGTTAAGTTACATAGACTGTTTACGTGGTTTGTTGTTTAGCTACGAATTGTATATCTTGCACCTGTATTGTCGGAAAAGCAGCGACTGTTTGTTAGTATGTTAGTGAATTTAGCCAGTAACCTAGCGCACTCGAAAGCGTTACACTGTGTAGGCTGTGATTATTTAGCATTTGTTTAACATTACTACGAGCTATTTTTCAGTGTATTCAGATATTAAGCGGCCAGTAATTGTGCTATTAGCAGTCCTGCATGGGAGGGAGGGCCATCCTGACCAGCCTTGTGAGTTTATTGTCTAATACATCTTAAATTAGCCGGTGTGTTTGTGTCGTTGCCACTGGACTCTCGGACAAGCCAACTGAGAAGTCGAAATCTCCGCTCTGTCTCCCCCTCCACCCTTGCTTCCACTGCCCTCACTCTCTTGACTTCCATTGATTGTTTTTCAAATCTATCTGTCAACTGTGCTACCTCCTCTTTGTTCTCCTCCCTCACCTCCTCCCTTGACTCTCTCTGTCCTCTCGCGTCTCGTCCTGCCCATCCCTCCCCTCCTCAGCCTTGGCTCTCTGCTGTTCTCCGTGCAACCCGAACTAGTCTGCGTGCCGCCGAACAAAAGTGGAAAAGGACCAAACTCCCAGCCACAATCTCTCTTCGAATGCACTATCAACAACCCTCGCAAACTCTTCTCCACCTTCTCCTCCCTCCTTGCCCCCCCCCCTCCTCCTCCCTCATCTCTCACTGCTGATGATTTCGCCTCCTTCTTCTCCTCCAAGATTGCAGACATCCGCAGGCTCTTCAATACTCCACCCTCATCTCCCATCACACCGAAACCTCCCACCGACCTAGCTTCCTTTTCTTCATTTTTACCTCTCTCAGATGCTGAAGTTTCTGCTCTCCTCCTACGTCACAAACCCACAACATGCGACCTGGAACCTCTCCCTTCTCGTCTCTTCCAAGCAACCGCTCCTGATCTTCTCCCCTTCATCTCCTCCCTCCTCAACTCCTCACTCCTCTCTGGCTGTTTCTCCTCTGCATTTAAACAAGCTGCTGTCATCCCACTGCTCAAGAAACCAACCCTTGATGCCACCTCTCCTCAGAACTACCGCCCTGTCTCCCTACTTCCCTTCCTCTCCAAGACTCTCGAGCGGGTGGTCCACCATCAGCTCTCTGACTTTCTGTCCTAACACTCACTCCTTGATCCTCTGCAGTCCGGCTTCCGCACAGCTCACTCCACTGAAACGGCTCTCCTGGCTGTCACTGACTCCCTCAGCCGTGCTCGGGCGGCCTCCCTCTCCTCAGTCCTCTTCCTCCTTGACCTCTCTGCAGCATTTGACACCGTCGATCACTCCATCCTCCTCTCCTGCCTCGCTGACTTTGGGATCTCTGGGACTGCTCTCACCTGGTTCTCCTCCTACCTCAGCGACCGGTCCTACCAAGTGACATGGCAAGGCTCCTCATCCACCCCCCAACCTCTACTCACAGGTGTTCCCCAAGGCTCCGTCCTGGGCCCGCTCCTGTTCTCTCTCTACACTCACTCCCTGGGCCCCCTCATCGCTTCCCATGGCTTCTCCTACCACTTCTACGCTGATGATGCCCAGATCTTCCTGTCTTTTCCCTCTTCTGACCCTCTCATCCCCACGCATCTCTTCCTGCTTGTCTGCCATTTCCGCCTGGATGCACTCGCACCACCTCAAGCTCAACCTCTCCAAATCAGATCTCCTCTTTTTCCCCCACTCTTCCTCACCTTCTGCTGACCTCCCCATCTCGATCCACTTGGAATCCACCACACTCTCTCCTTCTTCTTCTGCTAAAAATCTAGGAGTCACCCTCGATCCTGCGCTCTCCTTCTCCCAGCACATCACCATGCTGACACACACCTGCAGATTCTTCCTGAGCAACATACGCCGGATCCGTCCCTTCCTAACCGACAACTCAACTCAGCTACTCGTCCAGTCACTGGTCCTCTCCCACCTGCACTACTCCACTACTCCACTACTGCAACTCCCTCCTGGCCGGCCTGCCTGCATCCACTACCCGCCCACTCCAGCTCATCCAGAACTCTGCAGCTCGTCTGGTATTCTCTCTGCCACGATTCGCACACGCTACTCCACTGCTCCGCTCCCTCCACTGGCTCCCGATAGCGGCACGCATTCAGTTCAAGACTTTGACCCTCACCTACCGCTGTCTTGACCATACTGCACCAAGCTACCTTCAGTCACTCGTCTCTCCATACATCCCCTCCAGACCACTGCGCTCCTCCAGTGCCAGAAGGCTAACTCTGCCTCCTCTCCACTCTCCTTCCTGCAGAGCCCGCTCCTTCTCATCCCTGGCCCCTAAGTGGGAACGACCTGCCCACCGAAGTCAAAACAGCAGAGTCCTTGACCTCATTCCGGCGCTTACTCAAGACGCATCTCTTCCGACAGCACTTGTAATATTAGTCCTCTTTCCCTGCTAGATAGCACTTCAGCTTATTATGCTCCTCGCGTTCTTGATTGTTTTCCTCCTTACTGCCTTTCCCGTAGCCCTCGTCTGTAACCCTACATCTTGACAGCACTTAGCTTTCACCGTCCAGGATGTAGGAAGTCTCTTACTGTACTTGTGTAAATTGTAATTGGAATTTGTAAAATGTATTATTTTTAAGTGTTATGTTGCTAAGTTGAATTTGTAATGATTGATGCCTTGTACTTCTCTGTATTTTTGCACTTATGTTGTAAGTCGCCCTGGATAAGGGCGTCTGCCAAGAAATAAAAAAACCAAAAAATTAATAATAATAATAATAATAATAATAATAATAATAATAATAATAATAATAAAAATGATTCTTCGCTGTGCAATGATAATACTATTGGTTTTAGTTATTTATAGGTAATTGCATATATATTTATTGGTTGTAAATGTCTTTAAACTATTTCAGAGTAATTACCATTTTAATTTAATTTATAATATGAGCACTGTTGCATTTTTATGTTTTAATGGGTTCACCTGTGTGTGAACTTTGGTAAATATGCCATGACACTCACTCATTTAAGGTGGCTATGGCTGGATACAGTTTTAAGGACCATTTAAAATGACAACAGTATGAACCAGAACAATCTAAAATTGTAATCCAGCCATACCACCACCTTCAAAGAAGTCATGACACAACTCTAATTTCATGGCTTTCTTCCACCATGTATACACGATCATTGTGTCTCCCGTATCGCCATTCAAAATGATGTCACGGGGGGAAGAAAATAGTCACACATAATTCTTATCCTACTGACCTTTATGCAGCTCTGGTAGGACTTGCCTGGCAACTCCAGATACAAATAAAGCGTCACTGCTTGACTATGTTGTCAATAGGTCAATGGGCAATGACCTGTCATGTACAGTGTGCACATTCTCACTGATGTTTGTGATGAAATGAGTGGTTAGTGGAAAAAAGTGGTTCTGCCCTATGATGTCTGGTGCACCAACCCGATCCTTGAAGAGATTTGACTTGTCAATAAAAGGTTCAAAAGTGTTTACTCTTCAGCTGAGGAATGTGATGTCAGCTCCACAATCAGGACAAGCCATCAGGCAAGAGCACATTGACTGAGAGCCCTCGCCCTACGCATCACAATACTCACACACAACGATTCATGCACTGAAAATGATCGCTTCACAATGACTGCCTCATTGTCGTGCCACTACAGCCCCCACTTGTTCTGCATTGCACAGCTTTCCATTGAAGGACTTCAAATCCTTATTTTCCATATTTAAAAAAAAAAATTACAAGAAAGAGGACACTGTAGCTGGACTGGACACGGCTTATGAGTTGATTTTGAATTACCGACTAATTCCATTGTCCAACATCAAGACACTGCACAAATCCAAGCATACTGACATACAACACACTATCTGTGATAGGATTGATTGTTTGGTAAAATTGATTCTGCCCTAGAAACAAACATCTCTCTTTATTCCATACTTAGCCATCTTGTGGTGGGTCAGCTGTTTAAAGCCTGTCAGAAATGTGTTGGATGCAACGTATTTCTTATTTTTCTGGAATTCCCATCACATTTTCTCTTACAATCACAGAAAAAAAAATTGGAATAGCAAAAGAGGGATAGGAGCCAGACTATTTCCCTTGTGTCACGATCTGTGGGTGTTTCATTTGTCCTCCTCTGAACTGCTCAGTTACGTGGTCTCTGTATAAAATGCAAGTATTTCTTCACAACGTCTTATGCTGTGCTCCATAAGGAGATAAAAACAACTCTAGGGTTTCACAATTAACTCTGGTTTCACAATTAACTGGAATTCTACTAAATGAGGCTGTGTTTTCTTGCATCAGCTCTTATTTACCACCTGATCTTTTCAATTAACTATTACATTTTCTAGCCATTTTTTGTCATATTGTGATTTGCTTGACAGAAAATCCAGACAAAGTATTGTAAACATACACAAACCTACATGATTTGGTAACTCAACATTCCAAAAGGTGACTTGCCTGTCGAATTTTGGTTCCAACCATAGAAGCGCTGGTGTCAATAACAAAAACAATATTCTTACGTACAGCTGGTAGGTCTTTTGGTGCAAAGTAGTGCACAAAGTATCCATTTAAGACCTAGAGCAAAAAAAAGAAAAAATTGAAGAAAACATTCACATATTTATTTCAAATAGAAAAAATATGTTTAAAACTTTTACCAGGATAAAAGATGTTTAAATGTTTTTCAGCATTTTATTGATTCATCATAACAATTTGAGGTCAATAAAAAATATTGAAATATAAGAACAAACAAGAGGAACCCCTTAGTCCCATCTTTTCTGTTTGGTTTGCAGTAATTTGTTGATCTCAGGAAAGAAGCTCAACATGGTTTGAACATTACATACATATATTTAATAAAAACATCCTCAATGTGTCAGAATTATTTTGTGTTACCAAGGTTATTTCCTATATATTTCTTGTTTATGATCATTAGTGTTCCTGGGAATAAAAAGTGGGTGGGCCTTCAGAGAGATTTACTAATTCTCTGCCAATGCACACAAATCAGCTCCCCAAATATCAGCATCTGCTGTTTAGTTAGTGAGGTTTGCATAGTATGACTGTCTTTTAACTGTGAGAAATGAAACCAGAATTGCCTGTACTATAATCTTCAGTATTGCCGGAAGACTGTATTCCTAAGTCCATAATACATACATGTATTTTATATTTGGAGAATATATGGTAAATAAATATATGGATTAGAGTCAAAAATATATTTTAAATATACAAAAAAGAGTCAACATTTGGTATATGAAAAATTATACATCATCTACCACATATTAAGACATATTTGTTCCATATGGGAAAATGCATGTATTACTACTCTATTATGTTTATTAGTAATAAGATTATGTGCACTTTGATTGCTACTATATCGTGATCTGGTTGGTCTGAAACGGTCTGACGTCTGTCATGGGGTCACTCAGTTATTTTGAGTCTTTTAAGAGTCTACCTGAAAGTCGCCAATCCCCAGCTCCCTCTCTACATCATATCGTACAACAAAATCCCCCAGGATGCCATTCGTTGCTATCCTGGCTTGCTGCACAAGGCTTGGTCTGAATGTAACTTTGCATGTTGTCTTATTCTGCTGAATAACAGTTGATATAGGAGCTGTGGGTTTACCTGCATGTAAAAGAAAGTACAAAAATTAGTTGTGTTTGAACCAGCGTCTGAGCTCACTGTACACGAACAACGTATGCATGGCTTCTGTTACACAACAGCTTCCAACTTTACCAAGATGTGGGGTCAATATTAACTGAACTTTAACTTAATACTTAACCAGTGTGGCTTACTTATGTTTTTATTTTTTGTCAGCAGGGCATTTGTTGCATACAGAGCAGATAAAAAACAAGAAAAAGAAGGCCACCCTATACACACACTCACATATATTAGTGAAATCCACATGTTAAGCATTACCACCAAGTTTTCCACCTTAGACCCCGTTTAGAAAGGAGTCGGTATCAATATCAGTGAGGATTAAGTTAGAATTCAATCTCACTTTGATGATATTACTTTTGTACACTTACTGTAAAACATCTATATACATTTAAATAGATGCCGGGCCTAACAAGGGATTGACTTCATAGGCTATACACAGGCTTAAATCAATAGAAAGTCAATGAGGTTTTGTGTTTGTATACTCTTTAAAATCTGTGTTGTCAAGGTCATGTCAAGTGCAATGCAACCTGTTTTTGCCTTTGAAATTGTAATTCTGGGGGGCTTATTTACCTAAATAAAGAAGGTGTAATCCTGGCCATATAAGACAATGAGCTTTTGACAGCTTCATTGCTAATTACTTCCCAAACAGAGAACAGGCATTCTCTTGGGCGGCTGTCAGTTTTTCTATTCATTGTTTGGATATCTGCTGTTTCTCAGTACAACACATGTTACGCATGACTGTAACAAGCAGCTTTGCAGTGCAAGAGAAAACATGGTTTGCTAAATACATATACTTAGGTGTGATGACACTTTGCTATATTATATTGGCCCAATTCCTTGATTCCATTCATAACTATGAAAATAAATATATGAGAGTGATGGATAACCATTCAGACTGATCAACAGATGAATACATATTAAATGTTTATTTGAGAATATAATGTTGTCTTCATTCTATCAAATAGGGTCATATTCCTAATATATTTTTCTGAAGAAAAAATTGCATGGATCAAATAAAAAAACATACTGAATTGTGGAATAGCTATTTATAGATATTAACAGGCATATTTCAAAATATTCATTTTATCATTCTTCATTGATATTTTGTCTTAATCACTACTTTTTCCTCAAATGCAAATTGTGCATAATATTTGTTTGTTTGTTTATTTATTTATTTATTTCAAGATAGAAACATCAGATATGGAAGAATCATACTTACTAGTAGCAGTATTCTTAGCATTTCTCAGTGGCAGGACTTCAAGGCCTGTTATGCCAGAATGCTCCAATATCGTCACTTCTACTGACAGCTTGCTGACCAATTGAAGTGGTCGCACACTGGTCACATGTTCGTATTTTCCCAGACGTCTCTGCAGTAACTCCTCGTAGGTCAGAAGGAAAATGGCCTTATTTTTTCCAGGGATGTTGGCAGCTATGCGAAAGGTCTCCACCTCACTTTCACTGTAGACAAAAGAAATGTCACTAACATAAATTGCATCCAAAGATTGAAAATTGATTTTAAATGCCAAGAGAAACCTTTAGAGATCTTAAATGGCCAGTTTCACAGGCCATTTCTTAGTTATTTCTTCATTATTCCTGAAAATCTCAGCTCACATATTGTATTCTAATGCGAACAGGAAACGGTTCCATATACTCACATTTTCCACTTAAAATAACTTTAACAAATTAAGACGTATACAATGCCAGTAGCTTTCCATTGACTTATATAATATAATATTGTAAAAAAGATACTTACCATGAATAAGAAGACATTTAATGTATTCAGAGCAACCACACTGCATAAATTAATACATGCTTCATCTTTATCAGACAACACTTCCATTAGAGCTATACTGTAATTAATATGACTATGTTGGAAACAAACAGCTACACTACCAGTTTAAACTGCATTTGATCTACAGCTTATATTTTCCATCTAACACTTATTACACACACCAATGTCAAACATTTCCAGTCTACAATGTGTCTTCCAAAATGCAATCTCCTATTCAAAATACTGTAGTGCCTTCCACCCATGTATTTCTTATACCTATTTCCCATTTTATCATCTTTGCCTGGTGTTGTATCTCCATTCTTCTTGTCATGTTTTTTCTCTTTCACTTTCACCTCACTTGGGTAGACTCTCCCTCCAATGATCCTACAATAAAAAAAAATACACAAGTTGAGGTGGGTGACCTTACACAATACACAAGGTTAGTGATGATGACTCCATGTCTTCATCAGATTGCTGGTTTGAGTTCCATCCATACTGGTCTGCTGGTCTCAGGACTCAAGTCTATAACAAGGAAATGTTGCTTTGCGATGATATTCCCTGGTGCAAGACAGCAGCTCCTTGTGAAGAGAAATGCAATGAAGCTCAGTAACTAACCCACATTTAGCTTTATCTGGTGCACAGAAAATAAGGGTACCCACTTCCAAGGTTATCAGTGATGTGCAGCAATGGAGAGAAACAATGACTGGGCCATTCCGAACAGGAGAAAAAGACTAAATAACTCTTTAAGAAAAGACCACACAAAGCAAGATAAGACTGCTGAACAAAGCCGATTTCTATTAAATGTTCGAGACCAGAGCTGACACATTTTCTTCTTGGACACAAAGACACCAAGATGAAGATAGGGCAGTTCTAATGATAAGCTTAACAATTGCTTCTCCTTCTTAATCCTCTTAGTAGATTTTTTTACTATTATTTTATTTCAGCTATGGGGATTTTTCTATCAATGTCACTCAGATACTCACACAGTCAAATTGGAGACAAAGGCAGCAGCTGCGATCTGCATCTGGAAGACACCCTCCTTGGCCGTGGACAGTCTGTTGAACATGGTGCAGGACACGGCAGTGAAAGCATACCGAGAGATAATCGTGGTTTTCACTGAGAAGTCCTGAATGTGAGGCTTACTCTCCTGCAAGAAGAGGGGAACAAATCAAATACTCTGTTTTAAGTCATTTTCATTCTATATGCTTTAAAAGTGTTTGTTTCAATTGTTATGTGTGACAGCTGCTGTATGTTTTATTTATTTATTTATCACAATCAATTCGGTTTGCTTTGGCCCCTGTTAAATCTGTCAATGTATAGCGTGTAATAGTTATACATCCCTAGCATTTCGCAAATCCACAAGCTTCATCTCATAAGAAAGACAGCACCCATTGTTCGGTTGTTTAAATGCATATAACTTTTATGGAGTTCGACAGTTAATAAGTACAGATCTGTGTCTGAGTGAACTGCTAGTGTTTATATAATGTATTTAACACAAGACTTATGACCTTGCAGAAATATAAACCCTATTTGAAAAGTCTTCTTTCAAACTAGGTCTAATGCACTCCAGCACTGGTTTTGCAACAGGAACGATGTGGTCACAGTCACACACATTTCGAAAAGTTTGGAAGGATGACAAGTCACCATGCATCTATTTATTTACTTAGTTAGTCATTATATTCCCCAAACATCTGCCCATCAATCCCCCTTGCCATTTAGTAAAACATAAGGATACAAAGTTGTCAATATAGAATGATGAATTGTGCATTGTGTTAACAGGAAAAGTATATTGCCTACCAAAATCCCCATACACACTTTCTAAACCAGAAATTGAACTTGTTGCACTTGTATTACCTTTTTCTGCAGAGAGGCAGCCTGTCTTGCGACTCTGGGAGCAGCCTGTGAAACAAACACATCACAATTCACATCCAGTCACGGATTTCACTACACAGCGAGCTGACAACATGTGGCAGCACAACACACACACACACACACACACACATTTGAACAAGCCCCGCTGGTTGCTGATTTCACCCACACTGCGCATCACACCTGCGCCGCAGCCCGCGCACTCACTCACCGCCGCCGGCTGCGGGTTGACGACGACGTCAGAGTCGCACCGGCCCAGCACCGCGCCGCTCAAACACAGTAATAACGCCGGCAGCCGCATGGTGAGCCCCGGAGCATGTGCTTCCTCGGGAGATGAAGCTGAGCTGCCCAGAGAAGTGCTCGGCGGCGGAGGTGTGCTGAAAGTAGCGCACATACCGAAGACTGGCCGGCAGCCCAGGGTCCCGCCTCCACCCGCCCAGGCGCGCAAGAGCCGCGGGCATCCAGACGGGGCGAGACGGAGGATTAACCCTCGCCACGCCGCCTCCCTCGCTTGAACTGCGTTTGATTCGTGTTGTAGCCGTGGTTGTCGATGGTATCAAGTATGATAAACTTGATCAATACCTTATTTCATTTTAGGCCTACCTGCTGTAGGTTATAGCCCACCATGCAGGCAGTTTCTTCCCTTCTTTCTTTCTTTTTTGCTACGACAGACTTTGGAGCCGTTATTGGGGGGGGGGGGTATTCTGCTGCTGGAAGATACAAAATATGAACCAGTTGATCAGTCCTTTATTATTATTGTTTTACTTACTCAGTTCATGCTATAGTACGACTTAAACGTCATGCATGGGTTTGAAGCGCCTGTATATTAAATTATTGAAATGCGCACAATCACGGTCCTTATTATGAAATGATGTTGGCATCATTTCAATGCAAGACGTTATAGCTAGTTAGTTGGTTAGTTATACAGTACTTTGTATAAAATCCTTTGTCATATCCTGAGCGCCACCTAGTGACAAGCTGTGGAGTTAATCTGGGAGCGGGGTTGTCCATCTCAGAATTACAACAATCAGACTTCAATAACTGAGTGTACTAATAATAGTGAAATTCATATTGAATATACTAGTATACAGTTGTTGTTGTTTTTTTAATTAAGTGGTGGGGAGACTGCTCTGCAAATGTAAATGTATTACTTGATTGATAGATGGACAATCATGACCCCCTAATAAACTACAATCCCTGAGTTTCAGTTTGCTTTACTTACCTACATAAAAGTTAAAAGCATGGGACACACCCTAAACTTAAAACTAAAACTAAACTAAAAAAGACCCTTGCAGTGCTATACTTTGTTACCAGAGGGGAAAAAAGGTGGATTCATTGTATTTTATATAAATAAAATTAAAATATTGAACAGTCAGCTGACTGGAAGCAGATCCACAGGTTGAAGGAAACCTATCATATCTCGGCTACAAGTGCAAACAATTCTTATTTGCACAATTCAGTTCAAATTTCAAAGTGATTTTTTTTTTTTTTTTTTCATGGGAAACACAACAAATATTGACCACAGCCAAAGGAAAAGAGCTCTTGTGTCATTTTTATCCTTCACTCTTTGGTTTACTTTCAGCTCAGAGCTGTTCGAAAGTGCTTCTGTCGAGTGTCCTCTGTCACTGCTGGAAGGCAGTCAAGATGAGACACCTTGCCTGGTTTATCTGTTTCTTTATTGTCTCGAAAATTGAAAGTTTTGATTTTGTAATTGATGGAAGCTGGGGTGAAGAAACTGACTTCACTAAGGTAAAATGATCTTTTGTTTTATAACAGGTCTGCAAACATGTAAAGATACATTTAAATTAAAACTAAAATAAATCTAATATATTAATTATAATTCTGCTATATGTATATCTAATATAGCATTCAAAATATATATGCTAATTACTACCACAATATTTGTAATCGTGTAAAATATAATATTTTTTTCTTTAGTTAAAAATGAGAACAGTCACTCCCAAGAATGCAATGCATTGAATAAATATATCTTATTTTAATTATACATTGATACAAGATTTATTAGATTGAAATCCTTTGTCATATCTTAAGCTCATATATACATATACAATTTATTTATTTTCTCACTTCCAGCTGTCAGAATCAAATGGAAGGGAAGTTGAATCACGTTTGGGTTCACCCAAACTCATAAACCGATATGAGAAACAAAAGGTAAGTTAGAAATATATTTGCCAATTGTTTGAACAAACAAACTTTTTCAGAATAATACTGTTGCTTTTCTCTGTTGACATAATGGGAAATAGTATGTCTATATATTATTTAAGGTGGTCACCAGGTCACTCAAAAAGAGGTGTGTATAAATTAATATAGATGTTGTTACCAGGAAAAGTCCTAAACGAGTAAGCTACAAATTTGAAATTTGAATAAATCTAGATGTCTAAAAGGCATTATAGGTCTGGATTTCAGAAACTGGAAGCAGCAGAAGTACTACTAACTGCATCCTATTTTTATCTACTATTTATTTTAGTGTGAAAGGAACCAGTCATGCTTTACATTATAGCTGAGTGATCAGAGATAGAGGATCAGATATTTTACATTGATATGCAGTTTCCTAGGAACAGAAGTAATGGGTAATTATAACAATTTCAAGTGTCAAATATATTGTACTATTTAATTATTTTGTAAAGTTTGGTGAAAAGCAGCTATTAAATCCTAATGTTTTCTATAATGATATACTGTCTTGTAAGTAATGACACAATCAAGACTTAATCGGACACAATCGGATTTAACTGTCTTTTCTTCCACTTTCAGAGAAGTATTTTCACCAGTGAGGAAGAAGCGGAGCTGGAGGTATTTTTCATTTTGTTGTTTAGCCCACACGATGTGACCAAGATAATGATTATCTAGCAATCAATAGAGAGAATGCAGTGACAGACAGGTTATTGACATTGCAAAATAACTTCTGAGCAACTTTGCTTTTAGGAACTCTTTGGATTCTTGGAATCATCCATATTGTTCTCAATCATAGGTGAATGTTGTGGTCTTTTTCAAGAATGATTGCTAGAAATGTTTTATAATGCATTTTCTCTTTATAACAGTGAATATGTTTGCCTTTTGACTTCTAAACTAAATCTTACAAATGGAGGAAACTACATATTTTTAAAACTATT
The DNA here is from genome assembly GCF_036373705.1 of Amia ocellicauda. Lineage (NCBI taxonomy): Eukaryota > Metazoa > Chordata > Actinopteri > Amiiformes > Amiidae > Amia > Amia ocellicauda. The sequence goes on along the minus strand of NC_089854.1, from coordinate 37,796,074 downwards.
AAACTAATGAGAGTACCAAGAGAGGACCTAAAGAAAAATAATAATTTTAGTGGTTCCTTTCTTTAAGAAAAAAGATTGGCTTATTGGTTTCTGGAATCGTTCTTAATTTGTGAACTATACTACTGCTGGAGGCTGAAAAACTGAAGGCTGTTCAGCCGAGCATTTGGAACAATGCAGCTTGAGAGGGAATACACTTAACCTATTGTGAACAGAAAATAATGGCTGGCATTCACTGAACTCAATCAATATGATAAAATAAAACACAACAACTCAGATTCACGCCTCCAACTCATCTTTCCCATTGCATTAGCAGTTCTGCATTTTGATAAACCTTGGAAATCCAAGCCAAAGAATGCAATCACCACTGATGTCTCTCTCTCTCTCTCTCTCTCTCTCTCTCTCTCTCTCTCTCTCTCTCTCTCTCTCTCTCTCTCTCTCTCTCTCTCTGCTTCCCATTCTGTAGCCTAATTGACTATGAATCTGTCCTAAAATAACTATGAACATCATTCAACGTTTTCATTAAAGTCATGTTGTGATTTTAGGCGATATCTGGAGATGGCATTAGTCTTCAGAGTTATAAAGTGGAGGCCAGAATCACATCTCACTATGCCGTCACCACCATCAAAAGCAAAGTGGTCAACACAGCCAAGCACCCACAGAGTATTGGGTTCAATGTTGATGTACCTAAAAATGCTTTCATTACCAAATTTTCCATGTAAGTCCTGATCACTCATTTCATCAGTCTCCATTCACTTTATATCTTTCAGCTTTTCCTAATTTACAGACTGCATTCCTTTTTTGTTATATGGGATTGATTTAGCCATCTTCATCTGATGCATGTGTCTTACCTCTACATCCATGTACTGCTTTGAGCCTTATTTTGTTAACTCTTTATAGGAATGTGGATGGAGTGACCTTTGTTGGTGTTGTGAAGGAAAAGACAGTTGCCAGAAGGCTGTATGCCCAAGCAAGATCAAGAGGAAAGGCTGCTGGGATAGTAAGGTAATACACTTAATAATCATGAGGTACAATCCCATATTCGAGTGTCTATATAAGGAACATTCTGTCATGCAACTGTTCCACTCATTCAATGTGCATTGCTTTATCTATCCAGCCTTAATATTCGAGAAGTCATATATGAAGTACACAAGGAATCTTAATAAATGTTCAGATTGGAACATGAAATCTTCTTAGTTTGGCCAAGGCCTATCAAAAAATGAAAGTAATATCAGACTTGTGAGACAGCACTCTTCCATTTAATATTAGCTAAAGCCATGGCGAATTTAGATTAATCCTGATTTAAAATACATCTTTACTAGGCCTTTTACTGTAATGTAGTGGGACCGCGTGTCCAAGAAGCCCTCATACCCGGGCGACTGTGGTTTTATCTCAGTATTCTCTATTCGGGCAAATTCCCTTTTGAAGCTGTACTGCTAGAGAGTCTTTTCAGTAATAATATAGCATATGGTAGAGCACTATTCTCTGGAATAACCATAGGGAGCTCCCTTTGGGTAATACTAAAGTCTAAATTGATTTACTTTATCTGATAGGATTCCTTTCAAATCTCATCTGGCTGGTACTGTCGGGAGTCGTGTTATAACAAAACAGGGATTTATGATAATAGCACATTCTCAAAAGCACTCTACTCCTGGTACCCCAGTGATAAGAGGTTTGATAGATTTTTATTTTTTATTTTTGTAAAGTTGAAGAAACAATAAAAGATATCACAAAAATAAACAACAGACCAAACACATGCTAAAGGATAACTAAAATATAAAAATGTATGTAGCACAGAATAAATAATATTGTTATTGTTGTTGTCTCAACTGCTTGGAAATGGAAGATATGTTATCACACTTTTAAAAAAAGTTTTAGCTTAGCAAATCTTTCAAATTTGTCTTATTGAGATTTCTAATTCCTGGTTTCAGGACCAACAGTCAGAACATGGAAACATTCAAAGCTGAACTGTTCGTCCCTGCCAGCAGCAAGGTTGAATTTGAGCTGCAGTATCAGGGGCTGATGATGAGGAAATTGTCGGTTTATGAATACGTACTTAACCTCCAACCTGGCAAACTGGTGCCGCAATTCCAGGTAGACGTCCATCATTTTCTGTATATCACAGCTGAGGTGTGAGGGAAGAAAGAATATAATGTTTTGGAAACACGTTTTCTTTCTCATAGATCTCAATGCATGAAAATACTTGTAAGGTCTGATTTGGTTTTGTTTGTTAGTTTCACTGTGAATAAAGTCATTTTTATATGCATTTATCAAGGGGGGGGGAGGGGGGGTCACAAACTGGGAATGGACAAGATCTGAATGTTAAATCACTTCCCAATTACAGTTATAACTATAATAATTTCGATATGCAACGGTGGCTTTTTTGTTTGCCGTAAGAATCATCTTTCTGCTTCATGCAAATCCATCATGAAGCAGTGTTTTTACATTTGTGGTGGATGGGCCAAAGTTCATATTTGCTCCAGTCCCTAGCATGAGATTAGTAATGTGTAATTAAAGATTAGAAACAATGCATTTTTTGTGGTAAACAACCTGAAAAAACTCCAGAAACTTCTGCTTGCTTCCTGATATTAGATTTTGTTTTAATTTTAGATACATAATACTCTGCTCTTTGCTGCTGTACATATTTTAAATCAATGATAACCATGCATTTGTCTTGACTGTAGCTCTTTACCAGTTAGCGGCTCCTGGAGAGCTCTGGAGAATAATAAGACTTTATAAACTAAAAGGTTTTGTTTATTTGATCAAGGTTGATGTCTACATTTATGAGCCAATGGGCATTGCCTATGTTGAGGTTCCCAACATCCTTGGAGAACAGTTTGAAGGAATTACTAAAGTAACTCACTCGAAAAATAAGGTAAACATTGTCTGTCCTCTGTCCATTCAATCCATCTACTCCCGCCAGTTTAACACCAAAGGAAATGCAATAAATACATATAGTAAAACTCCATGAATGTCAAAATGTTACAAGAGTGGTTGATTTAACAGTCACTAGTGTAATCATCAGGGGCAGATTTAGGGTTCACGTGAATGTATTGTTTACTGTATATTTCCTATACACTTGTGTAAATTGGAATTTGTAAATTGCATTATACTTGGAACTGTACTGTACTATTCCACTTTGTATTGCTCTTATATTATGTAAGTTGCCCTGGATAAGGGCATCTGTTTAGAAATAAATAATAATAATAATAATAATAATAATAATAATAATAATAATAATAATAATAATAATAAATAGAAGCAGAACATTTAATTTCACGGACAGAATGTTTTATTTATTAGTTATCAGTGACATGTGAATTTGTATGTGATATGTGTTTGACCTTGTTAAAATACAATGACCAGCACTGGGACTGGTATTGGTCCTGGTTAGAATTCCATTTGAAGTTAGCAATTAATATACCTTGTATTATGATGATGATGATGATGATGATGATGATGATGATATCAATATAATTTTGCAAACATTTTCTCTGCCCATTGCTGTGTTTCTTCAGGCCCATGTTTCCTTTAGGCCAACCCTGCAGCAGCAGAGATCGTGTCACAAATGCACCTCTACTGCGCTCAGTGGCCTCTTCATTGTGAAATATGACGTGGTTTGGGAAAACAACGGGGGGAATCTGCAGGTAGCCTTAAAATTGTTACAGAACTCCTGCAAACATGCATCTGTTGTTGTTCTTTGCTTTTCATTTGGATTCAGATTAGTATTATCATTATTGTTGCTATAATTATTTTTATTATTATTCACATAACAAATTGATACATGTTTGTGTATTTCCTAGATTTCCGATGGACATTTTGTGCATTTCTTTGCCCCATCCAACCTTGCTCCCCTTCCCAAGAACATCGTATTTGTCATTGATGTTAGTGGCTCAATGTGGGGATTAAAGATGAAACAGGTAAGTACCTCAGAATGGTTGTATTTGCAGTGATTATTTTCTTTCTTTCTCTCAAATGGTTAATGTCCACTTTGGTGAGAAAATATTTGTTAAAGCTTTTACACAGGAACCAGGAAAAAAGATAAACAACAAAAAACTAGTACTCCACTGCCCCCTAGCCGACTCATGGAGAACTTTTTCTTTTCTTTTCAAATATTTTATAAACAGATGTGGGTCAGTGTTTGCATTGTTTTGTAGAACAGAGTATGCAAACATTCACAGTTTTTGAAAACAGAATTGGCTGATTGACTTTGTTATGATTAAATGCCTAGGCATTTTATTGATGTCCAGCTATCTTCAAAATGGTGGAACACCTTTCTACAGGACTATAAATATTTTTAAGGAATCCATGATGATGAGGGTGTTAAAATAATGTGAAATAACTGTTTGGGGACCATTAGCAGATTTTTATTAGTTTCATTGCATTTGTTTTAAAAGAAAGATCCAGCAGGTATTATGGGGCACCCTTAAGCTGGAGACAAGGGGAGTATGTGGGGTCTTCTCACATCCATTCTGCATTTAAACTTATTCATTTACCTAGGTGGAACATTGGGCAGGAAACAGTTACCTTGTTGTTGTTGTTTTTGTGTGTGGTCATGTCTGTTAGACAGTACAGGCAATGCAGACTATCTTGGATGACCTCTCCTACAATGACTTCTTCAGTATCATTGACTTCAACCACAATGTCCGCTGCTGGAGTGAAGAGCTGGTTCCTGCGAGTAGCATTCAGGTGGCTGAAGCCAAGAAGTACATCCAGGCAATCCAGCCAAATGGGGGTATGTGAAGCCATGGAGCTGTTGGCCAGAGCTATAGTGGGAAGCCAAGAGACATGTCATGGGTTGAACAATGCAATGGCAGTGAAGGAGTGGATATAGGGAAATGGAACTCTCTGGACCTTGTACTCAGATTGTTTGTTGATATAATCCTCATGTTTGCCCTGTCTGGACATGTCGCTTTACCTTTCTACCCTTAACTTTTGTGTATAAACCATCCAGCACAAAGTTCAAAGATGGATAGCGTATGGAAATTAACTTCCGGTTCCTAACGCATAAATCCCATTAATTTTTTCCATAGAGATAAGGAAAAATTGCTCAAATGAGATCTATGTTCAACACAGGCTTAGGCCATCTTATACGTTTTTGTTGTGGAAGTTAGACTCTTTCAATACATTCGGCCATTATAGGTCTTGAAGCACAAACTTACCGACAGCAAGGAAAAGCTAACAAAATGCTAACTTTTAGAAGAACGTGACTACAGAACAGGCGCATGCCTGTGTCGTCTCCTCCACTAGCTAACGCATCCTGGCTGTCCCAAGCACGATCACCTAGCTAGCTTCTACATTCTAGCACAATCGGGTAGTGTTTATTGTAGTAGTTAGCTAGCCAGTTATCTCTAAACGGAGTCATAAAGTGCTAAAGTTCCTTAGTATATGTATCAAAAGTATGAGAGAATATGGTAGCTACTCTTTCAACTGAGTTCAGGCGGCAGGAGTAGAGTGTTGGTGGGGGAGGATGTATCAAGGTAGCGTCTGATGTTGTAGTCCCATTTTTATAAAAGTTAGCTTTCTGCTTGCTGGGAGTACAAAAGTGCATCAAAGAGCTCACCTTTGTGCACAAAACGTATCACTTTTTATAAGCCTGTGTTAAACACAGACTTTATTTTGACAATTTTATGAAATCCCTATGGGAAAGATGAATGAGAATTTTTCCATTTTGCAGTGAGGGCATTAGCTGTACCAGCAAAAAGTGCACCTATTGAGCGGGTTTTCAGCCATGGTGGACTAATTCTATGACCACATCATGTACAGATGAGTGACAGGGTTCTGTTCAACTTAATATTTTGTAATCCTCTGTATAACAAGTACAATACTTCATTGATGCATGAAGACATGTAGCAACATGGTTGATGTTCTTCTACTTATGTCCAAAGTAAGGCTCAGTAGTAGGAGTGTGCATTTTCTGCTTTGGACCAAAAAGAAAACCCATATTCATAATTTTTCCTTGGATTTTGTCCCATAATTCATCAAGATATATAGGGAACCTAATGTGTGTATATACACTCACCTAAAGGATTATTAGGAACACCTGTTCAATTTCTCATTAATGCAATTATCTAACCAACCAATCACATGGCAGTTGCTTCAATGCATTTAGGGGTGTGGTCCTGGTCAAGACAGTCTCCTGAACTCCAAACTGAATGTCTGAATGGGAAAGAAAGGTGATTTAAGCAATTTTGAGCATGGCATGGTTGTTGGTGCCAGACGGGCCGGTCTGAGTATTTCACAATCTGCTCAGTTACTGGGATTTTCACGCACAACCATTTCTAGGGTTTACAAAGAATGGTGTGAAAAGGGAAAAACATCCAGTATGCGGCAGTCCTGTGGGCGAAAATGCCTTGTTGATGCTAGAGGTCAGAGGAGAATGGGCCGACTGATTCAAGCTGATAGAAGAGCAACTTTGACTGAAATAACCACTCGTTACAACCGAGGTATGCAGCAAAGCATTTGTGTTTATTATAATTATTATTAATATATATATATATATATATATATATATATATATATATATATATATATACACTCACCTAAAGGATTATTAGGAACACCATACTAATACTGTGTTTGACCCCCTTTCGCCTTCAGAACTGCCTTAATTCTACGTGGCATTGATTCAACAAGGTGCTGAAAGCATTCTTTAGAAATGTTGGCCCATATTGATAGGATAGCATCTTGCAGTTGATGGAGATTTGTGGGATGCACATCCAGGGCACGAAGCTCCCGTTCCACCACATCCCAAAGATGCTCTATTGGGTTGAGATCTGGTGACTGTGGGGGCCAGTTTAGTACAGTGAACTCATTGTCATGTTCAAGAAACCAATTTGAAATGATTCGACCTTTGTGACATGGTGCATTATCCTGCTGGAAGTAGCCATCAGAGGATGGGTACATGGTGGTCATAAAGGGATGGACATGGTCAGAAACAATGCTCAGGTAGGCCATGGCATTTAAACGATGAACGATTGGCACTAAGGGGCCTAAAGTGTGCCAAGAAAACATCCCCCACACCATTACACCACCACCACCAGCCTGCACAGTGGTAACAAGGCATGATGGATCCATGTTCTCATTCTGTTTACGCCAAATTCTGACTCTACCATCTGAATGTCTCAACAAAAATCGAGACTCATCAGACCAGGCAACATTTTTCCAGTCTTCAACTGTCCAATTTTGGTGAGCTTGTGCAAATTGTAGCCTCTTTTTCCTATTTGTAGTGGAGATGAGTGGTACCCGGTGGGGTCTTCTGCTGTTGTAGCCCATCCGCCTCAAGGTTGTACATGTTGTGGCTTCACAAATGCTTTGCTGCATACCTCGGTTGTAACGAGTGGTTATTTCAGTCAAAGTTGCTCTTCTATCAGCTTGAATCAGTCGGCCCATTCTCCTCTGACCTCTAGCATCAACAAGGCATTTTCGCCCACAGGACTGCCGCATACTGGATGTTTTTCCCTTTTCACACCATTCTTTGTAAACCCTAGAAATGGTTGTGCGTGAAAATCCCAGTAACTGAGCAGATTGTGAAATACTCAGACCGGCCCGTCTGGCACCAACAACCATGCCACGCTCAAAATTGCTTAAATCACCTTTCTTTCCCATTCAGACATTCAGTTTGGAGTTCAGGAGATTGTCTTGACCAGGACCACAACCCTAAATGCATTGAAGCAACTGCCATGTGATTGGTTGGTTAGATAATTGCATTAATGAGAAATTGAACAGGTGTTCCTAAAAATTCTTTAGGTGAGTGTATATATATATATATATATATATATATATATATATACACTTTTTTATACTATATATACTTTTTTTTATACTATCGCACATTATTGGGATACTGACTTGGGACTTACTTGTACTTGCAAAATAATTACTTGTTGACACCTCTGCTATCAACTTGACATCAAAATCAGTGCAAAAACAGTGCAATGTGATTATTCAAAATATTATAAGCTTCTTCTTTAAATGTATATAGGATATTGGAGCTTTATACTCCATCCATAATTCTGACTCTGATGTCTTTCATTGCAGGTACTAACATTAATGAAGCACTTCTCCGAGCCATCTATATGTTGTCTAAAGGCCTGACCTATGGTTACATTGACCCTCGCTCAGTCTCAATGATAATTCTAGTGTCTGACGGAGATCCTACCGTAGGTATGCTAACAGAAGAGCTCCTTTTTTCCTACAGCTTACATACAGATTACTTTAAAAGTAAAATGGTTTTCCCTTCCGTCACTTAATTGGCAGGCTGTAAATATACCTTCTTTCTTACATTCGAAAGTGACTTTAAAGTTATGGTTTTTATATGACCTTCAGAAAGGAATGTCAGTGAGAACTGCAATTTAATCACATGACTGCTTGTGTACACATGTTGTCACTGTACTTGTAAAGAAATTCAGCATTTAAAAACTAAAAACTAAATGTAAAAAAAAAAAACACTACAGTAATAACATAAAACAGTCCAGTGTTTATTTTAAATGATTGGCTTTAATTGTTTGATTGGAATTGATCTTGACGAGTTGACAGATATTGTGTTTCTCCCCCTAACTGCTAGGTGAGATCAAACTGAGCACCATTCAGAAGAATGTGAAGAGAATCATGCGAGAGGAGTTCTCCCTCTTCTCCCTCGGCATTGGCTTTGATGTAGACTATGACTTCCTGGAGAGAATCGCAATGGAGAACCGTGGAATGGCTCAACGGATTTATGCCAATCAAGATGCTTCTGAGCAGCTGAGGGTACTTTTATGTTTGTCCAGCTGTTTTAGCCCTTCTCCCAAGTATTTTCTGTCAGGATGCCTGTTCTGCTGAATAGACAGTGTTTAATGCCAACGTTTTGCCAATATCTCATGCCTTGTTAACAGTTTGCATACAAATCAGCCTGATCAACTCTAAAGCTATAGTGGAGTAGAGCATGTGCATGAATTAGGGATCAAGAAACACTGAATCCTATTGTTTGTTTTTTTCGCTTGTATATTAAAGTATAAAATAACCACATGTTGAGGTGATATCAGGAGCCTGATCAGGGACAGTTCAGTTTAATTTCTGAAATCTGAAATGTGTGCTTAACCCTCTCTCTCTCTCTCTCTCTCTCTCTCTCATACACACATATTCTCTCTCTATCTCTAGCTCTCTCTTTGTATATGTATATTTTCATTTTAATCATAGTCTTATAACAATAGAAGTATTGTTGTAATGGGCTAAATGCTTTTAAGGTGGACACCATGTGGGTAACTATGTATTATCTTGTTCTTATCACCCTAAAGAATTTCTACACTCAAGTGTCTTCTCCATTACTGAGGAAGATAGATATCCAGTTTCCTGATATCGCTGTGTCTAAGGTCACTCAAAACATCTTTGACAAGTACTTCAATGGCTCCGAGCTGGTAGTTGCTGGAAAACTGAACCCTGGATTTCCAGTCTTACAAGGCCTAATCACGGCATCCTCTGTGAGTTCCCTGAGAAAATACATATACAAAATTCCATTCCATTTTCAATAATTGTATATTTGTTTTAGGTGTGCCCTGTTCGTTTTGACATTTTCATCATTTCATTCATTGTGTTTAATTTCCTTCTGTGTGGACAATGCATCACGGTATCCCTGTAGTATGAAAACTGAATCCAACATATAAGTAGAAGGGCAAGATTCTTGGATAAACTGGGAGGTAATTATTAAAAACAGCTTGGACCGCCAGTTCTTGGTTCTCTTTCCCAGGCTTGGATGGAAATGACTTTCAACGTGGACGCCAACGTGAATGAGCTTGATGAGGTCCTAGCCTCACAGGCAAATGTCTACTCTGGATTTGCCAAGCAACTGTGGGCCTACATCACAATCAAACAGTTGATGGCCGATCGGTGAGTATCACCAAAGCATTTCTGTCTGTCTGTAGTCTAATGTTAACTGTTTTCCACATGTACATAAAAGCTCATTGAGTTTAATCCAGTATTTCTTGAGGGAACCCAGAGAGTACACCTCAAGTGCATGGCTGGGTAGGGTTTCCCAACTCTATATTTTCTAAACTTACTTTCCACTCGTGACCTCTGGTCCCTGTTATATTAATCAACTTTTTTTTTTTAATCCCATTTAGGATTTTGAATACTTGTAATTGTTTCTATTCATAACCACATAGATTGGCTCAATCTGACCTGTCTGTGTGAGACAATCCTTCAAGACCAGCAATTAGACTGGTTACTCTTCTTTGCACCCCCAGATGTCATACAATTCATCCTAAAGGGCAGACCACAGACAGCAGTACTATGAGAACTTGTTGAACCGCATACTGGCTGTTTCTGTTAAATTGCCTGGAGGGAAGGCAACCTTTAGGTCTGGGCCTTAAGCCGTGGACCCCCAGAGACATATTCTCTCCTATAACAGTCTGTCATGTGAAGTTTTCTGTGGCAACCTTGATAAGCTGCAATATTATAGATAAGATAATATAAGAATTTGATTGATTGATTGATTTGTCCTTCTCACAATTTAGCATGGTGAACAAAATTGTACACAATATTCCACACGAGAGAACACAACTACAGTAAGCCTTGTGAAATGTTGGTGTTTGCATTCTCGGTACAGTTTTCAGTCTTCACCGCGCCATTAAACTTCAGGGTCTAGTGGCATGCAGTATAACAGCTAATATTAAAGGTTACAGTGGAAGGATGAGGAAGTGTTTGGTTCAGAGGCCTGACTCATATATTGATCTCACACAGGGCCCTGGCTCCAAACGCTGTCAAGAAGAGAAAAATCACTCATGAAATCCTGAACCTGGCTTTGGAGCACCAGTTTGTGACCCCAATGACCGCAATGCTGGTGGAGAGTGAAGATGGAACTGAGAGAGTTTTGGCTGACCTTCCTAAAGACCCCAAACAGGCCTGCTGCACAGGCAAGTCATTGCACAGAGCTAGAGAAGAGCATTGGTGTCTTCTCTGGCCTTGCTAGGTAAACAAGCCTACATTAAGATAAACAAGAGCAAGGTGTAGCTAAGCAAAGTTAAAGGGTGGATAGGTAGATGAAAGCAAGTTGCGAACCAAATGAAAAAACATAGCAAAGCAATAAATGGATGGTATAACCATGGTCTAATCACACCAAATACAAAGTCAAATTACTGGGACAGTTTACTGCTTTCATAAAGGTTAACACCCAACCCTGGATAAACCCTGGCATTGAAGTTTTTCTTTCTTTGTTAAGCTTTGCTTTCATCTAATTTCTATTTCTTGACTAAACATTGCAGTGTATTCCAAATGTTGACTGGTTAGCGGCTGATATCTATTGATTTGTTATTTGTTATTATTATTATTATTATTATTATTATTATTATTATTATTATTATTATTATTATTATTATTATTATTATTATTATTATTATTATCAGTAGTAAGGCTTAAATGCATTTTGTATACCTGGGGCACATGCTGGCCCCCAATGGCAAGGGTGCACTTTATCACATGGACTTCTTTTCTGGCAGATTTGCAGCTGGGAAGAAAACCTATACTGGTCACATCTATACCGCCTGAGGGTGTTCCTCCGAGGAATCCTCCTTGGCCTGTGCCTACCACCATGGAGGCTGAGGCTGGTCCAATCACCCTCACAGTAGGTAAGAGTGCACTGGAGCTATCTTGCCAGCTTTGGCCTCATTTGAGCAGTAACTTGGTTCTTGCGAAGTTTACCTGGCACTGTGCACGAGTGCTTGTGTTAGTCTAACCATATGGCTCCTTGGTCAGCAGGACAGTTGAGTCAGCAGAAATAGTCATCTCAGTAAAGGCATGAAGCTCAGATAACAAATCCATGTATTTTCATTGCAAGGCAACTTAAAATTTTGTCCAGATCATAGTGTCCTGGTGTGGAGCTGACACAAGAAACTTTCAAAGGAAGGACTTTGTCATCATTCAATTCATAGCGTAGAATGGTCTCCCATTTTTCCCAGGATCGAACTCATTCCATACTAACCTAGGTTTCAACTGTGAAAGCAGGATCCCAGTATTTATGTAAATATTGATTTAAACTGGGGTTCTACAATATTACGTGTTCTTCACAAAGGAAAAACAATGTTTTGTTTCCACTCGAGTAAACACAGTTGATAACGATCCCCACTTCATCATTCATCTGCCGAAGAAAAATATGGACGTCTGTTTCAACATTGACTCTGAACCTGGAGACATTCTTAGCCTCGTCTCTGACTCTGACTCAGGTAAGAGACTACGTTTTAATCCAATGGTTTCTATTAACCTTTTCAAAACAAAAACAGTCCTGGTAAAGAAACAACACCACTTAATGATCTTTTATTTGCTGCTAGTTCAGCCTCCTTATCAGTTCTTCATTTGAACCTTATTGCAGCGTACGGCACAATTAGTCATGACAGTGGTGCAAGATCTCTAAAGGACTGAGCTCCAGACAAGGCTCTCTGAAAAGAAGGCACACAGAGTAATTTTCCCACTGCAGAGTCTTGCCACAGAATTGTATACCAATTGTAAACTAGAAATGGTGCTTTTTGGAAATCCTCCAAATAGGGCATTACAGTAATCCAGCTGGGACAAGGTTATACTTTCTTCTTCCTGAGTTTGAAATCTACATCTTACAACAAGGCTGCATTTAATAGATGATAGACAACTTTTGGCTACAGTATTGATCCAACATCAAAAACAAAATACAAACAAGAAGACTTTAGATAGATAACAAAGAAAAACAGAAACTGCATTTATATATGTCTATGAATTGGGAAAGTTCTGAAGGAGTAGTTATTGCCCTTTTCATGAGTTCATTTATAACCTCTGTGAACTGATTAAATCAATATCAATCAATAAGGAGAAAATGCAAGTTTTTGGACGACTGTTTTTGTGTTCTTGCTTTTGCTATATAGGTGTTGTGGTGAATGGTCAACTCAGAGCAGCGAAACAACCTGAAAAAAATAAGATGAAGACTTATTTTGGAACAATTGCCATCTATTACAAACCTGGGCACATCAAAGTTAAGATCACCACCGAGCACATATCCATAGAAGATGAGCAGTACACTCATTTCATCTCCTGGAAAGAAACAGGGAACCTGACACAAAATGGGTATGTACTGTGTAAGATTTTAAAGGATTGATGTTACACATTGAAGAGGAGCACAGCTGTGATTATGTAGTTTCCAGATCAGCTGTACCATCAATATTATTTACTTTTACCTTAAAGGACTTTGAAAACTGTGGTTCTTAAAGCTTACAGTACTTGAAGAGAAAGCAAAGTACCGGAACAGCCTTAAACTTGGAACATGGTGTCTAGATGTCTAGATGATTGAAGCGTTAGCCAGCAGCAGTACTGTTTAATTTCCCCTGGTGTGTGGTTGAAACCTGTTTGCCTGTTGTGACGCAGAGTTCAGATCACCATCAAGAGAGACTCACACGTTACCATCACTCTTAATGAAAAGGTCTCCTTCATGGTCCTTCTTCACCGTGTGTGGAAGAAGCACCCAGTCAACGTGGACTTCTTGGGCATTTACACCCCTCACACCAACGTGTACTCGCCCAAGGTTCACGGGCTGATCGGTGGGTAGTGTTCCTTCATAATCTGAACGCCATCGCACTCGTAGCAGACGGCCAATGACTTGGGTAGTGTGAGGTGTAGATTCACACCTTAAAGTTGCACAGTCATGTTATGGCAAGATGGCTTGTCGAAAAATACAACAAAGAATTGAGAGGGCAATACAAAATTATGTTATCATGCTGATTGTATTCACTAGCTCCAGTCCTTTGGTGTTTAATAAAATTCTTCAAACAGTGTCCCAAGATTCTGTTGATTAAGTTGCCTAATTGAGCCAATAACTGATTCAGCAGTGTAATTTACATCTCTCCAGGACCAAGGCTGGAGAGAAAACACAAAATATTATGTGTCCATTAAAATTAGTCTACTACATTATATACAATTTCTCTTCTGTTGCCTCTTAGGCCAGTTTGCCATTGAACCAGAGGTGCAGGTATACAGTCTACATGATGGTTTGGACCCAGGTAAACCAGAGGCCACGATGGACGTCAAAGGAGGAAAACTTGCTGTTACCAGGTACAACACCAATACCTGTTCTGGTTTTCAGGAGCCTCATGTTAAGAACAGATGATTTATATCCCTCTTTGTAGACTCCATCAGTTCAAATATAAATAAAGTGACTGTCCTCTCAAGGGTACTTATTTATGGACACTGCCAGAGAAGGACTAATGTGTCTTATATTAATCACTCATAATTAGCAGAACATGTCCTTTCAGAGCTAAATCTCCTCATTCATCATTCTCTATTAAAAATGTACATTAAATTAGCCTCTATAATAACCTGTCATTATTTATGCATGCAGAGTTCTCTTTTGTAACTAATTAATCTTTCCCTGTATACTGGGCTTGTTGAAATAATGCAAAACAGAATCATTATTCTGCAATAATTACAGAATTGTAGAGGCTACTTTTGGTCATGATAATAAAATTAAAAAGCAGAATGTAATCCAATAATGATAACTTGACAATTTTTAATGGTTTTTCAATGTCAATGTTGAGCATGTCTGAAAAAGGGGTGTTTCCTCATTCACTGATTGTGTCCCGTTATGTTCATTATTTTTTCATTCCCAAGGTTAAACCTTACTTGTGTTTTCATCTTTGTCCTCAAGCTGATACAACACAAAGTAGGGATGAGAGTAATTATTTCCTGATTACAGTATATTTACCTGAGTTTACAATTTACTGTAGAACAACACACAACTGCTAGGTTTTCCTAAACATGTCAAGCTAACACACCTCTGGGGTCAGTATGCTTAATACTTCTGAGTCCAAACATTTGCACAATAAATAATTTCTATGGTCTATTCATGTGTGTAGAAGACTGGTCTCCTGCCAGTTCCTTTTCTAAAATTACATAAATATCAAAGAGTGGATTATAGTCTATGAAAAATAAGCTTATTTTTATAACAGGGCGTAATCAATAGAACACTATCATCTATAAAGTAAAACATCTTGCTTGCACACAATTTTACACTGAATGTTGCAGAAACAAGATCTGAATGGAAGGTGAAGTGCGAAGGGTAGCTATAATGCCAGAGGCACCGAGTCCACAGCTGGCTTCACAACGTTAAGCCCCTTTGCACATTGAGCGTGATTTGTACACTCGCATAATCTGGCAAGATCAGAAAGGCAAGGAAGTGAACAAGACAGTTCTGCCCACCGTTCATCCAGGCTTTACCTCGTTTATCTGTGAGGGGGATATAACCCTCTTTGTTGTGCATTCTGTATGTTCCTGGATGCATCGATCTTTTAACCAGATGTTTTATGCTGCTTTTTTCCCCCCAAAAGGGTCACCCTGCTCTTCATTTAACTAACCAGACATGTCTTTACATTTGCAACAGGGGATGGCAGAAAGACTACAGAGCAGACAAAGTGCATGGGTCGGATGTCTACTGCTGGTTTATTCACAACAGTGGAAAGGGATTCATTGATGGAAATTACAAGAATTACATCGTTCCACAGCTCGATAGTTTCCTCCAGCAAGACAAGTTTAAGAGCTTGTGGAATACAACCTCTTAAAGCTCATATAATTTATGAACGCTGGAATACACTGTTCTGAACAGCACAAAAGAGTTAGAGTTGCATACAAAGGAACTGTGTATACAATTAATATGAAAATATTACTGCGTTTGTCACATCCTGATTTCTTACCTCAGTATACAGAAATATAAAAACATTTGTGTATCATCAAACATTTATTTACATTTATTGTACAATTTCAAATGCATCTTTGCGTCAGTCTCCCGCGTTTCCCCCCCAGTCGTTCTTTCAGAATAAAGTTGTGATTCCTCAGTATTTTTTGAGTTCCAGGTGTTCAGCATTCCAAATGATATCTTCAGAGTATAGCCCTACACAGTCCTTAACGATCATTTCTAATTTCACTTGTGTATTACATGTCAAAAGAAAATGTAGAATTAAAATCATTTAACAAATACCTGGTCTAATTGTACTGTCTCTCCTGACAAAAAAAACATCAATAACAGCTGCAATTACATTTCTGAAATCATTTTTTAATTACCTTGCTTCATATATTTTGCAGTTGACGATTGACAGTTATATCCTTATAGCACACATAGAAGTCAATGAAACAGAAAGCTACAATTACCTTGCAATAGCACTGAAATCCCATTGTGCCAGCGTACATAATAACTTTTATAGAGGACATGTCAATAAATCACTGAAGCACCAGAAAAGTAAACATAAGATCTATTGAAAACAGTGCAGAACCGGATATCATCACTCGAAAATATTTAAAAATGCACAAACTAATTTAAAAAAAAAACATTCTGGGAGCATATAATTGGCTTATTTATGCAGATGTATAATTAGCACTTCTTAAAGCACATATAAACAGTTTCACTCATGCCACAACTGCTAACTCAAATGCAAGTGAAAGAGCAGAAGCAATTATTCTTGTTTGGTTTTAAAACAGATATATTTACAACAATAGTGACTTAAATGATATGTAGTAAAAAAATAAATCATGGTAACCCTGACATAGTAGAGTTCTTCAGACATACGGGGCTGTGGTGTCTGATCAGTCAGTCGAAATTCAAGCCAGTTTGGAGAAGTCTTCATAGGGAATTCCATTAACCTTCCGGCCTCTCAAGCGCCCCTTTGACACAACAAATGTTTTAGTAAACATCAATTCACATCACCATGATTCCCAGCTACAAATCTAACAACCCAGTCAGTACTCGAACGCTACACGCCAGCAGACAGGTTTCTCACAAGACATGAGTGTGGCATGATATAAAACGATGACACTTACCGAATCGAGGACCAGAGTGGCACAGAATCTCTTCTCATCTATACTATCCAGCATAGCCTCACTCTCCCTGTAGTTGCCGTTTACCACCAGTACCCGTTTCCCTTGGATAATGAATACAGAATACAGTCACCGAAGCGCACTTACACGAAATTCCCCAGAGGAAGGCAGATGCTGGAGTCTCACCTGGTGCTGGAATGACCGTCTCCAGATGACTCTGATCGAGCTTCAGTTTGTCACCAGAGTCGATCATCTTCACAACTGCCGTGTATTTGTCTTGCACTTCCTGTAACAAAGGGGTTTACTTACTCAACTGACAACTCCATGATGGTAAATACCACTGAAGTCTGGACAGATTCAGAATAAATAACTCCAAGGGCTTCACAAAACCAATGCAGCCTTTTAAATAAAAAGGCAGAATTTACTCATTCTGTTCTAATGGTACCATCGATCAAGTTGAGCCCCATAAATGTCTGCAATCAATAATGAATAAAGTGTACAGTTACCTTTATTACTCCTTTTTTCTTGTAATACTTTTCCCCCAGCCTCTTTGTGACCACTTTGATTACAATATTCTGAAAAAGGAAACGATAAACAATAAAAACAACGTTTAAACTTTTGTATAGTTCATGGAAAGAAAAATGCATGCAATTACCCAATATTAATAGGGCTGTCCCTATTATCAGTGTCAGTGTATAATTTCAAAATACAGTTTAAATGCCATCTGGTCCAATGCCTGCTGAGAGGACAGTGGCAATTGAGGGGCTTTTTATGACGGTTTTGAACTTTCTTATATCCAACAACTTTTATTTTAGTAATGGGCATTATACAAATCAACAGCTTTAATTTAGATTTAGATAGGCTATGAGGGACACCTAAAGTGTGGTTTAGTATTCAAACATTGTCAATTTCTATTAACTAGAAAATAAATCGATATGATTGGCACGTGATGACCCTTCAAAGAAAGCTCTATAATATAAGCATAAAGACTTACAGGATGCAGCCAGTAATCTGTTCTGGTGGACTTCTTTTTTTGCTCTTCCATCTAAAATGAATACAAATAAAACTGGTCAGGGTTTGAACTCTGCTTTGTTATTTTAAAGGTGTAAAGATTGATTAAATCTTGAATCATTTGGTAGTTTACTAGAGGGTGGTGGGTCACACACTACCTCCATGATTTCATCCAGGGCAGACTTTTTCTTCTTAGATTCCTTCGATTCGGAGCTGTAACCAGATTCCTTCCTCTTTCCCGATGCTCCTATGGCTTGCAATGCACTTGGACCCAGAGAGGGACTAGGAGAGAACATGTACCTTAATGAATGACTCTGAATTAAAATAAGCTCAAATGCAAGGAGCCAGAGAACAGATGCCTCAGCTCAACTGTAAACTTGTGAGAAAGTGAAGAAAAACTGAACAGTAGTCAGATAAACATAGCCTGTCCCATGGAGACTCTGAACAGGAAATCCAGGAACGGTTTTACCAAAAAAAATACAAGCCCAATAAACAAAAACGTTTTATTAGCACTTTCCATCAATGTCCACATTTTCTACAATAAAAAGCCCTTGTAGAGCAATCTTACCTTGACTTTGAAGAGGACGCAGAGGGGTTAACCACTCCCTTGCTCAAATTGAATGTTACTGAAAAATAAACAAACAACTTTATCAATCGATGTACTACAGCATGCAGTTAACATTTTAAGATGCTTCTTCACTTGAATACTCATACTTGGAATCAGTGAAAAGAGTCTATGAAATTGTCCTCGCCTTCACTTCGACATACATTCAGAGTAAACCCATAACTCACCCTTCTCTTCTTCACTCTCTCTCTTTAATTCCGTGAACATAGGCGTTTCCTGGAAGCATAAAGCAAATGCAAGTTTAACTCTCACTGCAGGCACGGACTTCAAAGGGAATTTATCATATTATTTTTAATGGATAAGAAACCAAACCACAAAAAACACATGCCTGTGGAAAATGAGAATTTGAGTTGTTGGATCACTCAGCCATACAGTAACGGCCAGGCTAAGATCAGCACTGCACTCACCTCTTCTTTGCCTGCTTTGCCTCTGCGAACCTGCTCCTCGATGAACTTGGCACTTCTCTCTTCATCATCCAAATCCTGCCTTTTCTTCTTCTCCAGTTCTTCCTGTCTTCGGATGGTCTCAGGATCCCGGTCAATGTACTGAACATACCAGCCTTTAGGTGTCTCGTCCACTTTGCAGTAACCTAAACACACAACAACAAAATACGTCTGCACAAAACTTTACAGGTCCAGATGTATATAATCTCTGTTGGCTAAATAGAAAATCCAAGACAACTAAGTAGGGGATTCTGGAACTCTCGCTTTATACTATAAAATACATTACAGAAGTCTCAGTCACCATTCTCCACCTATGCCAACTATTTTATATTAGACAATGTGCCTACCTTCTTTGCCCAACCATTTAGTGAAGTCTGTGAGAGTTTCCCACTGTGTAGAGTTCATATGGACGTGTTCCCGGTCACTGATGTACTCATTATAAACAATGTTGTTGTGGACCCTCTTTGTTCCTGTACAGAAAAACAAAATGTTTTCGCAAGTGCACATCCCAATTAGTGAAGAGAACTTAAAAGATGAGGGCATATCTCCAATTCATGTCTAGATTATTTTTATTTAAAATCAAGCAACCCCCCAAATGTATTTCTATATATTGTATAGAACTTCAAATACTAAGAAACACAAGGAAGCAAAGGCAGTATTATCATCATTTTCATGTCATTAATAACTGTGAATAAAAATGTTTAAAAAGTTGTTAGATTGTCAGTTAAATTCAAGATTTTATGGACCCACTGGCACAAGTCTTACCAAAACGTCTTCTAATCAGTTCCAAAAAGTCATTCTTGAACTCCCTAAAGAAAGGATGGATTAGTTGAATGGTCAAACTATACAATGTATACTTTAAAAGCACTATAAGAAGAAGAATGAAACACTGAAAATGCTGTTAAGTGATACAAGCCAAATACAATGCCAGAGGAAGTTAGTAAAGATTTGATTCATTTGTGACTGAGAGTACAGGAATACAAATATAAAAAGAGCAGATACTTTGCTAAACAAAACATGTCAGGAATATAGAGATCAGTGAAGAATTGCATGTTTTGGGGTTTCTTTCTTGTTCTGTGAATCTGTGAAAACCTAGAAAAACAGGAGTTATACAATATTTAAGGTGGTCTTCAGTTTTCTGTCTAAACTTACTGTGAGAAGTAGTCCATAAACTGGTCGGGGTTCTCCGAGGCGAGCAGCAGCTGTCTCTGGTGAGACTCGGACAGGCAGTGGCACTTGAACCCGTTCTTTTAAAACACAACAACGTCATTAAATATATACGGGGTTTAGGGAAATATTCCATATTATTATCTGCTGTTATCTGTACACGGGTGAAGGCGTCACTACACTTACTACAGCACATAACGAAATCGAATAACTGTGTTATGATTTGCTTTAAGTTTCCTTTCAAAGTATTCAGCACTCACCTCATCTCGGCACTGTTTCTGACACATCTGGCAATACCATCTCAGTTTCTGGAGACCTTTCGATTTTATCCTGTTCCCTATTGCCTTAGGGCTGAGGAATTCTGCTTTACCCATTTTAGACAACTACCTTTCTCAAACAAACAAAAAAGACTGAAAATATATATACTTCCTGTACAAAAAAACTCAAAACACTAGCGTAACAGGCAGGTTAGCACACTTCCAGTATTATTGCGTAATACGTCATTCGCCAATGACCTTTCACCTCTCTTCGCCCGTTTTGCGGAGGTGGTCTTGGAGATTCGTCATCAAAACATGAGTTCCAAAGCGCAACGACAAGAGTCGTAACGATATCGCGAGATTGGGTGGGATCACGTGACGAAGGTTTGTGTCACAGCCTACGAGGCGCTCGGGTGTTGACGCGTGCGCAGTTTGTGGAGTCTGACCTTCATCGGAGTCACCATGTTCTCCCGAACCAGCGCTCTGGTCTTTCTGCCACAATGGTAATGTTTATCTAAATGTCAAAGTCTATGTCTAACGATGGATTTTTTAATTAATGGGTGTTTGTTGCTGGACCTCAGGTTGTTTGTATGTTGCTTTTTGCAGTGCTGGCGTGTGCGATTGTTCTTAGAGCAAATCACCGGCAGGCCGCTGCAGTGAGCGGTAGGGCGGCCAAGTTCAGGCTAAAGGATTACATTGTTGGCATTTTAAGTCAAATACACTCACATAAAATCGCAATTTATGCCAGCTACGATACTAATATATATTTTCTTTAAAGCTGCATTTGTGGTGTATCTTTGTTGGCCCTAAAAACAGTTGCATTTGCATAGTGACTTATGGATGAATACAGAGTGCAGCAATCTCAATGTCACTTTCTTCAGATAGAAAGTCTGTTTTTTGAAATACGTTCAGACACACCGCAAAGACGTAAGAAACGTATTATTTTAGATTTGACCTGGTGTTGCTCCTTTGGTGTCCTGCTGTTTGTTTA
Organism: Amia ocellicauda; assembly: GCF_036373705.1. Taxonomy (NCBI): domain Eukaryota; kingdom Metazoa; phylum Chordata; class Actinopteri; order Amiiformes; family Amiidae; genus Amia; species Amia ocellicauda. Next base: position 37,774,789 of record NC_089854.1, on the reverse strand, counting down.
ATTGTATTAATCCTGACAATTGCTGTCATTTTATTTAAACGGGTAAGACTATAGTTAAGATCATGATTGTATTATTTATGTATACGCATATCTTGCATTAAGTCTCTATAATAATCTTTGAAAATGGTTTTGTAATTGTCATGTTTAGGTTGTAGATTTTAAATTAATGTCACGCGCAACCTCCTTTACACTAGTGCATATTCTTGCATTTGTCCTGCCCATGCATCGATTCAGGCTCATTATATATAGAAATATAGGTTAATAGAGATCTAACCAATCTTATTTTTATTTTTCTTGCAGTGGCCAAGTCAGAAACATGGCTACGCTGAAGGACAGTAAGTACTATGTTTTCCATTTGTGTAGATCTATATATGCTATATAAACTACCTTTGAGCAAACTGCTAAGTATCTGGTACTTTTAGTAAAGTGTGGATGAACATTATTTCTCTTTCTCCATGTTTGCTGAAGCAGCACAGTATGCCTTAACTAGAGAGCTTGTTAGTTTTCTGGAGTCTACAAATTGGAAAGGTGTTCAGCATGATTTATTGCTATTGGTACCAAGGATGTTTATAGTTTTTAATCCAATGCTGGAGACAAGATTGTGAAGGAGGATGAAATGGAAATCACTATATCACAAACATCCCTTGCTTGATTATGAACCATTGGATCTTTTCTCTTTAGCCTTCCCAGTAAAGATTGTTTTAAAGCTTTTACATTTTTTTTCTTTTCCTCCCAGTCACCATTCGCTTGAAGTCCATCAAGAACATCCAGAAGATTACCAAGTCCATGAAGATGGTTGCTGCAGCCAAGTATGCCAGGGCTGAGCGCTCTCTGAAGCCGGCGCGTGTTTATGGGACCGGGGCCCTAGGTGCGTGAGATTTTCCAGGACCTTTTCCCGATTGGTTACATGTCTATTTTGGGACCTATGCTCTTTCAGTGTAATCTGTATTGTGGCATGCACAAATAATGCCTCATACATCCTTAAGATATGGTTATAAAGTCTTTCTTTAAAATATATAAATACAAATATCTGCAACACTTATTTTGTACAATAGAAGAATTCAGACCAAAATATGAACTAACCGTAGAATAACTCTACTATCAAAGTGCTGGTGTAGATACACAGTTTGTGGAATGTGGAATTCAGGGTCCAAAACCACATGGATTCTCACTGCTGTACGTTTTCCTCGCCCCTTGTGCTTGTGTTCCCTGCCAATTCTGACTCGAGTTTTGTGTTTTCAGCCCTCTATGAGAAAGCCGATATCAAGGCTCCGGAGGACAAGAACAAGCACATTATTATTGGTGTTTCCTCCGACCGTGGCCTCTGCGGTGCCATTCACAGCAGTGTGGCCAAGGCCATGAAGTACGAGATTGGCAACCTGACCAGCGCTGGGAAGGAGGTCATGGTGGTTAGCATTGGGGACAAGCTGAGAGGTCTGCTCCACAGGTAATCTCTGAGAGACGCTTAATCTTCATGATGCAATCCGGTCATGAATGGGTCTCAAGGTTTCCAAGTCTCTCAAAGTTTGCTCTTTTAAAGGAAGTAGTACAAGTAACAATGTCAAATACATGTACTCACTAACGATCTCCATGATGTTTAATGAAAATCTCCAAAATGTGTTGTTTTTAGTTTGTTTGGGTTTCTTTAAGACTTGATTTTATACAAGATGAATGGGTCTCAAGGTTTCCAAGTCTCTCAAAGTTTGCTCTTTTAAAGGAAATAGTACAAGTAACAATGATCCCTCTTGGGTCTGTAAACAAGTAACAATGTCAAATGCATGTACTCACCAAGGATCTCCATGATGTTTAATGAAAATCTCCAAAATGTGTTGTTTTTAGTTTGTTTGGGTTTCTGTAAGACTTGATTTTATACAAGATGCAATATTTGTAGCTTCAGCAAAACGGCCAAGTACCAAGAGACACTATAATATTTTTGTTTGTACCCTCGGATTAAAGCATGACATTTTACTTTTCCCAACAGGACCCACGGAAATCACATGCTGTTGAATTTTAAGGAAGTGGGACGTAAACCCCCTACATTTGGGGATGCTTCCATAATTGCCACCGAACTGCTCAATTCGGGATATGAGTTTGACCAAGGCTCCATTGTTTTCAACCGGTTCAGGTAAGAATCCTGAACCTCATTATATGCAAGGTTTGTCAGGACATAAACTGTGTGGGCCGAAAACTTGTTTGCAGAGCAATTTCTAAAACCACACTCATGTGAAGATTAATGTAAAATTCACCTTCTCTGCACATTCTGAAGTCAATGTTTCAGAGATTAGATTTTAAAAATCTCATTATAAGTATTATGACATGCAGTGGTAAATGTATAAATTGTGGTCATATTTTTGAATTTCTGCTTTTCCCCTCTTAGGTCTGTAATTTCCTACAAAACCTCAGAGAAGCCGTTGTACTCTATTGATACCATTGCAAGTTCAGGTATGTATATATTGCCTAAAAGGAACCTTTTCCAAAATGTTTTTCGTATTATATTCACTCAAAACTTGATGAAAGGATATTCAGCAAGATTGATCACCTCTAGTTCACAATCGAGGTTCATCTCTCGTTGCTCATCGGAAATCGTTACACCCAGTACCAGGCCACATCACCCAATCGCCTGCCCACGGACAAAGCAACGTTTTGATATGCTTTTATTCGTATGTGTGTGTGTATATATATATGTAAAGAAACAGCTGTGTGAAAATTCTCAAACTGAGAAAATATACTGCCTCCATCAAATGAGGAATGCAAAGTATTCTGAAAATATTAAATGTCGGGTAGAGTTGTTACTGAAACGTCTGACTTTTGTAAAAAGATTAAACTTTATCAGATGCCTGTTTTGTTGTTTGGATAAAAACAAAATGAAGAAAAAAGCCCAGGGTATAGTTAGTAATGCTTCCTACACTGTTGAATTAAAAAGAAAATTGAGTTTTTGTCAATGCACATTTTCTTTTTATAGCTATTTTAAGATGTATTCTTCCTGGCATTAAGTCTGTATTTAATAGTTTCACTTTTGATCCTTTTCAGAAAACATGGGCATCTATGATGATATTGATGCTGATGTTCTGAGAAATTACCAGGAGTTTGCTCTGGTCAATATCATTTACTTCAGTATGAAGGAGTCCACCACCAGTGAACAGAGCGCCAGGATGACTGCCATGGACAGTGCTAGCAAGAATGCTTGTAAGATTGTTGTTTTTTCATCTTTCAGTCTAAAACCTACACCAAATCAAACCTTTGATTGGCCTGTGAATAATACACTACCAACCAGTTCTGTATTTCTGTTTTTATTTAGATTGGCTCCTGATAGTTTATTAAATTAGGCTAGGGTACTGGTTTTTCATTTGCAATTTGTGGGTAGTTCAAAGTTTTAATTTGATCTAGGCCTTTCTTGGCCAAGATTTGCATATTCTGTTTTGAGTTGTATGATTTCTTTCTTAGTATCATCATTTAAGGCAATGTGAGGACTTCTGTAAACGTGTACTTGTGTAATTATAGCCTTAACCCTATTGCACTCTTTTATGGAGTTATTTGAACTCTGGAAATTGGAGAAGGTGTACATTTGTTTTTAACATGTTAATTTGTGTCTCTCATTCTCTTTAGCTGAAATGATTGACAAGCTGACTCTTACATTCAACCGTACCCGTCAAGCCGTCATCACCAAAGAGCTTATTGAGATCATCTCTGGTGCTGCTGCTCTGTGAGTATATTATTCATTTTAGAGTAAGCAAGAGCTCCTTGACAGCTGTTTGTTTTGGCGAGACAATCACTATCCACCCTGCCTTAGCAAATACAAAATACAGTATTTGATGGTTTATAGAAGAGAGAAGCAAGGTGGGACAAAGTAGTGATTTGGTCCAGGCTGTAGTTTGTCAATTCCCACATTAAAACTGCAGAGAAATCCAAAATGGAAGGTCACGCTTGAAATGGAAAGGTGAAGAGATTACTTCAAACAATGTATTTATTGAATAAAAAAATAATAAAAAACAAAGATCTCTTGATTTATGCTGACTTTTTTATTTTCTCGTCCCCTTATCAATACAAAATAAAGTTGACACACTTTTCCCCCCAGAGTTTCATCTTTGGTTTGGACTCTGTGATTTACATTTTCTTAATTAATTTCTTAACTCCTTACTCCCCTGCTTTTGTTTCATTTTATTTCTAACATCTTCTCAGGAATTGAGGTGTGGTTTAATCAAAACTGAAACAAAGGTAACATTCCTTAGAATAGAAAATGTGATCTAAATGAGTGCCCTTTGTTTGTCTTCCTGGTAGTTCCTGGTAAACATTTATGACTTTTGACTGTATACAGAAATTTACATTTAGGGTTCCTGATGGTCAATGTAAAATTCTGTAATTAGTTTAAATCTACATTTCCTAAACAGCTCTCACCAGACAATTTTAATTTATTCTGACAATGTCTTACCTTCCATAATTTGTTCTCTTTTTAGGTAAACCAGCAAGACCAACTTTTGTCAACTTCAGTAAACTTGTGGTTTTCATGCGAAAGCAATTGTCAGTTCTGTCAAGTATACATGGAAAACCTATCAACCTGTTTGTAAAATATCTCTGAATAAAAATATTCTAACACAGACTTGAATCATTGTTTTAACTTTATTCTCATGGTTGACTTGACCCTGACATTTTCCTGCCTTGTTACATACATTATGGAAACACACATTAATGGCAAGCTAATATTTTTTACAAATATTAGAAAATGATTGGTATTGACTGTGTGTGCATTTGAAGTTGACAAAATTAAATTACCATTTGTATGTTTTGTATTTGTCTCTTGCTCCCATGCATGCATAGCTAAATCACTTTTCTGTCTCTGACTGCTGGAAGTTTTTTATTCTTAACTTCAGCTTGTACTGGCTAAGATTAGTAGCCCTGAAGTACATACATAATGGACCTTTTAAATCTGAAGACAACTTATTTTTGTTCTATATAAAAACGAGTGGTGCAAAAGTCCAAGGAGATCTGATCATGCAGACAAATCAGCTTATTCCATTACCAATAGAGATTTTGTGTTACTGCATTATTTAATCACATCAGGACTGTCTTTTCCTTCTGTGCTATATATACACAGATCAGCCATAACATTATGGCCACCTGCCTAATATTGTGTAGGTCCCCCTTTTGCCGCCAAAACAGCCCTGACCCGTCGAGGCATGGACTCCACTAGACCTCTGAAGGTGTGCTGTGGTATCTGGCACCAAGACGTCAGCAGCAGATCCTTTAAGTCCTGTAAGTTGCGAGGTGGGGCCTCCATGGATCGGACTTGTTTGTCCAGCACATCCCACAGATGCTCGATTGGATTGAGATCTGGGGAATTTGGAGGCCAAGTCAACACCTTGAACTCGTGATTCATCAGACCAGGCCACCTTCTTCCATTGCTCCATGGTCCAGTTCTGATGCTCACATGCCCATTGTAGGCGCTTTCGGCAGTGGACAGGGGTCAGCATGGGCACCCTGACTGGTCTGCGGCTACGCAGCCCCATATGCAACAAACTGCGATGCACTGTGTGTTCTGACACCTTTCTATCAGAACCAGCATTCACTTTTTCAGCAATTTGAGCTACAGTAGCTCGTCTGTTGGATCGGACCACACGGGCCAGCCTTCGCTCCCCACGTGCATCAGTGAGCCTTGGCCGCCCATGACCCTGTCGCCGGTTCACCGCTTTTCCTTCCTTGGACCACTTTTGAAAGGTACTGACCACTGCAGACCGGGAACACCCCACAAGAGTGCAGTTTTGGAGATGCTCTGACCCAGTCTAACCATTACAATTTGGCCCTTGTCAAAGTCGCTCAGATCCTTACGCTGCCCATTTTTCCTGCTTCTAACACATCAATTTTGAGGACAAAATGTTCACTTGCTGCCTAATATATCCCACCCACTGACAGGTGCCATGATAACAAGATTATCAGTGTTTTTCACTTCACCTGTCAGTGGACATAATGTTATGGCTGATTGATGTATTTTTTGTGTGACTCCACAGCTATATCAAGCTTTCTTTAATCGAAAACAGTGTAAAGAATGATTAAGTCTTTCATATTTGAAAGACATCAAATTAATTTGTCAATGAAAATCGAAAGGGTGAGAAAATAAACTAAAAAATTATAAATTTAAATAAATACATTAATAAATGTCATGTTTTTTTAAATTGAAATTAAGAGGCTATAACTGAAATGTATGAAATGAATACATTATTGCAACATATCGACATGATTTTTTCCCTCATTAGAAATATCACTAAGTGCTGCTCTCATCACAGCACTGTGGGGGTCTCAAGGTCTAGTCTTGGAGAGAGAGATGGACACGCCCCCTGTCCCCTACGACACGTCATTGCCCTCTACAACACTTTATGAATGACTCCTATACTAAAGCATTGTAGCCTGCTATTAATCTACATTTTACTGTGTTTTTGCCACAGTACATTTTACCGTATTTTTTCCACAGTGCACCACACTTTACTCTGATTGACGCATGGTAAACCACACTATAGTAATTGTGATTTTATCAAGGTGCAACACAATACACTGTACTGTGATTGTACCATGGTAAAACCATTTAACGTGTTTTTACCACACATAATTCAGTTGCACTAGAAACTGCAAGATCCTACGTGCAGCCTAATTAAAATGAACACAGCATGTATAAATATATGTCATGTTTCCTCATGAAGAAAAACGCAACTGTAACCGCATGATTCAGCGCAGTAGCAGGGATCTCTATTCCTGGTCCTTGAGAACTACAGTGCAGTCATAGAGGCTGATAATCATGCAATTAAATTACACATATTCACACCATGCTAAATTGTGTTGATGTATTTATTGTAGTGGCTGTAGATTATACAGCTATAGGAGCAGTGGAAATACAAAAAATGACATTATTTAGGAATGAATTTATCTGAGTGCAATTTCAATGTCTTCAATGTCAATGTCTTCATGTCTCGAAGTGTTTTATTATACTTGTTGACCACTCGACGCTCATTACAACATTGAGTGGTACTTGCTTTTCACAGATAAACAGAACAGATGTCTATACGTCAGAGGTTGGAGACGACTATATTAATACATTATCACTTTTAAAGAAACTACACAAATTAAATTCCCAGTATGTTGGGTGTAACGGCGTGTTAACGTTGGTAACACCGCTTTCAGGAGTGGGGTTTAGCCTCACCCAAGATGGCGGACTAAAATATCACTCAGCTATGTGAAGTGACAGAGGAAGTAACCTAGATCGATTATATGTCTATGGTCAAACGAACCGAACAGCCAATCACCGGCCTCCTCTTTCGAAACCCTCCCCCTCAAGGCTGCGCAGTTGATAGCAGCACAATGGAGCTGAACCTCTCGTCGCTCAGTCCTGCGCAGGTCTAAGCGACTCGCTCGGCAATGGTTTGTACGCGAGAACAAGATGGCGGCTTCTGCATTAGCGCCAAACTGTTTATTCTTTTAGATGTCAACAGTGCAATGATTCGCCGCTCTTTTCTCTGATTCCTCCGGGTTTAGTGCATCATGAGGACGAGGAGCACCGCCTGCACCGGGAATTGACAGGATAGAGACCCTCCAGGGAGCCGGCGGGATGTGTGAGAGCTATGCCCGTTCGCTGCTGCGGGTGTCGGTGGCGCAGATATGCCAGGCGCTGGGCTGGGACTCAGTTCAGCTCACAGCCTGCGACCTCCTCACTGATGTTCTGCACAGGTATATCCAGCAGCTGGCCAGGGGCTGTCACCGGTACTCGGAGCTCTGTGAGTATTTGTGTTTCTTTTACTGCATGGAAAGTTGTGCTTAAAAAAACAGATTCCGGTCATGTGTGGCTTCCTACTTTCTGTGCTGAGGCCTAGATGGAGTGACATAAGATGCATGGTTATGTGCATCCCCAATATGAAACGCGTATGATTATTATCAATATTAATATTGTTACTAATGTTGCTGTCCCCATTTGAGAGAAACTCTTTTTACGATTAGCTAATATTAATCATTGTATCTTAAAAGCCATATCGTGTGATTTGTGCACTTACTTAGTTACCCAAGTAAAGAGAGTAACATGCTGTGTTGAAAGCGTCGCACTTGCAGTGACAGTCTATGCGATCAAGCTTCATTTATTTATGGTGTTAGCAGATGTCAACAGGGGGGAGTGTCCTAACATATCATCCTTCTGTAATTATTATTATTATTATTATTATTAAACAAGACTACTACTAGTTATAATATAAACGGCGATTACAGCATTGTCCCTCTTTGACATTTTTTCAAGTATAGTTTAAATAAAAACAACCCCAGCAGCTGTTACCGTTAACAACATACACTGTTAAATTAATAATTGTTTCCGATTTTATTCTGAATTCCGCGATTCCTCCTCTTCCTACTACTAACACTTTACACTAACTGAACCAATAGTACGATTAGTGCTGTCTGAAGCCATGTCTGTCTCCATATCGCATTTTAACTATTTTTGTAAACTGTTTGCATCTTTGTGAAGCTGCACTCCTACAAAATGTACTTGTACCTTTAGTACAGCAATTTTATTCTTGTCATTAAAACTGCAACCCCTGTCACTGTTTTATTATGTTAATCTCCCTATCGTTACAAATCTTAATCTGATCATGACCATGTCTTTCTAGGCTGAGTGTACAGTTGTTTTAAAAGGACGCCTTTAATGAAACCCTTTGCTTTGTTCTGTTTTTTCTCTTGCAGATGGCCGCACAGACCCAGTTTTAGATGATGTCGGACAGGCATTCAAGTTACTGGGAATAAACCTGAATGAGCTTGAAGACTATGTCCACAATCTTGAGCCGGTTGGCTTTGCTCATCAGATCCCCTTGTTTCCTGTCACCAAGAACAACATCCTGCAGTTCCCACAGGCTGGCAGCAAGGATGCCGAGGAGAGGAAAGAGTATATCCCCGAGTATATGCCTCCCATTGTGTCCTCACAAGAAGGTGGGATTATTTATTTCTCTCTCTTCTTTATGTATGCAAAGAAAGGTTGCCTCAAAAGGAAAGGGAAGGCTGCTTACTTTTCCACTGTGATTTCTAGTGGGAAAAGTTAAATACCAAAAACCACTCTGTAAAGTGGGATCCATTGTTACCTGTGTAAAACCATTTTAGGGATATATTTTCTGTTTTATGACCATTTAGTTCCTCATACTATGGTTGTTGCCAGTATTTCGTCTTCTGCATCTGAGCACGTGTTAGCTTCCTAGCAGCACAAAAGATCTCCAAACTTCATTCACGCACGTTTGCCAGTTGTTAATCACGTTTAATGAAAATGTCTCCCTACCTTCAGGATCAAATACTATGCATTTACGCTTGTGGAGGTGGGTGGTGAATCTTTTCCTAGAAAAAGATGATCTCTCTGCAGAACTGTTAGGAAAATGTATTTCACATCTTCCTTTCCTAGCCAAAGCAATGAAGAAACTTCTGGCTGCGGCCTTTATGACTGTGCCCACAGATGTGATCTGTCAGAAAAGTTGAATTCAGCATTTCTCTGTGAATATACAACGGATGCATCTTTGCCATGAGCCTCCATTATCCCATTATGGTTAAGAAAGACCTCTGAATTGCTAGGTCCTCTGTAGAATTTGATAGTATATATTGTAAATCAGTTGGCATTTCTGTGATAGCCTTGGATTGGTTTGCTTCCTATCTATCTCAGTGTCTTATGTCTCCGTAACTACGTTTACTTTTGAACTTGGTGTTCCCCAGTGTGTCCCTTGTGTACCATTCTTATTGATATTACATTTTTAAGCTATTAATAGGTCAAGGTGTGCATCGTTTCCAGAACAAGACCACATGGGAGTATCTTCTGTGACCGATTGTGTGAATTTCAGTCAGGGGTAACTAATGAACTAAAATAAAATCCTGACAAAACTATGTTTTTATTACTGGCTCTAATTTCACGATTTAAAAATCTATTGTCTTCAGGATGGTAACTGTAATTTAACGTATGTGAAAGTGTAAGAACTGAGGCTCTATCCAGTGCTGTCTACTTTAGATTTGCATCCTGATCCTATATTAGAATAGGTTTTCAGTCAAGGCTGAAAGGACTTAGTTGGTTCTCAGTTGGAATACTGTTTTTGTTGGTATGGTAGTTTCCAGTTTTTCAGATTACTCACACATGTCTCTCTGAACACATGACCTCAGTATTTCTGGAATGTAGGCCAATACCACCATTGGGGGGTCCTGCTTTAAAAAAGAAATGTACGGAACTCTTTAGCGTACACTTGTGTTGTATTGTGGAAGCAAATCCCCAGGTGTGACCATCCAGCAACCCAAATCACACTGCACGCCAACGAGAATTGGGGCTTCACAGCACTGCAGGAGCACGGCCAGTCACTGCAGATGAACCTCATCGAACATGTGTGGGCTGTCCTCGACCGATCTCTGTGACAAGAATCACAGTAAACTGAAATCCTTGGCACCCTCATACAGGTTCTGTGCCAGGAATGGTCTGCAATTGTGTAGCCCAGGATTGTGGTCCCCTCCCCACCTCTATGCAGTGTGTAAGGGTCTTGCTGCCTTACGCAAGACAAAATATAGTCTACTTATCTCAATGTATGAGCATCAGTTCTCTGTGACCAAACTTATGGATGTCTTTTTGCATAATATAAAGGCCCAAAAATAACTCATAAGATGGTCAGTTAGTCCAGTATGAAAAGCTTTGCTTTCAGATCAGAATTCTAAGGGTTGGAATTATCTTAGTGGCTTCTGGAACTTAAAACTATATCCTGTTGGCATAGACGAATAATGTAAAATCATTGCATAATGTAAAACAAATATATATATTTATTATTTATAAAAAAAAATATGAACACCTTGATCAGTCATTTTCTAGGGACTGTTTGGCTCTATCTTCACGCCACACTCTGCTGAATCTGAAATGATATGTTTTTGTTTTTTGTTTGGAATCGCCAATTATTTATAAAGTTTTGGTTTCGTCAAATTTCCTAATTGTCCTAATGTATCTCAGCTTGTCTCCATGTCCCTTGCCACAACACTTGGGGAGAGTGAGGAAGTACAACTGGGATCCTCCAAACCCATCCATCATTTTACACACCCTCATGAGATTGGATGTGAGGCATGTCCCTTCCAGTAGTACCGCAAACCTGCAGATTTAGCCCTCCCTGGCCAATTGTGCACCACCACTGAGCACTCACGGTCACGGCTGGGATCGAACTGGCAAACCACAGCTCATAAGACTCAATCTATGCTTTTTCTGAATGAGCCGCTCAAGGCCCTGAACAATCTGTTTTTTACTTGTAAACAAATCTCTAGAGTAGTGTTTCCAAGCTCGATCCAACCTAAGACTTATCTACTTCACACAAGCATTTGTTCGGCACCTCAGCCCAGCTAGTCCCCTCCCCGTGTCCTGCCCATTGTATTGTAAATTCAAAAGTAGGACAGACATTTCTGTGAGTGAAACCCTGAGACCCATTTCACATTCCAGTTCCAAATCTTTTTACTTTTGATGTAAAAGGTTCTACTGGTATTTGGATTGAATTGAAAAAGGTAATACAAACTGAATTGAATTGGAAAAACTGGAATTGACCCCAACCTTGAGTTTAAGGGGTAATGTTTTGGTCCATACTTTGATTAGGCTTAGGCTATTATAGGGTTAGTCCCCAGTAAATTTAGGCGTTTGATCAGGTTACATTTGCTTTTCTACTGACTAAACTGAATTGTGTCTAGAATTGTATGGGCCTGTCTTGAAGTTTAGTTGTTGGCTAAGGTTAGGGTTCAGGCTGTTTGTCCTTAAAATAGGGCATTTATACTACATATGTAAAGCCCCTTTCACACTGGCATTTTGTTGCCGGCAAGGTCTTTGTGAATTGGTTATTGCTGGCATTTCGACACCGGCAATTTTCCACCTCAGGAAATGCCAAAATGCCAGCAATTCTCTGGGAAAGGGATCTGTGTGAATGGAGCAGGAAAATGAATGCCGGCATATGACGTAACCAATCAGAATAGGGGTGCATGTTCGCGTTTTTACCAGAACACAAGGTTAAGCCACCTTTGACCAAGATCTGTGACTGTAACGAAAATAATGTAGTCGTAGCAATTCTGAGTGTAATTGATGAACCAACATGTTGGTGACTTATGTAATGCTAACTATTGTCACATATTGGTATATAACTTCTGACATAAATCATGCAAAATGTAATATCTCTATACAGGCAAACGTGTTAGACTGCATTGCAGTGATACTGATGGTTGTTTGTTTTGAGTTAATTTGATTTGATTTGAAGGCAGTAATGTCAAACTTGAAAAATTAAAAATTAAATAATTAGATTTGAGCAATCAATCAATCGCAGATCTGCAAACCCAGACTTTTTTTTTTATATAGATATACACACAATGTAATGTCATGCTTTTTTTCTCATTTATTTTAGTTGATTTCACTTTGCTGCAGTATATGTCAAGACCCCACACAACACCTCTCATTACACAATCATGAACCGAGAGCTGAGTCTCATACTGGGTTCACTAGTTCAAACGTTGCCTGCATTTTGCTGGCATTTCATTGTGAATTGGGCTTAATATAAAGGGTTATACTCCTTTACTTCATCACTTCTATATTCCACCTGCTTAGGGGATTGTCTAAACTACTGAAAAGTAGGAGGGTATCCTGTGGATGTACTACAGTGAGACACACCAACTTACTTTAAACACTTTGCATCACTCTGATTCTCTGATCCTCAGAGCATCTGACATTTTAAGTGTTGCTGAGTTTGGAAATTAATTGATTCCATCTTGATGTAGTTAAAATATTTGTTGTTTAAGGTATTCAGTCCTTTAATTTTAAACTATATTATTAAGTTTCATAAATACTGCTTATTAATCTATGCTTATTTGACATAGGGAGGTCTGTAAAGAGTGTAGTTAATTTTTGACTACTGGTCCATTGATTTCTCCATTAAATGTGTTGGCACAGTCATTCACTTCCTTTGAGTATTGTGTGGCTGTGAGGAGGGCAACATTGTTCATTTTCAAATGCTCCTTCTGTTTTTATTATGAGATCATTCCTTAGGTCATCAGAATTACAGTGTTGCATGTTTTAGTTCTCAAAGGTGGTGCATATAAGGTTAAAACAGTAATTATAATTCCTGGTGTCTTGCATGTATTGCGATTAAGTGAGATTTATTGTGTACTTGCTTAAGGAAGATTAAAATGCTTTGTTTGTAAGAGTGTTGCTTAAGGGAGGCAGGTGTGATGATCATATACTCGACACACCTTGCTTCCCCTGTGCTCTGGGAAAAAGAAAGGCCCCTTTGAATAAAGTAAATATTGCAGTAAAACCAAGGGGGTCTGAAAACCAGTATTTAAAAAAAAAAAAAAACAAATTATAAAGATTTAATTGTTCAAGATTTTAATAGCCTAAGGTTACAGTTTTTTTGCCACTGGAAACCATATATTTTAGTATGATATCACTTTATTTTTGTATATTTCAAAAGTTAGTTTATTGACTATAGTGTAGCCTTAGCTCTTTGTTCCCTAAAAATATATATTTACTTTACTGAATAAAATGTAAAATGTTTGCATCATAAATGTATATAATTGTCTTAGCAAAACTGTTTATAAGACCAATGTAAAATAGAAACCTGCATAGTGTTTTTTCTTATGATACTTAACAACATTTAAGAAACAAGGTGTTCTAACATATATTAACATTATAAAATACAATGAATGGTTAATGTGTAAATAAATTCCAACCAGAATGCAGGACCATGGATATTGAATTTTTGTAGATTGATAGCTTTTGTAGATTGAGTTGGTCTCCAATCCCTGCTCTACTATGTGTGGCCTTAGATGGGCATTCCCTGAGGAGGATGCTTAGCCTAATTTGCTGAGCCCTGCTGAGATGGGATGGGCAGGGTAATCCTCAGTTCTTTGCACACTAGTGACTCCTTGTGGCTTCCTGGACACTTGCAGCTTCACATTGTTTCCTGTTGCAGCAGTAGTGAGTCCAATGGTTGTAATGGGCAAGCTGTGGGCATTCCCGGCTTGCAGTGAGGCAGTGGTGATTCTAGAGCCTGCTGGGGCCCAAGGCAAGAATTCCCAGGGGGCCCCTCCAACCAGCGTTCATCACCATTAATATATGTTATAAATAACCTTGGGGGCCTCCTAACGGCCTGGGGCCCCAGGCAGTTGCCTGCCTTGCTTGTTCACAAGCTCCACGTCTGCAGTGAGGAACATAGTGGATGGCTTTGAAGATGTACATTTTGGAGGACACATGCTTTGCATCATCCCTCTTGAAGGAACACTGAGTCATAGCAAGATTTGTAGTTGATCATTTCAAATTTATAAGGAAAAACAACTGCAGACTACAACTGGACTACAACTGGATCAGAAATTGAAATAACTGTATTGGTTGGAGCCGATCCAGATTTCCTATAACAGACTATTATATCCACTAACACTTGGTTCTAGATATATCTTGATTGTTCCTTTTCATGGCATCTCCACGAACTACATTTTAAACTAAAACTTATATTTATTCAAATATGAATGTATTTGATCAGTTCAATTTTAAAGAAGCCTGCAGCCCAAAATAGGCCAAATAGCCCAGATAGGCCATCCCTGAGAACATTTTTTGGAAGTTCATCGTTAAGCTAAAAAGTTATTACAGACCATTGCAACTCAACTTCTCAACTCATTTAAAAGCACTGTGTGTGAAACAGAGGTGATTTAAACTGTGAGGCACGTATAAAAGGCAAAAGCAGTTGGCATTTATTTTAGAACACTATTATTGTATTGTTGTATGCTGTACCTACACAATATTCTGACCGTCTATGTGTGCAGAAGCTTGCCCTCGACTGTAGAGTGTATAATGTGCATATTTCCTTCAGCACATTTGTGTAATCTTAATTGTGCATGTCCTATACTATTGAGAGAGCAAGAGGAAATCATAGCTTGCAACCAACCAGTAATGGACAGACACGCTCAGGAACTCTTAAGTACCAAAGGAAGTTAGAAAATCTACTTTTTCATTTCCTCAGGTCTTTAGGTCTTTTTAACAGACAAGGACTGGAATAGATTTAAAGGAATAGGGCACTATTCTGAAGTCTGACTGACAGAGAGGGAGGTAAATAGACTTGGAGCCCATCTCAGCTGGATACCAGTCACAGTGTAGAAAGACCTTTTTCTTGCTTTTGTGAAGTTGTTGGATATCCTGTTACAATTAAGTCAAAAACAGACTCCAGCGTTTGCATTGGAAAATGTTTTTACTTAGCAGTGCAATCCATCTGGAAGGACACACTTTTTGTGTTTTCTTGATTCACGGCGGCCCAGAACTTCAGAATCCATCAACATTGTAATAATAAGAATTGTATTAAAATAATTCTAAAGTGTACATTTCAGCTTAAATCCAGTAACCTTAATTTTGGGGGAAATTCTGATACAATTTATCAACTTCGTTGATTCGTGCATTTTTCTTGATAACAACACTGGCTGTATGTTTTTTGAAACTATTTGTCATTATTTTTGCTAAACTACAGTTGCAGCAGCAGAGATGAATAATATGCCTTTCTGTGTTCATGTTCTGGTTCTTTCAGATTTAATCTCCAAAGGACTAAGGAACAGCCACAAAAAGCTCAATGTATTTAAGAGAGAGATGAAAAAACATTCATTTTCCTGCTTTCTTGTTAAAGAAAACAGTATAGCATTACTTGGAGGTGTCTACTTTTCCATTTGCATTGACTTTTTCATTAGGAAATGTACTCTGATGCTCGTGCGGAAAATAACAACCCTTGCTCCTAACATTTTCTGAGAACATTGTAAACTCAGTGTGTTTGCCAATAAAGCTGAGGTGGTTTTGAATTTGGTTTACATTTCCAATGAATAGAAAGAAGCCTCATTAACTTGGATGTCCATATTGCACACACAGGCTTTAATCCAGAGTCTCCATTCACATGTAGTTTCTTCTTTGTCTTTAAAACGTATCGGTTGGCTTAGTATGTACATGCCAGAGACTCCATATAGTGTTTTGCCGTAGTTCCTGATATAGTCTGGAAATCCGTCCTCAGAACTTTCCCAAAGACAGCCTCTCTTGGCCGCTCTGGATGTGAAGACTATAGTTATTCATTACCTGGAGCCAGTGAGGATTTGATTGCAGTCTGAGTTAGTGAAGAGGAGTGGGAGACTCCATAATTTATCATTCTTACCATTTAAAAAAATAAAAGGATTTTATGACTGCTTTTATTTTCATAACCCATAATTTTCAAAGACTCCCTTATGAAGTGAAGTGTCAGACGCCTTATCAACGGAAGAATCACTAGGAATTTGCTTTAGGGTAACATTTTATCTTTAAATGAGCTTTTGGCAAAACCGCTAATAAAGAAAATTGTGTTCTTATTCCATATTGCTTATTTAAAGTGAATCCAATGTATTTGAAGGCATTTATTTTGAGATGTGTCCAGCTGGTGGAGCTGTGTAATTACAATCCTTGCACTTCAAGAAAGCCACTGTAATAATAATAATAATAATAATAATAATGATAAAAGACAAAACATCTTTTAGATTCATTAATGTACCTGAATTAGTGTTTACCTTGTAATACAAGAGTTAATTCACATTACAGTAACAAAGTGTTTTACCTAGGGCTGAAAATTGTGTTTATCTATTGTCCTTTTCCTTGTTTTTCTTTACTCTGAGGGAAGGAGGCAATGATTACATCTGAACACAAAATTACCAGAGATTGGTTCACAAGATAAATCTCCACACTCGGTTTATAATTTCAACTTGGATGTTTTTTTGTGTGTTTGTTTTATGTTGTTGATCCCCACGTTAAATATGAAATTGCAATCCGTATTGTTCTTGGTAGTGTGCTCCACTAGAGGATGCTGTTTCGGTAGAAGTCGGGACATGAATGACTAAACCTGCAAAATACTTCAACATCAGTAGTTTCTGATTTTACTTCAGAAAGTCCAGGTTGATGCCATGTAATACATTTCCTTTAACTGTGTGGAAGCCTGCTGGTGTTTAGTAACCTTTGTTATTATGTAGTTATAAATTTAAAAGCTCAATAGAACATATTGGTTAACAATATTCTGCAGATCACCCTTTTTAAAATATAAATAAATAAATAAATGTATTTATTTATTTATAAATATAAATGTTTTCATGCTTTGCAACTTAAAGGTCTAATGTCTGACGGGCAGGTTGAGATTTCATTTTCTAAATTAAAATTATATTCCAAAAAAGGCTGATTTATTGCAGTTCAACGGTGGCTGTTAAACCAATTATAATAATTAAATGCATACATCTAGATTCTTAATATTATCATAGTTTAATCTGAATCCATCTCGCCATAATCTTATGGTTTAAGCAAGGTAGAAAGAACAGGTTAACCGGTTTAAATGAATAAAGAAATGTTTACAGTGTTGTGTTCAATTTCAGTTATTAGAGAAGGAAAGAAAAGGCTTAATAATAATAATAATAATAATAATATTTTTATTACCACTACTACCAGTACTACCGTTGTGTATTTTTTTTTAAAGGGATAATGATTTCTTTGGGCTGTATTTGATGCCCTTGTATAGGCCTTGTGAAACACAGACTCGGACTGAAAAGCCATCTTTATGTAGATAATACTCATTACTGCCTGAATGTACCTTTCACAAGCAGATGGTAAAGAACGTATTTTTCACAACAGATGTTCATCTTCGCATTGACATTGATACTGATATACTAATACAGTATTATCTTGGTCCCTCTTATCTCAATGCATTTCCCTCATGAGGAAGCTATCTGCAGTTTGTAGTTCTGACTATTTATGTTGGACAAGGTCAAGATAATTTAAACTTCTATCTCTGTAGATAAGAGAAGTGCATTGGGATCAATGCAGTCAGATTTATTTGGTCTCATTTTGTTTGGGCTACATGTTAACAGAGATCTGCTTAAGTTTTCCCATTTGTCTTTTTTACACTGCCTGCAAAGCTGTTCAGAGATCTTTTTAAAATATAACTCTTAAACGGGCCACTTTTCTACCTCAAGATCAAATCAAACACCAAATTAAATTGCCATAAAATAAATCTCAAGGGTTGTTTTTTTGTGTTCTTTTTGTTGTATGGGGTATGAATGGCTAAAACATGCAGGATACTATAGGATACCAGCTTTTGATACACTTCAGTTTACAGTGGGAAATTGTGTGCATATGTAGTACTGTAATGTCATAAGCATGGGTGTGAATAATTCAGACATTTAAATTTATTGTCAGTGTATCACTATTTTATCACCAACAAAATGACTAATATGAGCACTAGTATCTGCCTAACTTTGAAAATATGGTCACAGTAATAGGTCCTATTTGTGTGGGGTTAAATATACAACAGCAATTAAATGTAGAAGGTGTAATGATAATTACACTGTAAGAGATTTTGTATTCTATGCAAGAATTTGATAAGCTAGTCCCCTGGGTGCAAAGAGTTAAGACATTAAGTAAGGTATGGGCATTGACTGCGATAGGAATGACATTATAGGAACTATTTTTGTTTGATTTTGAACGTTGTGTATGTGAGGTGTGTACAGTACTCGGGTTTAACATTGTGCAGAGAACACGGTAAAATATTAAAATCAAGCGCAGATGGCATAATTTCATTAAGAGCAAAAACAAATCTTGGCAAAACTAGTACTTTCAGTACAAACTAAAAAGGGTGAAATTCAGTTGAATGTAGCTGCAAAATGTGCATTTCTCTGCCTGCTTTAAAACATTCACGAAATTGCTGCACCAGGAGAAAAGGAAACCCAACACAAACTGATAATTGTAGGACGGACAAAAATAAGACAGCCGCATTATTTTCCTGAAGGCATTATTTTATGCATGTTATATAAAAAGGGGAGGGGGGGAGGGGGGATAACTCAAAACTTTGTTTAAAAGTCAAATTAAGGAAAATAAAAACCCTTCTCTTTGACATTGAACAAATGCTTTGTTTGACTCATTTTTATTTTAGTTCATGTGCACAGACAGAAGAGCAGAATAATGAAAGATTACATTTTGCAACTCAAGGTTTCTTTCATGATTACTATTCAAAGGTAATTGATTTACTATTTTTACACCGGTAGTAGCATGTCCTCTAATTAGGCCAGTGTTTACACAACCATGTATTGTTGAATATGGTAATTTAAAACCTGAAACATAGGCCTACTACAGTTTTCAAGGCACTAATAAATAGAACATGGCTTATTTTGAGTTAAATTACTTCAGAGTTTTTAAATTTTGTTTAGCCTAGTAGTTGTGTAAAGATTTGTTTTAAAAACCCTTATAAAATAAAATCTTGAACTATTTTCCACTTTTTCTTGTTAACTGTGCGGAGAAGGTTGTGTTTAATTTCACTTGGCTTAAGTTACTTTATTCTGGTTGTGATCGAAGCACACACAGTCTGAGCAACATCTTTGTGTCAAAACAGTTTTATTTCTTTCCTCGGCCCTGCATGCGTGTGTCTGAAATTGCTAGTTGTCAAGTTTAAAATTACAAAAAAGTGAAGGCAACCCACTGAAATGTAGTGCGACTCACCTGCTGTGTGATGGTAAGTGTTGCATAGAGGTCAGCTGAACTTGAACTGCCATGTTGGCTTTTTTTACAGCACTCGCGCCAGGCTTTCCTGTGAAGCTAACCTCAGGGTGCTACTAAATAAAACCGAATGTAGGGGTTGGTTACTCAGCTTGTAGGTTCATTGCAAAACTCATAGTGAGCCTAGTGAGAAATATTTGACTTATTCTTCTCTCATTGGCTGCCAAAACTTGGAAATATGGAGATACATAAACACTTTTAGGTATAGAATGAAACTGGCTTCTGCTTTAAACTAGGGCTTTTCAATACAGTCGGATTGAATTTGCAAACAGATGGCCCCCACATTCCTCAGTCAGAGAACATAAACCCTAGTTTTCACCTAGTTTCATTTTAGTTTTTCTGATGGTGATTGTTAAATTTCTCCCATAATGGCACATTTTACATGTGTAACTTGATAATTGTGAATGTGAACAACAGTAAGACATTTAAGTGGATGCATTTTAAATACTTGGAAGGAAACTTTATTTTACTGAACTGAAATAGCTGGCTAGAATAGCTGGCTTTGGGTGTTACAAAGGCAGCCTGGTAAACTCTTAAAGCAAACATTTAAATAACTGAACCCCATTTTTAATGTACTTTAATGTATATTTCCTATATTATCATTAATTAATGATAATCATTATTATATTATCATCAGTACAATATCTTTACACTTCAAAAAGGAAAGCTTTAGATGTACTTTTTCCCAGTGGACAGATATTTCCACTAGAAACCTATTTACTTCAGCTTTTAAAAGGGTTGCCCTCTTTTATTGAATTTAAGGGACAATATTTTTGTTGTGAATTAAACATTTTTCAGATTCTTGATTTGGTACCTTTTAAATTTATAATCAAACCATTACTTCTTTCATGAAACTAAACTTCCTGTTCTATCTATAAGTAGACAAATCGTGTGGTATCTGATATCTTGATTTGTATAATAAGGATGTACATATATATTACACACACACTGATAACTCATTGTCAGTGTTGATTCAAACATGCAGTACCTCCAACAACTTCCTAGATGGCCCTCTTGTACTGATTAATACCCAGTTTACGTCTGCAAGCACTACACAATATAGTATATACATATTAGTTTTATGTAATAGATTGGGCTTTTTTCCAGTCGTTTCATGGTGTCAGTCTTTTTAGTTTTGAATTCTGTAGGCAGCGAGATGCCCTCACATTTATTCATATTTTCCAGATCATAAGCATTATTCATTGTACATTGACTCAGATGTAGTATCATTCCTTGAATTCTGAGTCAGATTATAATTTTCTACCCTCTGTAGGTTTGTACAATTCTACAGAAATGGATTCCACTTGAATATTTAAATAAAAACAGTGGTAAAATTTCTCTTTGTACATTTAGTTTTCTTTTTATAACATGGAATATTGTTGGAATGAATATTTGGTCACCATATGCAGCTGGACGTCAGGCACCTAAAACCCATTTATATAGATGATGTTGATCTGCGGGTGTTTATGCAGACGCCTTTCCATTTTATACTTTATGGTAAAATGAACTACATAGTCATTCCTGAAATACTCAAAAGAGGAAATTGTTCATGCATTGTTTTATAATGAGTATATCATGGAAGTCTGTCTCCGTCTGTACACAACAGCTGCTTTTTCAATTTATACTAAATACCTACAGATACTGTATATGAAACATCTAAACAATATATTTTTCTTGTGATTATTTCTAAAGAGAAAATGGTTACCAGCTTGCATTTATTTAATTTGGCAAAGCCCTTTTGATAAGTTAAAATGATCATGTGTTTTAAAAAATGTACCTGAAATGTGTTTTCTCAGTGTGAGAATTCAAATGAAGTCATGAAGCTTATTTATTTTCCAGTGCAGCCTCAATCACAAGCTTAACCCTAAATGGCTAAACCCGTAGTTGTAGTGTGACATTGTGTTAATGGAATACTGTATTGTAATTCATTAGGGCACAGTGTAAGATGATTAATTTGTGTGGGGTTTTTTGACCAGCACTGGCAGCAAGCCAGCCATGTATGTAGATCCATGCAGAATAAGGGAGCGCCCTGCAGGACCTACTCAAGGTCTATCTCTGTGAGGCTGGCACGGGGGGGCTGGCTATTCTCCATCGATGAACATGTACAGTATAAGTGTCTTGGCAGAAGTTCTGAGATTTTGGTCTGTGGTTGGTCCCACTGGTACAAACTGTATCAGAGCAAACTGGAAAAGTATGCACTGTGCAGTAAATTAGGGTCTCCGCTGGGCTTTAATTTTCTGCTGCTAACTTAGTATTTTATATATAATATATGTATAATATAAAAAAAACAAAAGAAAATATTCATGTTGTTTTTCAATATCTTTTCCCTTTTGTTTCTGTTGGTAAAATGTTTTAACCCCAAGGATGGCAATAATGATTTTGACTTGCCTTCAGCAATGCAGGTGTGCACACAAAATAGCACCGTTAATTTAATACTCAGGTGTAGAAACAGATATTCCATGTGCAGCTCAGGGTATGAACAGCAAAAATACTACACTTGCATTCAATATCAGTACTTTTAAACATCACTGCTGTATTTTACCAACTGCGGGAATCGTGGGACTGTAAAAATGCACTTTATAATCATTTGCGGAACAGTACTGGATGTTTTTAAAGATGCAACGTGTTTTCCAGAAACTGTTTTGTGTATATTGTTCCTGTATGTGTTTTCAGTGTATATGGGTAAAATGTCATTGTAAGTACAATGATTTAAATGTACGAGTGTATATGTTCAGATTTAATATGGGTGTTACAGTGTGTTTGTGTATATGTGAGTCAGAATATTCAAACCATCAAATAGCCAAAGTAATGGACATATTTTTGATTATTTTAGTTTTACATGCCTCTGTTGGATTTTTTTTTTTTTTTTTTTTTTTTTTTTTTTTTTTTTTTTTTACTAAACTACAAAATATGGGCAAATAAATCAGAAAAAACTGTCTACGATACACTACTATTGCAATGGCCATAAGGAATAATTACAGCTGAAGAATTAGTTTGTATTACTGTAATGCGAAATGTTTAGAAAAATAAGCAACATGAAAATACTGCATTTTTAAACACATTTCTGAATGCTGTTATACCTCATGTTCGAGGCATAAATGTTGGTATACTATAAATGTAGATTGTGTTATTATAAAACTGCATAGTGTAACACTAAGCCTTTATCCTACTATTAGGCTTGCCACTAGCTGTTTGTCAGTTAGTACAGCTAAATACTGTCATCGGAATGGGATGCATATGGTTGAGTATTTAATATGTCTTTCAGAGCTGAGGCAACTGCTATATGAGGGAATGGAAGCCAGCGAGATCCAAATCTTTCTATTTGCTGCTTCACTGCTTTCCTATCTATACGAGGCATTAGCACCTTGGAATATACATAAGGATTCAGCATTTATTTCTGTCCTCTTAACTTGCATTTTCAGCATTAATTAGTATTGTAAAATGATAATTTTTTTAATTAAATCAAAGAAATCTGTGCAAAAAGATGTACATATTTTTTCTGCTCATCAGTTTGTTGTGTGGAGGGTGTCATCATCAGAGTACATACCAATGAGGGATGTTCAGGCAGAAGAAACCCTGCTTGCTAAGTTATAAATGTATACAAAATGCAAAAGAATATGTGTTTATTAACAGGGGCATTTCACAATTTCATTAAGTGAGCAGGTATGATTTATGAAAGACGACAAGTACAGACATCAGTGTGTCATGGTGTTTACAGTCTTACTTCATGTAGAAAGCACTAATGTAAATATTGCCATTTCTGAATACAAATATGGACTGTTTGTCACGTCTTTTTAAGTTGGGTTTCTTTGCTGTATTTAAATACTCCTTATAGGGGCTTGTTAAGTCTACCTGAACATACCATTATAAAAATGCTATTTAATATTATATCCCGCCCCCCAAGCATTACTAAAGGCAATCCTGTAATTGGCATCTTCTGTTAGATTAGGTGATCTTCCTTCCAACTTCTCTGACTGTTGGAAGTCCATATTGAAACAGTGCATGCATTCTAAATATTTACAGACCTCCCTGTGCTCACACAACTGGCCATCTCTGCTTATTGCTACATCCAGTCCAGAATTATGTCCACCTGCTAAACTCAAATATCGGTTATGATTGAATGCTTTAGGATCATCCTGGCTTTTGAAGTCCACTACAAGGTGTGGCTAACTGTATTAATTCAAGTCCTAAATGAGAAGGAAATGCCTATTTTCCTGACCAGGTGTGTTCTTCCAGAGCTGAATAAACCTAATGGTTTGCAACTGATATTTATCTAAGTTTTGTATTTCATTCATTGTTTTGTATCTTACATGGCAACATGTTTCTCTCTTTGGTTAACCATGACTTCAGTATATATTTTTTTAAAGTAACTTCATGTTGTTTAAGGTAGCTAAGTATGAAAATTAAATGTACAACCCTTTGCACAAGTAGGTGACTGTTCAATTGTCATGACAAATTGACTGTCTTTCTTTTTACTTGGCCACAGAGAGGTGCTCCTTCAGTGAAAGCTCACTATATTCAAATATGTTCCATGTCAGTTTTAAATACCCTCCAATGTCATATGGATTTCCATGAGTTTAACAGTATTTTAAATCAGACTAAACTAGCTAAAATAGACAGTTAAACTGTGCTAAAAGCTTTAAGGGCTTTGGACCACTTCAGGTAAAAATAGCCCATTGTTACAGCCCTAATATTGATCTGGTTGCATGTTTTGTTTTTTCTCCGTAAAAATTCAGAAGCACATACTTCTTCCTTCTCTGCATCTTTAAACGACAACTGCAAGGGTAGTTGATTGTGCCGTCACGTTGAGAAGACATTTATGTTTACCACGAACAGTTTCAATAGGAAAGATCATTAAAATAATTTTGATTACTGTATAATACAACTCTTTTTGCCATTCGTTTATCGCTGTCTGGATAGAAAACGATGTAAAATTGCAATTGAATTGCCTCCCAAGGGAGCTTTCGGCTTGGAGGGTTAAACAGATCATTTTAGCTGCTGTCCCTTGGGGTTGTTGCATTTAAAGAAATCTAAATAGTTTAGTTGCTTTTTTGACAAAGTGGCATCTGTTCTGCTCTCCTTCTGTGAACCTAGTAGTCTGCCATCAAGGTAACTAGTTGAGGGGGTGTGGGGTGGGGGCTCTGTGTTAACTTGAGGACACTCAACTTTTTTTCATGAAACAAATTGAGCAAATGGAAATAGCTTGTGAGCTGAGAATTACTGGCTTATAATTTTCTAATCAGAAAGGCTTCGTAAACGTTGACTTTTTTACTTAATGGCCTTCCTTCTTAATGACCCCATTTCCTCTCACTCTCCATTGTTTGTGCAGCATTTAACGGGACCTGTGTAAAACAGCAGCAACAAAGTGTGATTGTGTGCTTGTTTGTTTTTGTTTCGTGTTTATGATATAGTTGTTGTTTTTTCCCCCGACCATGTGTAAAGTAAATATTCTCATGTGAACTTTGCATTGCGTCCCAGGTCATCGCAGAGAAACCAGATATTAAAAATGTATTGGTTAACTTTCGAACCTCGGTGTAGAGAATGTACGGTACTCCTAATTGAGTTCAGTTACTCCTCCTGGAAGCGATTATGTACTACATGTTAGTGTTTGTTGTTTTTAGAGCAGGGGCAGCTGTTGAGGTACTTAATGTCATTGTAGGAAATTACAGGATCAGGGAGAAATTGTGAAAAGGGGACGTTTCAAAAATGTATGTTTTCCTCTGAAATCCAACCCACCGTGTGAGAATATTTTCATTTAAAAATGTAGCCTAGAAGCACAGCTTAACACCTCTTCTTTGTAACCACTTCACAATGATCTACTCTGTCTGACACTGCATGAATATGTGTCTTTTGAAGTAACATTTAACAATGCAGACATCACTAACAGTTTACCTTCAAATGAAGTTGTGTGTTTTCGCCTTGTAATAGCACAGGAAAAGTACCTTGAATGGTCTTAATTTTCTTGCTTTTCCTGTTGACTCCTCCCCACGGAGGACATCACACCAGTGCAGAAATCTAATTTAATTTATATGTATGAACTGAGGTTGAAATTCCCTCTGGCTCAGTTATACACACTCATAGTAGCTTATTAAGTGGACTGTGGAAATTCCCATTTACAGTACTAGCCTAAAAGTAAAATGTATTTGTAATGTCCATTATTTAAAGTGTGTAATTAGGAAGATTTTTTTTCACTTGTGCCAAGTGAGACACTGCTTCCTTAAGTTGTATTTTTAGTATTGTTTTTCATATTGCATATAAGGGGTTTTGTTTATTTACGTGTTACACATTTTATTTTGTTTTTGTTCAAACTTTATTGTACAGTAGCAAATTTAGCATTGTTTGAAAGATTTGGTGGTAATTCTGTGTGTTTTGAGAGCCTGTGATGGCGATTTGGCCATTTTGGGTCGTACAGGTTAAGAATGCATGTTGACTACTAATTTAGAAAGATTTAGGCTACATATTAAATTAATCCAGTGTGACGGGACGGGACTGAGAACTCCTGGTGGTAGTAATTTACTTGTTTTGCTTTTGATCCCTTGATGAAAATATTTGCTTGTTTAAAACTGTGGCACAAACGGCACAGTAGCTTCTAAAGGTCAGAAGAGGGAAAAAAAGGCATTTAAAACAAGAGGCCTCCTCTACACGTACCTGATTGCCCACTGGGTTCTTGTCGGTCACTCTTTTAAAAATTTTAACAAAGAAATTAATTATCCTTTACAATAATGAGTTGTACCTCTGTTGGCAAACATTCAATTAACTTTGTAGTGTTTGTAGTTTAATGTGGCTTTTGACTAGCCGACCATGGCAAACAGTTCTTTCTAAACGGAGCCGAGAGAAACAGATGCATGGGGTTAAAAGACTCTTTTTAAAGCGGGCCATAAAGGATGTTAATTGACATGTTTCCCATGATGTCACAGCTCGGTAACAAGAATAATTTTACATGGCAGGTGTGTGTGTGTGTTTATTTTTACCTGCAATTTTAGTTTCCAGGTTTTCTTTACATCACATTTAAGTAGCAATTGGAACCGTATTAAAAAGAATAATAATTTTAAAAAAAAAAACATTAAATGCGAACTTGCTAGAATAAATTTACAATTTACGATCATTGAAACTTATATCCAGTTCAATCACATAATCAGAATGCAGTGCAAGGTGGGCTTACCTACTTTAAAAACCACAACATTAAAATGTATCCAATGTATTTAATTCAAATTATTAAAATGTTTAAAGCAAAGGTTTGATCTGAGGGAAAATGGCATTAGCATATTACAAAGACTTGGAAACCAAATGTGTGATACCTGCTAGTAAGATATACCTAAGGAAACTGATCATATTTAGTTTTTTCTATAGTTTAAATACATTGTTTTTTGTTGTTGAAAAAATACTTACAGATTTAATGGTATTGCGTTAAATATTTATATCCGAAAACTGCAAACAGGCTAAATATTATTAATATTTAATATTTAACTATTAATATAAAGGTATAATAATAGGGTATAATATGCATAATAATTTTGGAATTTGTGCACAATTGTGATCATTGTAAGTATGTCAGTATTTCCTGTATTTAAGTAGGTTTGTATATAAAACTAAATGTACAGATGTATGGAAAGATGGA
The DNA here is from genome assembly GCF_036373705.1 of Amia ocellicauda. Taxonomy (NCBI): domain Eukaryota; kingdom Metazoa; phylum Chordata; class Actinopteri; order Amiiformes; family Amiidae; genus Amia; species Amia ocellicauda. The sequence continues at coordinate 37,747,595 of NC_089854.1, read as the reverse complement.
TATTATGATGTTAAAATCTCGAACCACAAAAGAAGAGCGGGGAGAGTCATATTAGCAGCTTAAGTGATGAGTGTAGCCAGAATGAGGATAAAGTGTCTGTAAGTGAGTTTAATTAGTCCAAAAAAGAACGGAACGGCTTTTTTCTTTGTTGGAGCTATAGCGTTTCAGCACTATTTGGGAGTTTTATCAGAAACACAGAAAATTATCAGAGTTGCACTAGAGAATGTGAAGGTTGGTCTGCTGAATACAAATGGAGCTTTGAGAGCGCGGTTCTGCCCCATGGAATCAGCGCTGGTGGAAATGCTTTGATAAATGCACTGATAAATCTGGAGAAGCGGAGAACTCAAATGTAAGAGCCTGTCAACAACTGAGGAAGTGTCCAGTTAGAGGAAATTTCATTGCCTGGTCAGACACAATGAAATTAAGTACAGTTTGCTGAAGTGAAATCGGATTGAGCAGGATTGAAAATGCTCTTGGGAGCTGGTGGTGATCAGTTTACACTGCATTCTCTGAAGTGACAGAGGGATTAATAGCTTAGAAAAAAAATCTGTACTTATGTAGGCATTACAGGATTGTTTATATATATATATATATATATATATATATATATATATATATGGCTTTTTTATATATAGAGAGAGCAAGATTTCATTTGTTTTTTTCTTATTTAATAAAACGGAATGTCTTGCAAAAATGTAAATTAGTCTGCATTGCCTGTATTAAATGGCATCTTGCATTTAAAAACATTTTACATGTTGAATTGCATCCAGTAATTGGGCCTATGAGGATATAAAAAGTTTGCATTTTGGGTTAACATTGCATTTCACTTTGCTGACAGAAAGATTTAGTGTTCCATTCATCATCCAGCTGTAGTTTAATTAGGATATTTTTTGTGTTGTACCTAAATTGTCAGTTACTGATGAGTGTTACTTGATCATATACAACACTCTCTACACTGGAAGCAACATCACCATGTAAATTGACACAGACACACCTCTTCCTTTTGCTGGTGACTATGAAACGAATGCCTCTTTGAAACACTGCACAATAATGTTATTGGAGTATGTAAACCCACAGAATATTCAATATGTTAAAATGTTTTAGAGTGAAGTAAATGAGATTACACCGGTAAACTTTGAGTGCATTACAATAGTAACAATTCTGGGTAAAAATGCAACTTCTAAATTTGGAGAGAAAAAAAAAGGAAACCGACTGAAAGACACTGTTCACAATGTGCTTAGAGTTTCTGGTGGTGTTGGACATGTTTGTATTTAATTCTGTTTTTAGAAGGAACATTTGTTGCAAAACAAAATAAATCGCTTGGTAAATATTTACACTTGGAATTTTGATATACGTAGAAAGAAAATGTATATTCCAAAGCAACAGCGCCTGTGTGAGGGAATTAAATGTTGAAAAAATTCGATTTACACACGATCTCTTGAGCAAACAGAAAATCCTTATCGGCAACTCATCCCCTTGTGGCTCTGAGAAAGAGGAGCTGTTAAGTAACGCATGGGCTGTAATCCAGCATGTTTGTTTTGGTAAATTAGGAATATAAGGAGTAAATACAACTGAAATATAACCAGAACAGAAAATGTATGTACATGCTATGAAATGATAACGGACGTTTATCATAGTAAATCACTTTTCATTATTGACAGTGTACACAAATGGCGCTTGCATTAAAAAAGTCATACAGTATTGTGAGCAGAGCACTTTGGCTGCAGATTCGCTTTTAATGTTATGTATTGCAGAAGGAAAACAAAGCAGTGCTTAACCAGAGCTGCAAAATTAAACGTGCTATACCTGTTTTGATGTGGAATAATTGTTAGTCTTTTTCTGTCAGAGCCATCAAACGAGAGACGTCCATAAAATCAAAGCCCCTTTTCTCAATTGAAGGAAAAAAACAACTTGCTTTTCTTTATTATGTTTTTTCTCTTGCTCTACCTTTGTATGGATTTTTCTCTAATAGAAAATACAATAATTAGGTTTGTGTTGTTGTTTTGTAGTCATGGGGCATTTTACTGCATACCAAAGATAGACTTCTATTGCCTGACAGCAAGCGTCTTATTCTCAGTACAGCTATAGGAGATCTTACCAAATGAGTTCACTCTGTGTTTATTTAATAAAATGAAGAGCTACTTGGCAGGCAGAATGTCTTATGAACCTTTGAACTACACTGGGAAGTAGTGGTGGTATACTCAGAGGTATGTTCACTTTAAACAAAATAAAATAATCTTAGCAGACTATTTGTAAGAAGGATGCAGTGCGTGTGGAGGATGGGGATGTGCAATAGCAGCATAACTGCTGATTTGTTACTAGGAACACTAAGGTTCTGTGACTTAAGACTTTGTTTCAAACTTAGAGATGTATCTCGATACGGCTAAAATTGACAGTAATTCTCAGGACTCAGAGTTTTGATTTGTTTGATGCATCAAAGTTTACATTAACACAAAATGGACTGCCATTCTTCTCAGTGCGCAAGAAAAATAACATGACACTCCATTTGTGTATCAGCCATCAAATGTGGGATGTTTTGAACATCTTGTTTTTTTTTTTGTAATGGGGGGTTACTTTTGAAAGAAAATTGCATTAGCAGGTGTTTTTTTTTTTTTTTCCGTGTTGCTTTGGCATGTTCAGGTAGTGCTCGCAGTTGGAGGTCAGTTCACACGAACACGGTTCCCCACACCCTTCATAAATCCGTCTCACACGGAGCCGGTGCTGCTGATGTTATCACAGCCATTTCATTTACAATTCCAAATGTGCCTTTCCATTCTCCCTGTACAGGTCAGTGAGGGCGACACTGAAGCGTGTTTATATAGGTTTCTTTTTTTTTATTATTATAAATATAGCTGGTTTGCTGAACATTTGGGATAATATTTTTTCTAAACAAAGAAACAAACCCTATTCTGTTGCCGAACAGGTCTTTTTTGTTTTAACCTTTCATTACCAGTCGCTTGCTCTCCGTATGGCCAAAATTATAAATATTTATAATAATGTTGTTTTTCCGGCCTTTCCCATGAATTTAATGTATATGTGTTTATTGTACATGGATTATGAAATGGTGCAATAGGTTCCTTTCATCTCCATTTGGTCTTTAAACCTACTGCATTACCCTGCCATTAAGATTGGAATGCATCTAGGTTTTTGTTTTTAAGTAAGAGGTTTATATCATCTGTTTTTATTTTATTTCATTACCTGTTCCCTTCCCCTTTTTTGTTTTGTGTCCTGCGTAATTGTCTGTTGTTTTGTCTGTTTATATTTGCCATGCAAATCTGGTACTGAACTAAACTACATGAATCCATTTTAAATGCAAACAAAAAAAAACCCTGCTTAGTGCTACGCTACCTTGTCTTCTGTGGAGTCTGTGTAGGTCCAGGGATTACTCCTGTTCCCCTTATCTGTATTCTTTCCAAAGCGTCAGTATAGTTTATTAAAGGTGGGCTTTCACAAGGGCAGGAAACAACCTAAGCACTGTACTCAACAGCTCATGATACATACACCACAATTATTGTTTGGAATGCATTCCATAATTGTTCCTGTTTTCATTCATGCAAATAAGAAACAAATTAGAAATGCATACATTTAAAACTGCAGCATGGGTGATAAACTGAACTTTTGGAAGGTGTTTGCAACATTTGTCTTCCCGTGCCAGTTCTTAACCTGGACTTTTAATCTTTGATAAGAGAATACATGATGTATAGTGATTATTTTTTTTCTCAATGTGATTTTTACCATTCTGTTTTTTGGTTCTTGGTTTTGGTTTTCCACCATTGAGATATTTATGATTTTTTTTACTTATTTTTCCATACTGAAAAAAAAAAAAAAAACATTTGTAAAATATGAAATGGAGATTTTGCCAAGACACAACAACCTGTAGTAAATAATGAACATTCCCTGAGAAAAAGGAGAAGTTGAGAGACCAGAAATCAGGCTTCAGAGAATAAGTGTCACTAAAAATTATAAAGTGTGAAACCAATCAAGATCCAAGGATGGAATCAAATAATGATCAGCCTGTATTTTTATAATATTCATTGAAAGATGGGTTGCAAAAGAAGGTATAATTTATAAAGGCTCAGAGTCTCATTCAAAAACTCAGTCATATAATACCTATTTTATGGTTACTTTTGGTTGAAGGTCTTGTTTTTCAATATTGTAATGACATTACTCTCACCTTGTCTAAATCAAATGAATCTGAAGGACAGAAATCAGGAAGTTGATGTCTTGGTCTCGCTATTCCCCATATTATCCCGTATTACCATTAGGATTGAATGGATTGCACCGCTCCACACTGCTATATGCGTAGAATGACTGGGATATGTGTAACTATGGCAATAAGAGGTTAAGCATTTTTTCCACAAAACACATCTGTTTGGCTTTTTTTTTTTTTTAGCAGGGTTATACATTTTCATCTAAATCAAAAGTGTATGCTTATTTCTTACTTGCTTTTTTCTGGCTTTGTTTTTATATAATATTTGTAATATTGTTTTTTTCATCATAAGAGTTTAACTGTTGCAGTGGGTTTTCCTGTAGATGTTCTCTAACACCTGACTTGTGCCTCCTGTCCTCATTACGTATGGTTTATGACAAGGCAGACTTCCCAGGCAGTCTGCCCCTACTGTGACCCTATTCCTTGTACATTTATCTAATAACCATACATTAAGGGATTTCCTGACCCCAAAACAGTGGTTAGGGTAGAGATCTGTGGAGAGGACCTTTTAATATATGCACTGCTATTGACACGGCTGTAGAAAGGGGCACTCTTACATACTTAAATAACGTGTTCATGTTCATGTGATTGTTTAATAATAATAATAATAAAGTGTTTCTTTGGGATGGGTCTATTCCTTTTTTTAGTTACTTACCCTTCAAGGAATAATTTCTCTGCACACGGGTGCCCCTAGGAATTATTTTGTTATGATAATCATTAGAAAAGTTTGACTTGTGGAGGTCAGAGAGACTGGTTTAAAAACCAGGAAGTGTTTGCATAACTCGGTTACAGGTCAGAGCCATGTTCTGGAGCAGCTCAAAGAGTGCTCTCTGGTACTTTAATTTAATTGTAGTTCATCCCATTGCAACGGTCTATAGCATGTGAAGCTTTCATGAACTTTCATTGTAATTCCTTGAAACAACCTATTTAAGTAATTTGTTTGGTAAAGTTCTGTACTGGGGTGCTTTGTGTGTTCAGTTTTATTTGTATTTATTTTTTGGAATGAACACTTGCAACATGTGTAGAATACTTACTGATGGCATAATGAATGATTTGACAAATGTACACTTCGGTTTTCACTCTTAATATCTGGCCCCAGAATAAAAATGAAAAGCAATTTAAATACCTTGATGATATTGGAATATTGGTTAAAATTGTGCTTTTGTTTATTTAGCTTAGTTTTGCTGCATTGTTTGTTCAATTCAGAAGTTTAAGAAAGTATTCAAAAACACTTTTGTTTTGTCACAGGTATGAAATACATCTCCCTGACTTACTTTTTCTTGAGTGGGTCTGTTCCCGTAGACAAATGTGATATTGATATATAGGTCATTAAATGTCTTAACCTCAGGCTTGTTTGAAACAGTAATAAATATTTACACATGAAGGTTACTTCATCACATCCAGATGAGTTCTTTCCCACTGGAAAAAGAAACAGGAAGGGGACTTTTCCTTCTCAGCCTTTCTCTTCTTCCAGATAATTGCTGGGAGTTTACCCTGAAAACTACCTGTGCTATATGTAGATAGGGAATGTATATTTTATAAACATGTCGGCTGTTTTGATTCAGCCGAATGAACTACGTCAGACATTTATATCCTTATGCTGATATGTACATATAGGTGTGAGTAAGGTCATTTTGTGGTCCCTGTGAAAATTAAGGAGTAACAAGGAGAATATATTCTGAACATTCATCTGAATTGTTTTCTCCCTTCCCAGTATATTTGGATGTTTCTATAGATGTCTTGGTGTATGTCGTCTTATTATTCTGTTGTGTTTCTGGGTATTCTGGCCAAATCTCTGTGGTTGTAGTTTTAATCTTATTGACTTGGTAAAATAAGTTTAATTAGGTCTTATGCAGGCAAGTGTTATTTTTTTTTTTTTACCTCTCATTACACACATTCAACTAAAGTAAGAATGGATGGATATCGTCCATTTCCATTGTGTTGCTACTATATAAAGCTCACTTTGATGTCATGCATAATTGTCAGCTTTTAGTTGTATCCCCCCCCCCCCAAATCTTTTTTTTTTGTTGAGAAACCTGTATTATTGTGGTGTTAAACCTATAATCTTATTAAGGATTCACTCATCGTTGATTTTGTATTTGTTTTTTGTTACTGTTCTCACTGCACCATTTCTACACTTAAGAACCGAAATGTGAGCGATATTGAGCATATGTATTTCTCATAGATAACGAAATGCATACATGTTTTATATGCATTTGGAATCCCACCAATCTCTCTAACCCACCCATGCACCACAATATCCCATAGCACTGTTTAGGTCTTGTGATATTGGATACGCAGTGCCTCAACACATGTGTAAATCATGTAGGGCCTAATTATCAGAGACATAACAATAACAATACATTAACACCTAAGAGTTAATTATTTAACCCCCCATTTAAACCGCATTTGGCAGTATTCATCACAAATCCCTTTCAATGCAGGTGTACATTGCTATGTAATGTAGTGACAGAGTTCAGCAAGGAGAAAATGCAGATCTGTCTGTTAGAGTTCCTTGCATTGAAGGGCGTTAGGAAAAAAAAAAAAATCTGTATCTCTGTAGCTCAAGAATTCGGGCACTTGATGCTAAATGGAAAGTAACAGAGCTCCATAATTGTTGGGATGAGTATTTCAGCACAGCATAATAGCTTCTGATTTTGGGAGGAAGTGAAATGTTTGTAAATTAAGCAATTATGCTTCTTTACGTGAGCCACAACGTTGACATAAAACTTGTATCCATTTTATTTATAGCTTTAATAACTTTAAGTGGATTGCCTGGACCGGAATCGAGGGAATTAAATCGGTCTAAATGGCAGTTTTTCTATTTGAGTTGGATTTGGTTTTCGAAAATTGACGCAAAACTACGTGACATATTAAATGAGAAAATATAATGCCAGACTGAATATTTCACTCAGGTTTCTGCTAATGGCCCCTTCATCCTAACTGAAATACAGTGACTGAGCTGTGCAGGAGCTGTGCACTCCAAAACTAACAGTAGAGCAAAATTCTGTGACCAATTTGCATTGTCTTTACTTAAAATGACTCAATCAGTGGTGGGCGGCACGGTGGCATGGTGGTTAGTGCTGCTGCCTCATAGCTCCGGGGTCCCGGGTTTGAGTTGATTGGTCTCTCTAAATTGCCCTGTGCCTGTGCCTGTTGCCCAACGATGGACTGGCATCCCATCCTGGGTGTATTCCTGTCTTGCCCCCTGTGCCTGCTGGGATCGGCTCCGGCTTCCCCGCGACCCTCACCAGGATAAGCGGTTTTGAAGATGGACTCAATCAGTGCAAAAAGTTATTTTCCAATTATATGATTTTAAAATGTAATGGGGAAGAAATTAAAATGTAGATTTTGTCAACAAATTATTAGATAATGATACCTGAAATAATATGCCAGAGAAATAATAAATCTTGGGACCAAGAACTAAGTATGAATCCCCAAAAAACATATATATATATATGTATTTTTTTTTTTATGGGATATGCAATGTCGGCTTACTCGTACAAGATTGTATGAACTGATTTAGATGTGTATTTTAATTTTGGCACAAATTATGTGTTTTTGTCTAACAAAAAATGTTTTTATTCAATATACTTAAAATGTTATAAAGAAATATTGTAGCAAAGTTCTAAATAATTCCACAGAGGGTTAAACCTGTTAAAAGGTTTGACATGGTCCTATTTTGTCATGTGATTTACATTTTATTTTTATTTTTTATAAATGCATATTCCTAATTCCTAATAACAAGATTTGTAATGTAACCCTGTAAGTGGAATACATCCTAAGGGCAAGAGTTGAAAAAGAATAATGATCACGTTGTCCTCCCAGCAACAAAATATTATAAACTCGCTACAGAAAGGTCATATTAAACCTGACATTTAAAGAGTTTCTGACAGTGGTGGAGCAGAATGAGTTAAATGATGATATAGTCAAGTATTACCATTTAAGATGAACTTTTAACCCCTGTCACTCTAGGAATTTCCGTGATGCTGTCGCGATTTTGGCCTCCTTCGCAATCGTACGTCTGCCTCACATTTGACCACATTCTGGATATCACCGAGCTGCCTTCCATTCCCGCTCAGCCGTTTCATTCTCATGGGAAGGGCAGACTCAAGGCGCCAGTGTGTTTGGGCTGCTGCAGCCCTGCAGTTACAGCACACAGGGAACACGTACCCAGCAGATAAAGGCAGCCATGCAGTGCAAATTAAGCATATTGTTGTATCGCCTACAATCGAGAGAAGGGGGGAAAAAATGCACTTACCTTTTATGCTTGGTATGCGATTCCCACATGAGGGTTTGGGCTGCTCTCCGATATTGCACTCTCTTGCCTGTGTTTACGGGAAAGGTGAGGAGTTCAAAGTTGTTCAGATCAAGGTAGCCACAGCCCAGAGGGTCCAAACAACGGCTGCTTCCTGACCCCGAAAGCCTCGAGGCTGGGCTGCAGCTCTGCAAATAAGCAGAGTCAAGCGCTCATAGTTTTGGAGCTCAAGTTTGATCTTGAAAGTGTAGTTTCACATAAAATAGTGGTAATTAAAAGTGACATTGTGGAGTGTGATCGCAAGCACTTGGCAGGTACTTTAGGGCACTAGCTCCGAATGTTTTCTACTCAATTAGTGCCTAATAAAGCTGTCACCAAGTACACCTTCAACCCTCCCCTTTTCTCTTTGAGCAGTGGTGGCCTGCAGAAAGATGGCATTGCGAGAAGAAGAAGAAGAAAAAAAAAAAAAATCACAACCTTGACATAATGCAAACTACAGTTCTTATTCTTGCAAACTGGATGAAAAAGATTAGATTTTCAACAGAGCACCCTTTTGATGTTATTTATTTCACATAATTAAAATTATTTTTGTTGTTGTTTGTTTTTGTTTTCCCCCCCAGAGACATTTGTATTCTAATCATAATCAGGGAAGTTCTTGGGCCTGATGGGGAACAAAAGAAATAACTTCCTGATAACATGCACAGGATCACTTGGCCCCTTAACATTTTTGACACTCGCAGGAAGGTCGTGACCTGCTGGCTGGAGGAGCCCTGTCTGTTTAGTGACCGGTCTCCTTCCTTTGTAGTTTAGTCTGATGGGGCATCGAAACGACTGTCACTCCAGGTCACTGATGTTTCAAAACCACACTCTTACAGTCCATAACAGATTAATGTTTATTGCAAACATTTTCCATTAATGTACTACTGATGTTTCCTGCTACCCAACTCCTCATTTGCCTTAACATGCTAGTAACAATGAGTGAATTTTAAGGCCACGATACACTACGACATTTTCATGTAATCTTAATGCAGCCCAGGATATCCTCAAAATTTCATTCAATCCAATTTCATGTGATTTCATGAGATTTCATGAGATTTCATGTAATTTCAAGCAGTATAGTCCAATTTTCATGAAATCACCCTTGCCAAGTATCCAATCAGGGAGCAAGAAGGAGTCACATGACAACATCTACGACATCACTGGGAACATTGAACAGCAGATAGGAAGTTGAACAGGAGAGCAGAGCCAGAGAAGCAAGTTTTCATACTGTTTACAGCTACTGACTCGTACACATAAAACTGTGGTAAATTGGCAAAAGCCATTCATTAAATATTAAATATTTTCCTTTTAGTCTCCTATTTCTTACCTCCCATTTTGTTTTCCTCAAATCATAGTTGTGTATCTTGCACAAGGGGTTGCTCTCTTTTACAGATCTTCCTACTGTTTTTATGTTACTGTGCTAAATGTTTGCCAAGTAATTATTTTTTATACTGGTAAATTAGCCTTGATTAGTCTTTGTTCTCAAAAGCAAAATATTAGATATCTTCGGTTTGGGTAGTGTACAGTTGCTAATAATAATACAAACCATACATTTCATTACAATAACACACACACACACACCTATAAATATTAGGGCTGTCAGTCGATTAAAATATTTGATCAGTTAATCTCATAGCTGCATAAATGCAAATCACTTTCAAGTTGCAATCTCTACCTCACCTACAGTCTGCAGTCTTTCATGTGCTTGAAAAACACACACATTGTACAGCATTACAAGTGTCCTCTTACAGCTGTAGTCACATTGAGTGGACACGGAGAGTGATTATCCCACAAATAAACACGTTTCATTTATGTGTTTTGACAGAAATATTCCATGTCATTTATAACAATAATTTTTGTTTTATCTTGAAATTTCCATTTTTAAATACACTACCCCAATTTGTGCTATAGTTTTGGCTCTTGTAGGTAGTTTGAAATGTCGGCGCTTCTGGTGTTAACTGTATAATCACCAGTCATTATAATGGACATTTTTATTTGTTTAAATCTGCTCGATAAATTATCTTTTAAGAAATATACTGATTTATGACTTCCAGATTTATGCATACCCCTGATTCAATGTAACAAAAATAGTTTTAGCAAAGAAGAGTGTACAATGTTATTTTTTGTTTGTTTTCGTTTTGTATAAATACAGGCACACATGAAACAGTGTAAGACTATCAGTGTTAGATATCGCAAAAATATTAAAGTACAAGTTTTGAACAAATATGCAAATATGTTGGACAAATATAGTTTTGCAATGTACAATACTGAAACTAGTGTTGCTTTTCTCTTTCAAAACTCCAAACTTCACCATGTTGTCTCGCTCCCAAACGCCCTTTATATAGCGTGCGATTGCATCACGATTTCATATGATTTCACCTGATGAAATCGTGCGGTTTCACGCATTCGGATTTCATGAAATCCAACTAAATCGAAGACATTCGGATTTCATGGAAATTTCGTAGTGTATCGTGGCCTTTAGATTTATTAATGCAGATGCATCCATAAATTACTTCAACAAGCATCATTTTGAACCCTCTAGAGGTTGCTCTCAGTTGTTCATCTTTTTTTTTTTCGGTGAAACTTTATTCAATTTTGTATTCGGAAGATAAAGATTCAAATCACTACTGAACTTAATGTATTTTGACAGCAGCACTCGGCTGTAACATCTTTTAATGTGACCTTGCCTTTCAGAGGACTTGAGCACTTTTAAGGATCTGTTCAGTGCTTTCCAGTGATGCAGGGAAATAGCATGTGAGAAATGTGGTATTTCAGGTATATATACACTAACCTAAAGGATTATTAGGAACACCATACTAATACTGTGTTTGACCCCCTTTCGCCTTCAGAACTGCCTTAATTCTACGTGGCATTGATTCAACAAGGTGCTGAAAGCATTTTTTAGAAATGTTGGCCCATATTGATAGGATAGCATCTTGCAGTTGATGGAGATTTGTGGGATGCACATCCAGGGCACGAAGCTCCCGTTCCACCACATCCCAAAGATGCTCTATTGGGTTGAGATCTGGTGACTGCGGGGGCCAGTTTAGTACAGTGAACTCATTGTCATGTTCAAGAAACCAATTTGAAATGATTCGACCTTTGTGACATGGTGCATTATCCTGCTGGAAGTAGCCATCAGAGGATGGGTACATGGTGGTCATAAAGGGATGGACATGGTCAGAAACAATGCTCAGGTAGGCCGTGGCATTTAAACGATGCCCAATTGGCACTAAGGGGCCTAAAGTGTGCCAAGAAAACATCCCCCACACCATTACACCACCACCACCAGCCTGCACAGTGGTAACAAGGCATGATGGATCCATGTTCTCATTCTGTTTACGCCAAATTCTGACTCTACCATCTGAATGTCTCAACAGAAATTGAGACTCATCAGACCAGACAACATTTTTCCAGTCTTCAACTGTCCAATTTTGGTGAGCTTGTGCAAATTGTAGCCTCTTTTTCCTATTTGTAGTGGAGATGAGTGGTACCCGGTGGGGTCTTCTGCTGTTGTAGCCCATCCGCCTCAAGGTTGTACGTGTTGTGGCTTCACAAATGCTTTGCTGCATACCTCGGTTGCAACGAGTGGTTATTTCAGTCAAAGCTGCTCTTCTATCAGCTTGAATCAGTCGGCCCATTCTCCTGTGACCTCTAGCATCAACAAGGCATTTTCGCCCACAGGACTGCCGCATACTGGATGTTTTTCCCTTTTCACACCATTCTTTGTAAACCCTAGAAATGGTTGTGCGTGAAAATCCCAATAACTGAGCAGATTGTGAAATACTCAGACCGGCCCGTCTGGCACCAACAACCATGCCACGCTCAAAATTGCTTAAATCACCTTTCTTTCCCATTCAGACATTCAGTTTGGAGTTCAGGAGATTGTCTTGACCAGGACCACACCCCTAAATGCATTGAAGCAACTGCCATGTGATTGGTTGGTTAGATAATTGCATTAATGAGAAATTGAACAGGTGTTCCTAATAATCCTTTAGGTGAGTGTGTGTGTGTGTATATATATATATATATATATATTATTTTTTTTTAGCTTTGTTACGGTTTGTCAACAGAAATTGTTCATGAAAACCTCATGGTATGGCACATGACTTATAAGTTTAATATATCATATTTTGACTGTTTGTGATCCCTTCCTTATGCAATTTTACTGTGTCCTGTAAGTGAAAAATGCATTTCAAGTGTCAGGGCACAAACGTTACCTAATATTCCATACTTGTTAATGACGATTCATACATTATCTCTTGGGTGTATGAATGAGTAGAAGATTGAAGCTCTTTGTTTTGACCAGGGGAAACTAAACTGCTCTTCAAAATAACTCATTTTTCAGAACTTACTCTGTTTGGTTAATCGTAAGGGAATTGGTAAATGTAAAGAAATTGGACTGCAAATACAAATGTTTGTGTTTGTTTATGATAATGATATTGCCCTTTACTAGACTTGCACATCTCATTATTTTCTTTCACAAGCCTTGCTTATCGTGTTTTTAATCTGCAAATTATTGCAGTACCTAGGACCTGGAACATTTGCAGATTGTGCCTCAGACTTAAAAAGCATCAATGCTAACAGCACGGTTGCTTGACTGATCTAGTAAAGTACAAAGTCTGGGTTCTACGATATAGCAGTGCCTTATCTTGTTTATTTGACGGAATTTTCAAACACAAACATTTTTTTTAGATACTCAGAAATCTAGTAGATAAAATCGCAACTAATTGCGTGAGATAGTCCTTATTATTTCCATTAAACACAGTATAGTTCTTTTTGTATTTCAGTGGCTCTGTCTTAAAATCTTTTAGGTCTTTGAAGTGTAGATGAAACATTTAATTTCTTCGGAAAACCTAGTGGCTTTACAAATAAGAACCTGGTAACAATTGAAATGCAATAAAATAGTTTTCCCCTGATGTGACCAGTTAATGATTTTTTTTTTTTCCCCTTCTTTACATTTTTTTTTGTTTTTTGTTTTTTTTCTTCTGGGTCAGAGCTAGAATGCCTGAACTGCTAATGCTGTCAGGTTTTTTTAAAGCCTTAAATTCAGTTGACCTTTCTGTTGAACCCATCACGAATGTTAACATTTTCTTGACACAGTCTGAAGGAGGGCCAGGCAGTCTAGGCTATTTTACTGGCGTTGCGTTTGAGGGATTTCTAGACTCCCTGGGTAATTCTTTCTGAGCCAAAGTAGCCTAAACGGCATTTTATTTTAAGGCATGTAGGGTTCATTGGCAATGCTTAAGTGGTTCTTTTAAACTGTAATTGCTGAAAGACATAATTGTTAAAGACTTTGAAGTAAAAGTTAATTTGGTATGAATCTACAATTTAAAGTGTACAACTTTTGAGGAGAGCCAGCATTTTCAGAAAACGACGATGTATAAATACAGCATTGCTGCTTTAGGTTACTCACCCGAAAACGTATATTTAAATTATTGTGCAACACACGTGTGAAATGTACAATCACTGCAGTCTGTTGATGAAGAGAGAGAAATACACATTTGTTTCAGTTCTTGTTTAGCAAGATTTTTTTTTTTTTTTTAAATCATGAGATAATCTGAAGATTTTCTACCAGGTTAATATTTTATGGGAGAATGGAGAGGGTATTATCGTGTATTGTTGCTTAACAGGTCAACCCAGGGCTTACTAGAGGTGATACACAATATATGACAGATAACCACAACTTAGGAAGGCTTTTCTATAGCTGATGACAAGGGCAGGGGAAGTTAGGTGCTAAGACATGTCACCTGGCAGCTGAGATTCTTTACAGTGAAAAGGAGATTCATTCAGTACAGTGTGTCACCACGGGTTTCGCGAATTAAAAAAAGAAAAAAGAAAAAAAAATCTATCATCGGCCAATGTTTATTGTTTACTGTTCTCAGCCCGGCGCCAGGCCCTGAAAAAACAGAAGCCAAAAAACACTTTGTTTTGGGGGCGGCCGAATTCTGTGGTTTTGTAATCGGTGCTGATCAAAAGGTATGTTATTACAAACAATGTTGTAAGCGGGTGGCATTTCCCTGTTGAAGGTACACGCATTGCAAACCAAGCACACGAAGATGTGGGCGCTGGATGGTCCCTCCTGGGTTTTGGTCTGTTGCAGCCTTTTTGCTTTTACATACCAGCGTCTTGTAGTGGAGCCAGCCTGACCTAGGGTAAATATGCTTATATTTCCCCTGCCATTTGCTGTGCTTCCAGTTACCCCTTTGAGCTTTTCAAATCTAAGTTTGATGTTATGTCTTTCAAATAATAACAAAAGCTGGAGCCAAGGAAGGAGGTCATGTTAAAGTAATGAGTAAAATAAACACTTGAAGCTAGTTTATGACATGAGACTCTTTAGAAAAAGAAGAAAGGGGAAAAAAAACACTACACTTTTAAAATTCTTAAATTCAATGAGGAGTAAATCAAATTAGTGTCCCCTTATTATACAGTTTTATAACCACCCCTCCACTTAAATTACACGCAAGGCTGTTAAATTTAAAAAGTCACCAGATTGTATATTTATTTATTTATTTATTTTCAAATGGGTTCGTTCATAATAAAATCACATTAATATCTATACAGAAATATTCCATTGATTTTAATGGTTTTATTCTTTCATTAGTTGAGTTGCTTATTCAGCCTGATTGATGACAGAATATGATCTGTTCCTGAATAACTTCAAACTTAGACATTCAAAAATAATCTGGTATGGTTATTTATTGTTTTCCCTTGGAAATATATAATTAATTTTGACTTCTCTCCAGGTTCCATTAACCCTTTGTCGAACAGGAGAAATCAGGATAAAGTTATCCGAGCACATCAATCACGCTGGCTGCCAACAGCTCCTGTAGTGGAACTTCTGCTGTCAGGCGCGTTCATACTGATTTATTTTATATTATTATTATTTTTTTAATCTGGAAACGTGGGTTAACTTGACTGTTTCAGTAAAAGCACAGAAATTCAGGCTTATTTTATATACCAAACAACAAGGATACTTGGCTCTGAAACTTGGCACTCCAAACTGCTTTTCTTTCCATTTGATTTTCATACCTAATCTGCATATCATAACCAGTTTTAAAGGAAGACAGACATCAAAATGCAAACGAAAGGAAATTGTATCCAATTTTTGCTGAATAGCACAGAACACTGAAGCTATACTAAGAAAGAAACATTGAGCATGTTGTCATTAAAAATACATACATTCACATATCAGCATAAAAAAATCAATCTGAAATAAATAAATGTATGGTTATCAATATTACACACATGAATAGTGTATCTGTCATATAATAAACGTATGTTTCTTATGTGCACAATGTTGAAATTTATTCTATAGTATAACAGGAATAAGGGCTGTAAATGTAACCTTATACTTTTTTATTTATACATTTTTTGGGTGCTCTGGTAGCTTCTAAATGTCTGCACATTTCAAATTAAGTTGCTGGAAGTTATCGTGGTTGTCATTAAAATAAAATCATACGATGATTTTAGATACCCAAGAGAACCTAACCCCTCAGGGGGTATGCCGGGGGGTAACTCAAACTTAATGGACAGAAAATTGAGGACCTTCAAGAAACTGGGGCATTACCAGGATGTAAGCTAACATTTTCATGTCATCATTCGGTTCTGGCTAACTTAATATGGTGTCCTTTGCCGTGCTTCGTGAAAGAAGTATATCCTCGTAGTGACAACCAAAAGGATACATTGAATCCATCTGAAGGCAACATTATATGTAGGCCTACGCAGACCTGTACATGTACTATATGTCTGTTGCCCTGTATATGTACTAATCATGTCCTTCAGCTTTTATCAGTCCACTGCTGCTTGAAGGCCTATGCATTATTCCTCAATGAACTTCTTTATTTGTCTATCCTCATCCAATCTGCTTCTGCAAACTTCTTGATCTACTGGGTCACATCTTTGGCCATTTTGGAGCCCAGTATGTATTTGCTTCCTCACACAATGATCCATTATTCCATCCATGTCTGGCCCATTTAAAAAAAAATAAAAAAAAATGTTGCTCTCTTCACTGCCGAGATGACATCATATTATTATGTGTTCTTATCGGCTTGTTTCATTTTCTGTATCGTCATGTTTTTTCCAGCCATTCGTTTTTCCGTTGTTCTTTGTAGTTTCTTGAAGCATTTGTTTTGCCCAGAGGTTTAGCGAGATTACAGGCATCTAATATTAATTGAAGACTTCAAATTTGTGTGCCTGTATTGATATTTATTAATTTTATTTGTAATTGAATGTAGTCATAACTGTAAGTGTTAAATGAAGGAGAAGAAGAGTTAAATGACACTATTTTACTTTTGAGGGATACCTACTAATACCTACTAAGATACGATTACTAATGTTTCTCTTAAATACATTTCTAAATAAAGATGAATGTGCAAGTGGTAAATTGCTTTTTTTATCATAAAATGTAAATAATTACCATGAAAGAATTAAATTGATTTTTTCTTTTTTCCAAAAAAGTAATAATTGATTTGACATTTCAGACATCTTCAAAGCCTTTTTGCTCAGTAGGCTCTGCTGCAAATGACAAAATAATGAAAGATTTGCTATTAACTGGGTGTCAAGTGTACACTTGCAAAATATCAGTACTTCTGTTTCTTCAGCATTAGCAGGCTGCTTGTTGTGCTTCAGCAGAATGTGAATAGAATGTAGAGAGTACAAAGATGACACTCTTTACCTTTAAATTATGCTAAAGAAAGTTTTATTTCTCCTTTGTGTGTGTGTGTGTATATATATGCACTTGAAATAATAAATAAATATATATATACACTCACCTAAAGGATTATTAGGAACACCATACTAATACTGTGTTTGACCCCCTGTCGCCTTCAGAACTGCCTTAATTCTACGTGGCATTGATTCAACAAGGTGCTGAAAGCATTCTTTAGAAATGTTGGCCCATATTGATAGGATAGCATCTTGCAGTTGATGGAGATTTGTGGGATGCACATCCAGGGCACGAAGCTCCCGTTCCACCACATCCCAAAGATGCTCTATTGGGTTGAGATCTGGTGACTGTGGGGGCCAGTTTAGTACAGTGAACTCATTGTCATGTTCAAGAAACCAATTTGAAATGATTCGACCTTTGTGACATGGTGCATTATCCTGCTGGAAGTAGCCATCAGAGGATGGGTACATGGTGGTCATAAAGGGATGGACATGGTCAGAAACAATGCTCAGGTAGGCCGTGGCATTTAAACGATGCCCAATTGGCACTAAGGGGCCTAAAGTGTGCCAAGAAAACATCCCCCACACCATTACACCACCACCACCAGCCTGCACAGTGGTAACAAGGCATGATGGATCCATGTTCTCATTCTGTTTACGCCAAATTCTGACTCTACCATCTGAATGTCTCAACAGAAATTGAGACTCATCAGACCAGGCAACATTTTTCCAGTCTTCAACTGTCCAATTTTGGTGAGCTTGTGCAAATTGTAGCCTCTTTTTCCTATTTGTAGTGGAGATGAGTGGTGCCCGGTGGGGTCTCCTGCTGTTGTAGCCCATCCGCCTCAAGGTTGTACGTGTTGTGGCTTCACAAATGCTTTGCTGCATACCTTGGTTGTAACGAGTGGTTATTTCAGTCAAAGTTGCTCTTCTATCAGCTTGAATCAGTCGGACCATTCTCCTCTGACCTCTAGCATCAACAAGGCATTTTCGCCCACAGGACTGCCGCATACTGGATGTTTTTCCCTTTTCACACCATTCTTTGTAAACCCTAGAAATGGTTGTGCATGAAAATCCCAGTAACTGAGCAGATTGTGAAATACTCAGACCGGCCCGTCTGGCACCAACAACCATGCCACGCTCAAAATTGCTTAAATCACCTTTCTTTCCCATTCAGACATTCAGTTTGGAGTTCAGGAGATTGTCTTGACCAGGACCACACCCCTAAATGCATTGAAGCAACTGCCATGTGATTGGTTGGTTAGATAATTGCATTAATGAGAAATTGAACAGGTGTTCCTAATAATCCTTTAGGTGAGTGTATTTGTTTACTGTTACTGCTAAAACAATTGTACGTAAATGGACAATTCAGTAAAGCATGTTCTTTATCAGACCACGGGGCTTCAAAGAAAATATTTATTTAAGGGCAGCTCAACCTTCTCACTGAAGCAGGCAGGTCTCTTGTGCTGCTGGACTGGAAACCTTGATGATTACTCTTTCTCGGTCACATTCTGCGATACGAGGGAAACGGACACGAACAAGTTCATTCAGAATAAACCGCTAAAATAAACACTATAAAGGAATATTTAACACTTCGGGTGTGTTGTCTCTGTATATGACAAATTGTGTTCATTCAGAATCTGTTGCACTTTCATTCCCATTCCTTTAGGTAAAGACAACCCCCAGCAACAACATTAGTCTTCAAGCTGAAGCTATAAACCCAGTTTCTGCAATACAGTGTGTGGATAAAAGGCTTCCTGATGACTTTCATTATAGATAATGTTCCACTTTTTACTCTAATGTTTCCCTAAATTAGCACTTTGATTGTATTGAGTTGTTAACATATTCTATTCAGGTAGCTTCTTCAAATGACTTTTCAAAACTGAATGAGTGTATAAATTAGCATCATGCAGAGATCAGAAGCCATTAGTAGAACATCTCCCTTAAAATGTTGCACCATGTTTAAAAGTTCCCCACGTAATTTCCTCCCATTCACATACTTATATTTAGGTTTTTTATTAAAGCAATAGTTATTTGAGTGATTACAAGCGAGAATTACAAAGCACGTATTTAACAAGATTAGAAATAAAAGGGTAGGGAGATGATGCTGATATTACTTTTATTCCTGATTGTAATTGAGTTTGTAGGATGCAATCGGAAATGTTAGCTGAAGCCAAAGTAAAGTATTTTGTGAGTTTATGTAATGTTAGTGTTTCTGAAATCTTTCAACAGAAACAGACCAGCATGAGTTTGGCAGTGTGATGCTTTGAATAGTCACAGCATCACTGTTGTAAAATGTTTTACCTTTTATTATTATTATTATTATTATTATTATTATTCCTTATTCAGCTGCAGTGCACAGAATCGTAAATGTAAATTATGAAAGCCCTCTGCTCTCAAGAATCGGCATAGAATGATTTTTCTCAATGTTTTTTGTACATCTTTGTACATTTTGAGTGGTCAAAATTAAAACACTGTAGCTGTCCAAACTTGTTTTTGTTTATTTTACATACTATGGACCCTTTTTGTATGGATTGTATTATTATTATTACATATTGTTTTGCACAGATTTGCAGCTTGCCTTGTTGCTGAAGTTTTGATCCACAGAAGTAGTTTGTCTCGGAGGAATGACAGAGGAGGTGGTCCGTGCAAAGAGTTGAACAGAGATGGCTCTTGATATGACCCTTCTGCTCTGCTCCGATTGCAAATGAATGTAATAGATTTCTCAGCCTCCTAAAGTAGGTCTTAGACTTTTGTTGTTGTTGTTTTTATTATAGTCTTAAGTTTTATATACATTTTGCAGAGATTAGGGTGAAAAGTATAAAGTGGCCTAAGCCTACACAGACGTGCACTCTTCGCCAGTCTTTCGCATTACGTGCTCTTAAAAAATCAAACAAACCAAAAAAGCATGATGCACAGTGATGCCGTGAAACAAAAGTCAATGCTTCTGCTGGCATTTGCAGCAGTTTATCCACAATCTTCCCTCAATACTGGTGTTGGCTACAGCCGTGGTAAAGTATAATTCTTGTGAATGGTACGGATTAAACCCCCCTCCCTTCCTGACATCCAAAAGAACATTAAATGGGCACAGACGCAGTAAAACCTGGCATGTTTGTTCTGCACGGATCTTCCGTGCGTTTGTCTGCTGAAATCAGGACTTATTATTTTCTCAAGGATTCCCTTTCACACTGTAACAATAGCACTGTAATTCACACACACTTTCTTTTCTTGTAGTAATCTGAAGGGAGTTGTCAACAGCGCTCAGCCACCTCAAGTTCTGGAAACACATTTTACGCATTTTCACTTGGGGGGTTATGTTTTTGCTCTGGCAATGTCCTGCTTACATTATCTTTGACATAAAAGCCAAATCACTAAAATTATTACCACAGATAGGGTGTATGGATCACCCCCCCATATCTGCTTTAAGTTAACCCCCTTTACAGTGCTGGTGTACCACCTCTCGACACAGTGACATTCATATCTTGAGAATTAGTGAAGCGTTATTTGTTGTAGACTGTGGTTTGATGACAACTACAAATTTCCTCTCAGGGTACAAGTGTCTTTCAGGTTGACTTTATTTCTAAAGTGTCTGCTTTGCCTTACTGAGTGCAAAGGAAACACTTAAGGTCAAAGTAGGTCTGGTTGAAAGGAGAAGTGATTTAGGATTGAGATAACCGGCTAAGGATGTTATTAGGCACCTCAGGTTAAAACGAGAATGATGAAGAGATGACCTCTGACCTGTTGCATATTTCCAAATAAATAAATTACCTTTGTTGAACCATTGTGTCCAAACCAGAGTTCAAGATCATCTTATTGGAGTCCAAAGAATCCAAATGCAGCTCTAATATGGCCTTAACAAAGCTCTGTTCTTGAACCATCGGGACCATAATTGAAAACATAGAAAGCAACTTACTGTAACTGTGAACTCAAATGTTATTTCCTGCTGGTTTTAGCCAACTACATGTGTCTTGATCTTTGTGCTTGTGAATTGAATAATACCTAAACGAGCCATGATTACTTATTGTCTCCTCAAACCTGAGCGCAGTTCTGCATTGATGACATTGTGGGAGCCTGGAATGAGCTTCCCAGCTGCGTAGTGGAAGCTGACTCAAGAAAAGAATGAATGAAATTCTTGGAATGATAAACTAGTTAAAAAAAAGAAAAGAAAAAAAGCAGGGCCAGCCAGAGGGCCTCCTTGCATTTGAAACCATTCTTATGTTCTTATATTTCCTATATTCATTGTGTTATCTTTAGTGGTATGCCCACTTCCAGTTAGAACTAGCTTTTATTTATTTTATTGAACTGCGGTTCAGTTTTATTTAAAAATAAACGGGAGATGGAAGGGGGGAAAAACTCATCCGAGAAAACCCCAAATGAGTGATTGCAATAGCGAGGTCCTACACCTCCTCTAAAAAGGAGTTTAACTTGGTGACCTCTGATAATTGCGCTGGTCTTGAGAACTAGTCACAATGTGAATTCCCTTTGGGGTGACGAATTACTCAAGGACTGCTTTACTGAAGGTAGGACGTTTGCTCAGCATAATGAATATCAAAATCTGTATCCTTCTTAGAAAGATCATGCATTCTTCAAGAATCGGCGACAAGGACTGCAGGACATTAGTCTCCCTAACAAAGACGGGAGTCGCTAGAGGTGTACCTTGACTCGGTAGCCTTATTAGAGATCTGAAACCCAATTTAGCCCTTTTCAATACTTGTGTGACTGCACACTTACCGCTGGCAGCCTCTCAAGTTGTGGGAATTCTTAGCTAAATAAATGGAAATCCTTAGAAGTTTTTTAAACTGTGTTAATTATGAGAAAAGGGACTGTGCATCCTTAAATAGGCTAACCATCATTAAATAATTATAGCAGTCATTATCATTAATAGAATACAAAGGGTTATCTGTCGGTTAATACTATGGTAATAGAATTGGCCCTCTCTGGCGTCTCTGTGTTTTCTCTTTTGCAGTTCCTCGTGTGCAGACTGAGCTGTACACAGAAGTGATTATGGGAAATAAGGGAGCCACTTGAGGCCAGCTGAGAGAAAAGTAGACCTTATCTGAAGCAATTAATCAAGAAACTCATATTGTGGGACAATTATTCAAAGCTTATTCTTAAATAACTTATAGCCTGAGGTTCTGAAACTTTTTTTTCTTTTTTTCTTTTCCACTTCCCAGATTTTTTTTTGTCAAGGTCATGAAAGTACTTTGGGCCTGGTGTAGCCACTTGAAAGAGAAGGCTGGTTCAAAAGAGAATGGCAGGACTGTTTAAGTAGCTCAGGCAAATTGACCAATCACTGGGCTTTTCTGGTTGAATACATGTTGTTCATTTCTCCATCTTGAATAATCTAGGTAACCTTTTAGTGTTCGTTCTGTACAAGCGTGAGCATAATTAACATTCCTCAGTGGCAACACTGTAGCATGATAAAAGAAAATGGTAAATGGAGTTTTTTTTTAGTTTTTTTTTTTTCTTCTTGGGTTGGCTAGCATATTTTGATTTCCCCCTCAAGCCAAAAAACACATTAACAATGTGATTGTCTTTGATAGTTTAATTTTTCTTTCTTCTTAGTATTTAAAAATGTTTTTACTAGTATCCCTTGTGCATTGCGATATATTCTTGATTGTGAAAATACATGAATGAAAAGTGAATTTTGTCATTTATCAGAATTGCAGTTCTGCTTTAGATTTTGTTAGTTGTTTTAAAAACTAGGGGCAGCACTAATTGTATTCATCATTGAATTGACTGTTTGTAGTAAATATCTTGAAATTAAAGTCACATGCATTTATGTTTATAATTATACCATTTTCCATGGCTGTTGGAATTAGAAAATAAAAGTCTCTTATCTATTCTATATTGAAGGAATGGATTTGCCTTGTATCGATTAGAGATTCTCAATACATACTGCAGGCTTTAATTTGATAGCGTCTAATCAAAACCATTTTTTAAGTACAGAAGGGAAAACAAGAGGATCGATTTTAATGATACAGATTATAACCATTTTAATGAAGTCAGCAAAGCTCGTTGCCGGGAAATAATCTGTCTGAGATCTGTGTTTGTGTGTCCGTTTCTTTACTTTGATGCATTTGGTGATCCTGGAGCTTGCTTGTGTTGGCGTGGGGTGTGGTGACAGGTTCAATATCAACTTACAAAATCTGACTATATTTTTATAACTGACTTCTTTCTCTGTTTCTCAGTTCCTAAGCAGACTGCTGCTGTCTTATGTTAATTACTGAACAATGTTGGTCTAAGCTTGTTTTATTTTTTTGTTCTTTTTTTATTTTTTTTTATTTTTTTTTGAGAATTCCGAATGACAAAATAAATTACTTACTTGAATCTAAATTACAGCAGTTCTGTATTGTTAAAAATAAATTGATTTTGTGATTAGGAATGAAAATGTATCCAAAAAGCCAATATGCATTTGGTTAGTACCTACAGGGGTGTGTGAAGAAAAAAAAAATCACACATGCTATAGAGATCTCCACCCATGAAGTGACAAGTTTTACTGCCTTATCCGTTTTGTTCTCAACCATGTTGCCGCCTGATACACTAGATGTCACCTACACTATTTGGATCCAAAAAAAAAAAAGAGAGAGAGGAAGAAGAGAAGAGAGAGAGAGATAAAATGCAAATACTGCTTGTGCTGCTTTACAAATTAAATGTCAGGATATAAAATATTGGCAGTCTCATTTGCTGGAAGAAGGAGACAAATCCATATTCTTAAATAAAATTCTTATTATACCACAGTAATCATAGCTGAACAAAGAGCTATGATTAACGATAGCAATTTATTGTATCTTGTAGAAGGGAAAGAAGAAGAGACATCATTGTTATCATAATTCATATCATAAATAACACAAGAGAGCCAATCACAAGGCTCTGGTGGTGTCAACCAAATAACCTTTGATAACAATTACCATAGAACGTAGCCACTGAAACCCTAAAGTCATAATGTTATCTTATCCCTGCTATGGTTATAGAATACAACAGTATTAACATATAGATTAGACTATTTATAATAGTAGGTGTCATTCCAGGTCTTCCTGCTTAAAAAGCATTTTTAATGTTTTCATTGTGGAGAGGGGTAGGTGGAAGTGTCTTTCCAAGAGATTATGGCATTGCCTTTATGTTTTGCCTCAATGGCAGAAATGTATCGCGTTGAAACACATTTCAAGAACATAACTTGCTAGTTTAAAAATACAATGGGACCGTAAAGTAATCAAGAAATTGAGATATTAAGGGTATGATGTTGTTAGAGATTATTTGACACCGAAATATTTATCTTGTATCTGTTTTGTTCTTTTTTTTTTTTAATCTTCTGAAAACTTTTGATCATTGATAAAGATAGCAGCTACTTGTATTGAAGTCCCTAAGGGGATCCTCCTGTTCTTTCCAAACCAAAGTGGGGTTTGTTTTCCTGTTTTTTTGCTTCTTTAAATCACTCATAATCCACTGAATTTAGACATTTTGATATAAATGATTTAAAAGGGGGAAAAAAAATATTTTGGGGTTTATTCATAGTAAATGCCACCTGATTTCCCCTTACTGGTAGAGGATATTCCTGTCGCTTTGTGCCTCTTTCCTCATCATAACCGTGATTTTACAGTCCCGCTATTTTGTTCCATGGCAGAAAGCAGGAAAACCCCCAAATGATGTATATTACTGTAATAAGTTTATCAGAAGGGTTTTATTTCATCATGCAGATTTGCAGAATAGTTTACAACAAGTACCATACCATTAAAAACTCAGCGCTCAGTTTGGTCTGTCTTTATGTCATGTGAAGGAAAAAACAATAATTGTTAAATATAAAACAAATATAAAATAAAACCTTATGCTAGATTCATGGTTTGTCCTCCTTAACTTTAGTGAACCAGTTATTTTTGCCACTATTTATTTTTTTAACCTGCTGTTATGTAGGTTACAGTTGTTCTTTATATGTCACTTAGAAACTTTGTCTACTTTAGCACCTATTTTGCTATGCCTATTATTACAAATCAATGGAATATGGTTTAATGGCAAAGGTTGAAACACTTTGGGAATAATGAAATTACATCTATAACTTAGCACTTTGACTCTTTTACTGTCAACATTGTCATCTACTTTGCACACTAACATTTATTATATTTACCCTGACTTTGTTTTTATGAATTAGGAAAGATATATACATTAGCATGATTTTATTAATTGGCCCTGCTGAAAAACATCTCTAATGCTCTATTTGAATAACCTTTGCCTTTGTTCAGAAATCCAAACTTTTCTGTAATCCTTGTTATTGTTTTGTTTTCTTTTGGTGTTGGTCCTCTGAAAGCAATAGTCCCCAGGTTATTGAATCGTCACCTATGCCATGGCTTTCATTAGTTTCAAGTCTTCATAATAATTTGAAGGGTGCACTGACTCCGATAGGTATCTTTCACTACTGTAGCAGCTTCATTGCAAGTTCTTGGCTATATAAAGGAGAGGGCCAAGTTGAATTTCAACACAATTTCACTTAATTTCCTGCAGCTGGTGCAGACAACTTTTCCTGTGGCTTTTTTAATATAGCGACCTCAGCTATAATTGTTACATATTGGGAAGTTTTTACAATGAAAACCATCATGATTCCATAAAGACCCACTCAGAAAACACACAAATGCATGATAATAATACTAACTTGACCTATTTAGTTAGGTATATTGTAGTTCACCTAAACACAGATAAACTGTAAAAAGTATTATAATAAACTTAGTCATATTCTAGTTTAACAAAATATTTAGAATGTATGTTGTCTGCATCTCCAGATTGGAAGAGTTTTCATTTTTTCTTCCCCTAATGTTTTCTCTATTGTATTACAGAGGAGGAAGAGGAGCAAGTACTCACAGATGGGGGCACCTCGGCTGAAGCCATGCAGGTTCCTCTGGAGGAAGAGGGTGAAATGGAGGAGGATGAGGCTGTAAATGATGAAAACTTTTTAGGCAAAAGACCCTTGGACAGCCCTGATTCCATGGACATGCCGGTCATGAAGAGGCCGAGGCATCAAGGCCTCAAATCAGAGAGCCCAGAAGGGGGGCTTGAGCTAAGGGAACCCCTTAGTTCCATAAACCCACAAAAGGTGCCCCCCATACCTTGTTCAGTCAATGCGCATGACAGCTCGGGCTCTTTGCCAATGTCGCCTGAGCTGCCAGTTTTACCTCCATCTTCTAAAATGCAGCTGCCTACCCCTAAAATCTTGGACACTAAACCAGCTACACCCAGCAGGAAACCCAAAATAACCTCACCAGGACAGAAAACCAAGTCCCCCAAGGGAGCAAACTTAGCTCCGGTCTCTGGAAGTCCAATCCGCTCACCCAAAGCCACACCTAAGGAAAAGAAATCTCCAGGGCGAACCAAAAGCCCAAAGAGTCCCAAGAGTCCCAAGATTCAACCAAATGTTTCTCATCCCACGGTCAAGGTAGAAACCCCAGTGAGAACACCTCTAGCAGCTCTGAGCGAAAAGATGGGAAAGGAAAATATCCACTTGAAGCAAGCACCAGGAATGTCCGACTCTGAGAAGCAATTTCCGGATCTGCAGTTAAAGAAATTGCCTCCGCCTGACAATACAATCGATGACTCCATTGACGCTGTTATCGCCCGGGCTTGTGCCGAGCGAGAGCCGGATCCATTTGCTTTTTCTTCAGAATCGGAGAGTGAGATCTTTCCAAGTCCGAGGAGACTGACCATTTCAGAGCCGACAACCCCAAAACTGACCATCAGTACAAATAACTTCAGCAAGGATACGTCAACCCCTGTTCCTCTTCCTGCTGGAACATCGAGTTCGGATAACTCGTGGACAATGGACGATTCGATTAATGAGGTTATCCGCAAGGTGAACCTGTCTGCTCCTCCTCCTGCTGCGCCCCCCAATCCTCTCTACCTGTCGTCCCCGTCTGCTTCTCCGCCGACCCCAGAACCACTGCTCAAGGTTTACGAGGAAAAGAATAAGTTGGCTGCTTCGGTGGACGTGAAGAAAAAGCTGAAGAAAGAACTGAAGACAAAAATGAAGAAGAAGGAAAAGGACAAGCAGAAAGAGAAGGACAAGGAGCGCGACAAGGAGAAGAGCAAAGAAAAAAACAGGGAGAAGAACAAGGAGAAGGACAAGGAAGCCATCAAGGAGGCCAAGCTACAGTGGAAGGACTTTGCCAAGGAGGAAGAGCTGTTCAAGCCAAGGGAATTTGAAGAGCTTGAACCCAAGGTGAAATCGAAAGACAGCAGCTCAAAGAAAGAAAAAGAAAAGCACAAGGATAAAAAGAAAGATAAGGAGAAGAGTAAAAAAGATAAAGAGAAAAAAGACAAGGGCAAGGAAAAGAGTAAAGACGAAAAGCAGAAGATTCCTTGTACACCTCTCATCCTGCCCCCCAAGGAGACCCCATTGTCATTGTTCAGCACCCCCACTGGGGTCAGGATCCCTTCCATGTTGCCTTCCCTGCCTCCCATCCTCCCGGACAAGCTCTTCGAAGAGAAGGAGAAGCCTAAAGAGAAGGAGAAGAAGAAGGAGAAAAAGGAAAAGAAGAAGAAGAAGGACAAAGACAAGGAGAAGGACAAGGAGAAAGAGAAGGAGAAGGTAAAAGACAAGGAGAAGGAGGAAAAGAAGAAAGAGAAAGAAAAGGAGAAGGAGAGAAAAGAAAAGGAGAAGGCAGAAAAGGAGAAGGAAAAGCACAAGCATGAAAAAGTAAGTGTTTATAAAACCGGCTTTGTTGATAAAGGAAAACCAATACTATTTATGTCTATTGATGTTGTTTTCTTTTTGTGCTACCCCATATAAATATGACAAAAAATGAATGTTTGCATTAGTGCAAAGACTTATTTTTTTATCAGAATTTGTGTCCTTTTAACAAACTTGAATATACAACCAACAAGTAGTATAAACAATAAAGAATATATTTATGCACACAGATTATCCTGGTAATCATTGGTTTAATGTTGGTAAGAGTCTAGCTCCACACTGGAGAAAGCAGGACCCTTAAAGCATATTACCTGCTGTAGTGTTAATTTGATTTTATTATCAACATTTGATAGGGTTTTATTGATGCACTGTTTTTATGTGTGCAGACGTCCAGTGTGATGTTTGATATAGCAGCCTGCAGCTTCAGTGGAGAATTAGTCATTTATTTGTTGAGATAAGAATAATGTAACTGGTTGCATTCTCTTTTTTTATTTGTCTTTAAGATTAAATAATAACATTAGGGTATTGTTAATCGCTATTTTACCTCCACAGTGATCTGCTTGATCTTAATATATTGTTTAATCTTCCAATTTTTTAACATTTTCATGAGAGATGCTGTGCCGTTTTCTCTTTGGGCTCCTTTTATGTGATGTATTTGTTTATTTTAAAGTGCAATGTTAAAGCTATCAGTTTTTGTACATCAAAAAATAGAACATGTACAAGATACTTTTTCTCATGCATTTTATGTCCACTGTTTACTATACTCTATCTACAACAGATTTTGAGTCTGTCTGTATGTTTATTCTGCATCAAATGTTCTTTATCTTGCTCCTGTCTTTATCCAATCTTTCAAACTGTAGACAACAAATGTTTCTGTAATGTATGTACAGTATAGAAGATTGTTTAGAATTGATTTACATAGGTAAGTTTAGAAATCCTTCTTTTGCTGCAAGATAGGATTCTGAAAATGATTTTTTTTCTTTAAATCTCTTGATCACTTTAATTTTTTGCAAGGCTGCTTCGCTGGTGTCCTGGAAAAATAGAGAGTTAAGGCTTTATCAGTAAGTGCCCCGAGGTATGTGGCAAAGAAGCTAAATCCAGAGAGATTAGCAGAAAAATGCAGCACACTGCAATAAGGGGCTTATATGACTACTTGTATTAGTTCAGGTGAAAAGAGTATTGCTTTTACATAAAACTGGACAAATCCACTGACAATGTATTTCTAGTCAGCTACAAAGGAATCTTATATCTCTGGATTTCACCTCTTCGTTGGTTCAGTAAGCTTTGGAATCTAAATGCTGTTCCACTGGACCACATTCTGAGGAGTAATACCTTGTACAAAGTAGTTCAAAAACTTTTTTTTCTGTATTTATCATTTTTAAATCATAATTTAGTCTACGAGCATGTGTCCTAGCGGGAGCTATTTATAATTTCTGTTTCGCCCATATATCTTTTTTTTTTCATCTATATGTGTACATTAGAAATTAAAATATACACTGAATTTGAGAACTTAATTTGAATGGGTTTAATTATACAAATTATACAAGATACCCTTTGGCAATACTTCACTTGGCAGTAATTTATTTTAGTTTTGCATATTTCAATAATCACATAAATTCAGAGTATACTTTTGTTTTATTTATTTGGTGAATTATTGCTGTATTAACTGATTGAATAATGTTTTATCTTCAGTATTTTATCATAGAATTAAATTGCATTATTAGCGTTACAAGATATGTTTAGCTTAATGTACCAAAAACATATTTACCTAAAATTCTTCATTCATGGGTGTATTTTTGGGAAGACATAAATATATTCTTTGATTGACATTTAATTTACATCAGCGCAACCTTAAACCATTAAATTGTTTTATTCTTTAGTATATTTCGTTCCTCTTTTAAATGTGGGAGTATGTTGGGGGCAGATCAGAGGAGCATGATGTTCTATTGGGTTGGGTTGGTTACCTAGGTAACTAAAAGATCAAGCTTTATCTTTGAAGTTTGAAGGTCAGAGTTCAATGTAGAAATTTTCCATTTTTGGAAGATGTGAAATGTTTACAATGTGTCAAGGCCTGTCATATTTCCCCCTATTTAAAGAAAAAATGTGCAGAATGTGGCCAAGAGTTACTCATTTGAACTATCTCTTTATCTTTTTATTTGTACAGTTCGCAATAAAGAAAGATTAAATATTTTTTCCATCAACCTTTGAAAACCAAGGAAACATATGTGCATGCCAAACACATTCTTGTCTTTTTTAGTAAGCGGTACACAATATAAAAGTCAGACTTCATGAAACCAAACAAATTAAACTGCAATAAAAAAAGCATTTGAATTTGAGATGAAGATTATGTTTAAATACATAAAGTATAGCAATCAAAATGTGTTTGTGGACAAATACTGATCCAATGGAACATAAATGTCTTCACAATAGTTGGAAGAATATCAGTAATGGTTTTGTATTTTTTAGTTTCTGCCTTATTAGATTTTTTAAGTCCTTTTGGATGTAAATTATGAGTGATGCAGTAGTGGTTCCAGTAGGATAAAGTGATAATACTAGTAGCATACTCGTTCTGAGCCATTTAATAGATAATTAGCATGAGCAGATAGTGGTATCTTTTCATGCCATTGCTGTGACCTAAGCCACCTAATCTGGTCCTTATCTAGCAGGTACAGTGCTTTGTTTTCATCGTGGAATGTACCTCTCGGAACATTCCTCTCGGAGGTCAAGTGCACGGACAGAATTAAACATCATTCCGGGAATATTCGCTCATGCTAAATGGCACACTCGTTTTACATTTTACAATCAATGAGCTTCTGAGCAAGGTCACGCTTTACCAATATTACAGTATTACTTGCCTTTGTGTTAGTATCCTTTAGTGTAAACTAATGAGACGGCGTGCCTTCTGCTGTCTGCACACCTGATATTCAAATTTCAGGTATTTTAATCATTATTAATTTGATACTATTTTATTTTTAAAAATATACATTGTAACAGTCTTCATTTTCTTCCAATATACATATATTTGTTGGCTTCTTTCCATAAAGTAAGCTGCTTTTATGTGCAATACCGTTCCAGATTGATAATTTCTAGTACATTGTTATACTTTTGGTTTGACTTGAATGCCATCACTGTATCCGGCGTCCCAGCTGACTTTCATATTGACTTTTCATATTCATATCCCGATTTATTTTCACACTGCGACCTTCAAGGTGCCGTGATGCACTTTTTTTTGCCGTTGTTGTCCGTAACAGTTTTTGCTGATAACGGAAGTGTCGGCAACAGTTTAAAAAATTTAACGATTAGTGTCTCGCAACATAATCTGAGACTCCCTCCTAGCGCAGACCTAGTGGCTGCAGGGGCCCATTTCCAAAACAAAACGGTCTTGACTGGAGTTAAGCCCCATGAAAGGAAAGCCCTTAGCTGCCTGTTTGTATCACAGTGTATCCGTTCAAGAAAACGTTTAGCTCATCCTTTGCAGTGGGGCTTCTGCACACTGTTTCACGGAGTGCGCTGCAGAATGTTTTTTGCCACTGCTGAAGAGGCTGCTACAAGCTAGGAAGCCCCTTTTAAAATGATCTGAAGGAGATGGTCTTTTGGGCTCACAGACCTGTCTGTCATGACGGAAAGTATTCTCTGACTTTCAGTGCGACTGTGTGTGTGTGTTTTCATGCCACTGACAAAGAGCGAAGGTTCAGATTGAACTGGCTAACAGGCAGTGTGACTGTACCTCATACTACACACAGAGTGCTACTCCTAGGAAGATGAGCCTTGTCCGTTCTAGCTATATAAAAAAAGATAATGTTAAAGGCCCTTTCAAACTAGTTTGGAGAAAATGAAATTAAAATATTATTACAACCATATATATACATGTATATATTATTATGTTTTATATTTTCCTGCACATGATCATATCAGTATGGTCAGGTTCATTGGGAAAACATGCAATGCAAAAGATTTGTGGTGTGATTAAGAACTGAAGAAAATGAATTTGAGTTCACTTGGAGGGGAGCTGTGGTTTGTTTGAAATTTTATGGTGTGAAACCAACCGCTGCAAAATGGCAACGTTTTAGTTACTTTTGAAGTGAACTCTAAAGCGAATCTTTATCAACTAACTAGGTATGGAAAGGCCTTAACGTCACATATTTGTTTCTCATGATCAGTCTTCTATAGCCCTTGAAAGCACTGTGACCTGCCCCTGTTGGGCTTATGCCTTATATGCCTCATATCCTTCTTTCCTTACATCCCTTTTTCTCATTCCAGCTGTACTATTGGGAATTCAGATTAGTACAGTTTATCACAACTCTGAAATAAAGAATTAGCTGCAAATGCTTAATTTCGTGTTGTTACCTATATCACCTGAGTAGTCTCCCCCCTCCCCTCTCCTGATGCACTGTCCAGCACACTGTTCATTGTGCCCCCGGTCCGAGGCGTCCACTGGCGTTCTTCAATTATTAAGACTGAGGGTGGGGGGGGGCACTTACATCGCTGCCAAAGCCGCAGTGTGTGAATTGATACCCATGTATGGCTATTCCATCAAGACTGGCACTGGCAATGGAAAATAATGGAAAGTGAGCAACAAATGTCTGAGTGACAGGGCTAGGAAGTTATTTTGTATCGTTTCCAGCAGGTTTCCAATTTGTAATTCTAGTATCGTATTGATAGTCATGTTACATTATATAGAATGTATAGTTGAGAAGTTTTGGAAAAAACGTGTAAAGGATTCAGATGCTATTTATTTATTTGTTATCTGTTATTTATGTTCCCCCATTACATAGTTTTAAAAGGTGACAATGAACATAAAAAATATATATATTTTAAGTATATATTTAGGTATAGGAAAATAAAATATACTAAAAAAAATAAAGTTTAATTCTGAAAGTAAATACATTTCAATTGTAAACCTATGGTCGTGCTTTGCTGAAATGTTCTTGATTTTTGCAGGTTTTAACAGTTTTTGTGGTGTTTAATTAATACATATGTTTTTTATAATTTTTCCAGGTGAAGTTGGAACCACCTGTTGCAGCTCCCTCTCCAGTTATTCCCAGACTTACTCTAAGGGTGGGTGCCGGGCAGGACAAGATGTAAGTAAAACATTGAATACATTGTGGCATGTTGTATGAAGGAATTAATGTGCTTTTCTTGTCAGTACTGCTATCAAAGCACCACAGTCCTATTTCAGATTAAAAATAAAAAAACTTGATAAATGCTGTGAATAATTGCATTACATCTACACTCCTTCACAATAACCTAAACCTATGATTACACAGGATATTTATGTGTGTATTCTAATAGTAAGTGTACAGATACCATGTAAGATTTCTTTGTTTTTAATTACTACACAAAATCAGTTGTATCATTTGTTGGTTTGAAATAGTGTTGGTGGGCATTTTGGCATCTGGTCAATCAAATTAAGAATGAGCACTTGTCCTTTAATGATTCCTAATGCTATTACTTGTATTTTAGCTTACAGTATTGAATGTTTTTATTCCTGAATAATTCCTGTTATCTCTGATACTCGATAACTAATTGAGTTAACTTAAGAGGCTACATAGCTCAACAGATAATTCCTCGTGATATAATCTGTGTTAAGTAATGAGTTACATAATGACTTCTAAAGTTCTCCTTCACATTATAGCAGTTGGTATGTTTTTTTTTTTATTGTTTGTTTTTGTTTTTAAATACACTTCCTAGATATATGCAAATTTATACTTTTGAAGTAAGTGTTTTGTATATGAAAAATGCTTGCACATTGCAGAAAACCCTTTAAAAGTTATATATATATATATATATATATATATATATATATAATAGGGTGAAAGCTACAAAATAGTATGTTTAGGTTGATTTCAGTGGTAATGAACTCTCATAGCCCTTAGCATCCTTTTAATGCCCTATACTTGCAGGTTACACATTGTAATTTCAGCAATCCATAATTGGAAAACAATATAATTTAATCCTTTTTCTTTATTATTATTATTTTTTTTTTTTGCAATATGTATTGTTTAGTAATGTTTTCCATTCACTAGTTCTCAATCTAAAGCTGTAGTACTTTTTGTTCATGTGATTATTTATTTTATAAATCATACCAATAATTGATAAGTTAATCGCAAACATTTATTTTGGCGAGAGTAGTTCTGGCTTTTGTGGTCGTCTGTTAGTCATCATCACGATTATAAAAGTATTTTTTACATTTTATTTTTCATTACTATTAGACTTTATGCTATATCTGATATAATGTGACATCGTTAAATAGCCAATGTCAATTTATAAAGATTGAAAATCGGTTGCCATATTCGCGAAAATTAAAAATACCAAATTCATGACGATGATAAATATTTATGTATTTCTTTTAATCTGTAATTCACCCTGTTTGTTAAAAACATTCTACCTGTAAAGAAAGCTGAACCACTTAGCACGAACCACCCCAGAGGTAAGCCGTTGAGATTGCTGCCAGTATAATGTTTGCACACAACAGTTGAATAATGGGGTCATTAATCTCCTGGTTCGGCCATATTCACACCAGGGCTGCCTGTAACCTTTACTCAGTATGTGTGGTCAGGGCTGGGAGGAATGGCTTGTTTAGAGGTTTGTCAGGTAGCAGGTATGTATTACAGCCAAAGCACCCTGTGACCTGTTTTGTGCAGTAGCCTATTCTATGCACAGAATCGAGTAAATGGAGTCCCGCTGGATGTCCCTCCCACAGCACGTTTTTCATCAATAAGCCCACTGTTTGTGGCACTTAACTCACTGTGACCAAAATCATCCAGTGCTGTAACTTAAGCAGCAAGGGGCTATTATGAGCCGCAGCTGTGGGCGGTGTCAGTTACTCCATTGGAGACCGTCCATTCAACGAGGAAGTCAAGAGGAAAAGCTTGCCATGGAGTGTAAAAGGAGCACAGGGGGGGGGGGGGGGGGTGATTTCTCAGCACTGAAAAGGTGTAAGCCAAAAAGAGAGTGGGGGAGAAAACAAACAGGGAATGTCCATAATGTCCATTTATCTGTAATATTCTGTTGTAAAAGATAAATATAAAAATAAAATCATAAATTTTGTTCTCAAGATTTGCAGAACAAAATAAATAAATACAGCTTATGGATGTTGAAGTGATCCACCACTGCAAACAAAAACAAGACTTAATAATCTTTTATTCTGTTAACTTGATCTAGTTTTTAAAAATATTCATATTGGTGCCGCCTTTACGTGTCACTTCCTGTCTAGGTGTACATCCACTGCAATATTATCTGTAACTTAAATAGTCTCTCTCCTTGTGTGATGAAGAGCTTAATTATAGTGCATTCTTACACCATACACTCCCCCTGTTGCGAGATAAACTGAGCAAAATGATGATAGGGTTTGGCTTTCTCTGCATATTGATAGTTATCAGAAGGCTACCACGTTTGACAAAAATGCCAAATTTAATTTATAATTAAAATTTAAATCTTTTTTTTTTTGGCTAATCACCTGCTTGTCTTGCATTTTTTCCTTTCACCCTGAACCCCACAGCTGACTGAAGAAAAATTAAGCTTAAAGCAGGAAAATTGAAATAGATGCACCATTGTGAATACTAACACTTAAATACTTTGTGTGTGAAAGATTTTTCACTTGAGATAATTAACCTGTTACAGTAATTATTAAAATAAAACGGAAGAAATGCTGTTTATGTGTTTTATAATACCAACATTAAGAGTTTGAGGGACCTTACCTCTTTGTTGCTTAACATTTGTGTGGTCACATTTCAGTCTACTACATTGAGTAATAAGGGTCTTGACGTGACTGAGCTGTTGAATGGATCGCTTTAAAAACTGAGAGAACATAACAATACCAGTCTGATTTTCAAGGCGCAGTTTAGAATACTTTCAGCCCATATTCCCAGTATCTTCAAGCACTAAGGAAGTCAGTAGGAAGCACTTTAATTGTCCAGAGTACTGTGTTTATAAATTGTCTTTGTTCCTCCCAGATGCCACGACATCCACCACCATTTCAGGGAGGAAGTATTATATTCGCTTTAATGTCTTTGTAAGAGCTTTTTATGTTGAGATTTCAAAACACTGTTTCATCAGTTACCAAAATGATGAAAGTAATCAGAGTATTCTCACTGGCTTTTTCATCTTCTGTTTTTTGTTGTTTTTTTCCCTTCCTCTTTCACCCCCAACACCCTTTTTTCTACAGTATGATAGGGGTTCTTGTAATAAATAGTTTTGCATTAAAACAGTTTTCGAATTTCGCACTCTACGCAATAATTCGCAAAAGTTTCCTGGCCTTAGTCTGCTACTGCTGTTGACACTTATTTCAGATTTTTTTTTAAACATATACAAAACAATATATTTGTATTAAGTATCTTTGGAGTGCTGAGCATAAAATGTTAAATCCGTACACTGGCGAGTCTGTAAAGGAAGTATTTGGAAATGTGGCTGCACTAACCTTTAACCAAGAAGGTCACAGGTTCATATCCTGAACAGAATGGCCTTCCCTGGACATGTTCTTATCTTTCACAACCTGACCGTTTGTCAGTGGGTGGCTCTGTACTGTCGGGGGTGCTGTCCTTCAGATAAGACGTTAAAAATGAGGCTCTGTCTCCTGTGCAGCTCATCCAGTGACACTTGTCAAGAAGGTCAGCCCTGTTGAGCACTGTGGCCTGACCAGATTACCCTGCACACAATTTATTAGAGGTGCAAATCACAGCAGCCCGGGTTTTTGTTACAGACATGACAAAGCTTATTCTGTTTATCCTATAATTTGGCAGTTGGTACCGTTACCACTACAGGCATCTTTCTGTGTGGAGTTTGTATAGATAAATGTATATTGTGGAAATATTTATATTTGTATAAAAACTATACGATTTGTTTTTTGTCGTCGTCCCCAAGACATTTCATGTTATAACAGATTAAAGGATCACTGGCAGTTTTGTTGACAGTAGCTTAAGATATAATTAATTGTTCCCTCCGTTGATTTCAGGTCAAGTTTGGTGCAAAATTATATCTGGTTTGAATTGATCACAAGCCGACCATCTATTCTTGAAATGGAGATATTTATAGACACACTTGTTTAAAAAGTATATTCAGATCCGTTTATCTTTATTTCATTTGCATTCTGATCACAAAACAATATTACTCTCTAGAAGCAAAATAGGGTGTAGAATATTGCCAAACGTGTTATTAATTAAATCCGTGTACTCTGGGTTATTTCAATTTAGTTGTTCGCTATTCAGTGCTTCTGTTTTTAAATCTGCTAAGTCTTAGTATTCACTGCTATATATTCGCCTTGAATCACGGCTTACATAACACCCTTGAAACAAAAAGAGTTCCTGGCAGGGTTGAAGACACACTTATTTTATTACTCTCCTCTCCTTTCTGTCCTGTAGTGTCATCAGCAAAGTCGTCTCAACTCCAGAGGCTAAGGCTCCAGCCCCCAAGACCCCTGTGCAAAAAACCACTCCTGTCAGCCACCCCAGGACACCCCCCCCAGCCCCTGTCCTGGCTCCAGCTCCTATTCATACAGCACCCCCACCTGTACCAACGCCTCAGCCGCCCCCTCCTCCACTGCCGGCAGCTGCCTCCCCGGCCCCGGTGCCACCCCCGTCCCCAGCAGTGCCTGCAGCCGGCTCCTCCAAAACACCTGTCCGCAGCGTGGTGACAGAAACCGTCAGTACCTACGTGGTGAGTATCACTGCCGCCAGGGACATTAGCGCACTTGTCATCGTTCCACTTTCCGCACTTCAGAGTGTCCCATGAATACTCCTGTTCCCGTGATTGTGTGGAGGCCCAGGTGTGCAGCTCGCTTCAATACAATCTTATATATTTTTTCAAACATACAGAATATACACGGAGTGCCCGTGAGCTCCCAGAAAGTTTAGTGGTGCATTACCTTTGGCATTTCATTGTGCCCTTATTCCACTGTAGCAATATTGAATTAAGTTTATAGAAAAGAAATCCAGAAATAAACATTAATTAATAGTCCCACAGGCATGCCTTCTGGATCGTTTTGGCATCTAAAACTAATTACCTAATGTGCAGCAATGGAAAAGTTACAAAGTAACAAGACTTTCTAGATCTTATCAGGAGGGGCTATAAAATGAAGCTGCTGTTGTTCTGTGGAGGTTAATAGTCTGCTTGTGGTGCACAATAAGTTAGCCATGTTAACCCTTTCCCTGTATTCAAAAGCTCCTAGTTAATACTGTAAGGAGCTCCTGCTTTTATCTTGTAAGAGTATCTGATCATGAGCCAGATTTGGACATGAGATGCTGCTTTTCTATTGAAGAAATTATAATGCAAACTTCTAAGCAAAAAATGAAAATTCACCAGCTTAACCTTGAACAATTTGAGAATTTGAGATGTTTCACATGCTGTTAAAGGAACTGTAAATGAACAGTTCTGCACACATGTAAACTATGCAACCTTCTATTGTTTTTTTACAATTTTTATTTTTCAGTTTTTTTGAACTGAACCATTAATTTAAAGAAGTTTTCTGTCTGAAAGGTGTACAGTTCTTGCTAAGGGTTATATTTCAGGGGATATTACCTGTCTAAAGATGGAGATAAGATAGACAGCAACGAAAAATCCCCTTCATTTCCTCTGAAAACTTCAATGATTGGTACAATGAAAGCCAAACTAGCCTTGAAATAGACACACATCGCAGTAGTTTCTGTTGTTTCTGTTTTATAGTGATTTGTTTAGGGCACTGCAAGTGAAATGCATTGGTACATTCAATGAAACTGTACACCTCATATGTTTTGGTCTTTTCACTTGACTGTGGGTAATATTATTATTATTACACAAGATCTAACCTTACATGCTGTAAAAATGTGACACTGAATGTGCTTACCTACATGCTTTTAAATTAAGCATCCAACTGTAGATGAAAGTTCTGACTTTTTTTGCAGAAATTAGTGTGTGTCAGGCTTTGTCTCTTTATAACACAGAACTGTATAATGAGAATTTTGTCATGTAATATGCCTTCATTTATCTGATGATGTTAATTTTCTCATTAGCTGCAAACCTTTGTCTAAACTAAACCTAACAACACAAAGGATGCTGTCACTGTACATCTCGGTTTCATTATGAAACTTAATGTTTTATTTGCAGGGTTTAGTGCCGTGCACATAGTTAAAATTTCAGCAGTGGGACAGCAGCAAAGGTATATTTCAACTGGAATATGCATTTAAATTACACAAAATAGTTGTAGGCCTTTCCCAATTTCTTGGCAGCAAAGCTGAAGAGTGATGTTTGAGCTCATTGTGGTTCTTGTTTTTGTCGTGGTTTCTCATTGAAAGATTCGAGACGAGTGGGGAAATCAAATCTGGATCTGTCCTGGCTGTAATAAACCCGATGATGGCAGTCCTATGATTGGCTGTGATGACTGCGATGACTGGTATCACTGGTAAGTAGTCGTCAGTGTTTCTCGGCAGATTAAATCTGATTGTTTCCAAAAATAAGATTTGTCATTTACCTTTTGAAAAGGTCTATTCAGCTTCTAGACCTTCTCGTTCTGAAAATAGTGAGGTTAGCTAATGCTACAGTACAGTAGTGTAGTCTATAGTTAAAGGAATTAAAGCATTATATTTATATTTAATGTGTAATTACTGGAAACACAAAACAGATTAATAAACAACTGGTCAGGCATTCTGTAGATAAGATACGGGACACCAGTGTTTATGATAGTCTGAAAGATTCATTGATAAAGAGGTTTCTCATCACATGTCTGTCACAGAGAAAGTATCTTCATATTTTCTGCCAAACTAGTCTTACTTTTTAGTGGAACCTTGATTTCAAACAGGTCAGCTTCTGCAGCTGTTTTTAATTAAAAAATTATCCTTTGGTGCTCTTTTCACAGAGTATGCAATTGAACTTTGCTGTACTCGAGTGTATTATTGGTTACACTTTACCATTAGACCAGACTCTGTGGAAATATGGCTTAAGTCATCTTAAGCTGCAAACCCCTCATCTCATTGTTTTCTTTGTGGTGTTCTGGAGCACCGCATCTGTTACTGTGAGGACATTCCTTGGTCGGAAACTAGATGAACATCATTTATGTGTGCAACTTTTACTTTTCACCTAATTCAAGATGTTCTTAAAAAGGTTCAGGTAAATTAAAGTACCCCTAGTTAGCTAATTGTACAGTTTAATTTTAAAGCCCTTGCAAGCAAACAATCCACACACTTCCACTTGGCCTCAAAGCTGGCACAGACTCCAGAATTCGCTCTTAGCTAGTTGTATGAAGAAGAGTTTCAAATCTTGGTATTGGTCAAATGACATAAATGAACCCCCCACCCCCCTCAAAAAATGAATAAATAATTAATATCGTAGAACCCAAACAAATCTCGGAAACTTCTTCAACTCGGACAGAATGGAGCTGCCGCTTCAAAATGTCCTTTACCTCCAACACAACACTGCACAGTGTGAGAGTCACCTTCCCTGAAGGTTAATGCAGTCCCAACACAAGTGCCTGGAGCCACAGTGCTGGAACAACCTCACAAGCTGACTAGGTTGCGCATAGCGAGCGAGTGAGCCAACACTGATCCGCAGACTAGACGAACACTCAAAGGAACATATTTTTTAAAGCTACCTTTACCCCATCAGTAAGTTTGTCAAAATCCTGATTTAAATTAAGAATCACACTTAACCAAACGATTATGGGCAAGGAAGTCTAGAGCATGTTTATCAATGGTGCCTATATGTGCAGGAGTATTGCCTTCATCTTCATCACACTTCATCTTCTCTGGCTAAAGCAATTTTAAGTGATTTAAGTGATTTATTGTTTTGATGCAGAGTATAAAGCTAATTGTTACCAACATTTAAAACACATATGATTATTATATGTGGAGTTTGCAGAAAATAGCTTTACTTTTCCGTGTAGTTTTTATTTTTAAATTTGAGGCAGGAGTTGTAATTTTCTTAATACAATAAATTACATTTTTGATTTAGTTTTTTTCCTTTGACGTAATCCACTTACACAAACGGCAAATTCACTGTTTACACCACAGACTTAGAAAGAATGTTATGAAAACAAGAGAGAAACCGCTAAACCAGCCTTTGTTTAAAATTGGGATCAGTTTGACTCGTGTTGGGTTCGCACTGACTGCTGTTGCCCTCTTGAATGAGGAATTGTACAGACAAGTGGCATGCATGGGCAGCACGATTGCTCTTCATGGTGTACAGATGGCTGGTCCTGGAATTCTAATAGAGGACAGTTTTTCTGTGGCAGCACATTTTTTTTAACTAGATAATGCCTTTCATTTATTATTTTGGTCTTTGGTTGTACGCTTGATTGGCAGCAAGACAACTTTGGTTATTTCTTTCTCTTCAGGCCTTGCGTTGGGATCACAGCAGCCCCACCAGAAGAAGTTCAATGGTATTGTACTAAATGTGCCAACAAGAAGAAGGACAAAAAACACAAGAAGAGGAAGCATAAAGTGCATTGAAACAAACAATGTGTTTGTACATCTCTGAGCCACTCAAGACCCACCCTACCTATTGTTTTCCCTGACTGCAAAAATAATGTTGATGATTGGTTTGTTTGGAGGAGGGGGGATTTCTAACTTCGGATGCTGCAGAACATCCATGCTTTAGTTCCGCTTTGTTTTGTCCTGGAATAGTCCCTACCATGTCACAAGATCATTTGAAAATACATCTATTTTTCTAAAGCAGTACAGTATTGATAAAACGGTGCTCAAACCTGCGTCAGGTATGTTGTCTTATGCCACTCATAGAATTATTGCATGACCAGCTGACTATATAACTCCTTACATTTTCAATAATTTAACATGACCGTTCGCTTTCATATGCTGTGAGAATGCAATCGCGATGGTTATTTTAGGGTGGCATTGTGAGACAACCCTCACCTCCACTGTATGTGAAAGCAATGTGGAGAATACTACCTCCACAGGAAAGTGGTTTGATTTATGTAAAAAAAATTATAATAAAACAAATTGCTCCAGTTCATTACTCCAGTGACGCAAATAGATCTCATCAAGGAGCCATTGTTCCCACAGAGCCCACCTCACAGTTGTTTTTGTTAGATTATATTATTAAGACCCACAAATCATCAACCTTGGAAGAAACCTACTAAAACTTTAAAGGATAGCATACGTTTTCTTAATCAATATTTTTCTGCAACATGCCATGAGAGAAATGCAATCTGTATATGTGTATGTATATTAATTCATGTGTGTATATATATGTACATATAAACTCCCAAACAGTGTGTCCAGTTCCTTTTGATTTTCAGTTACTTCCCCAGATATCATTTTTAACTTCAAGGATTTTGTGTAATTATTGTATATTTTTTAAAATGAAAGTTTGTATCTCTTTATTTTTCTCTATTTCAATTGTCCCTATTGTAGTTGTGCTTGTAATATATTTTATTTGCTTGACTTTTCCTATTAAAGATGAAATGCTACTACTCCCAGTACAGTAACTGCTTGTAATTCTCATTATCATTGAAACTTCAGAAAAACTTCA
Organism: Amia ocellicauda; assembly: GCF_036373705.1. Taxonomy (NCBI): domain Eukaryota; kingdom Metazoa; phylum Chordata; class Actinopteri; order Amiiformes; family Amiidae; genus Amia; species Amia ocellicauda. The sequence goes on along the minus strand of NC_089854.1, from coordinate 37,705,295 downwards.
TAAAAAAATCTGTACTGCATTTTCCCTTTTTAAATGTTCTTTCTTTGAGTTTATTATGATTGTAAGTAAAATTTTATGTTTTCTTCAGTGAATGCAATTACATTTTATATGATTTGTGCAGGGTCAATATGTATAAGACTATTTAGTTACAGCCCGTGCTAATCTTGTAAAATATTTTTTGCTGTTTAATTTTATTTTATTTCCAGTTTGGTTGATGGAATAAAAACTGTAAAACTGATTTTTAAAAACCAAATGTTAAAAGCTGTAATTGCTTTAAGTTTCATAACCTTTAAAAGAGTTTTGTCGGTTGTTGCACTTCCGGTGTTTGGAAGCGGTCATCAATTAAATTCATCATTCACAACTATGAAAACAAAACTACCAATTAAAAAAGCACATGGTCATACTCTTTATAGTAGCACACACACAAAAAACACAAAAAATGTAGGCTTATGGGGAGGTTGGTAAAATGTTTTCTTTATGTTGGTACATGTGTCTGATCTCTGTACAGTCTGCTTATTGGACAGCCATTCCAGCTGCTAGAGAGAAAAAGTTGTAGCTTCAACCATCTTTATTTTCAGAAGAACAGTGGCTATTGCATTAGATTGTCACTTCAAGATTGGTTCTGGGTCTGGAATAAATGTATTTGAGGAGTGTTATATAAAACACAAAATGATGGGGGGGTCATACACACACAATAGCCAAGCTTTTGGTGTAAACCTCCAAAAAGCATTGTTAAAGGCAGTGAACTCTTTCTTTGCCCCTCATGTTAATCCTTGCTTTCCAACAATGGTGCCTAGGAAGTTCCAACTTAAAAAAGCAGACGGCTGAAATATGTCACACACAAATACTACAAAGAGCCGCCCATCGACAATCTACTTGAGTATTTTCTCTTTTTCCTGCATCAGTGGTTATGTTTTGAGAAGAAAGCCTTAAAATGTGCAACAATGAAAGTATTTAGCAAAGAAATGATGTCTAATCCACTTCCTGTTGCTGAAGGAAGCGATACCCTGCTTCCTTGGTGTCCAAGGAAGAAGAGCAGAAAACAAAGCAGCCCGGTGAGACAGGAGATGAGATGAGAAGAGATGATGTTGCAGGAGAGGTAATTGGGTCAAGCGGGATCTCAAAAGAAGGGAATATCAAATCAATCAAAAATAAGGAAAAAAGCTGACCTCCCCCCCACAACACAAAGATCAAACAACAATCTAACTAATTCACTAAGCTGAATCATCTTATCAAAACCATATTGGATTTGTAATCTGAAAGTCGATAGTTTATATCCATATTTACAGAAAATATTACAGGTATGTCTCAAGCGAAAGATTATACTACAATACTCTGCTAGCGTTGAGATGTTTTAATGGAACCAGCGCTTCAATAATCAAGCAGACAAAATGAATTCAGACGTATACTATGGGTGCAGGTTTGTGATTTTAACGTGAGCTGATAAGGCAGAGCCATTTAAGCACCTTACGGATATACACTATATTCTCAATTCTCAACGTTCTCGCCACGTGTTTCCATCAACTGCTTTTGTTCTCCAGATCCCTGTTTGTGTCTCCCCATTTTTCTTTCTTTACAGCACCGTAGGACCACTGAAAGACCGAAAGGAGATCTGTAAAAAGAGCAGGAGCATATTCAGCTTGTCCTTTATAAAATCCTGATTTTGTTCTGCTCTGACTGAGTGTTCTGTCAGTCTGAATGTAGTCTGAGTTTAAGGCTTCTGCCTCTCTGCCGCCTCATACATCACTGACCTTGGGCGACCTGCAATAGTGCTTGACGTACTGCATGTGCAACTGGCAACTAAACTGTCTTCTTCAACACTAATCACTCTCTTCTTTAGAGAGACGAATGCAAAGGGACCAGAACCGCTAACTTTGCGGGCTCTCGGCAGTGCAGCTGTCTTTTCCACATCCAGAACAGCAATATAGCAGTATAATCCTATTTAGACTTGCTGAAAAACGGTAAGGCTCAATTTTATGTGGTCAACATGAAAAAGTAGTTCAAAATAGTTGAGCTCTCCTAATAATGGGTTTCATTAATAGATAATAGAGGGAGGGTCATTTTAGAAAGCTTAATTTAAATCATTTGAGTTTTAATAATGTCAACACGTTACAGAATTAAAGAATGGTCAACAACTTTTCCTAGAGCACACTTCCGTTGTATTGCATTGCTTCCCAGGCTGTCACCAGGCGGACCCACTACATTGCCTTCTTCACCACTAAATTGGCCGACTCAATCCCAATAAATCCCTTTCTCACTGATATTATTATCTCATAAAGGAGGCTAGGGAGGAAATTGGGATGATGCATGCCGATAAGGGATAAAACAAATATTTTCTTTCCTTTCATATTCCTGATACAGAACTGCAAGTAAATCCTTCCAAAGACCCATGCGTATGCATTCCAAAGCAGGGTTGACATATAGTTCTATCTTTTTTAGGTTTTATGTTCTTTCAAAAATGTATCCCACCAAGCCCGCCTGGCATTCGGGTTTGTGTCAGTAGAATTGCATGTTCGCCAGACCGGTCAGAAGGGGGATTAAAAACACACAAAGATTGTGTTTTAAAAGTGCTCATAAACGTATTTTTGTCCGCAGAATGCAACTGATAATATCTCTTTGATAATGCTCTCTCATTAAATCAAGACATTTAAATATGTTCCTGCTTTAAGGACCTTAAATTCCTGCTCCTAAATGTTGCCTGTACGACTCAAAAACATTTGGTGCTATTCTATCATGTACCCTAAGATTTGCCACAACATCAGTTTAGTCGGGAGTGAGTTAAGGTAGATTCTTAAGCAACAGATAAGAGAAAATGAAAAGGAAAGAGATTGTTCAAAGACGGCAGTGAACAAACAGTAGGTTACACATTTCTGTCATATGAAGACAATTATAAGTAATCCCTTCCACATGAAATGAGGGACAGGTTGCATTTAATTAGAAGATTGTGTTCAAAGGAGAAAGATATCCATTAAACTCATGGGCCAAAAGTTTCAGCAGTTTTACCCTTTGATTGAACGAAAATACAAGTGTGCTTTTAAACTCCGCTGTAGAACATATTCGGTAATAATTTGCAGTTAAATGTGCTACATAACAGTTCACAAGATGACATCCATTCTACTCTAAGGCCTTCCCTGCCATTAAAAAATGATGTTTTTAACACGTGTAGGTCTAGGTTCTACTGTGGGCTTATTCTGGTGAGACTTTATAGAAGATTGTGAGCGTTTTATGGCCCTGATCCCAACCCTTCAAGGCCTATAATTTGAAAGATCAATTGGGTATGAACTAAAAATCTGAAAGAATCTAGCTGTCATAAGGCCCATTACCAAATAAACATTGGCACGAAACTAACATTTTATTTTTCCATTGTTTAGTTTTTTGTATCATTATTTGCTTGTTACATATCCTATTCTACAAGTATTGTGTGATGCTCTGTTTTTTGTTATGGCTGCCATTGTTTTCCAAGCCTACCAAGGCTATGTGGTCTAATCCAAAAGTCTCACACTGCTATAAGATGGATGCTTCAGATATTTCACTGACATTACTGCAGGTATAGGTACACCATGAATATCTTATTATTATACAGGAGAGATTAGCATTTTCATCTCATCATGAGCAGACTGACACCACCGAACTCCGCTCTGCAGAGCTTCTGGCTATGTTTAATGTGCTCGGTGTGCAGAACAGGAGGCAGATGTGGACTTTACACATTTGTGCAGACTCAAACAACGAGGAAATGGGGGTGGGGGGTCTGTTTAAAAAATGAGAAACTAGTTGAATCAATGAAAATTAATTAACTAATTAAGTAATTAAGACCATCCACAGTGGATAAAAAAATGAAAGATATACACTCACCTAAAGGATTATAAGGAACACCATACTAATACTGTGTTTGACCCCCTTTCGCCTTCAGAACTGCCTTAATTCTACGTGGCATTGATTCAACAAGGTGCTGAAAGCATTCTTTAGAAATGTTGGCCCATATTGATAGGATAGCATCTTGCAGTTGATGGAGATTTGTGGGATGCACATCCAGGGCACGAAGCTCCCGTTCCACCACATCCCAAAGATGCTCTATTGGGTTGAGATCTGGTGACTGTGGGGGCCAGTTTAGTACAGTGAACTCATTGTCATGTTCAAGAAACCAATTTGAAATGATTCGACCTTTGTGACATGGTGCATTATCCTGCTGGAAGTAGCCATCAGAGGATGGGTACATGGTGGTCATAAAGGGATGGACATGGTCAGAAACAATGCTCAGGTAGGCCGTGGCATTTAAACGATGCCCAATTGGCACTAAGGGGCCTAAAGTGTGCCAAGAAAACATCCCCCACACCATTACACCACCACCACCAGCCTGCACAGTGGTAACAAGGCATGATGGATCCATGTTCTCATTCTGTTTACGCCAAATTCTGACTCTACCATCTGAATGTCTCAACAGAAATCGAGACTCATCAGACCAGGCAACATTTTTCCAGTCTTCAACTGTCCAATTTTGGTGAGCTTGTGCAAATTGTAGCCTCTTTTTCCTATTTGTAGTGGAGATGAGTGGTACCCGGTGGGGTCTTCTGCTGTTGTAGCCCATCTGCCTCAAGGTTGTACGTGTTGTGGCTTCACAAATGCTTTGCTGCATACCTCGGTTGCAACGAGTGGTTATTTCAGTCAAAGTTGCTCTTCTATCAGCTTGAATCAGTCGGCCCATTCTCCTCTGACCTCTAGCATCAACAAGGCATTTTCGCCCACAGGACTGCCGCATACTGGATGTTTTTCCCTTTTCACACCATTCTTTGTAAACCCTCGAAATGGTTGTGCGTGAAAATCCCAGTAACTGAGCAGATTGTGAAATACTCAGACCGGCCCGTCTGGCACCAACAACCATGCCACGCTCAAAATTGCTTAAATCACCTTTCTTTCCCATTCAGACATTCAGTTTGGAGTTCAGGAGATTGTCTTGACCAGGACCACACCCCTAAATGCATTGAAGCAACTGCCATGTGATTGGTTGGTTAGATATTTGCATTAATGAGAAATTGAACAGGTGTCCCTAATAATCCTTTAGGTTAGTGTATGTAATGTTACAGCTCAACAACAACCTATGGTAAGTATAAATGCAAAATAAATTTTGTTTATTCATTTATACACTCATAAGCGTATTCATTTATAATTTCAAGTTGCTATGTTTTAGTGGAAGATCTTAATTTGATTAATTAAACATGTGCAAGAAAATGATTTGGTTAAACGATGTAATGTTAAATCTGTCTGAGTTTTTACCATTGATGGGGTGAAGCTAGTGCAGCCCTGGATTATAGCATGATTAAGAACATAAGAACATGAGAACATAAGAAAAATTACAAACGAGAGGAGGCCATTTGACCCACTGTGCTTGTTTGGTGTCCATTAATAACTGAGTGATCCAAGGATCCTATCCAGTCTGATTTTAAATGATCCCAAATTTTCAGCTTCAACCACATCGCTGGGGAGTTTGTTCCAGATTGTGAAGAAGTGTCTCCTGTTTTCCGTCTTGAATGCCTTGAAGCCCAATTTCCATTTGTGTACCCAGGTCCGTGTGTCCCTGCAGATCTGGAAAAGCTCCTCTGGTTTGATTGCAACCGACCTGCCTATTACAGATTCCAAACCCACTTCTTTATGTGGGCTTCCCATAGGTAGACTGAAGAGGCCTCTGGCAAAAAACAGCGTTGAGGTGTGTCATTGAGTGACACATTTGGAATTTGCCAGTAACTTGTGGGCTGATATTTTTATTTAATTCCTGGTTTAGATTACAGGAGCGAGAACAATACTGACACATTGCGAGTACTTTATATCTGAGAAGAACAATAAAATGTCAAAATGGGACAGAAAAGAAAACACATAGAGACCAGTAAGTTATACCTTTATATCAAAAATATGTGTACCATTGTAGCCATTCTTACCACTACAGTTGTGTCTGCGATTCAAATGAGATTACAACACAGTACAATAATAAAGAAAAAAATAAGTAGACATTCATTTGATATAACTAACTTTAAGTAGGCCTCAAAAGCGCTTTTGCTGTGAAGTAACATATCTGTTTTTGTATTGAATAATTAAATGAGATAACGCCAACAAAACCCTTTCAGCTTCTTATTATATTTCAGTTACACATTTTACAGTTTATTCACTTTGTGAAACATACAAAGTATTTGTAGATGATTATGAAGTAATTATTTTTTATTTTTACTGTTTTCTTACTTAAAGATATATATGTTATAGTAAAATAATTATGTGAATTAGAAATTGTCACCAAAAACATATTCCAATGAATCTAGTAGACTATGGTTTATAATATTTAATAGTTTGAAAGCAGGTTTTGAAAATGTAGTATTAGCTACATATGGGTGGTAAAATTTGTACTAAGCACACAGTAATACACTCAGGGGCACTGAGTCTATGGTAAATACTGGCCTATTTCATATACAGAGGATAAGTCAACATCCAGCGTAAAATGTATATAGTATCTATAATCTGTCCTATTTCTATAATACCATTATATCTCATTCATGAAAAGTGAAACTGTCCCTTTCAAAGTTCAAAGTTCACTTCCAGTGTGTATTTATTTTTGTGAGGCAGACATTTCTTCATTTTCCAAAGTTACAAACCCTTGAAAACCTCACTAGCATTTACAAGCAGGCTTAAAAACATGTAATTATGATATATCATTCTAGGAGACATAATTCAAATAGTTTCTATTGCAACTATAAATCGTAATTTAATTAAGTGTTTTAGTGTGAATTATGCAACGAATTAGAATCAAAGCGGTCTATTATTTGCGAATCGAGATGTGCTAAGTGCAGAGACAAATACAGTGGAATCGCATGGTTATACACTTTAATGTGAGCTTTAAATTAGAAAAATATATTACTGTTCGTATTAATCTTATTTAATGTCTTTTTTTTAAGTGGATCAGTCAAGAAGCTTTAGATGTATCGTGTGTTCTTGATCCTGTGCCAGGCAACATTAACAAAGTTCAAAGTGGCTTCCTCCTCTATGGATAGATGTCTGACAATGCTGTTTTGGCACTCACTCTTAAATAGGTGTGATTTTCTTTCTTCTATTAAGCTCATTGTGAAATCACAATGTGTTTTTATTTCTTTTTTTTTGTCTTATTCCATTAAAATTACAAGACAGCTGTTTATTTTTCTAAGCATTGGATATACTGTTTTAAAAAGGAAAACATGAACACTTGATCTGTACAATGACCCTGCATTTGAAAGCACTAATGCAATTTTTCAGATGTTGTTTCTTGACCAGAAATATTATTCATTAATCTCAGCTTATTAATTTATCAACTATGTTTTCAAAGTTTGTGGCTGAAATGAGGGAAGACAGAAGGCCGATTGGCAGTCAAACATCACTGACCAATAAGTGTTGCTTCAGGAAAAGGTATGTACCCGTGAAGTACTGAAGAACATTGTTTCAAATGATGGGTGTGAATGTGTCCAACAACAACTGCATATATATATATATATATATATATCTATATATCTATATATCTATATATATATATATATATATATATATATACACTCACCTAAAGGATTATTAGGAACGCCTGTTCAATTTCTCATTAATGCAAATATCTAACCAACCAATCACATGGCAGTTGCTTCAATGCATTTAGGGGTGTGGTCCTGGTCAAGACAATCTCCTGAACTCCAAACTGAATGTCTGAATGGGAAAGAAAGGTGATTTAAGCAATTTTCAGCGTGGCATGGTTGTTGGTGCCAGACGGGCCGGTCTGAGTATTTCACAATCTGCTCAGTTACTGGGATTTTCACGCACAACCATTTCTAGGGTTTACAAAGAATGGTGTGAAAAGGGAAAAACATCCAGTATGCGGCAGTCCTGTGGGCGAAAATGCCTTGTTGATGCTAGAGGTCAGAGGAGAATGGGCCGACTCATTCAAGCTGATAGAAGAGCAACTTTGACTGAAATAACCACTCGTTACAACCGAGGTATGCAGCAAAGCATTTGTGAAGCCACAACACGTACAACCTTGAGGCGGATGGGCTACAACAGCAGAAGACCCCAGCGGGTACCACTCATCTCCACTACAAATAGGAAAAAGAGGCTACAATTTGCACAAGCTCACCAAAATTGGACAGTTGAAGACTGGAAAAATGTTGCCTGGTCTGATGAGTCTCGATTTCTGTTGAGACATTCAGATGGTAGAGTCAGAATTTGGCGTAAACAGAATGAGAACATGGATCCATCATGCCTTGTTACCACTGTGCAGGCTGGTGGTGGTGGTGTAATGGTGTGGGGGATGTTTTCTTGGCACACTTTAGGCCCCTTAGTGCCAATTGGGCATCGTTTAAATGCCACGGCCTACCTGAGCATTGTTTCTGACCATGTCCATCCCTTTATGACCACCATGTACCCATCCTCTGATGGCTACTTCCAGCAGGATAATGCACCATGTCACAAAGGTCCAATCATTTCAAATTGGTTTCATGAACATGACAATGAGTTCACTGTACTAAACTGGCCCCCACAGTCACCAGATCTCAACCCAATAGAGCATCTTTGGGATGTGGTGGAACGGGAGCTTCGTGCCCTGGATGTGCATCCCACAAATCTCCATCAACTGCAAGATGCTATCCTATCAATATGGGCCAACATTTCTAAAGAATGCTTTCAGCACCTTGTTGAATCAATGCCACGTAGAATTAAGGCAGTTCTGAAGGCCGAAAGGGGGTCAAACACAGTATTAGTATGGTGTTCCTAATAATCCTTTAGGTGAGTGTATATTTGTCTATATCTGGAGCAAGGAGATCTCATGAGAGACACTAATCCCTTTCACTGTGTGAGTAGATTTGTAGTGGGCGGAGCTTCATCAGTATTGTTGTTTCAACCCTATTTGTCTGCCTTGTCATTTGTTAAAAGACTACCTTGTCCTTGATTGATAATCATCGTCAGCGTCATCATCATCATCATCTCTTTCCCAAACCGTTTCAAGTGTCTCCAAATGACTTATTTGCAATATAATATCTGTGACTGTTCGGCTCCTCTATGGACGACACGGCCAGAGGCACATGCAGGGGAGGGTGTGGGCCTTGTTTATTGGGGTACCGGAGTCAAGAGGCCTGCAGGGGGGCAATTTGTTGTCCTTTGGAAGATAAACACATTTAACATATGTGTAAATATGTAAATATATATTTTATTTGGAAAAAAGTTTGATTTTGTTTTCTGTAGTTGTGTGTGATTCGTCTTAAAATCCCAAAATGTGCTTCTTTATTGTATTTATATTACAACTTCTAATTCAAATATACTGTTTATTATTGTGAGAGAAGCCAATTAACAGGAATTTCTGAGGATTTCTTTTAAGATATAGATATATTTTTGAACAAAAAATGTAAGAAACCGTAGCAACTGCATATTAAACATGTACATTTCAATTGACTTAGGGAAAATAAATTCCTTTCAAGTAAATTATATGGCATGTCTACATTTATGAGCAAGAAGCAATCTTCTTCTTCTAATTATTATTATTATTATTATTATTATTATTAATAATAATAATAATAATAATATCATAAAATATTACTGAGAATGTGAAATGAACATTTTAATTATTTTCATTTGAAAAATGCTGCTCCCCCTGCTGGAGAGCCGTCGTTTTGCATTTGTATTTATTTATTTATTAATCTTATAAGTGGAACGAGTATCATGGACATTTAACTTATATATTATTATTATTTTCTATGTATTTTTAAAATAAATAATGCTATATTTAGAAAATGTAATCTATTTTAATGTGTCAATGTTAAAGTGGAGCAATGGCATTCTTAAGTACAGATTTGAGAATCATTTTTTGTAAGTAGGTTCAATGCTTAACAGCTTTTATAGTTATTACGGATTAAAGTCAAATATCTTGTTTCGCAGTTATGGAAACTGGGGAGGTACCTGTGAAACGGAATAATAACATCAATAACAATAATGCAGCAGCAAGTACAGCGATACATCTTTGCCAAGTTCAAGCCACAGAGATATGGCACATTGATAGGAGGGTAGTATTGATCCTGATGAAAAACTAAAGACTAAATAAGCATAACCAAACGGTCGAGAATTAATCAGAAATATTGTGTAGCATCTGATGTAGTTATTTTTAAACCGTTTAGCACTGTATTTGTATTCTTTGCACTGTACTCCTTTTTTGGTAGTAGTGTATTTATGTGTTGAAAGTAGCTTATATTAAAAAATAAAAAAAATAAAAAAACATCCTACCAAGTATTCATAATGTATTCAAAATGTAGCTTTACTAATACTTACCGTGCAAACCGTTATTCTGGAATCAGGCACAGACTCAAACACACATATTTATATATCGTGTTGTAAAATGAGATTACTATCAGTCAAGAAAATGTATCAAAGCAACCCTCAGTTTATCTATAGGCAGCTAAACAAAGGTATCTCGCTTCTGTTTTATCTGCTTGTTAACAAAACACTATCTGGTTGTACTAAACACTATAGCATTTACTATACAAGGGTTCTTTATCTACGGAGATATATGGAGATCTGCCAATTAGTAACGCATTTACAATATAAGTATGTCTTAGATATTTGTATTTAATTATTGATTCATCTGTATTCATTTAAACACATTTTCACATTTCACGGTGTTAAGCTAGCGAAATCCGTATCTTATAATAAAAAATGCAAAATGTATATGTAAATGATTAGTCTGTTAGTGAAATTGACTACTTCTCTATCTATTAATTTAAAACGCTCAAAGTAAAAATCTATAAAATATAAGTGGATCATTTCCAGTAGAATGTTTACATATACATGTAATTGGATACAAAATTAATAGTTAAGTAAAATAATAATAATAATAATAATAATAATAATAATAATAATAATTGTTTCTTCAAGGAATCTGTTTTGAAAATGCGTTTCTGCACTCTTTCTCGCATCACCAGAAATTGCATTTTAAAGCTGTCAAGTTTAGTAAGTTGAAGCGCACCTCACTTCATGATAAATGGCTGTGATATGAGGAGCCGTGGGTCAGCCGTCGGTGTGTCTTTTCTCTTTTGAAATCATATGCTTTCAAAGGCCATTAGTAATCTGATGTGTATTTGGCAAAAGAAAAATTAAATCACAAATCAATTGAAAACGTGCTCCGCTGAAGCGCCGTCTCCGACAGCACTATATTCAAGGCTTGTTTGTATAATCAATAAATCCTGAAGGAAATTAGAATTTAATTAAATTACCCTAATAGGCATCTTAAAAACTTTCAAAGGAAAGGTGTTTTATTGAGATACTATGTAACCAAAGGCATGTCAGCATTATCTGTTTTGACAATGCGGTTCTCTCGATTTTTTTATCCATGCTTTTTTTTTTCTTTGTTTTTTTCCGCTTCTTAAGAAAGTTTGTCTATATAATACAATTATAATAATAAAAAAGTGAATTCTGTGTAGCTCACAGTGTAGTTTATTTGGATAGTACGGAAAAATTGTATAACTGTAGGTTATCCCATGAAAGATCACTAAGTGTACTTTGAAAAAGTCAGAGAAAATGGCTAAAGGCTAAATCCCAGACATGGGGAAAGTATAGGTTTCATTTTCTATATAAAAAAAGGATTCAAATGGACAGGTGACACTGTTGGCCAGGACACCACATTTAAATCAAGTGTCGTTTATTGGACAGATAAATAACAAATATTGTCTGGTTCATTAAAATAACGATAATAATAAAATAATGATTAACAATTATGCTTAAACGTATCCATGTATAAATGCATGTATGTATGTATATATGTTTGTGTGTGTCTGGCATTTTGTTCCTAATTGCAATCCGATAAACAAGAATAGAGATCAATTTTAGAATAAGCTTTCTCGGCCATGACGATTTTAAGAGTATATATTTTGTGGTAAGTGTAGTCTTTTGATTTAAAGTTTAGACGTTTGAACACCACCACAGCCCCGGTCCGATCCCAGCTGAGAGCTGCTGGCAGCTTTGATCAAAAAGGGCAGCCCGTCTCTGCGCTCTGAGACGTCATCGGATGCTGATGTTGTATGTGGCAGAAATGTGCAAGGAAAAAAAAAAAAAAAAAAAACCCGTATGCTAGTTTCTGTAAGAAAGGGAATAAAAAAGTGTCATAAATGTGTGCTGTGTTGTGGATGACTTTGTGACGACCTCTGTTGCAAATGGGCTATGCATGCGGAATAATGGCCTCCTTGCAGACACATGGAAATGGCTTAGCCCTATCGCCGTCTCCATGGCAACCATCTGAGTCCCCATCTCGCCGAGAGAAATGAGTTATGAAAAGGCTGGAGTGAAGAAGGGATTAAAACATGATCCCAGGGACAGCGTGTCAATCAAACACCAACTCGGAAATCTCACTTTTTTCTATTACAAAATTGTATTCTGAAACGCAGCATATATTTACTGTCATAGGTGCCGTGGACATTTTATATTTATATACAGAGGCTAATGAATTGGTCCTTTGGTATATCATACAGATATGAAACTTTTTTTCCCTTTTAAAAAACCCAGACTCTCAGCAGCGATGATGAAGCAATGTTATCTCGTTTTGTTTTTCATATCATTTATTTTGCGTTTTGCTTTGTCTTTTAGCTGTTCTGTTTTTCCTGCAGCAAATCAGCTTCAATTTTGAAATATCGTTTTATATAAGCAATCGCCTATACGCATGGTTTGGAATACACCTTTTGGAATACCTTTCCTTCTGGGTTTTAAAGGCAATCTTTAACACATAAATAGCCTTTACATTTTGAATAATAATAATCATAATAAATAAGGTGTCTTTTTGTTTTTGTTTTTTACACTGCCGGGCACAAGCATTTACACTAACCATTACACTTGAAAGCAAATCACAGAACAAACGACTAATATCAAATGTCGAGTCCCAGTCATGTGTTTATATATCTTTGTCTAATGTCAGTGAAAATGGACGGGGCTGCCCATTATTAAAATAATACAAAGATCAATAATATTCCTCTGCTGGGCAACGTTTAGGTTTCAGCTGGAATGTGTGAGAGATGATTGTGTTCACCAGTAAGTCTTGCATTGTATCCCTGTGCTGCTGCTGCTGCTGCTGTTGTGTGGTTTCTCTGGTCTTTTCCTCTAATATCTGATCCTTGAGCATCTTGTTGGATGGGGGTGCACAGGCACATATGCACACCCTATACAGGCTGCACTGTAAAGATACTCCCCCAAGATCAACCCCCAAAGCCACTGGCCTAAACACGCAGGCAGCCGAGGGAGCTTAAGGTAGGCAGAGAGAAAAACTTAACCAAATTGGCTTGACCCCGGTGCTATTTGATATTTGCCTCTTTGACACTCATTTAGAAGCTCGCAGCAGTAAAGCAGAACACGAACAAGTCCGGCTTGAAACCAAAGCCTCCTGAAAGGGGGCGAGGGGGGGTCTCCAGAACATGATAGCTGGAAACCTGCACTCTCCAAAGGCTTTTTGGACATTGTAGCCCAGCTCAGTAGTCCTTGGAGCGCCAGGACGTCGCCAGGCGGGGTGTAAACGTTAAATGTTAGCTATTTGTTCCAAAGATTGCAATGAAAATCGAGTCTGTCTTTTTTTGCTTGCTTTCACCCAGCCCAGATGTCTACAAACAGCCATTCACCAAGCAGCTTAAAGACCCCACTAATAATACTTTAATGAATTCCCGGAAAAAAAAAAAAAGAAAAGAAAAAAAGAGGGGGGAAGAAAAACTCTGAAAAAATAAATAAATCAAAAGATTTGTCATTAGTGATGATGGGAAGAAATGAGAATCCTGATGTGCCCGATTCCCAGTGTCAGAAAGAATAATACAGTCTTCAGTTGCAAAGTATCGCCGCGGAAGCCCTCTTGAATTAGCCTATTATTCATGGTATGTAAATATATGTTATATATCATATATATATACCATAGAGAGAGAGAGAGAGAGAGAGAGAGAGAGAGAGAGAGAGAGATTTTAAATGCCTCTTAATGGTACACAAGCTGGGTGCAGGGTTGGCAGTGCCAGGTTCCTTGGCCTTAAAGGGCAGTAATGCCTTTTCATATCTATATGTTAAATTTATATACATTTGTGACGTGCTTATACTACAGTAGAGGGCCTACATAACGTCTCAAAAGAACAGCTCACTGTCGGTCTGTCAGTCTGTATGTATAGTCTAAATATTAAGTCTTATTGTTACAGGTGTTGGTTTTGCAAATTGAAATTCAATCCGAAGAGACATTTCCCTATTATAAATACGGTTAAAACAACATTGTTGCATAAGGTAGGCTACTCAAAAATGTTATTACTCCTAGCGGTAACGAGTGGAGGGTTTCAGTGCTATAACGTGGTTATTGTCGGGTTTTTGTTTTAAATTAGCCTGCAGAGATTTAAATAAAAACAGATACAATCTGAAATGCTCTGCCAGGACATCCGAGCACGACGGCTCACAGGAGACATCCAGAGACATGGAAAAAATGAAAACGCGTAATGAGAATATAAATGAAAGAGAGGTGGGAGAGAGAGAGAGAGAGAGAGAGAGAGAGAGAGAGAGAGAGAGAGAGAGAGAGAGAGAGAGAGATGCTCATCAGCTAATTACAGCTGCAAATATAATGCAAATGTATCCTGGCTGAGTAAGGAAACCAAGTTTAGACGTGCAGATAATTTTTAAACACCGGGAGCTCATTTGTGCATGGAAAATGCAGTATGTGTGTTCACTTTTGGACGACTTCAGATTATTATTATTAATAATAATAATAATAATAATAATAATAATGATAATGATAATGATTATTATTATTATTATTAATAATAATAATAATAATAATAATAATAATAATAATATAAAATATGTATGTTACTATTGCACCTTCTGCCAGTGCTGTTGCTAGTACTACGGCTGTTACTACTTATTCTATTACTACTAGGCTATATACTGTAACGTTATGTATATTTAAATACATGAATTCAATAGATTTTTTGTATTCAAAGTGTAAATAATTCGTTTTAAAATGCAAAACAAAGAAACAAAATCTGTATATGAATATAAATAATTATTGTATGCAAAATTTGAAACTTTTTAAAATCAGTAATCTTATCTGTAAATATGAAATGAAACATACACACCCCTACCCACACCCACAAACGATTACAGCAATTACAAGAGCTTGTCTTCATATAAGGAGAAACATTTCAGTCTCCCAACGATTAGATTCGAAAGTCTTCAAAATCAGTTTATTTATAAAAGTAAAACAACGTGGACTCTTTTCCAACTTTATGATTAATGATATGTTGCCAAAGATTAATCATAGAAAATTAAAATCTTGGAGGTTTTCAGGGGGAAAACGAATTAGCTCCATAGAATCTTTTTAGATGCAAATATATATTTTTTTTATCTCCGCTTTACTGCGCTGTTTTCAATGTTTATGATTAATTATCTCTTCTTGGTGAAAAATAAATCACGCGAAATTAGGATCTTGCAGCTTCCACCAGCATAAGCAGCCACTGCAGGTCGATCTTGTTAATTTCAGGTTGAAATTGACACACTAATTATAGAACAGTATGGCAGAGCACTAGAAGGCAAGATTATACCCTGCGTTTTTATCAGATCCCCCTTATATTTTACCAATTAAAAATCGTAAAGGCATTTCACTGCCCCGGGATAAAAAATAAGGGCCCTTTTTCACAACACTGGCCATCACTTCCTACCATCAGATTCATTGTGATGTATTAGATGCAATAAATTATCCCATGTAACAAAACATTGGGAGCTGAAAGGCTGATAATCTGGAAAGCAGAGATAAGGATTCATTATTCCAAATCATTATGAATCCAACGTTGGCTCTGACTTCTTTCTTAATCAGCTTCTCTGATCCTGGATATGTGAGCAGCGCAGATAAGAGAGGAGTCATTTATAATTCTCCACCTCGCCTAATATTTTAAAATAAAGTCAGAAGCAAGAAAACGCCATAAAACACTGAGGTAGCAAGCAAGCAGAATGAAAAATCGCCTCTAGATCATTACAGTCAAGCAAGATTTAATTAACATCTGCAAGCTCAGGCTGCTTGCTACATACAGTAGCCTATACACATGTATACAAGCACACACAAAAAAGCGCGATTTTAAAAATAAAGGCAAACGTTATAAGGGAGAAATCGCGATCATGTTATGCACAGACAAGACACATGAACCCAGGAGAGATGGGTACGGGGCCTATAGCTAATTTACAAAAAGAACAATAAGGCACAGATAACAATATACAATTGGTTTCCATGCTTTTTATGGAGGGTCAGTAATGGCACTAATAAAACCGGGGACTGCTATGATAAAGATCACGGCACATGACTAGATGCAAACTGCGCGATTGACAAGCAGGGGACCAGAGTTAAAAATAATAACAAGTGCATATAAAGCAGCCTTTTGCACAGATCTGCTAATTTAACGGTTTAACGGCTTCCCAATTAACACCACCGTCTCCTATTGTAGGTGAAGGCAAGATATACCTATATTTGGAAAGCATATTTAAATGATTCCGGGGAAGAAATGTATGCTCGTCTTAAACCTTTAAATTGTATCCCTATATTTTGATATGGGAGACTCACTTCAATATCACAATATTATTCACAAAATTATCTTATATGGCTTTTCTAGAAAGTAGCTCGGTGGAAAGACTTGGCAGCGCTTAATATTGACGAAAAGTTGAATTAATTCCTGCGATTGCACTTTTCAGAAATGTATATTTTCACGAATTGAAACGAATTCGTTCCATCTTAATTTACCCCTTTTCTGCACAAATGACTAGTAACTTAGGCGTCCTATCATAAATGGATGTGAATAATGGAAAAAAGAGAAAAATATCATTTAGAAATATTTCCTGAAACGAATGAATTCACCAGACACCTTACTTTTTTTTTTTACAGACATTAGTCATCCTTTTTTTTTCATCGCAGTTCTAATAATTGATAATCATCTGTGAAGTAACTAGTCATTGTATCAAATACATCAATATGCATATTTATCATCGAAGCATATTACTTAAATAACGGGGAAATTTATTTTTTTATTAAGCACTTTATTTACATCTTATTATGTTCTGATCCATTGGATATGCTCGAGTCTAATTCTATTAGAAAGAAATATAATAAAATACAAATTCTATAAATGAGGCTTCCGTTGCCGTGGAAACACTCAATCATTCGGTTTTTAAAGGGCCAGTTTGGCTCATTGCTGGTGTGGTTTATAGAGATGTTTGTCACCTTATTATCTTTAATTGATTACCTTAATTGAATTTGTTTTCCAAAGAATGATATTGGTGTGAACAGTTTACATGTCCTCGTAGGGAGACAAGTACAATGTGAAAGATATCAAGCTTGTAACGTCAGCAGAAAGTTTTTTTTTTTTTTTTTACGTATTGAAAAGCGATCGCTTACATACTAATATATTAAACATAAAGTCTTATATCTCGAAACACTTGGTCTAGGTATATGTTTGCAGGCTTGTTTTTTTAATTTATTTTTTATTAAACCTGCTCATGGTCAAATAAAAAATATGAATGTATGCATTTTACATTGATGCCTGTTTATCATTCCTCCAATGTAGCTTCTAATCCAAACTGGTGGACGTGACATTTCATGTAAAAATATGTAGAATATTAATTGCACAAGACAGCTAGGCTGCTCTGTATGGGAATGTATATGTTGGATGTATGAATGTATAGGCTATTATACTTTTATCCAGTATAACAATGCACACTAAAGAAAAAGATCAAACAAATACTTTAGTTATATATATATATATATATATATATATATATATATATATATATATATATATAACAAAACATTTAAAAATGTTGTATAATATAACAAACATAATATTCTCATCCCTTCGATTCCTATATAACGAATGGTCTACGCAATATTTTATTTAGAAATGTTAGCCTACTATAAACAATAAATACAACTAGTCAATCAAAAATAATCAAAATAAATAAATAACATAATGTATGTTTTTTCACTCAGAATCTGATAAATTATACAAGATCAATTGGAAACAATTATTCCACGAGATAAGGAAGGTGACAAAAAGCAGAATTGCTCTAAACACTCCTATAACTCACCTTCGCGGATGCTAACAGTGCTTACACCCACCGTTACATTTTTCTGAATCGATAAATTGATAATACTATTGATAAGGCTACAGAAAATAATTGATACATGTGTAGTTTTGATTCTGTATTATAATTGGTAAATCCCCCATGCATAGACGCTCCGGTTAAACTGACAAATAAAGAAAAACATGGCTAGTTACACAAATAGCCTTCGCAGTTACATAAATACAAAAGTGTCGATTTAAAAATATATAATAATTTGAATGGATCTATCTATCTATATTCATCTATCTATCATCTGCCTATCTATCCACCTATCTATCCATCTATACGTGTGTGTGTGTGTGTAGCCTCTAATATAAATGTTCATATTCATATACAGTAAGTTGGTAGGTGTTGTTTCAATGCAAATATTCGGGATATCATGCACAAAGCTACATTTAATTTAAACGTCTGAAAACATTGTGGGAAGACAGTCAGAAATGCAGCAATAACGTTACATTCCTACTCAATGAGAAACGAATATGGCTCCGGGATCATATAAGGAGTCAAATACGTACAATCTACCATTTAAACATGACGATATACATCTTATCCTTTGGAAATAATAATTTAATATCGATGTTTGCCTTACAGTGTTGCCCTGCAAATATCCAGCCGCCGAAAAACACACTCATAGCATAGATGTTATATATTACTGCTTATCACTATACTGTGCACATTACTGAGAGGTGCATGGCTGTTTAGTTAAAGCATGCATTTTGATTGCCTTCTCAATGTATTTTCCTCCTAAATACAGCATCACCGAGCACTGCAGCGACTGTACCTGACCCATAAACAGTGCAGCCCGTCCCTGACCTGGTTATTTGTTAAAATGACACATTATGGACTAATCTTGTTAGATATAGATTGGGGAAAGTCTTTTCTTCTCCTCTGCACCCCTCACCAACCCGGAAGAGCTCTGATCTAATATACAGTAAGTAAGTGTGTTGGTTGGCTGTGTCTGTGGGCAGGAGACGAGGCAGCTCGCCCAGGTTTTCCCCCTTCTGCTTGTTTCTCTAAATGCCATCACCATTGCAATCTGCCTGTCATTTCAGCTTTAGATCTCCGGCAGATCAGAAAAAACAAAACCACTGCCAACCTCAACTCCACAGGTCAGTACATATTTAGCTTTTTTTCCCTCTCTCTCTCTCTCTCTCTCTCTCTCTGTCCCTTACCAAGAATGCAGAGTATAGCCCTTGAAGGCTCAGTTTGCTTGCTTTCCATGGTCTGTGATGCACATTGTGATTCAGAGTGGCTGAAAAGTGCAAAAAGAAAATGTTGTTAAATGTTGCAGAAACACGGTGTTACAATTGTAGCGACTATAAGGACGGGCTGCTGCTGTGCATTTCATACGCGCTGAACCTGAACCCGCTGATCCGGTATTTGGTGGACTTTCGTGTGCGTCCGCTCGGCTTTGCGCAATCTGTCAAACAAAACTGCTCTGAATAATATATTTTAGGTTTGGGTATACGGTTACATACGCTGTATAGCAAAATGTAGATATTATGGTTTCCACGTTAGCACGCATGCCTCATATTTCTATTAGCCTACGATTGTGTTAGCGGACACGAATCAATTTGACGAATTTCTTTAAGTTTGAGCCAACAATGGCGCTTTTTTTTGCATCGGCTACCCTTTCCGAGAGGGTAGGTGATTGATTTTATTGCACCGGGCACCTATAGCCCCGTTTAAACAGTCATTTCCCTATACAGCGCTTTCCTTGATACACCCTAGATCAAGGTTTTAATGATCCATTAACACCCCGGTCTCTGGTAGGCTGGGGTCTATAACCCGTGAAATTGATCAGATTAGACCGCAATAGGTCATAAAAAGGACTTCAGGTTTGCTGAAACTGCATTTCTACTTTTAAAACATCCTGTTGTCTGTGATATGTGTGAGACAGAAAGCTACAGCACTGTTTTTGAACTGGTAGGAAATTAGCAACACCTCGACAGCTATTTTGGTGGAAACTATATTTATTAGTATGGAAAGAATAGGACGTCTGTAATAACACGTCGCTCCCCAGTCAATATTAATTGATGTGCAGAATACATTTGTACGCGGAGACGCAAAGCGCACTGGTGTTAATTGCGTTATGATAGTAACGACTGAAAAGGGGATTGTAAATAAGGACAAAACGCATTTTTCTCATCGTTGCACACTAGCCGAATTGTGGAAGCTTTAGATTATAACCTTCACAACCGGCCTAGAAGATGAACTCCTTTTTTACTGTGTGTTTCAATGACTTGTGCCCCCTGCTTGGCACAGTAGGCTAACCTTGCTGGGGTAAATCCTAGAAATTAGTCTAAATGCCTAATTGTTTGATTTGAAGAGTGACATCCCCCCTATGTGCAATTGTGATTTCTAGAGCTGTGTTTATAGAATGCTGGTGTGGAATTTTCCTTTCATTAATTCCAGACAGGCGCAGAATACTCCCCCCAAATAAATAAAGAAGTAGCCTGCATGAAGTTGTCGTTTGAGAAGTGGAAAATGGCTTCTTTTAGATAACAATCACTTTCTCTGTGAGCTCGTAACAAGGGCTTGGAAAGCCGATGTAAATAGTTTCAGATGGTTTTGCAGTAGTATTCAAGCTTTCTCGCACTACAGCGGGAATAGAAACGTCTCTTGCTGGAGTCGCGCATTTGTGTTTTTGATTCTGAGAAGGACACATCATTTGGGCTTTATTTCACGCCTCCGTTATAGTTCTAAGAATTTCGCAGCTTTACCGGTTTCAAAATTAATTGAACACAAACTGGCTTTTCGTTCACTTCTAAGACTTACCTTCTCACAAGTCAAAACATACCGACATCCATTTTAGAAAACATACAAGCAATACAAAAATGTGAAGTTTCAAACCTGAATACAGATAATGCCACTCATAATTAACCATCAATCGCCCCCCACCCCCTAATGAATGATACATTAATTAGCTTTTTTATATTTCTACAAGAAACAGTAGAGCCTACTGGGAGAATCCATAAAACGTTACATCAGAGAAACCCACAGGTCGTAATGACACATCAAACCCCCTCTTCAACGTTTCAAATTAGATCCGAGAATTAACGTTACACCAAAGGTACTTGGTCATAGCTGATACTACAATTAATGTTGACCCCTAATACACACGCCTGCCCTTAAACAGGGCCTGTTTATTATTATGAGTGGAAAGGGCTTGATCGTGGCTGTGAATTGACCTTGTTTGCTTTTACCTTTTGGTACAGATTGTATGAAACTGAGATTTTATATATTTCGAAATATTGAACATGAATAATCAACCTAGATAACAGCACAAACGCCTGATCAAACTGTTTATGGGAAGATATATTACTTTGACAAAGCTGCTCATCAACCTGAGAAAGCATTTTTTTACCGATTGCCAAAGATGTTTGAAAGTGTATTATTATTGATTTTTATGATTATGATGACAATAATGACCATTATTATTTTATTATTAATATTATTATTATTATTATTATTATTATTATTAATAATAATAATAATAATAATAATAATAATAATAATAGTTACATATTTTGTAATTGATACATAGCCTTCAGGGAGAAAAGGGACGTTCATTTATAAAATGTGCATTCATTTATTTCCTGGTTTGTGCGTAATGGAGGTTTCTCTCTCTCTCTCTCTCTCTCTCTCTCTCTCTCTCTCTCTCTCTCTCTTTCTCTCTGTCCCTCAAGATAGTAATAATGTATTCCAACTGATTGAACTGAAGTTGTTACAAAGTGAAGAATTCAGAGCCCTGCCCTGGGCCGTGTCCTCTGGATAACCCTGAGAAATGTGCCTGCGGGTGTTTATACAGCTTTACCTGTACCATTAGAATAAAACTGTAAAATCAAAACCCATCAAAAGTAACCTAATCCAACCGCGGTCGCTTTAATTAAATGGTATTTAGGGCTAGTCAGTTTCATCTGCCCAAAACATTGGGGAGGGTCATGGCATGCTTAAGATTTTCTTATCTCTTACATATGCATAACAATTATCGGTCAGGACATTGTCAGGAAAGTAAATATATATATCTATATATTAATTTGTGTCAAAGTACAACAGAATTAAGTAAACTTCCATCCAGTCAATTATGCGTTATAATCGCTCTATAATGGTGATTTTATAAAAATAGACAAATTGTGTGCAATTGTTGTATGGCTGCATTTGAAAAATAAAAACACATGCATATGATGATCGGCAGCCATTTTAATAATAATTATCATAAATAATAAAAAATAATACAAATAGTATAAAAATAATAACAATAAAACAATGAACAAAAAGTTGTAATCAAGACATCAGGAGCCTATGACAACCAAGTCATAACTATTTACGGTTTGCACCCACTGTCCTGATTTCAATCAGCTGTGCATGACAGACTCACTCACATTTTATCTCCACCATCTTCGCTCGTCTTTCATCAGTCTGTTCTACCTCCATTTATGAATCAGGTAAATTATAATCGTTTGCGGTGCGATGGCCGCGTTTTCGAGACGGCGGATGCAATCTGTCAAACACGACTGTGTGGCCTTTATTTCCACTGCCCTAAATCACAGTTTGAATGAGTGGTGCGTCTTTTAAAAACATGAATCGGGTCCGGCCGCAACGCAGTCGTGCCCTTTGAAATTAAAACAAATAAAGCAATCCCCCAAATGGTCTTTTCTGCTGCATTTCTGGTGACAGTGGGAGGGATTAAAATGTCAACTGTTTGAGGGGACCCTTTTGACAGTTGGGAATAAACCAAGCACACGTTGCTCCAACTATACTGACATTGCGCTTGGAAATCAGTACTTGGGATATGTTCCATGTGCTCTATAAGCTGCGAGACACCAGTCAAGAAACAAAAAAAACATAATCAGGATTTTACATTTACCATCATATGTTGCCTCGGAGCACCTAGAATGCATACTTGCTGGATAATAGCACACAATACTTTGCAAGGGATAATTACACGACTGCGCTGACAGGCTGACAATGACAGCTGGATGTTTCAGTCGGTGCTTTATGCAGCCAGTACAACTGTTTCCATCCAAGTTCAGTCTCGGGTTCGCTCGAGTAGGAACTGGTTTGTCAGTCTTATGGAAACCATTACATTATATGTGCCATTGCACACGTTGTTTCAAAACGCTATACGACCTACAGCATTGGCTGGCAATCGGTGTGTGTTTGCTGGGTTTGTGTGGCTAAGAAGAAGACGCAACTCAAGTTGAGCAAAGAAGTGTGTAGTATTTGATAACCTGTCATGGGCTACTCCCGATCATAACATGGAGGCAAATTAAAATCTGATGAATACATCTCTTTCAATGAATCACAATGCCTTTACACACCTTGCAAACTATGCTTGCACACGCTATGCATATCAGTAAAGAACATTCAAAGTAAAGTGCAATGAAAATAGACCAGGTCTGGACATAAGAATTTGTCCGAAAGTTGCGCTCTTGTAAAAACAGATTGTGTCCTTGCATGTCAGATATGAATACCTGTACAGTTTGCTTCTGACACACTGAGCATCGATTACAGCTGAGACACATCTGATGACCATATTGCCAACCGCACGCTTTCCGCCTTTTTGCGTCGCAGATTGCTCGTTGGGATAATGAAGGGCGTTGCGTAATAACAACGAATGCATAATGATATTTCTTAAATTTGCCAAGTGCTGTACCCTCCCCCAGCTGTGCTCAACCAAATTTCATTTCCTGGCTGTTTACTCTAGTGATGACGTCACGTCCAGTGGCGTCGGCGAGGCTGGCCATTTCAGTGCATTGCATAGCATCAAAAGAGCAGCCCCCTATTCCCCAATTACATACTGTCAATCTAGGAGCATGGGGCAGCCAAACTGGGAATTAGACACTAAATACCACCCCACAGGGCAGGCCCCCTATTACAGAGCAATCAAGTGGAATAATACCGAAGTATAAGGCAATGTGCCTACCTGACACTGGCACATGAAGTGATGCACCGTCCCAGTGTCAGGATAAATGCATTTTAATTAGTTATTAAGGGCAATGATTAATTATAGACCTCTACTGTAACGCGAAGCTTTCCGTGTTTTCAGCCACACTGCATCTAAGTGATCATAATAAAGAAAAAGTCCAAATACAATGAGTGTGTTCGTCACTGATGCATGGTTGAGATTTTTAAAGACATTTACACGTTTTTTAAGAATATCTTAAAGAAGCAATCTCACCATCGCATGTGCATATATTGCGTGTGTGCGTGTCGGTTTCTGCGCACGGAAGAGCTGGCCGTCAGACGTGCCGTGTGGGTGAATCCGTCAGTCAGTGTAACGTGTCTGTCACCGCGAGAGGACGCACTGTCACGCTTTTCATCCTGTCGTGTCGTAACCTGCTGTGCTTACAATTCAGCGAGAGGCTCTGCGCTTAACTGGGCTTGTAGAATAACCCGGTCCAAACTTTACTCATATAGTCAGGTACAAGACTAGGTATGTTTTATAGTATTATACTGCTCATTTACAACATTGTTAAAACAGGAGAAAGTAGCACACCAATACAATCCCAAAAATACAATATTATTAGTTACGCACAGACAATCCAAAATGAATTGTTTTCTTTCCTTTTTGGACATTTTACCAATTATATCCTTCATTTTGTGGAAAGTTCCCATACAATGTACAGTGTTACTGGTTTCCATATCTATATCTATCTATCTATATGTGTGTATGTTTGGACACCAGTAAAACACAAATTATATACAAAAAAATACAATAATACAATATTAACACACACACACACACATATATATACACACACACAATATGTATGCAAATTACCTACTGCTTCAACTATATATCACAGTTTAAACATTTTCCATTAACTATCTCATCAGGCCTAATTTAATTTTGATTAAAGAAAAAAGGCACATAAGAAACTTTAGTCCAACTACAAGTTTGTCATTTTATGTATGCATATGGAGACGGAAAATACATGTTTATATTAATTTATCGCAAATATATATATATATATATACATATATACACACACACACAGACATAAATATATGTGCATCTCTATATAGCTATTTAATGTAGAGTAATGTGTAGACTACAAGGCAGAGAAACATCAAACCAGCATGGTTTTATTAAAATATATTAAACAATTAAACACGGGACTGTCAATCAAATTGAAATACACACGCAGTCACAAACATTTGGGAAATGTTTCTGTGGCCATTTCTTGGTCATCTTCTTCTGGCCCCTTTATTCAATTAGGCCGTGCGCAGTTGGCCCCTCCTCTGTTGATGACACTAGTAGACCCTCCTTAAGTTGCGTCGCGCCACAGCTGTCTGCGAGCATTGAGCCGCCTGGCGCCATCCTGAAAGAATGCCTTCACTGTAAAAAAACACTGAGAGAGAGAGAGAGAGACAGAGAGAGAGAGAGAGAGAGAGAGAGAGAGAGAGAGAGTTGCTGCGACACATAAACACGCAGATTTGATCAGTTTCAGCTTCACTCCCAGTCAGTGAGCAGTTGCCCATCTCTTGCGAACAAGGTTGGTTGTACAGATACAGCAACAACTTGTTGCGTCTACAGAATATCTCAAGTTTGAGCGAAAAGTTAACTTCGAAGTGGAACCGGACACTTTATGGGACTGCGACTCTTAAACTTATTTCGTTTATTTATGCAATCGTATTAGCTACATTATATATAGCCGTGCACATTATATATGTTTTTTTTTTTTAAACAAAAAAATCGTTTAATATATACATTTCACATGCAGATTTTTTTTAAGTGTAAAGAAAAAAAGGCAACTGCAATAACTCGGTCTAACTGAAGTGATTATACTACTACTCAGAACAAGAATGATACATTGTAAGTTTTTTTTTCTTTGTTTGTTTACAGGTGAGCAAAGACAGTTGATCTGAAAGAAGAAACGTGTGGATTTAACATTGCAGGACATTGGACTGATTCCTTTTTACTTTGCTTACTAGTATTTTTGTGTCTGTATGAAAGTTTGGTATTAGAATGGAAGTTACTGCGGATCAGCCTCCTCGATGGATGAGCCACCATCATCCAGCCGTATTGAACGGACAGCATCCAGACTCGCACCACCCGGGCCTGGGCCACTCTTACATGGACCCTTCTCAGTATCCTCTCGCAGATGATGTGGATGTACTTTTTAATATAGATGGACAAGGCAACCACGTCTCCCCATATTATGGAAACTCAGTCAGGGCCGTCCAGAGGTATCCTCCTCCACCACACGGTAAGTCGGAGTTGATTCAACTGCGTTAAATATGTTGCCAACTTGAATTTTGAAAAATGACCCTAGGACGTTGACTTCATAATTGATAATTCAAATACAATTGGTAATCATTGATTTTAACTCTTATCATATTCTGGTTTTAATTGCGGCGTGCTAACTGCAAACTGTAGTAACATTTTGTGCAAAACACAGTTGATCTCAAATTGCCAGGGACTTTGGGTTTTCCATTTTCACCACGGTGTTTAAATGTGGCTTATCTGTGATGGCTTTGCATCATAACTTCGCATTGGCGTTTCATATAATCAAAAGCAAAGGATATTTTGTAGCGATTCGCTTGCATGGCATTGGGGCGCATTTAGCCTGCAAGGGGGAAAAGGAAAAAGCAATCTAAACAAAAAGCTGCAGTTTTAAGTTTCATTACTTTGAGTAGTTGAGTGAATTTATTAAAAACCCTACTTACCTCCAAGTGACAATGACAAGTGCTGATTTAGTTGAAACAGGTTTTCTAAGTGCATTGAAGCACGTATTTGGGGGAGGAGGGTGCTTTGGTATTAGTATTTGCACGCATATATTTTGATTTAAAAAAAGGAAATATATAGAAAATACAACGCATGAAGCTGCAAAATAATGCGCAGTGCATCCATCACTGAATTTGCACTTTAACATATACAACTGTGTTGAATTGTGAACAGTCACTCGCCATACAACAATGGTGGAAATGATCAAATTCAATGCACGGGGGGAAACAATCAATAAAAATAAAACAGTTCTTAGAAAGAAAATAACTGAGCGGAAGAGCCATTGCTTAAATTTATTTACATTACTTCCTGAACGGAATTGTGATTCATGACCCTTTCTCATGTCGGTCCTCCTGTAAAAACTTTAGTTTCAGTATCAAGCGATGTGTAAAGATGGATGCAAATATACTTTTACACTGGTATCATTGCAAAACAACACAAAACAAAACAGACATATTCCCAGCGTTGCTACAACATTGATCCTACATGGATGGTTCACTTTCAAAATGTTTCTCCTTTTCTCCTTTCAGTCAAAATTGTTACTGTATTCGTTCCAACGTTATCATATGTTAATTTTACCTGTAGATAAAATGGCGTAGAGTTTAATTTTTGATTATGACAGCAACACTTTACACACATCTTGCCGACACTTAATAGTGGGGCATCAAAAACGCTCCCATTACACGCGTAGTCGTTCTCACCTGAAAATGTAAATATAAACGTAAAATAACATTATTATCCATGTTACTGTGTGGTCATGTGTGGACTTTGTAGTATTTCCGCTTAGTTTAAACCGTATTTTCACCCACATCTGTTACGATATAGACAATATAAATACAAGTAGTGACAGTTTAAAAAATAAAATACACACACACACACACACACATATATATATATATATATATATATATATATATATATATATATGTGTGTGTGTGTGTTTTATTTTAAATAATAACCACAATAAAAGACAGCTGACACCGCGATGTATAGTTGATAATGTACGAAGCAATCCTTGCACTCTTACATACAATTTAACAACTACAACAACACAAAAATCACATAGTAACACATACATTCAAGAGGCTTTATTTTGGTGCGTCGATAGTCTCTTAATTTCACTGTAATGCTGCACTGTGTCTGTTGCTTTCTGTGGAAGGGGCGCTTTGGGATGCACCGCACGCTGCCCAAACACAGTGCAAACACCCTTTCAATCAATACGAATAATGATGAATGAACGGCACCATTTCATCCCTCCGCCATTGCACAGCTCCTGATTGCCCTTTTTTCCCCTCTCCTCGCAGGGAGCCAGGTGTGTCGTCCACAGCTGCTGCACGGCTCTCTGCCCTGGCTCGACGGCAGCAAAGGGCTGAGCTCCCACCACACCACGTCCCCCTGGAACTTGAGCCCGTTCACCAAGACCTCGCTGCACCACAGCTCGCCCGGGGCCCTCTCGGTCTACCCCCCGGCCTCGTCCTCTTCCCTGCAAGCGGGACACTCCAGTCCCCACCTTTTCACCTTTCCCCCGACCCCTCCCAAAGATGTCTCGCCCGATCCAGCCATTTCCACCCCGGGCTCCAGCAGCTCCAGTCGTCAGGAGGAAAAAGAGTGCATTAAATACCAAGTGTCCCTGGCCGAGATGAAGCTGGAGTCCGCTCACAGCAGAAGCAGCATGCCATCAATAGGAGCGGGGGCATCATCCGCTCACCACCCCATCGCCACATACCCATCCTATGTCCCCGAGTACGGCCCTGGCCTCTTCCCACCAAGTAGCCTGATAGGTGGGTCATCTTCTAGTTATGGTTCCAAAACGAGACCAAAAACAAGGTCCTGTTCAGGTAGGCGTGCGTTTTTTTCCCTTAAATGTATATATATATATATCACCATCGTTCATTGAAAAAACGTTCCCTGTGCCTAACTATATGTGTTTATTCACAGTAGGCTGTATTCCATTTCTATTACAATACTGTTATATGATATACTTTTTTGTAACCTAGTGTTTAACTAGTTTGCACACACAAAGGCACTATGGGAAACTGGTTCTGGGATTAGATATGCTAGGCCTACACAGGAATAATTGATGTGTATATAGGCCTACATGTAATATACATATATAATGCGCAATGAGAAAACCCTGCTGGCTTGTCTTGTTCTCTGGTGAAGGAAAAATAAAATAAAAACAGCACTACAGATATGTTATTAAATAAAATAAAATAAATATACAGTGAAACGAGATGAATCAGAACAAATTAACGTGCACATCATGAACGTGTTGGCTCATAATTTATAAAGTAAACACAGTGCTTACAATGAAGCTGAAGGTTGTACTTTTGTTTTTTAAGGTTTCGTAACACAGTTTAAACTATCGCCTTTTTTTTTTTAATTGAATGACCATTTCGTGGTTCTGTCCTGAAATTGCGCTGCATGCTGCAAACTAGAATAGCACCTCTAAAACAATAACCCACATTAAAACCCACACACCCCCAGAGCAGTTAGATCGTATTTCCACCTCTTAAAAAAGAAAATCGCAAATCGCTTTCAGTGGAACAGGGATAGTTATGGGCAGCCATCAACCACACACACACTGACAATAAATACAGAAAACAACCACCAATCCAACAACCAAACAAACCAAAAAAAAGCACGCTGTAAGCACTGTGCCCATGAGATCAGTTTGAATTTGTTTCACAGTGACATTCACTGGGACTGCCTGTGCATGGCTGTCTGTCTTTAGTTTATATGTTTTAGCTAATCCAATTATTTTCAGACTGCTGCCCGCGACAGTTGCATTGTTTATGTAGCGCCAGAAACTTTGATAGAGTCCGGATGCGGTTGTATTGAAAGGAATAACGAATAACCTCTTCCCCATGACAGGGCAGCACTGCTGAAGCGCACTGGTGTACAAACTCAATACAGCAACATTTCGACAGAGTTTATTAATATCAGTATTATTGTTTTATATATATATATATATATATATATATATATATATACACACAAAAAACGCATCTTGATAACAAGTTGTGAGAATAGGCCCGTTCTGTACTGGTCTTTCCAATGCACGCCGACGAGGCGCACACAACAGACT
Source organism: Amia ocellicauda (assembly GCF_036373705.1). Taxonomy (NCBI): domain Eukaryota; kingdom Metazoa; phylum Chordata; class Actinopteri; order Amiiformes; family Amiidae; genus Amia; species Amia ocellicauda. The sequence continues at coordinate 37,675,332 of NC_089854.1, read as the reverse complement.
TCACAAGGCTAAATAAGAAAGTGGTTTTGAGAAAGCATATTCGGAAAAAGCAAGGCATGCTCTTTTGTCCACATCCTTTAAAGCGAACGAAAAAATTAAATACATTACAGAAGATACATTTGAATTATTAGATGTGCGTATCTTTTTTAAATACGTGGCGGCTTGTTCAATATTGACCGTTACTTATGTTAAATAGGGCATTTTGTGACTATACTAAGCATGCACAAAAGCATGCAGGAGAGAGAGCAGGTAGACTGTGGTCTGTAGACCAAAACCCGGAACTCAATTTAAGCAATACTGAACCCGTAGCACCTACTTATTAAATGCATAGTGTCACTTTTCTTCGTCGGGGACCTAAAACCAAACCAAAATAAAACACCAGCGTTATGCACATCTCAACCGATACTCTTTGCATTTAACCATGCAGGCATAGAATGTTGCTTATCTGGATGAAAAACGGTTTTAAGTTTGCGGTTAAGGTGCGGATGCACACCGGGAACCAATAGTATATATACTGAACATGTGTGCTTTCAAATAATGTGAGTTCACGAAAGGGAACCATAATCTGTTGTTTCAGTTTCAGTGGTTAGATGGGTCACAGGCAGTAGGCCTCCCCAAAACAAAATCCCTGTTAATGAACATGTTAGAAAGACGCCTGTCAGTAGTTCCTCAGTGTGACCAGATTAGGCTATTTAAAAGCCAATTTAATGGCACAAAGAGGAAATGATTCTCAATGACAAAAATAGCTATTCAGGTTTATTATTCAGTTTCCTCGCATATGAAATGTTTTCAATTGAAAAGAAATCACATATTACGTGTGCATTTCTTTTGTTATGTACTGTTTTTGTAACATTTGCGCACTTGCGAATTAAAGTGTGGGTGAGTTAGAGGAGAGAGATGCACCTTTTTACAGATAGATGGTGCATTTAACTATTCAAATTTATTTTATCGTATGCACACAATCTACATATTATGTACAAATTTCATAAATTAATGTGATTGATTTTGATTAATGATGACCATGATAGGATCATTATTTTCTTCAAAGATGTCCACTGACCTTAGCTATGTTGGACACTTTAAAAAAAAAAAAATGGTTTTGTGTGCAATGCTGTGTTTTGAAATGTTACCACTTTACCATGCATGCTGAAAATAAACATTATATTTATTTATTTAGTTATTGAAGCAGACTGTTTTATGTAGATTTGAATATAGTCTATGTTTCTTAATATGTATTATTATTGTTACTGTTGCAGAGAGTGGATTAAGATTGACAGATTAAAGCTAACTGTGAGCAATTGATCACAAGATTTTGTGTTACTAGATGCTAAACGCCGCAAATATCTATACATATATGTGCATATTGTCTTTGATTTCAGAAGGTAGAGAGTGTGTAAACTGTGGAGCAACTTCAACCCCTCTGTGGAGGCGAGATGGCACGGGTCACTATTTGTGTAACGCCTGCGGACTCTATCACAAAATGAACGGGCAGAATCGACCTCTCATCAAACCCAAGAGAAGGCTGGTATGTCCTGAGACTATTGATCAAACACCGTTTCTTTTCTCTTTCTCTACCCAGGAAGAAGTGTTTACTGCAGGAAATTGGCTCGCCAACTGAAGGTCTCGTTTCTTTTAGATATAGTTCTGCAGTTTTTGTTTTTTTGATAGTGTATGTTGCTTCCCATTTTTTTTTTCTTAGACTGCAACATAAACCATTTAAAATAATCGATCATTTGTTATATCAATCAGATATCCTGGTAGTCTTGTAAATATTCTACCTTTTATGAGAGTTGCGCCCCCCCTCCCCCCTCTGCTTCCTCCATTTAAAACCAATATTAACAGATAACTGTCACTGAAGTATTTTAATTGAGATGCGCAACAGCATCAACAACGTTAAACCTATATATCTGGGAGATGGATAATAATAATAATAATAATAATAATAATAATAATAATAATAATCTCAAATAATAGCAATGATCGTCATTTAAAAATGAGCATATTTAACCATTTGTTTATATTTAGTTAAATACAAATAAAATAATTAATTCGATACAATAACTATACAAATATTATTTTAATAATATGCTTTTTTTTTAAATATATTTTCCGGCTGTATTCCCGATTACAATTGATAATTTTAGATTTACCAAGAAGCAATTCCAACCTAAATCCACTTAACAAAAAATAAAAACAGACATGAGTGACCAAACCATAATGGCATTCCCATCTTTCACAGCCTTGCTAAAAAAAATGAAAACTTTCTAGGCAGGGAAGTGTTTGCAGGGCTTGTATTTTGGCAGCAGTCATCTCCTTTCTCCCCGTTTTCTCTAATGTGAAAAACCGACTTCCTAGGAAAAAGCTGCCGGATATCTGAGCTGGAGAGATAAGTCCCTTTTAACAACATCCCCGTTTCCCCAGACCAAACACTAAGACGACTGAAGAACAAATCAGAGCAAGAAGCAGCTAGGGCACCCGAGTCACGACTAGAGATTGTTTTTGGAGCAGAGGAATGAAACCAGGGTGTCCATGAGATACATAAAAACACTACTTCAAGTTGTTTAACCTGCTGAGAAAAAGAAAATGCGTTGCGTACATCTAATTGCACTGCGCCACAGCCAGAAAACGGGCTATTTTACCATTATTGCCGCTTCACTTTCAACGTGTTTTCAGAAGTAACATTAAAATCGTATAAAAGGCCTCCGTGAAATCTTGATAGATACTTACTTTTCTAATACGACGTGTTTATTTATTGTGATGGAGGGGGAGCCGGCTTTTCGTGTATCGAATACCAGCAATTCATCGGTAACTCCGCATTTCTAATAATATGAATCCTAATAATATGAATAATGATAATAATAATCACCATCGTCGTCCTCATTCCACCATCACCATCAGGATAATGAGTGGAGCTTCTGAAAGCGGTCCTTTTGCTGCTGCATAAAAAAGTTGACTGTTAGCCTGCACTTCTTGTAGGCAGAGAATTGGTTATTCAGTTAAATGATCTCTCTATCTCTCTATCTCTGTATCTATCTATCTATCTATCTATCTATCTATCTATCTATGCTATATACGTAGCATAATTGATACTAATTGGATATCTATTGCATAACTTTTATTTGTTTAGCTTCTACAGTCTTGTTTGGAATGTGACCCCTCCTCCTCTCACTTTAATTTGTCCTTGTATTTCTGTTTTCCTTTTCACATTATTATTATTATTATTATTATTATTATTATTAACGTGTTATTGAACTATTGTGTTCTGATGAATATGTAAATGTACGCGCTGTTGTAAATATATGTTTTTATGCTATTGATGGGCGTGCATGCCAGCTTTTCTCTTCACATTTAAAATAAACGATATTGGGAAGCTTTATTAATACCTCAAATCGAAGTGTGTGATCTTCCATAGAGAACATGTAAACTGTCAAGAGCGGCCAGTAATACAAACGGCTGCATATTTGTGCTCCCAGCTATTTGACGTTATAGTTAAATAAGATTGAACAGATTTTGTGTTAAGCTTCTGCTTTCATGTGTTATATAAACGTTTACATTTAGGCTCGTAGGGGCGCATCATGTTATTTGCAAGAAGTCATAGCGCCATCTCTATTGAATGGCATTTCCAGCGCTAGGTCACTAGTCTCTCTTGCAACGTCCTGCATTGTGTTGAAAGTAATTAACACCGTTTGCAGTTATTGTTTGTTGATTGCTTGTTTTTCCAGTTTTCACACAATGTGACTTACGCTTGTCTTTTTCTGTTTCTGCTTCTTTCCAGTCTGCTGCAAGACGAGCGGGAACCTCTTGTGCAAACTGTCAGACTACTACTACCACGCTTTGGCGGAGAAATGCCAACGGAGACCCTGTCTGTAATGCCTGTGGGCTTTACTTCAAATTGCACAATGTAAGCTATACAGCTGCCTTTACATTACCATAGTAAGACATTTACTAACTTCTGTCATTTCTGTTTGTGTCTAACTTAATATTTTGCCTCATTTATTATCGTCGTAAACGATATGCAGGGTAAAGAACACATGCGTTAATTAAATACTCACATGATTAATTTAACAGTTACTGTAGAAACACATCCACTGCTGATGCAAATGAAACACGTTTTTCGTTAAGACAATCTCTATGACAGAGGTGAGACGTGAACAAAATCAAGTACTTTAGCTTTTATTTGTATTATTACAATAATTATTATTATTTGTATTACTTCTACTACTATTACTCCTGCCCCTCCTCCTCCTCCTACTACCACAACATAAGAGTGTCTGTTTATTAACTCGATAGTGAAAGTTTTAATAGTAACATTTCTGTCAACTAATGGTCATGTGAGCTCTGGGGATTACAGTGGTTAAACCTCTTCCCACATCATATTTTCGATTCCTGCCTGTGCATTCCCCAGGGGCTTCACTTCATCCCCTGATAATAGACCTGTGATTTGCAAAGAGCGTCTGTGATCTCTTTTATATTATATCAGTGTGCAACTCCCCTGACCATTTAACAATTAATTCTATGATCTCTGTGTTTGATTATTACTGATGTAAGTGCTTCAGACAATGGGACAGCTCACAGTCACAGCGGGCATGTCACACGACTCATATTTGGAAGCTGGCAGTGAAATGCTATTCGTGTGTTAGTGGTTCTTAGAGGCATATTTCAAGTTCAGTTGTTCTCACCAGCATGGTGGTTTGCCCCGCAGAAGTTCGCTTTAAATAATTTTTGGCAGTTCCTCCCAGGTTCATGAGGAATGATGTTCGCTCAATGTATCAACGAAAACAAAGTATTTAATGTGCATATTAACTTGTGTGTTGACCTGGATAAAGAGTAATTGCAAAATGTTATTTTTGGAATTTCTGTGTGATTTAGAAAATTGTACAAAGCATTGTACAAGGCCAAATAAATAAACTGTTTTTAATGAAACTCCAATATTCTACCAAAAAAAATGAATACGCTTAGAATCCCCTGTTTAGAAAGAACTCCTTTTCTAAACTACAGTAACACACTTGAATACATGTAATCATGATCTGGTGCCTTAAAAGACAGCATTAAAAAATAAAATGCAGTGCATGAGTAGATTACAGGATCAGATATCGCAAGAACAACCACCTACAAAAGACACATTTTGAAGTAGAGGGTGATTGCAGTTGTAGATACTCTGCCAAAACCTTTTAATGCAATAGATAATTTTAAGAGAACCTTAGGCGGGGTGTCAGCGAGTTTGGGTGGGTAGAAAGGGAAAGATATTTAAAACAAAGAAGGAGGCAACCAGCATTCGTTTTCTGGTATCTTAAAAAAAAACAAATGTAGACTGAAATTGGGGAAATATCTGATAACTTTAAAGTGTTATAAAATAAAACCGATTTAATGCATAGTCCCCACCCATTCAGTGATAATCATCCTAGCTGTGAGTACAAACAGCTGATTATAAATAGCCCAAAGAACACGATGTTATGTTATTACAAGTTAGTCCTTTTCATCTGCCATGAAATCTAAAAAACAACTGACCCCTTGATCCATTGTGGGTGGCAATATTCACTCGGTAATCATCTGTAATCAAGGAGACTCGATTGTTCAAACCTATAGGAGACTCAAATATTTTTTTCTTATGATTATTTTAAAATTATGATTATTATTATTTTAATATTTTTTGTCACATTTAAAAATGTGCTCTTCAAAGATCTAGAAAGGCTGACATTAATATATATATATATATATATATATATATATATATATGTCTACGCATTATACAAACAAATAAACCAAAAAACTGCCCTTCGAAGAGTGAATCCACCAGGACCCACAATCTGAACACCCAGATGAGTTTTATTCCGTACATTTTGTAAGCCAAATTACACCACTTCATTTAACTTAGAAACTAGACAATTTTGGAGATAAATAATTAGTCAGACAACTTTGTAGTGTACTTAGTCTTCTGTTGCATGTGTTGGGGTTTGGCATTCTTATTCAACTATTAAACACAATAAAGAGTTAAAATGCCTTAAAGCGGTAAAGAAAAGCCTTTGTTAAATTTATTGGGGGCGTAATACAAAGGTTATCCTAATGCCATATTCAGTTGCCAAGTTATGTAATTGTGTTTGGCTGTATATAAGAGTACCTATATTTTGTCCAACAGCTTGAGGGAAGTTTGTGAGTCAATTAGCCATGCAATTCTAGGGGATAGACTTCAACCCATTTTACCCTTGAAGAGTCTTTTCCTCTTTTCCTAGTTTGAGGACACGGGCCTGCGAGTGCAATGTGTCAATGTTTGACAAGTGTGTTTCATTAATATAACCTTATTGACTGTTGGCTCAGGCCTTGCTGACCTGGATTCTATTTTTTGGAGTGTTGGAACACTCAAATACATTTAAAAAGTGATGTTTTCTCTTATTTAATGGCATAATGACAATTGTCCAAATGCTGTAACAGGGTAAAACATAGTTACTTAATCTTCTCAACCTCTTTTTTTGGTGTTTGTTATTTCCATTCCCATTATAAAAACAGACGTTTGTCATCAGCCACCCTCCGATTGCACACGTCAGTTAAGCACCCACCAAAGGATGCCAAATTACCCAAGGACCCACTGGTGTTATAGATTTGGGCACAGGGCTCGTTTTACCATGCCTGCCTGGTCCACTGCCCTGCTTGTGCCACTGAGGTTTGTGTTGGCATTGGTGAACCCCAAGAATTGGCCCAGTGTTGGAGAATCTGCCTCTAAATCCAGCCTGACATTGATGTGACCTGACATAAAGAATGTGGGTACTTTACAATGGGAAAGCTAGATTTATTCCGTAATGGACCAGTGTTACACATCATTGTTATCCTGTATGAAATTGGAAACTGGCTCCCGTTAAATAGTTCCCCCCCCCCCCCCCACTGCTAAGATGATAACAGGTTCAAGTTTTTTTTTTCCATCTTAAACATCAGCCCTGTGGATGCCTTTTTCCACATGGCCCGTAGTGGGGTTATAATACAATTAGAAATGTTTTCAATAACAAATTCACAGTGTATTTATGCAAAGGGTTACCTTGTGATTAAACGTGTTTCTTGCTTTACCTGTTATTATGATCTCATAATAATAGTAATACAGTGCTTACAAAATACTTCCCCCAAACCTGTACATTCAAATCTGTATAGTATAGTCTGTTCTCAATGTGGGCGACTCTAGGACAGGGTCTCAGGGTCTTCCTTTAACAGGAAAAGTGGCAGCATTCGACATGGTGTTGGTGGAATGTGTCTGGCTTTGTTCCTGATGTGTGTGTGCCTCTTTTTCCACAGATCAACAGACCGCTCACTATGAAGAAAGAAGGAATCCAGACCAGGAACCGAAAGATGTCCAGCAAGTCGAAGAAGAGCAAAAAGTCTCATGATAGTATGGACGAGTTCTCCAAGAGTCTTATGGACAAGAACAGCTCTTTCAGCCCCGCTGCCCTCTCCAGACATATGTCCTCCATTGGTCATATTCCTCCTTTCACCCACTCCAGTCACATGCTGACAACTCCTACGCCAATGCACCCTTCATCGAGTTTGCCATTCGCACCCCACCATCCTTCCAGTATGGTCACTGCCATGGGTTAGACTGCTTGCAGGAAACTCACACAAAATGAAAGCCTTTTTTTGTTATGTGTATTTCTCAAAACCCGAAAAAAAAAAAGCCCAAAAGACTGAAAAATGTTCTGCTCTAAGAAGGTGTTCCTCAGAAACAGTTACCGCTGTTTTACGGAGCTCACTGTGGTGTCTATGTATTCTCTCAACCACTCAATCTGGATTCCATTTGTGTATAAGCCATTTTTTAACCTTATGTAGACTCCTCACCCTGTTAAACAGGGCCCCTTGTACTGTGAAAAAACAAACAAACAAACAAACAAACAAACGTGAAATGAACTTTGAATATATTTGTACAAATTGTATGAAATACAGTACATTTAATGAAGACTTTTTAAAGGCCTGTGGGCAGCTATGAGAAGGGTACGAATGACTTCAAGCGGGAAAAAAAGGAAACACCAGAGAGCAAAAGAACTGATGTGAGGCTACCTATGCCTCCCTCTTCATGAAAGTAATGGACAAAAACTGCCAGATATGCTGACTCATTGGCGGAAGTTGTTTGATGCATTAAACTTGTAGACAGATCCATCATCCAGGCTGCGGACCCCCACATAGGAAGTACTATCAGTTCCAGGCAATCAGTATTAACACACTGATATTGCCAATAAGGATTTCTGAAAGGCATTTTCCTGGCCTACAGTATATGCATTGTGAACAAGTTCCTGTATTTGTTATTTGTATGTATAATTCAGAGTACCAAAAATATGAAAGAAACAAAGATGTAGAACTATTTCTTTATGTAATGCAGACTGAATGGTTGTATAAATTTAATAATTGCTAGTGTAAAAAGACTGCTTTTTTGTTTCGTAATATTATTATTTTTTTCCTTTGAAAATAAACTAGTTTAACTCTGTTGACCTGATGTTAGACTTGCTCAAAATGTTTTATTTTGTTTAGTGTTTAAAACATGGTTTCACAGGCACCACAGTTTGTGCTTCCCTTTTACCACAAGAGATCTGTGCTGGGTGTGCAGGAAATAAATAAGTATAAACACACAAGGCCTCAAGTCCCAAAGGCTGCAAAGATGATAAAACTAAGGCTTTTTTTTTAAACTAGAAAAAACTGCCTGTGAGATTTTGGACGGCACGTGTCAAGATAATTTTCATATGACACGCAACATGCGCCTGAATAATGCTGAAATGAGAGATTCAAATATCAGCATGGATGAAAATGTTAGCAGTGTAACTGAAATAAGGTTCATCATGCAAATGCTGTCCTGGGATTTGTTTGTGCTTTGAATATTCTGGGTACCAGGATATGCGACTCAGTATAGAAGAAACATGTGCACAACATATAACAAATCTCCCTCCACGAGCTATTCACATATCTCTCTCTATCTCTGTTTATGTATCTATTTATCTATCTGTATCCACTTTTTGTTACATAGTGGTTTGTCCATTCTGCTTGATGGAGATAGAGAGGATGATTTTACAATCTTACACAATCTTACTTGATGAAGTCAGGTATCGTTCATGCCTTCTATCAATTCCATTTTACCCTACAAAAGTGTAAACGTATATCAGGTTAATATTTTTTTTTAAGCCAATAAAGTCAATATGTCAAAATACTTTCAAGCCTTAACAGTTATTTGGAAATACTGGTTGATAAATAAAAGAAAAGGAAATCGTCCAAGCCAAGACATGACACTACAGTTGGTTAGTCACTTTCCATTTATTATTTAAATGACTATTGAATGGAAATTAAGTGTTATATAAAGGCCACTTTAATGCTAGCTTTATTTCATCAAATTTCCTTTAAAAAAAACGAGTATGCTATTTTTGACTATAGAAAGAATCTTGCTGAGAAATGAACCTTTAACAGCTTTACAGTATACAAGAACAGACAGTCACGTCAGATAGTCACAGAATACTTGTGTGCAATCTTTCTTCATTACTGGTGACCTTATTTTTAAATAAGTACCCAGATTGGATAAAAACAGGAACTTAGCTTTTTATTTGAACCTATCTCAATTAACCACATTGTGGCTAACAGTGTCATATAATAAAGTGAGGCTCCAGCAGTTTCATGTTTCAATATCTCACGGTTGCTAGACTTGTGAATTTTAAAATGTATATGTGTAGCATGTAATTAAGAATTAATATTTGAAAAAACAAAAGAGCTACATATTTGAGTCAAATTCATAGGGAATCATTGTTATTTTTGTATTAATATCTAGATTTTTATGTGAGGGCTGAGTTTTTCAGTTATGTTATGATTCAAATGCATTCACTAGCCTGACAGACAGAACATATTATCCTAACACAGGAACATCTGTGATCGGTTCGGCTTTCTTGAAGGAGTATCCCGCATGTTCACAAATGAGATTACATTCAGTCAGGATGTTAAAACGGACAGGTATAAATGTGGTAGCAATACGGTCTATGTTTTTCTATTGACCAACCACAAATGTATAATTGATCCCTTCTGCCATATTTTTCTGTTTGTTAAACTACAACGAGAATCATAATTGGAAGTCGGCTTTAGGTTTAGAGAATTTAGGTTCTGCGTCATAGAAGTTCATGTATTGTATTTTCTTAGAAATTAACAAATTGCTCATGCCATTCTCGCATAGTGTAGGTAGTGGGGGGAGGGGTGTGTGTGAAGGGATCAGGTTAGATTATAATTAATACAATTCTAGTGAAGAAGTTCAATGATTTTTAAAATATGTTTCTTCCATGGTTCATTAAACTCATTAAACACGGGTGCATGCGCTTACAAAAGTGTTACATTCTGTAGGTTGTATTCCCAAACTGCATATATGTGTGTGAGTGTGTGTGTGTGTGTGTGTATTTCTCTGATTTTCTGATGCAGTGAATCAACTTGGACGCTTTTGGTTTTATTATAACAGTGACTCAAATGCCTGTTAGCAAGAATCATGATCTTTGAAGGACTCGCTTACCTTTCCATGACCTTTTCTTGGCACATGGAGGGGAGTCTAGAATCAGCAAGGCAGGTACACAGAGGCTTTGCACACCATGTTGACAGACAGAGGTGATAAATAGTGTCTGGATTGCTCCTCTGCCTCTCCGGGCACTGATCAAGTGCCTCGAGCAAAGGCAGCGGAGGAGAAGACTGATTCACAAAGATGCCTAACAAGCTAACAGCTGCACGAGCACCGGCCTGGTGCATGATCACCTTTAGAGGAGGCTTGCTGACCAGGCCTAGTGATGCTGCTGTTGTAGTACTTCATCCTCTAAAATACTGGGCATTATGGTAGGCCATAAATCCTAGCTATAAATACCTAAAAATCCAACTGCTAACCTTCGCACAGCTGCCTATGTCCCACTGATGAAAAAAAGAACTAAGAGGAAAAGTAGAAAAAATATATATATATACACTCACCTAAAGGATTATTAGGAACACCATACTAATACTGTGTTTGACCCCCTTTCGCCTTCAGAACTGCCTTAATTCTACGTGGCATTGATTCAACAAGGTGCTGAAAGCATTCTTTAGAAATGTTGGCCCATATTGATAGGATAGCATCTTGCAGTTGATGGAGATTTGTGGGATGCACATCCAGGGCACGAAGCTCCCGTTCCACCACATCCCAAAGATGCTCTATTGGGTTGAGATCTGGTGACTGTGGGGCCAGTTTAGTACAGTGAACTCATTGTCATGTTCAAGAAACCAATTTGAAATGATGCGACCTTTGTGACATGGTGCATTATCCTGCTGGAAGTAGCCATCAGAGGATGGGTACATGGTGGTCATAAAGGGATGGACATGGTCAGAAACAATGCTCAGGTAGGCCGTGGCATTTAAATGATGCCCAATTGGCACTAAGGGGCCTAAAGTGTGCCAAGAAAACATCCCCCACACCATTACACCACCACCACCAGCCTGCACAGTGGTAACAAGGCATGATGGATCCATGTTCTCATTCTGTTTACGCCACATTCTGACTCTGAATGTCTCAACAGAAATCGAGACTCATCAGACCAGGCAACATTTTTCCAGTCTTCAACTGTCCAATTTTGGTGAGCTTGTGCAAATTGTAGCCTCTTTTTCCTATTTGTAGTGGAGATGAGTGGTACCCGGTGGGGTCTTCTGCTGTTGTAGCCCATCCGCCTCAAGGTTGTACGTGTTGTGGCTTCACAAATGCTTTGCTGCATACCTCGGTTGTAACGAGTGGTTATTTCAGTCAACGTTGCTCTTCTATCAGCTTGAATCAGTCGACCCATTCTCCTCTGACCTCTAGCATCAACAAGGCATTTTCGCCCACAGGACTGCCGCATACTGGATGTTTTTCCCTTTTCACACCATTCTTTGTAAACCCTAGAAATGGTTGTGCGTGAAAATCCCAGTAACTGAGCAGATTGTGAAATACTCAGACCGCCCCGTCTGGCACCAACAACCATGCCACGCTCAAAATTGCTTAAATCACCTTTCTTTCCCATTCAGACATTCAGTTTGGAGTTCAGGAGATTGTCTTGACCAGGACCACACCCCTAAATGCATTGAAGCAACTGCCATGTGATTGGTTGGTTAGATAATTGCATTAATGAGAAATTGAACAGGTGTTCCTAATAATCCTTTAGGTGAGTGTATATATATATATATATATATATATATATATATCTGATGAGCACCGCAAGAACGGCAGCTAAAATATTCTATTCAGAAAGTCTTCTGGAAGTCAGCTTGATTTTATCTGTCAAGTAGGACTCTTAATGGTATGTGTAGACAGCTCTAGTAAACTGTGAGTTCTGTGTATAATGTATTGCTTTAATGACAGCATGTGTGTGTACTGTTTTACCTTGAGCCTAAATGGTCACAATCGTGCATTCATTGTGATCAGCATTATTTGTGTCTATTCAAATAAGTCTACATTATTTAGAAGAGGAGGAACTGAAACTCAATTATAAACAAGCAAATAAATAAACAAATCCAGGCCTTCCATACATGACTGCAGATGTATCTTGTTGTATTGCCGCCTCCATTAATTAAACTCTAATACTAATTGAGCCGAAATGTATTGCGTAAATATTAATGAATGTTTTTAAAGGGGTAAAACCTTTTCTTTTCTTTTGGATCCCCTCCCCCCATACACACTTATACCATACTAAGGATAATTCTGCATCCTGTTCATTACATTATCTTCTTTGGAGTCATGGTAAATCACTTATCATGTTCTCTGTGTCTACCCTCTGTCGCACAAACTAGCAGAGAACTGCGCTGGTGATACGCTGGCTTGTCCTGTTGTTTTGAAGGTCATATGTTGCAGCCATAGTTGATCTAAAGAACAACAATTCTGTATCAACAACTGTATCACAATCCTGCTGCTTAAATTCAAATGCTGAACCATATTCAGGCAAGTCCTCTACTGGGTCATCAAGACATTCCACTTCTTGACAAACTCGTCTGAACAGGATGTTTTTAAGAAATGTTTCGGGTTGCTGTGTGAATTACATTGGTGTCTATAAAGTCATGAAATTCTTAAGAAGACATTACAAAACATCTCTTTCATACAGGGAAGTTAGCCCTCAAATTAGTAAAGAGATGTCGCAATTTATTTTCCCTTGACTTTCTCTTAAAATTCTGAAAATGGTCTATTATATTTGATTTTGATACAGATCATGAATGTAAGCATATTCATAAGATTTACTGACGTCCCCATAACTTTAGTTGAGTGTATATTTTCATCAAAAGATTGTCGTATTGTGCCATTTATGGGAGGCCTGCTTATGTTGATTTGTGAGCATCTCACCTAGTTATCTAACAGAAATGAAAGGGACATCCTGGAATATTTATAAAATATGTGGAGTATATTCTTAATCTATTTGAGTCTGTATTTACATTGCGAGGTTAATGTCTACCAAATATTTTCAACATTTAAAATAAATATACCTATTACAGACTGACAAATATTAAAAATATATACCAAATATTTTGAATATACAAATAGGAGCCAGTTTCAGCTTTTATTAGGCACACAATGTGACCAGCCTGCGGTGTCATCAGTGCGAGCTGTACTAGTACTCAGTGACTCTGGGGCTCGGCTCGCTTTGAATGCACAGAGCGAAAAGTAGCCGAAGGCTTGACAGCACATGTTTCAGAGCACAAGGATGTCTGTCTTCATCTCTCCAGTGTTACCCTGACAGTTCCTGAACAATTGCTGGTTCCATATGGGGAGTGACAGAACAAGACTGTAAAATGTGTAATAAATTAATTAAATTAATTAGAAATTTCCCAGTAACATACATTTTATGTAGCTTTTCTCCCAATCACAATGTAAGGAGCAGTTAGTTTCTCAGTCTTTTTGTTTATGTGTTCTTATACAGGGAATGCAAGAACAATTGAGCATTGATATCAGATGTTGGCATGATTCAATTTGACCTAAATGTTCATCTGTTGGAAAACCTTAGGATTCTATTTATTTTGTATATCTCTCAATCTATATATCATTCTATTTTGGCTTTAAAACATTATACTTGGAAGCAGTTCAACCATTAACATCTGTCCCATCCAGGAATTCCTTGAAATGCATTTAAAAGCACGTGAAAGAACTTGTTGAAAATTGAACACAATATACACATTTTTAAATAAAGTAGGATTGGATCCCAAGTTATCTTCCACTTAGAAAGGCAACAGATTGAGATTTTGACACTGCATTGAACTGCATTAGTGCTATTTTCAGGACTCTTTTCACATCAAAGTAATGTATGTCTTTTAACCATCATAAATTTGAACTATAATCTCCAGTCACAACAAGAGAGATAAAAGATCAAAATCTCGGCTGTGTGGAACCTCCGGGCACTCTGGCCAACTTTGAGACAATGTTCCTGAAACAGCATCATAAACGCAGCAGACTTTTAGATCGCATTGATTTGGCTGAGATTGGTACACTAATAATAAAAAAAGGAAGCCAGTTATTTTCAAATAGTATACAGAGTCTAGGGGCTGAACAATCCCTTTCATTGTTTTGAGGAAAAACGTCTCAAAAGGCTCTGTCTACAACATTATAAAAATTAGATATTATAGGATAGTACGCTCAGATGGTAGGAATCACTATTTGCATTGTACAACTTCATATCTATATGTATTTAAACACAATTCTGTAATATATATACAGTACTATGCAAAAGTTTTAGGCAAGTGTGAAAAAATGCTGTAAAGTAAGAATGCTTTCAAAAATAGACGTTAAAGATTATATTTATTAATTAACTAAATGCAAAGTGAGTAAACAGAAGAAAAATCGACATCAAATCCATACTTGGTGTGACTACCCTTTACCTTCAGAACAGCATCAGTTCTTCTAGGTACACTTGCACACAGTTTTTGAAGGAACTCGGCAGGTGGGTTGGCCCAAACATCTTGGAGAACTAACCACAGTTCTTCTGTGGATTTAGGCAGCCTCAGTTGCTTCTCTCTCTTCATGTAATCCCAGACAGACTCGATGATGTTGAGATCAGGGCTCTGTGGGGGCCATACCATCACTTCCAGGACTCCTTGTTCTTCTTTACACTGAAGATAGTTCTTAATGACTGTCACTGTATGTTTGGGGTCGTTGTCATGCTGCAGAATAATTAGGGGCTAATCAGATGCCTCCCTGATGGTATTGCATGATGGGTAATTATCTGCCTGTACTTCTCAGCATTGAGGAGACCATTTATTCTGACCAAATCCCCAACTCCATTTGCAGAAATGCAGCCACAAAATGTGCAAGGAACCTCCACTATGCTTCACTGTTGCCTGCAGACACTCATTCGTGTACCGCTCTCCAGCCCTTCGGCGAACAAACTGCCTTCTGCTACAGCCAGATATTTCAAATTGTGACTCATCAGTCCAGAGCACCTGCTGCCATTTTTCTGCACCCCAGTTCCTGTATTTTCATGCATAGTTGAGTCGCTTGGCCTTGTTGCCAACGTCGGAGGTATGGCTTTTTGGCCACAAGTCTTCCATGAAGGCCACTTCTGACCAGACTTCTCCGGACAGTAGATGGGTGTACCAGGTCCCACTGTTTTCTGCCAATTCTGAGCTGATGGCACTGCTGGACATCTTCTGATTGCGAAGGAAAGTAAGCATGATGTGTCTTTCATCTGCTGCAGTAAGTTTCCTTGGCCAACCACTGTGTCTACGGTCCTCAACGTTGTGCGTTTCTTTGTGCTTCTTCATAAGAGCTTGGACAGCACATCTGGAAACCCCTGTCTGCCTTGAAATTTCTACCTGGCAGAGACCTTGCTGATGCAGTAGAACTACCTTGTGTCTTGTTGCTGTGCTCAGTCTTGCCATGGTGTATGACTTTTGACAGTAAACTGTCTTCAGCAGCCTCACCTTGTTAGCTGTGTGCAAGTGTACCTAGAAGAATTGATGCTGTTTTGAAGACAAAAGGTGGTCACACCAAATATGGATTTGATGTAGATTTTTCTTCTGTTCACTCACTTTGCCTTCAGTTAATTGATAAATATAATCTATTAACATGTCTATTTTTGAAAGCATTCTTACTTTACAGCATTTCTTCACACCTGCCTAAAACTTTTGCACAATACTGTATATTATATATATGTTAATATATATTTGTATATAAAATATATACACATATTAACTGGTAGAAACAAGAAAGTGAGACCATATGAGGGGAAATGTTGTAGTAAATAAATAAAGTACAATCAAGCTGTAACCAGCACACTTGAAAACGAACTCTGTATAAATGCAGTTTGTAAAACGTTTGTAAGTTTACTCCAAGCACAGGATTACACAACATTTATGACAAGTTAGGCACTACACTGAGTGGTGTAGGGGGATGGGCTGAAACTCCCAAAGACAGGTGTGGCAGGCTTTGACGGCATAAAGACAAACTACCTAAACATTGCCTAGAGCCAATTAAGATTCCCCTGCACTTTTTTCCAGACTTACCTGCCCCGCAAACCCAAGGATCTGAATGGTGGAACATGAACCCCTTTGTTCCCATGAAATGTCCCGAATCTAAGAGCTTGCCACTACTTTTTCACTTTCTCCTCCCCACTTTGGGGTGAGTTTTAAATCAAATGGGTTGATTAAAAAGGCATGATAATCATTTAATTAGTATCTTCAAATATTCAATATCCTTTTCCAACTGTCCTTGAGTTAAAAAGGATACGAATGCTCTGTTCATTAGACTTGCTCATTGTTTTATTTTTATTTTTCAATGTTTGCACATTAGTATTTGCTTAATTATACATTTCACACACATGCCAAATAATTCTGAGAGAGAAAATAAGACTTATGTCAAGCTTAATTTGGATGATGCCTCAATATACTACAAATACATTTTACAATTCCAAATCTTGCTTTAAAAAGTCTATTGCCAATAAACCTGGAGGTCTTGTCCCAAGTGTCTTGAGGAATGGATGAGGGATGTTTTGCGTTAAAGGTGGGGCATTGAGGACTGCAATACAATGGGGATGGCACTGTAGTTATTTTGTTAGCCATGGTTGTTGTTAGCTTTTTTGCACGTTACATGCATTCATTGAAGAAGGCATATTGCGAAACAAAGGTTAAAAGGTGCAGTTGCACTATATTTTGTACTATGTTCCTAGTAATGTATGTGTTGAGTGTTATGACGCTAGTAACTGAAAGGCTTTTTAAAAAAAAACCACCTGAGGCTAAACAGATATCTCCACCACCTGCATTGCATTTGCATAGATTTTTGTTTTTTCTGTTCATAAATATTTCTCCTTTAATAACTGTCATTGTATTTCACTTTTTTTTTTACTACAGAGTTTAATAAACCCTGCCTGAATTATAAAATAACACCTATAAATGTATCAAGCTTTTATTTATTTAGAACAAAACCAACCTTACTTGTGCTGACACTTTTGTTTTGGCAACACTCTCACAAGACAGTGTCATAAGTATTAATTAATTAAACTGGGTAGTCATTGGGCAGGCTCTATGCAGTTGAGACCTTGGCAACAGACTTGATATGTTTGAACAGTGGTGCTTTGTGATAATTGGTATGCATTAAATTCTTTGTGTGATCTAAACAGAAGGTTGGTCTTACAATTATCACATACGATGATAGGAAGAAAAGGGTCAAAGGGTCAATAGATATTCCATGTTTTATTTAAAAAAAATGTTTAATGATCATTTAGGTCTGATACAATGCTGTTTGATATGTGCAACATACCAAATTGTCCAAGACCCGAACATCTGACATTGATTTAATAATACATTCACTCCACTGAGTGAATAATGTCATGCTTAAACTGTAGTTGTATATATAAAAAAACAATGGCAAGTGATAGACACTAAATGCAAATACTGCTTTTATAACTTTTCATTTCATGGCTACCAACCTCGGACTAGACCAGGGGTCACCAAACCTATTCCCGGAGATCCACAATCCTGCCGGTTTTACAAGTCTCTCTAAACTATCAGTCACAGGACACCTTAAACAAAGGCGCAATTAAACTTAACACTACATTAAAATAATAAAAGTGGATTTGGTGCAACATCATGGCAGTCCATATTGGGAGTTTGTAGTCCATATTGATAGGGTTAGGTTGACATGAGGTGCTGTTGATTGATATGCTCTAAAAAAATATTCAGGGAAACACTTGAGTTTTGTAATACATTTTCAAGATAAATTTAGTAAGTCAGTCAGTAAGTGTAGGTTTAGTCCCTGATTGGACATTAACATTTTACTAGTTCTCCAATGGAATAATTATTCTTCCTCATGTAAAAAAACAAGCACAACAATAAAAAAACAATAATAATATGTAAAAGAAAGAGAAATTACATTCAGCAAAAATGCCCTGGTAGTTTTCAAAAGCTATGGCGTTCATTTATGTTTATACAAAGCTCTATTTTCATTCCAGTTCATGCTATGTCATAGACATTGTTGCTTTCAGCTTTGTTTCCACTGGCAAATCTGACAAGCCATATTAGGTAAATAATCATGTTAAACACATTAGGGAAATGATGGAATTTTAGCAGTTATCTATAGCACAAGGATTTACAAAACTTAAGAAGGAAGTGAGTAATATGTGAGTGCTCCACCTCTCCCTGATAACTGGTATAAAGCTTATTTAGCCGTTATCAGGAAAATCATTGTACACTAGATTGTTAACTCCCTCTGTGCTTACTTGCATACTGAACCAAATAAAGTTAAAAATATACAGTCCATACTGACACACCAGCTTAACAATGGCTTGCAAAAGAAAAGGATGCGGGTCTATTTTAACTTTACTTAATATGTACTATTTAACAAAAAAGTGGCCTACATTTTTTCAGTTCAATTATATTTGCACACCAAATCTTTTTGATTCCTTACCTTATGTGATCCCAACAAATACACATGAATTCAACCAATCTTTAAAATGGAATTTGTCCATATTAATAAAAGAAACTTCTAAAAATAAATAAATAATATGATTAACTTATATCTCTTTGCTCAACTCTATACTGGTGAAATTCCATTAATGTAACAAGTTACGTGAGCTATGTAACGTAGCCTACACTCTGGCTATACAAAAAGAACACACATTTTGACAAATGGGATAAAGCTTTGTGTTTCTTGAAGGTGACATTTAAAAAACTAAAAGCTTGCAAAATGAACTGGATTTTCTTGTGAAGGTGAGGTTTTTCAGTTTGCCTGGTCTTTGTCAGTTGGTTTCAGCAGCGTGAAACACCTAAGTCAATTCATGAAGGCAAGCATGCCAAGGAAGTGACTTTTCAATTGTCAGCAATGAAAAGTGATGACAGTAGGTTTGGCATGACAGATAGCTCTGCATCACTGAAGTTACTGGGTCAAAGACCATCACTGTCCACAGGACTACACTCTTAGGGTGCAATACAGGAAAGTAAAAGCTGAAATACATTTTCACCATGAGACTCATGTATTATAATTCAGATAATTATATATACAAAAAAATAAGGCTGCCTTCTTGAACGAATGCGTTACAACTTCCAGCAGACAGGTGTTTCTCTTCTATTTCAGAGAATTGTTGGACTTCTTCATTTTCTTTACTTCCTTTCTGTTGCCTTTCACTCTGTAAGTGTTTTGCATGATTCTCTGTTTGTATTCAGTTGATTTTCACGTGGAAATGTACATTTACATAAAAAACATATTGCACACAGGAGTGACATGAGTCAAGGAAGTACATGTACTTACAGGGAAGTGCATTTCCAAGAACCAACATTACCCAATGTACTATTTAAACATTAAAGTATTAATGCACTTCTGAGTTTTAAAATTTGATTTAAATAGATTTGAAACCTGTGAATTGATTTATAACAGTCATCCTAAAATGCCAACAGAGGTGTAAATCTCTGTCAGGGCCTTAAAGACTTTGAAAACAATAAGCCAGTGTAATAAGGCCTTCAAACATGAAAAAACTAAATGTATTGAGCTATGAGGAAAACAACTGTTGTGGTATAATTAACCAAATAATGTTGTTTAATCGTCTATACAGATCAGCATTCAGAAGTTGAAAATTTGATCTAACAGTTTAGCCACTATCATTGAAAAGAGCATTTGTTATGTCGAAATGCATGTATATTTTGGTCTTTTTAGTCTCTCCTGTATTGGATGAAGTTATTGATAATATATTGATATATGAATGTTTTTTTCTTCTGTCAGGTACATTCAAATGACTGTCTGTAGCTATGCTTAGGCCAACCCCTGATGCAGCGCTAATATGCTTGTAGCAATCAGTCCTTCATAACCGGTGTTGGCAGTTGAAATTGCAAGAGGTCCTTCTTTTTTGTTCTAGTAATTTTTAGAATTCCTCACAGATGAATTTGTTCCTGTAATTGTTGGCCTGAGAAAAAAACTCCCACATACCAAAAATGTTGGATAAATATAGTTAGGCACCCTAGACAGTCTCAGTGTTCTTTATTTTCAAACTGTTTTCTTTGTGGTTTAAACCAACAATTTATTATTACTGTTGTTTCAAACATGTATCCATTGATTAAATGCATGACTGAGCGCAGTGAAGGGAAAATGTAGCAGCATGCTACTTTTAATTTTGTTATAAATGACATTTGACAATATTTATGGTTATATATACATACACACACACACACACACACACAATCAAATACAACTCTTCAACTGTATTTGACAATATTTATGGTTATGTATATACATACTCACAAAATCAAGTACAACTCTTCAACTGCATTATGGCAATATTTATGGTTTTATACATGTGTGTGTGTGTGTGTAATATATACATATATGTTATACTAAGATCTTGAATTAAATTACAAGGTTACATCAAATAAAAAACATATTGTCTTTACATTATCCTATTTGAAAGACTGGATTTGAAAGGAAATGACATCAGCTGACCTCTGTCGTCGGAAAAAGGATGCTTTTGTATTGTACCTGTCCTAATTTATATATAAAGGAGATTCAACTCGTTTCACAATATGTTTCATTCACAGATTAAAAAAAACTGTACAAAAAAGTTTAAAATTTGAGTAAAAGGATTTAAAATAAGAAGTAGAACTCAATTGTGTAGAACAGTCATGTATTCGCATATACATGTTTAACCCATCAGAAACAACCCAGGTCATGTGGTTTGGGCATTTGGCTCCATTATGCAAGTTTACAATCAAATATCGAAGCACCCAAACATTTTTTCATTGGAATTAGCGGTATCCCTAAATATCGCCTGACCGACTTAAAACTGAAATATAACATTCAGGTGCAATTATCGCGCAGGAAGATGGCAACACATTTGAAAAAATGTCGCTTCATGCATTTCCACCAGCAACAACCAGACCGGCTGGACAAAATGTCAATAAATGTGGGTAGGAAATAATAATATAAACCGACCAACCATTTGTGCTCGGATCACTATCTCCACACTTGTTTTCAAGCTTTGTGGGCAAAGTGAGTCGCTGTGCCAGAAAAGGACACATACAAGAAATATGACAAGGCTGGACTAGGGACCCGACATTGAAGAGGTAACTGTTTTGAAACATTGTGCACTTTTATATTTAAATCTAACTGATGTTGATTCAGCTTTATCCAGTGGTTTGCCCAACACGGTCATGGGCTGTGTGTGTATATGTGTTACTTTTGTTTGAGGAGACATTTATGAATTATACTTCATATTATTTGAATTAGCACCGGTTTTGAACTCATGCATTCATATTTTGCGTCATATAAAAGCGCAAATAACTATTTCAATCTAATCATCATCAGCCTATATGGATGCACTGCAGGGTGAAGGCCTCCCCAATGTTTCCACTTACTTCTATCTACAGCTTCCCTTTTGAATGTCACATGCTGCCCATACCTTATTCTACTATATTGGCATAATGTGTTTACTGCATTTATTATGCCTCTGTGGTTAAAGCGGAATAATCTGCTTTATCAAATGATTTGCCTTCCAGTTTCCCCAGATATAGTCTGTAAACATAACACACCATAGTCAAGTAAACCTCTTTGTTTCATTGTAATTATATTTGAAACGTGTATGATATGAATAATTGCCAGCCAGTCACCAAAATTACATTTTCTATTGGTCTGGATTGGTGTCCACTTTATGTAGTTTGTTTTGATACCAGTCAGTATGGTAATGGTTAAAAACGCACAATCCTGAAATAGCTAAGTCATATTATATTGTATTTAATGCTGTACGATACAATTTGGATTCTTAACTGATATATTATTCTTCAATGCAATAACATGTGGACATGTTTCTATGGCTAGGAAATGACCACAAAGAGTTTCTGTATTGGTGAAATAAGTACATCTGTATAATATCCAGATATTTACATGTTCTTAGCATATGAAAACTATATTCTAATCTGTGATGGTACCTGTCATTTCTATTTAATGGGTTTGTTGTCATAAAAACCATGTCTGTAAAGGAAGAGGATTATTTGCTGTTGTAACCAAATGCCGTAAAAAAAAAAAAAAACTTGTGCAATTTGATCTCAGAGAATGAAAAAGTGACTGCTGCCAAGCCGTACTAACAGCAGACAGTTTCAACAAGAGCAATGTATGTAGTTAACCAGATTGTCAAGTATTATAGGTGCTTTAGTGTTTGCACAAAGACAGATAAGGCTCTGAAATGAGACCACTTGGAAAGCAAAACAGGAAGCTGGACATGTTTTCCCTGCTAAGAAAATTACAGATGTGAGAAAATAAGCATTCTGTGAGTATGACACAGTGACATGGAAGGTTACAATTTATTATGGGCAGCATGTTGAGCTACAGGTTCACTCTTTTTTGACACACACAAAACTAGTTTGAGTTGCAATGGAGGGACATTTGCCACCACAGCACAAGACCTCGGTGCACGTTGAGTGTGGAAAAAACAACACTTCAGTAGTATTTGAACATTCAGAGCTGCAGAACAGCTGACATTCAGATGTTGTGGATTAGGCTGGTTTGCAGCGTCCCATCTCTTGTGGCTTCACTATAAAAAAGAGGGAATTTGTTGTAGTTTTAGGGTGCTGGAGTCAATCTTACACAATCTTACACCAAGACTTCTGTAATAGCACGTCTGTGTTGTCCTTGTTACCCAAGAAAATGATACATGCGAATGCCTGTATTCTGTCAGAGGAAGTACTATAATATCACATTCAGTATGTAAATAACATTGACACACATTTTGTGTTTCCTATGCAAAAGCTAACACACCCTACTTATTTGAAAGATGTAACACTGAATGTTTGTTTCATGAAACACCTTTTTTTTTTTTACTGTGAATTCAGCACTAACTAATGTTAGGCAACAACAAAAATTCCACCGGTAATTACAATTTAGGTAGGATAAATAAAATGTTTGCATTAAAACTAACAACGGAAAATGAAATTGTAACAGTTCAGGGAATTTTAAATGCCATGTAGTATCACAGAGTTACAAATATCTAGGAAGCAAAACATTTTAGGCAGTGTTTCGCAACATTTATTAAGCAAAGATGGTTGACAAGAACAGGGCATTTGGAGAATTCGAAATGCACAGCTGGAGAACATGATCACGTTAGTAGAAGCGCAGGTAGAAGGCCAATGAAAAGACAAAGTCAGTGTGTGTGTCTTCTACGAGCACAAGATTATTATTGACAGGAAGTGAGGTAGATCTGGAAGAGCTTCCCCTAGGCCTTAAGCATGGGTGTGCTTAGTAGGCCAGAGCTGATGTGTTTCAGTTTGCCATATGGGAGCATATGGGGTGGTTGATCAGAGGGAAGGTTGTGGTGCATTGGAGGAAGACTGTTCAATGCAATTTGAAGCTTGATGGGTAGCCAGTGTAGACGGGCCAGGAGTGGAGTATTGGGGTTTGTGCCACTTGGTACCAGTTGGAATCCTGGCTGCAGTCTGTTGATTGGACACAAATAGGAAGCCACTAACTAGAGCTTTGCAGCAGTCCTGGTGGGAGGAGGGAAGATCTCAGCATCTGTAAGAGAGAGATTGTGTCAAAGCTTGGCAGTGTTTTGGAGGAGGTACACGCAAGGTTTCACATTTGAGCAGGTGTGGGTGTGTGCGTGTGTGTCAAAGGTCATGCAGATGTCTAGGTCTATGTCTGAAGAGGCTGGCAACAGCTGAGTTTCCCAACTCGAATGAGAGTCTTCTAAGGGAGAGAGAGAGTAAAAGAGAGAGAGGTGCATGTTTCTGGAATTATGGTTTGAAGCCTCCAGAAAGACTTGCTGCTGTTCAGGTGAAGAACATTCCTGGAAGTTCAAGACTATACCTTTCAATCTTAAAAAATGGCCTTTGGACATTGGACAATACAAGTAACTTTACCTGTGCCCAAGCTAAGACCCTGTGACTCTGTGGGTCATTAGTAGGTGTGTTTAGTAGTGCAGATAGAAGGCTAGGTTATTTATTTTGTTCTTTAAGGGATTTAGTCTTTGTTTTGATTTCAAATGTTGATTGTATTTCTTGTAATGGGAGATTGACTTGATAATGGATCACATCTTGGGATTGTTTTCTTGGATGATCAGATCAATCAGGCAATAATTTCTTAGATTGTTACAAATAGAACAACACAAGGAAGCTTTTACTTAAAGATGTAGGAAGCAATTTTGTCTAATGATTATTAATGTTTGCTCGAATGCCATCTATAAGGCAGCTTCCTGCGATTTATTTCTAACAGCTTGGAATGCGACCACAAATGAGTTTTTACACAACATGGTGCTTCAGCAAACGGGGTATATTATTTTACCTAGGAAATAGAAGATTAATGTCTATGCTACCATGGCTAAGCTATGAACAGAGTATGCAGTTAGTAATGGAGACATATTTAGTGTTTAGTGTTGCAGGTGTGTTTGAAAAATCACAGTCACAAATTTTGTTTTGTGCTCAGAGAAGATAAAAAAAGTGTATTTGTTCCACTTTTTTTGATAGACTGAGGGACCCTTTAAAGGCCCTGCAATGAAATTTGAAAAATGAGAATACAGCTAAATACACATCTGCCGTGATTTTCTTTTTGATGACCAGTTCTAATTACTGCCCATAGTTTACTTATGGAAATACAGGCAACTAGTCCCATTTTTAGGGCAGAGTGTAAAATCTTGTTCCCTGGATATGTTTGTGACAATGAGCTCGGCAAACTGGGGGAGTGTGGGAGAGAGTCTGCGTACAATGAAAACTGGGATTGTTGTTAGACAGCAGTCATCCACTCAGCCACCTGGCTGTTATGATTCCAGTGAGCGAAGATGCATAATAGAAGTCCTGTCAAATGCCCCTTAAGCCTCAAGGGGTCAAGCAATTGTGAACACAGAATGGTGCAATTTAACCCAACATTTTTTTTACTTTTCTTTTTTTGCATTCAATAGGAAGATTGCATTGTGTCCTGGATAGAGTGATCACAGGTAGGTTCACAAAGTCAGAGACTCTTGACCAATGTTGAGTACATGATTCTTAATGAAGCACCACAAACAAATTTAGCAGAACATGACTGTTTCCTTCATGTATAGATGTTTGTATTTAGAGGATTATTGATGTTAAAGGTGTGACCCCTTATGCATTAAATCAGAAATATGATTTCTGATAAGGTAATGACTAGATTTTTATTTTGTTTCTTACCACAGATGGTTTGTTTTTTAATCAATGTTGTGGGTGCTTATTTAATGTTGTCATAGTTAATAATGTATAGTATATTTGTTTTAAAGTGAACTGTCTGAAAAGCACATTAAATGAACCATGAAAGGAATAGTCAATAAATTGAATATATTCTATCCAGTGATGTATGTTAAACACTGAGTGAAATACTTAAACATGCCAGGCAAAATACACCTGCTCCAGCTCATGCAGAGAGTTGAACAAAAGTGCATGGAGACAGATATTTGGCAATGCGAAACCTGTTTCGAACATCGTGACAGTGATGACTGCATAGGTCAAACAATATGTGGGCTGTGTCATTGCTCCTGCACAGAACCCACCTTTATCAGCCTAATGTCACACTTTTACTGACGGCCCCTGGAAATGGTTCTGCTAATAGAACCCAGAAAGAGGGAGACAGATACTTGGATGATAGATAACTGGGAAACTGTTAAACTTTTCTTGTTTGAAGTTTTTCGTTTGTTCAGCTCTACTCATGTTTTATGCAAGACTGGCTGTCAATAGAGAGTTACTGAAATCAGTGTAGTCATTTCTCCTATTTCTCAGTTCACTGAGCCTTGCTGATGTAATATTGAAAAGCTAAACGTTTGCTGCAGGGTAGGCCAACCAACAACCTAATCTTTCTGTGATGGAATTTTTCTTTTTTTTAACTGCTTCCTTGCCAAAAGAATAGTGGATCGTCGCTTTGAATTAATCGAGAGAAAAGCTGCTTCTCAGAAAATAGGGGGAACAAGCAATGAGCAGAATCTTAAAACCCTTTCTGTCCTTTTTACAATTAACTGGTTAATGTTTTGCCTCAAAGAAATCTCATATGGCATAGTTTATTTTTTCCCCCTACCAAAAAAAAACAATGCAGTTGAACTGTTTCTGTCACTCAAACACATTTTTCCCATGACAGGTCTTATTGACCTTTCTGCAACACTCTAGTGTGCAGTATCTTTAGCCTCAAAGGGAACAATATTTTGACAAGTTTGAACCTGTTTAAATCTGAATTCCAGTTCCAAATCGTGAATTGTATCTTTTTATTTACCACCTTTCAAGCTTACAAGACCTGAGGACCTTTTCTGAAATGTTTTACAGTAAGGATGTAAATTAATACATATAGATATGAAGGTCTAAGATTAATGATTTAATATGTATGTACAATATACAGCCATATTAATTGGGACAACATACAGTACTAAAGACTGGTGTCAGAAATGTATTTGATAGGGTGCAGACTTGGTCTTGGTGTTCATGGTTACATACAATTCTGTGCCCCGTCTCTCTGCTCGTTTTCTGTCTCGGCAGGAGAAACTGGATTTAGCGATCTGTAACAGGAAATGCTGGTGTGTCGGAGGTGGGATTGGAACATTAGGCCTTGGGACTTCCAGGCTCACTCTACCGCTACACCACACAGGAGACGGCTCTCCTTTCAGGCTGTATATGTGTTGTTTCTGCAGCACCTCGTTACAAGACGTTGCCTGATCGCTTTCCCAGTTCATCCCTGAGGTGTTCTGTGGGATTGAGATTAGGCCTCAGAGCAGGTGGCATCCCGTCTGTAATGAACTTCAGTGTTGTGGTCCCTGCGTTGTGACGTGCTGCATCATTGTTTCAGTAAACGTATGTGCCTGCCCTCAAAATCTCTTCAATGCCCCCAGTTTACAGTTGGCCAAACTATCACAATATGTGGTGGGATTCCCAGCAGCCATGACAAAACTCTTCCCTGTACACTGTACATGACCATTAAGCAGGGGAGCTTGTCCCATTACGCTTGGTAATGCCGTGTTAATGCTTAGCTATTGTAGATAAAGCTGGGGTAATGCAAAACCTATGGCTGGAGATGTACAGACATAACTGTGGAAAACAAGACGTGCAATGTTTATTGACAGCTGGAATGCCTTCAGTGCTATTTTCCCCATCCATAAATAACAAAACAGAGTTCATTAGCTGCTGTGTCTTGGAGGCAATCATTGTGTGTAGAAGTAAAGAGCATTTCTTTTGCATGTTTATGGAGCACTCTAAGCTGCAATCGTGGGCCTTTTCAAGACCGTGTTTAGATTATAATGGGAATGACTGCGACTCTTCTGGATGCTAAAGCACACCCTTTATAGAACTCTATTCTCTGAAATGTCAATTAAATTAGCATTGAGGTGCATCTTTGTCTTTCTCTTGTATAAAAACACCAAAATGAAATAACCTCTAAGATTGGTTAGAGCAGGTGTTCACAATGCCTGCTGATGAAGGGGCAATTTCCCAAGGTTGCATGGGATGGGGGGCTGCTGTAGAAAATTAACCACCGATTTTATTTCCTATACATTTCTGTTAGGACTTTAATTGTTTTATTATTTTCCCCAAAATTACATGTGCAATTTGTAAACAGAAAATTGTAATTAAGTGTAAAAATACAGAAAAGCTTCAGAAAAGAGGTGGTTTAAGTTTGGCTTTGGGGGGCCCCACCAAACATCCTCGAGGGCCGCACTTTGGGAACCCCTGGGTTAGAGGTTTATTGCAGTTGAATGGGAAACAACCTCAATAGGTTCTCATTTTGCTTTCCTGCCTTCTTTAAGCACCAAGGGTCACACTGACAGGCCATTTTGTTAATTAGTAAGAGAGATCCATCTCTCACTACTATGAAGTGTTTTTTTTTTTTCCTTCTTCCAGTGCGACCGTGAGGTTTTCCAATGAGGAGACCTTTTCCCCATGAGCTGTGAAATGAAACCACTTTAATTGTTTCCAGGATTAAATAAAGAGAGCTGTCCAAGCGATGAGCCTGGCCAATTTAAAAATGACCGCTTTAATCCAGGCGGGATTGCTCTTTGTGGAGTGAGTAGCCTTTTGTACTAACAAAAGGTTTTTATCACCCTTACCTGCTTCCAGTGCCCCCCCCAACCATCCAAACAAAAAACTACAATTATTACACAACTAAGGGCCTGAGTCTTAAATGTACTCATGTGTAAGACCGGCAGTTTGAATTCGGTTTGTTAAGTTGGAAAATTATGGCCTGAGTGATGAAGAGGAAACTCCTATGACATCATACTATTAACAAGAGAAGTATAGTTTTCTTTGATTTTGCAATAGTCAGGATTACATTAGGAATCTACACGAATTATAATGTAAAATGTCACTGCATCCCATGAAATGTATTTATGATCGTAAGGTCAATATTTACCTCTTGTCAGATGCCTCTTGAACATCTATTTTCCATTAAAAAGGCTGTGAGAAAATTGTGTGTGAAAAACAGAAGGGGAATGCCATGTTCCCGTTTGCCCACTTTGCTCATTCTCTAAAACAATGTTTACAACTCTGAACATAGAAACCTACAATCTCGCTTGTGAGATGGTAATTTAAAACTAAATCTTTATTAACTAGATTTAAAGCTGATATGGGCCCTGATTGTTTTAATTATGTCTTTAAGATTTGCCTTAATGGTCTATGGACGGCCCAATGCCTTCTTTTTTTTTCAGACATCTACAATGCATGGGGCTACCAGACAGGAAGTAACGTAAAGTAAAATGTTCATTGCACTAACAACCTTTGGCTTAAATTCACAAGATAAGTCACATAAAATATGCTTCCAGTTATGAACAAATTATAATGTAAAATTCTTCCTACTAATAAGGTGCCACTGAGAATTGGGATACAGGACCATTGAACACAGGAGAGATTTTTCTTGGTTTCATAATTATTTAAGTGCATTATATTAGCAATAATAGCAACAATAATTGTGAATACCTACCCTTGACTTCAGAGACTGCTACAATCCTATTTTTACATAGTATTTTATACAAGAGAGGTATGTCCCATTACTTATACACAAATGGTGTAAGAGCTAATTAAATTCTTCCTTTTATCATTTTATAAATTTTACTTTATTATTTTTCTTTCATGTCCAAATGATAGCCAATGTCACTCCCCTGGGCAGGGCCGGCCCTGGACGTTCTGCCGCCCTAGGCAAGACCCCTCCCCACCGCACACACACACACATACACACACACACACACACACACACACGTATTTCTCAGAATGTCGTGTTTGCAACGCTGTTTGAAAATAATCACCAGCGAATGTATGGCCTGTCTTTGGAGGCATGTCATTCTTCTCCACACCGGCTGATGGACATTGCTGCATGCTAATACATTTCAGCAGCGAATTTCTTTGATTTAGAGATTGTGACTCTTTTCTCATTCATTTTTTTTTTATATTCGCTTCCTGATAGTTTTTGTCTCTTAGACATGGTAGCAAATCTCTATAGCTTACTTTTAGCAAAATTACATCCAGTAGTAGCTAGCTAACGTTAGCAGGCTAGGTTAGGCTACTGCCTTAATCACTAATCGTTTTCATCACACACAAACATAAAATACAAAACAATAATTTAATTGGCAGATTTATTTTTATGAATGTTTCACAATTGGATAATCCCCTGTCAACACACACATCACCATAGCTACCAAGGATAGTGGGAGTGAACTACGGGAGAAACGGGAATGGGGTGAGGGTGGGAACTGCAGCAACGTTATGAGCTGGTGGCTGGGGTACTTCCACCAGCTGGAGGCCGGCAGCCGATTGTCACGCTGGAGGGAGGCAGCCAATTGTCAAAATGGCAGCAAGGGTTTGCTGCTTGTTTGTGCAGTAAGGATTTGGTGCTCGGAGGTGTGCTTCTGAGGGTGTTCTCAATCCAGGCTGTAACCTTGTACGCTACAGTGTTGCTGTGACTAGCATCAAGGACATTTGAAGGCTCACCAAATTATTGAGCTTGCTGGGAGCTTAGAGGGAGAGAGTGGAACATGGTCATCTATACGAGATGCAACTAAGTCACTCCCTTGGGTTCTCTGGTGCACAAATCCCCTTTGCCTGGGGCTGCCCTTTTGACACAGAGATTTCGGGGGAGTTTAAATGCAATGTTTTGAACTCGTGAAGTGATGATGCGTGTGCACGTTTGCCCCGAAAACCCGGGACAATCGAGTTTGTGGCCAAGAAAAACGGCCCCAGAGAAGGACAGGGTCGATCCCAAATACTCGAATAAATGACGTAAAAATGTCGAAAACACATTCATGTCCACATGTAAATCCACATTTCACGTGTTAATGATACTGAGATCATCATATCCTAAAATGACTGCATTATAAAAATGCAAGATAACTGGTCAGTTGGACATGTTGCTGCCCTTGTAATGTAAGTGATTGTTAATAATAATCATAATAATAGTATTTTATATGCAGTTGTGGGCCAAAATAAACAAATGGTAACAAAATAAAAAAAACTTGGTGTTCCCCATTGACTAAAAGGCAAATTAAGTCAATAACCAACACCCAAAACAGAACTGCTCACCTCCAGACAATTTAAACAGAACAGTTACGGCACAATCGATTTGCACATTGTGTCACACTATTTCACTGCAAAAGATAAATTGTTTAGAGTTAAACCTTCATTCTGTTTCCCCATATGAATGAAACAAGTACTTTATTTGGATCCTATTTATAGAGTGTCATTGTGTTCAGAATGTAAAAAAATATAACAATGTACTCTGGGCATGCAACAGTGTACCATGATATAATCATATTGTGCAATTTCCCCCTTTTTTCCCATGTAAATAATGTGTTTATTCATTAAGTGAAGCCTTTGCCTTGGCTGATTTATTGTACTGATCAAACAGAAAGTATCCTTTTATGTCCTACATTAGGGCTACATTAGTTGAGAGGGAAATTGTTGATTTTAATGTAACAGTCTTTGGCATGTTGTGATGCAAAAAAAAACAAAAAACAATGTTGTGTGTGTATTACTTTAGTATTTTGTTGGAGGGTGTGGCTATTTGGTTTAATTTGCTGATTTACCTTTGATTTATATTTGAAGGGGAAAACATAATGTAGATTTGTGTTTGAGAGGAAAGCTCATATATATATATTTTTTTCTTTCCGATTTTAGATGGATTCAAAAGACTGGAGAGAGAATCTTGAACTATTTTTAAAGTAATCATCTCACCCAACCAATCATTCGGAAACCGTTGTTATTTCATACTTGAGAACCTGGACTTGTGCACTTCAGAGTTTTAGGGACATTGGATTGTTACTGGACGCAAGTGGGGGTCAGATTTGGGAAAAGCAGTATGAGCCAAAGTTTCACCCAATGTCAGAGCATCTTTGTCGTTTACAAGACCTGCAGCCTTAATGTTACGTTGTATACTGCAGAACATTAAATCTCTGGTCATTGATGTACTACGATTAATGCATTTTGTTATCCTATATTAGCTACGATAAAGTTTAATGAAACGGCTACCATAATTGCATTTCACAGGGAGAGTAATTGAATATAACTCTACCAGATTAAAAGCTAGTGTTATTAAAATAATTGGTCTTTATCATCTAGGATTTATAAGTTAAACTTGACATCTGTTTCTGAAATTACTTCTGAAAGCTTTACAAACCTGCAGTAATCTTAATAGGAAAAGAAGAGGTCAAAGGTCCACAGACCATGCTTAATACAAATGTACAGTACAAACTAAATATAAAATTGTATGATACTGAGAAGCCTTTTTCCCTCAGGATAAAAAAAAACGTAGCTTTTGACAACATTAGTGTGGGTCTGCATTGATAAAAATTGAGATCAATACCAAAATTAATACATATAATTAAAAGATAAGCATGCTTTTATTTTAAATGGTTGTGCTTTCTGGTTTGACAGTTGCTGCATTCCCGGTAGAAAACATTAAAAACAAAAACAGATACAGACTCAGTCTTCAAAAACCAACCCATTCCTTAGTTTTATCAGCGTGGCAACTGCAGCATCTTAAAATAAGTATTCATAGTTCATCAGCTGAGTGGGTGAATGTACATGAAAAACTGAATCACTATGCATATTTACTTTAAAACAAAATGTAAATGTCACTGGATAGATATCTCTTATCCTTTGAAAAATATAGGCCATTTGATATTTGGCAGTCCTTTCTAGAGTTTTTTTAGAGACACCTTAAGTCAACAGTAAGCTGTAACTTGTGATTAAACAGAATTCTGTTGAAGTGGTAAAAAAGACCTCACCTTTTGAATCAAGGAAAATCAATGGGGTGAAAGTCTATTTAAATGTCCCCTTTTGTGAATTTCTCCCCACAGACATATGCAATTTAATTTGTGTACCCAGCTCTCTCGCTATTACCTGGCAATCTTGAAAAACAATTTTAACCCCGCTTTATAATGGGGTAAAACAATTATCAGTTTAATACATATTGTAAAGTACACATTGAATATGATAAAGTTGAAGGGGAATTTTCGTTGACATAGATTGCGCTTAAGTAAGAGGTGGTTCTGTCTCACACACGCACACACACACGCACGCACGCACACGCACACACACACGCACACAGTCGCCACATGAGAGGACAATTCTGTAGTGACTGGGACAGGGTTATCTGTGCAGATTAATCTCAAAAAGCACTTGGCACTCATGTTTTATTTCACATTCAAATTGTAGTCATTATATCCTTTTCTTACACCCCTCTCATGGAAATGAATATGCTTGCCATTTTTAGAATAACTCTGTGTAGCCGTTGTGCTTCAAGAGCGGAGAAATGAAAAGAAGAAGCCTGCTTAAATTCTATTAATTTGTCAGTATCCACTTTGCTGTTGATTGAACATGCAGTTTAGGTGATGTGAATAAACCGTACATGTTTATCAGTTTAATACAGTTCTTGATTCAAAAGTGGGTCTTTCAAAATGTTTTGTATGTGTTGTACTCTGTGAATTATTCAAAGCAATGTTTACAACAACAACAAAAACTTTAGATTTTTTAAATATCTCACTGTGCTACACGTGTCTATAGAAAATGGACAGAAGAGAGGGATAATTCATAAAATGGCCAAATTTAAACTTGGCTAAATTAATGTGTTGACAACAAACTATATTGATATTGATAGGATTAAAGGATTTTTTTTTTGTCCAATGTGTGAACTAACTAGGCAAGAGAAAGTGAGGAATTAGGAATGTACACTTGCATGGACAGGTTTTTTCCTAACGCATGGGGCGACCAACAGGGCAGATTGGAATATTTTGACAATGGAGAAATTAGTCTTTTTTTTATGGCTACATTTTTAACCTGTCTGTAGGCTTTCAGCGCCGGACTGTCATATTTTGCTCAAGGGTATTGTGTATCACCCAGAGTAAAGGCCTATTGTTTCAAACAGTATATTGTTTTACGAGATCACCTATTGTGAAGACTGACAGACTCTAGTGGCTTGATTCCAGGCAGCTCTGCCAGTCATTCATACAGTTGTAAAGAAAACAAGATGTACAGTTCCAGGGTGTTTCAGACTATGCAAGGAGTGCAGTGTTACAGAGTCAGATTTATTTGCCCGAGGGGAAGGCTGACTGAAACAAACAAAAAATAAAGAAAGAACTCCGCCATTGCTCTCTTTAAGTATGATTCACATGGATATCTGCTGGTAAAGTTGCTCTTTATGGTTGTTAAGCGGCAGTGCAGTTTTTTCTTGTTTTTTCTGATTAGATATGAATCCCTTAGTTTCTATTAACCTTATTGTATTCATGCTTTCATTCTGTTGTTGGGTACCTTACTTTATATTTAAAGCACTCTATGCACAGCTGAAGTTGCATTTTCTTTGCAAGACATTGTGCATTTGAAGCGGCACTTTGCAATTGTGCGTTCTACCACGAAATATTACCCGTTATTCTATCGTGGAATTTAAAACCAAACATACTCTCATATACCGCAGAAAAATAGCCTTATTTGTGTTTTGATGCTGGGCAAACACTAGGTATGCAAAGCTGGTCATCACTTTTCATAACGTGGGACTTCCCTCACATTTGCGTTCCCATTCAGGTACTGTTACAGAGATGCTTCCCTTTTCTATAATATGGAACTGCAAGTTTCACGACACCCTCGTAGTTTCTTCAGACTGTGACCACATTCAATGTCACCATGTTAACAGCTTTTCAATGTGACTCAAAAACATGCCATTTAGCGTGTCCGAGTCATGGATTTTTTTTTATTTTTTTTTATTTATCACATATTTCTTTTTTTCAATATCTTAACTGTTAAATATTTTGTAAGAGCAACTGTTGCTTTTTTTGTTTTTTTAAGCGTTTCAAACGTGCAGCTTAAACATTTGAAAATGATTACGTACGGGAGGTATTTAAAAGAAAACTACAAACGTTTCAATATATTAAATACAATTGGTAAAATTGGCCAAAAAATGCAAAACAACCAAATGTCTGTAATCTCAAAAGTTGATAATTGAAAGGCTACAGCTCTTATAGTTACAGCATCATTATTTAATATGGTCTGACCTATCTTTGTAATCAAAATCCTTATTTTAAGGCCTAGGTCTTTTTTTTTTTTTGACAATGTTGTATTTGACAATGGCTACTCATCATTGCCATCCCAACAGTGTACTCTTAGAAACAATAATTATAAAGGTAAAGCATATTATATTCTATTTCTAGATTGCACCACTAATGCACTGTGAAAGAATTCATGTCTGATGTAGTGACGGTCTGGTATTTCTGGCATGTTCTTTGGGGGATAGAAAATAACTGGCGTGTATCCAACCACCAATTTCTGTGTTTGTGGACTTGTACTATTCCCTAAACATCAGCAAAGCTATTCTGTGGATTAGACTGAATGTGTATGAGTGTTTATTCTCAGCGATGACATCAAGTCATTCTGCCCATTCGTGAACACTGATTAATACAGTGTCACCAGCTCTAGACTAAGGACATGAGACATCTGCAAAACCCTTGTACCACCGTGGTCCAATCAAGGAAACATCTGGACATCTGCAACATCTGTTTCCGTGGATGGATGTGTGTGTGTGTGTGTGTGTGTGTGTATATATATATGTGTTTTTTCCCCATTAACATTGTAGTTTAATGCACATTCCTGCAGGTGCTCAGCTGGTGTCAGAGGCTGCTGTTGCAACGAATGGCATGCTTTAGCCAGCTGTGCTCCACCCTGTGCTAGAGATGGCTGGTCAGTTGCAAAGCCTGGACTGGACCCGGAGATGTCCAGGATGTTAACCTCAACATGCAAGGTGGCTTTTAATAAATGAGCCACATGGGAAAAAAACTTTGCACAAATCGAGCACCGTGTTTGCCTGGGGGTAGTGTTGATTTGCTGAACTTTCCAAGAATGTGAGATATGCAGCTTCTGAGTGTTGAATCTAAACTACAGAGCTCTCTAGATTATTTATTTATTTTCTCCTGTTAAAGACAAGACTAGTCTGCAATATGTGTATATGTACAGGCAATAATAAGTGTGCTACACCCACCAGGTGAGGTGCTCTTGGTCAGCCTACAGGCTATCATTGCAAATCTACATCATTACTTCTACAACCATCCACCATCTTAGATTGGGTAACATGGTGAGTTAAAGAGTTACAAAATATCCTGTGTTGTTGACAGCCAACACACTGTTTAACATTGGTCTCTACTGCACTGTGATGTGCGAATTTCCTAACAGCCAAAACATATTTTAATTCACATACCATGGGTTCCAAATCCAAACCACAATCAAAATAATATTCTCCGTAACCCATGAAACCCATATAAATAACCATGAAGATGGTATTGCACATGTTTAAAATCTAAAATTTGAAAACGAAAACATGTAATTTGTGACTGATCATGTTTTTATAATTAAATGATAAATATTTCAAACATACAATTAAATCTCAGCTCTGTGCCATTGAATGGATCATTTAATTACTTTCTTCTTCATTAGCAGGCCTGGCTCAAAAATAGCCTTGTGTTACACAAAACAACTATTGGTACATTACATTATTATCTATGATCTCCACTTCACACCATTCATATCCATCTTTATATGCATATATATATATATATATATATATATATATATATATATATATATATATATATATAATGTGTGTGTATAAAGCACATCAAGAAGACATTGTTCCACTTAAGGTGCCAGTAAGCTGTGCACAGTTAAAGCAGGCCAGTTAAAAGTACTGGTTTTATTTAGAAAATAGATTTTTTTCCCCCCATTAAAATCCTTAGCAAGCATTCATTTTGTAATAAATCTCCAACATCTGATGACGTTGTTATTATTTAAGGGGTTTTAGGTGTATCCAATTGGTAAAAGGGGAATTTGTGATGACAGTGCACCTATATTAATGCATCCAGTTTGGTGGGATGAGACGAGGTAGGACAATATTCCTGCTGAGAGTCCTGTTTCATATTGTATTCAACCATTACTAAGAAAAAAAAAAAAACTGCTTACAGCATAAAAAGTCATCCTTTGAAGCAGACCTTCTCCTCCCCTCTTCCCTTGTGGTACAGCCAACCTGTGACTTAAAAAAAAGAAGAAAAAAAACTATAATCTGCCCTGCAAGCTGCCAGCCCCTCGAATGAATTACTTTATTCTTCCCCACACAATGACAAAAATTACCCTCGTGCTGGTTGAAAAAAATGCAAATTACAGGTATAATTGTTAAGTGATTGCCTGTATGCAAGAGATCAGTGTTACACTTAAGAAACTGCACTCAGTGTTATTCACTGGTAATCCTAGAGGCTTTACTACTCGAGTACTTCAATTACAGCAGGCACCGGTGAGGCCTAGGAGAGAGACGCGCGGTTCAGGTGAGCTATTGGCCTGCCTTTACTTAAACCTGTCAGCTGCCAGTCAAAGTCAAGACACGAACAATGCAGATGAGTTTAATAAGTGGATCCTTTGCCTCGAGGGTCTATAGGTTGAGCAACTGAGGCATTTTAGGAGCTGTAATTTGGGTTACAGAGCAGTTGTGCCTAATTTTGAGGTTATGTTTCACTTTCTCTTTTAAGTTTGTGCAATCTTTTATATACCAAGTTACACAGGTTTGGGGATCTTGGAAGCATTTTGTGCTCTGTGCAGAAGAGTGCCATGTTACAGTGAGCAGATTGGACACACAGACAATGGTCTCGTAAGGCTGAGCTCGGGATGGAGTAGGCCGCAATGCAGGACAGGCTAGTAGGGTGGAAGTGCCCATGGTTCAGATGGAGGCTTCTGGTAGTTAAATTACATTTGGGAGAGACCATCCTAATATGGCAGATGTAGTGTGAGTGAATGGGTTGCCATCACAGTTACTAAAGTGAACAATCGAGCCCAGATCACGGCTCCAGAAAGTTAACATTATATTTATTAGCGTAACTCAGTCAACCCATGATGTGTATAGCTAATGTATTTCAAAAGGCTAATAAAGGGATCATAGTTATCACAGCTATCTCTTAATCCAGTGGACACAAACTAAGAGGGTTTTTTCCTCTCTCTTCCCATCAGAAAAACACCACATGTTGGTTTGTTTGAATCCACATATAATCAGTTAAAAAGATATTGCTACTATGTGCTTAACTGATATTTAAAGAGCAACCACAATTGTAACATACCTTCAATTTAATGTAAACGTGGTAATCACTGTCAAATAGTACACATAAGACAGGCTTAAAAAGTACTTAAGAAACACAGGTATTGTGTGTGCAATTTAATCTATATTGACTATATGATGGATTGAATGCAAAGGTTAAATCAATTGATAATAGCTTTTGTGAGCAACTTCAGTTGACAAGTGCAAACACTCAGGGTATTAGGAGGTTTTTTTCTGTCTCCCTTCCATACTTCCAGGTATTAAGTATTTCAGGTTTCAGTTTCTGGTTCTGGGCTTTTGAGAATAATTTTGTGCATGTCTGAATGAATGTGTTGCAAGAAAATCAACACAACCTGAACCTACATTTGTTTTTCAGTGGAATTGTTTAAGGTATCTTTTTCTTTCCCAACGTTGTCTGGAGAAACATTTCATTACAGGAGTTATGCCTTGTGGTATTATGAGAAAAGTATTCACTTTTTGTCTTAATGCCTGTCAAATAATACTGCCAACAAGTTTCTTTGAAGCAGACAGCTCTGTTTGTTCTCTTGCATTGGTGTAGTGGTATCAGCTTTTCGCTGCAAAGCATTTTGATGTCTGCTGCTTTATTTTGCATTTTAATTAAATACAGCATTCCCAAGGGGGACTTAGGGGATGCTAACAAAGCAAAATTGTAGAGCTTTTTAGACTTGTAAAAAGATAGATAAATGTGGCAAAGCATTGACTTAGATTGTTTCATATGTCCATAGCAGTATTACTTTGATTGTTTTTATTACGTAATCAATAAATCCAGGAGTGACGTATATTCTGAAAATTTGTTTAATCGCCTTTTTTGCCAATGAATGTGAACAACACATTGTATGAGCGCAATTGTGCAGTATTTGCATTTCTTGTGCCATATTATTTCTGTCATATTCAGACTTCTGTCTGTTGTTGCAGAAACCTTGGTGACCTTTTTATTTTTATTTTTATTTTTTTTCTTTAACACAGTGAAGAATTGTATTATTTATGCCGATATATGTTTAAAAAAATAAAAGTTGTATGTGTATCTGCATAGTAAGTGCTGCTAATTAGAATCATAAAGTGAATAAAAACCCCATCCAGATGGGCAAGCTGCTGGTTATATACTGGATCAAAAGAATAATTTAATTTATATTTTCATAGGAATACCAATGGCTGGACAGCTACATCTTCCACTCCCGTTACAACAATTGCCCTGTACCTGTACCGATTGTACTGTGAAGGTAAGAGAACTGGACAGGCCTCCTGTCAGGGCTCTTGGCAATTGATGGCAAATCCTAAGACGTCTGGCAGCAGCCATGGTGATTTCTCAACTTGGATCAGATAATTTTTCAATAGTACTAAGAGCACCATAGTTAATTTGCATGCAAAGTAATTACTGAGGGAAAAGGAATGCTTATGAAAACGGTGTGGAATTTTACCTGCTCATTTAAAGCCTTTAGTCACAGTAGCTGTTGCCAAGAAACATTGATCACTTTATATTAAATTCCTTGAACTAAACTGACACAGAGTTGTAAATTATCATGAAAGCCTTATTAATTGGATGTATGCAGAGAGCTGCAAGGCTGCACACTCGCTCGGCACAGACACTGCAGTCTGCGGTGAGTGTTGATGGTAATTGTTCCAAAGGAATGCTATGCACTTTGACTAATGCTTTGCAAGGGACGGAAACACCTCTGAAGTTAGAACCTGTGCCCCAGTTCTAGATATGCTAGAGCAAATGCACCTTCAGGTTCTAGATTTAAAATGTGTCACCTGCAAATCTGAGCCAGTTCATCATGATGATTGCAATACTGATATCTGTCGCAACCATTTGACATTTTTATTTTTATTTTTGATTGATTGATTTATACTACTGTCTTCATTTACTTAAAATTTTAATTTATCCATTCAGTTTCAAAGACCTATGCAAGCAAGTAAATATGCTTTCCTAGCCTGCGAATATCACTTTACTTCTTCCCCGTTAGCTTTTAGGTTTTTATCTTTCTATTGCTAACATGTGTAAGGTGCCCTAAATGACGAGACCTATCTTTCTACAAAGCAGTGGAAACTAATACTAACTGCTAATTTGTGTGTTTTTACCCCAAGAAAGCAATATATCTGATGTAAAGCTTACTTTGTCATTTCATTTTTAAAAATGGTTCCAAAGAAATCAACTTTGTTTGCATATAATTTGTTTGTTTAAAGATTATCGGCCTGATATTAAACTAAATCAGTGGCGTTACAATGGGTAATAAGTACTTGTATATTAATCATTGCTTTTAAACCATCTAGGACTCCTGCTTTGATGTTGCATTTCAGGGAAGCATAATGGTGATTCATTTTGATAGTCTGAAAGCTTACCAACGTCATTCTGGACCTTTTAAAAGCTTCCGTTCTGTTTAGGCCCAAAGTGTTTACTCATGAAGAAGTGCCAAGAAAAAGAGAACCTGCATTTTTTTAATAGTCAATGCATTACTCCAGTAATGTAAAGCACACAGTTTTATAAACATTATATTGCAAAATGTACCCATTTGTTCAAAAAATTCTCCAAACCAGTTTCCTCTTCATTTAGTTTGAAATCACTGGTCTCTTTATTAAAACATTTTCGGAAGAGGACCCATTTTGTCCTAGAGGCATGTTGCTGGAAGGGTGTCATTGAAATGTTTTCATTAAATGCTATCTTTGTTCCGCAGTTTTTCCTTTTCAGACAGTTTTTACCAACATAATAAACGACAAAGTTTACATAACTTTTTTTTCCCGTATTTGACTTCTGGCATTTCCAGTTAATGCAAGTGTTGAGGGATACTGCGTGTTTCCCTATATTTTCATTTCTCTGTGTACTCAGTATGACACTTTCCAGTCACCCCTGACATTCTTTGAAAGCTCAGGGTAACCTTACTTGAGCAGGTGTAGCCAGGTAGATCTGATGAACTCCTGTCGACATCAGGAAGGGCAAGATGTTCGCATGCAAATCAGAAATCACTCAATTAGTTTTCAAACACTCCAGTGTGACAACATACACTTTAGGAGCCGATAGGTACAATAGAAGGGTTTGGGGCCATTTGATATTCATGAAGCTGGCTAGGCGCAGAGTAGAGAAAAGCTCAATACCAGGGGCTTGTCTGTCTATTGTAAACACCATTATCATTTTTAAATCAATTAGCTCCTATACCAAGGGCCTGACTGGGACGAAGCCATTTGCAGCCACTATTGTGATCATGGGTTATTTTCTTGAATTAGGAGGAGACAGAGTGGATTACAGTCTCAAACTAAGCTAGGGAACCAGGGAAGACTCAGAAAATTACACTCTACCTCAGAGCACAACAAAGGCACGAGAGAGACAGGCTCCGACTACAGGCGAGGCCTAAACAAAATTAGCTTTTAATCAGGAATTGTCTTAAAGAAAGTAGTAAATAATCAACAAGCTTACAGGGCTTCAAAGAAAAGTTTCCCAGATTGTGTATACACTGTGACCTGTTTACACAAACTAATTACCTGATTCCACTGTTAAACTATTTTAAGTATTGAAAGTTAATGGGAGTTTTGGGGGGTGTTTTCATAATAAACAAATAAACAATGTAACACCCACACATTTTAAAATAATGTGAATTTTCCAATGTTTTGTAATCACTTATTTTAATGGATATACTAATGGTATACAGTTGAAGTAGAAAATGTTCAGTCTTCATTTGAAACAATTTAGTTTAATTTGTATCTGTTATATCTTTCCAGACTGTGTACTGTAAAGTATATGTATGTCTGTCTGTATATATTATAGATTTGTTTTAAACTATAGAACATTAACTGACAGACAGGAAAGCATGGAATTGGCAGGCTAATTTATTATATTGATATGGTTACAAAGTTTTGTCAATTCTCTCAATAATATTTACGTTTTCAAGTATTGGTATATACAGTGTTATTTTAGTATCTTGCACAGACCACTGTGAAGAATTAAAAATGTGCTCAAAGGTGTTATATTAGAATTAAATGTATAGAAAAAACATTTCATAAAAAGAGCTGCACCTTTATGGACCAACTTCCTAATTTCAGAACAGATTATTATTAAATTTTTCCTGTACATAGTCAGATTTTACTCTTTCTTCCCTCTGCTAGGCGTTTAATGTTAGTCACATTATAAAGTAAACAAAAAGAAACAAACGAACAAGAAATCGCAAAGCAGGTGACCTGTTACTAGTTGTTTTATCTGACCGTTAATTCTGGAAGCTTTTTGCAATTAGACTCTGGAAGAGGGCAGCATTATCTCCCTTATCTTTACAGCATTCCCATTGATGGGTTTTAAAGCATCTCTTTGCATTTGCCAATTTTATTCTCCAGAGAACCCCTTAATGTTGAGCTTTCCCAGAGCCTCATGTCTCTCTGGAGAGCAATAGGAAATCATTGATGGCATCGTTCAGTGTACTGTCAAGTCACCCTTCAACGCAGTGCAGCTTGGTGGGCATCAATTAATTTGAGGTAAATGGTGAAAAGGGGAGGGAGGCGGTATTGTCCCGCATGCCAAAGGTTAGTGTTTACCCACAGTGGGAAAGCTTGACACGGGAGCCTGGGGATTAATTTGCCTTCCAACTGCATACATAACCTTGACATGAAATCAACACAGTAAAATATTCATTACTGGACTACTGTCTGTAGACAATTTCAATTATTCCAGCTGCTCAATGGATGAGAAGTGCTTTGGGCTGGCTTGTGAGATTAGCCTCATAGACTGTAAATTAGGAGAATCGCATTAAGAAGGAGGGCTGCATTAACTTATAATAAAAAAGTATTTACTGCTCTGAGTGATTGAGAACAAGCATCAGGTAAACGGGAGCGCTGTCCCCCCTGCTCTGTTTATCTTGCGGCTCCACTTAGGATGCCGGCGCTGTGACTGTGTCAGGGCCACGGCTTTCCCTTCAGCCCGAATTATCTGACAAGAGATCCCACATGGAGGGGAATAAAAGAAAGCATTTCTTTAAAGTGCAAATGTGGATTATGTAGCACAATTCATCAGCTTCAGTGGGTCTAAATGGAGGCAAGACGATCCCAAATCACGGCGACCAATATGAGAATGAACGAAATAATGGCAGCAGCCTTGATGGATGATTACAGGGATCTTATAGTAAATCAAATTAAATATATATTTAAAATGTTACATCAAATTGAATATATATATATATATATATATATATATATATATATATATAAATGTCAGTAGGGTTAAAGTACACTGTGAGCTTTTCGGTGAATGTTTACATGGTTTCTAAATCAATATTTGTAACCGCAGACTGACTCTAGACTTGATTTGGTGCTTGCATTCGTAGTTGAAAGGATTATAATTAGGGCAGGTCTTTTCCATTCAACTCTGCTATCGCTTGTCTGTGCTGTGATGTGGCGGGGAAGCCACTATCATTGCTTCTAGGCTTCCACTGCTGCCAGGCTTTTCCTCCACGGAGTTGGTGACTCTATGCCATCTGTTCCCCCCTTTCACTGGGCTGCTTGCTTAATGGTGGGACAGTGTGCTATAACCCTTCTTCCCACTGCTACCTTTGCTGGGGACATCTGCTCAGGGGTCAGCCATACAAAAGCCCAGGCTCCGAAACCACAGCAACATTTTCACAGACAGATAAACAGCCTTGGAGTACATACTTCTCACGCAGTCTTGCAAAAATACCAGCTTTTATTGCCAAAAGCCAGTACTGTATTGCGTTTGGCTAGTTTCTAATTAGTCCGCATCCATCTAGCTGCAGTATTCAGTCTTTTCATTGCCTTTTGTAGATGTTCAGACCACCATGGCAACAAAAGGGTAACCTTTTATTCTCAACCTCTCTAATCTCCGAAACCAGTCTGAAAGGAGGTCTGAAAATGTTATCACCCACAGCATAGTGAATCAATAATATACATTTAATTAATCAAAATAGATTTTTAATTGAAACTGTTCAATGGCCTTGATTTTTTTTTTCTTTCTTTCTCCCCCTCCCCTTTATCTCACGGTCATGTCACCTAACTACAAAACGTGGATGTAACATTTGGTTTCTTCTTGGCCTATAGTACCCTTTCTTAACAGCTGTAATTTTCTTAAACAGAATTTCAGAAGAGAAAAAAAGAATACATCTAATGACAGTTGGTCAGTGGTTTACATCCTAAATAAAGAAGGGCAGGGCAATACCTGTTTCTTCAGGCTACATTCTGCACTAAGCAAAAGGGTGACAAATGACAGGCTTTTCAATGAAGATTTAACCTGAGGTACTGAAGCTATTTTAAGCAGTTAAATCTCCCCAGGACTAAATAAACTACCACTTAAGCCTTTAGCTATGCAAATGTGGTGTAGATACTGAAAACATGTTTCAAGGACGTCATGAATAAAATGTTATCCCAGAATAGTTTTACACTGGAACGTGTTCTTTAGTGTTTCGATGAAATCATAATAAAACCAAATGTTTATACCGTTTAGTGC
Organism: Amia ocellicauda; assembly: GCF_036373705.1. NCBI lineage: Eukaryota > Metazoa > Chordata > Actinopteri > Amiiformes > Amiidae > Amia > Amia ocellicauda. The sequence goes on along the minus strand of NC_089854.1, from coordinate 37,630,921 downwards.
TGACCTTTGAAACTAGGAGTTGCTGCTGAGGTTATAGTTCTTATTTGTGAGTGTCTGAGAGGTCTGCGATAGTTTCTTTTACTGTTACCAAAACCACTACTTTAAACGAGAGAGAGAGATCCCTGACTAATCTAGTGTTTGAGGTTGCTCTCTAGGGTAAAGATTCTTGGGTTTTATTTTCAGAGTAGAAATGAAATTCTGTATATTCTTCCAGGAGGTTTTACTTGCCCTTCAAATGGGCACACTCCATCCGACGCACCTTGCAGAGAAGATACAGTATTTATTGTTTGGTGTTCGTGAAGGTGCTGATGAAAAGGGAAAAATAAATAAATCAATTGAACGGTATGTGGGAGTGGAGTGGGTTGTTGCTCAGAAAACAAAAAAACTGGCTTGGCTTGTTAGGTGAGAGTCTAGTCGGTGTTGAGTTCCCCACGAATGATAAGAGGCACGTGAATACAAGCCTGATTTGTTAAGCTACTCAAGATTGTCAAGATTTACAAAAATATTATATACATAAATACAAATATGGAATGTTAACTATTGCAAACACGCACATTTCTGTTATAGCAGCTGATCAACACACTGGATTGCAGCACAACCCGCACTGTACATATTTCATTGGATAACCTATAGATCAATTCGATACTTCAGTCGCCTGCATTAAAGTCGTGCCACCAGATTTCATTTTACTGTCATTCAGAGTTCACAAGACACATTTATCGATGTCCGGGGAAGACCATTATAAAATGCTTTTCCGCTGTACAGTACAGGAAATAATTATCTTGTGCTTGGTAACATCACTGCAAATTGTAACATGCCATTCACGTGATAGTGTTTTACAACATGAACTTAAAAACCAGAATGAAAAAAGTACAAAAAAGTGGTCCATACAGACGGTGTGTCCTACTTACAGTTCATGATAAATAACTAAATGCATACACACATACATACATTTATACCTGAAATGGGAGTAAAAAAATAAATTAAGTAATGTGTATCGAGCTCAAATCCCTCTTTTATGAAGTTTATAACCCACATTTGTAACGACAAAAAAAAACCCTGATATTTCAGAACATAAGTTGGTGGATTATGTAGAAAGGTATATTCTATTAAAAAAATCAGTAACTGCCATTTTAATTGTAACTTGCAGGTTTCATTAAAAGACACTACATTCTACTGGGGTAAATGATATTAGAGCTCTGACAGGTAACTAGGCTATAATTATATGTTCCTTAATTTCTGCATGTTATAACTGTTATGTTGCCTGTATTTAATACTTTAGTTTTGTGTCCCGGAGCGAATACGCCCATTTATGGAAAATTAATGGTTACAGTTATTGCTTGTTATTAGAAAAACAAAAAAAAAACTCTTCTACGCTGATTCGTTATAGACGAGTGCGTCGAATAGGGGTATCAAGAGTACCATAATGGTTGCAAAAGTGCATGTATTCTATGGGCTCTACTTTCTGTTTACTGTTCCATCAGCACTCTGTGTACTTTGCACTTGGATTGTAATGTTAGATCTATATATTTCTCTTCACATTCTCAGAATGGATCTACACAAGGGTAAGTGACAGGTGTGTATTCAATAGCTTCATTAGAAGAACTACTAGCAAAAGTGCCACAGGCATTTCAGTTGCAAACCATGCCGTTCAAGCAGCAGGGATACATGCAGTGTGTGCAGTCAGACCTGGCTCAGATCTGAACCATTTCAGGCACCTGATCCGCACAGCCCTCGCAAAGCAACATACCCGCGATGCCGTGTTGAGAAACTGGACACCGTGTCCAGCCCCACACAGTGTTGCACTATATTTAAATCATCATCATTACTCGCCTGTATCGATCCACTGTCAGATGAAGACCTTCCCAAGATGTTTCCACTTGCTTCGATCTGTAACTTCTCTTTTCCATGTCATGTCTGCATAGATTACTATTTAATCTTCCCATCTTCTATGTGGTTGACTTCTAGGTCTCTCTCATCTGTTTGTATCCATTCAATAGCTTTCTTTGTCCTTCTTTGATCTGTTTTTCTTGCAATGTGACTTGCCCATTGCCATTTTCACATTTTTAATCTTTTAATGATTAGTCACATATTTTTGTTTGTTCTCAGATCCATTAATGTATTTCTATATCTCTTCTTGTTATTGCAACTATATATATCATGGGGTATGATATATATAAATATAAAAACAAACACACAAACATGTATATACACCGATCAGCCATAACATTATGACCACTGACAGGTGAAGTGAATAACACTGATAATCTCGTTATCATGGCACCTGTCAGTGGGTGGGATATATTAGGCAGCAAGTGAACATTTTGTCCTCAAAGTTGATGTGTTAGAAGCAGGAAAAATGGGCAGCGTAAGGATCTGAGCGACTTTGACAAGGGCCAAATTGTGATGCCTAGACGACTGGGTCAGAGCATCTCCAAAACTGCACTCTTGTGGGGTGTTCCCGGTCTGCAGTGGTCAGTACCTTTCAAAAGTGGTCCAAGGAAGGAAAAGCGGTGGACCGGCGACAGGGTCATGGGCGGCCAAGGCTCACTGATGCACGTGGGGAGCGAAGGCTGGCCCGTGTGGTCCGATCCAACAGACGAGCTACTGTAGCTCAAATTGCTGAAAAAGTTAATGCTGGTTCTGATAGAAAGGTGTCAGAACACACAGTGCATCGCAGTTTGTTGCGTATTGGGCTGCGTAGCCGCAGACCAGTCAGGGTGCCCATGCTGACCCCTGTCCATTGCCGAAAGTGCCTACAATGGACACGTGAGCATCAGAACTAGACCATGGAGCAATGGAAGAAGGTGGCCTGGTCTGATGAATCACGAGTTCAAGGTGTTGACTTGGCCTCCAAATTCCCCAGATCTCAATCCAATCGAGCATCTGTGGGATGTGCTGGACTAACAAGTTCGATCCATGGAGGCCCCACCTCACAACTTACAGGACTTAAAGGATCTGCTGCTAACGTCTTGGTGCCAGATACCACAGCACACCTTCAGAGGTCTAGTGGAGTCCATGCCTTGACGGGTCAGGGCTGTTTTGGCGGCAAAAGGGGGACCTACACAATATTAGGCAGTTGGCCATAATGTTATGGCTGATCGGTGTAAATATATCTATATATATATATATACATATACATATACATATATACATATATATATATATACATATACATATATATATAGCAATCTCCTACAAGGTCTTGGGAGTAATTCATTAACTGCATAGCTCTTTACTCACTGGGTGGTAAGTCAGTGGGATCGTAGTATGAATGCCTGAAAGAGGAAAACAATAGTGGTGGTACTCAAGTCCATTGATGTGATGTAGATTACATAAATACTTGTATTTGGCCTGTAAATATGCCTATTTAAGCACCAGGCATATTCACACAATTGTGGTGATTTAATATTATTTTGAATGTTCAATAAAGCACCTTGTGGTTATTTACACCAAGAATATTGCAAAGTTTGTGTTGTGATGTGTTAATGGCAGCACTGTAGATAATATGTTAAGATAGTGTTATGATTGTGGATTAATTTTCAGAGCACCCATTGTATTAGTCTGGTGAATATCATGTCCCTTAAGGATGTAGAAGGAAGAATAATTGATCATTAGTTACAAAAAGACAGTCGGATTGTCAGAAATAGAAAATTAAATCCTTTTGTGATATCTATTGCACCTCATCGAGAACCATTCAATATTGTACACTAATATCGTGGGAGCTACTTTTGGACACAAGTTCAAAGCAACTTATTCCCAGAGACAGGAAGTCAGTTTTGTTCCCACAAATTGTACTACAATAGCCCTGTTAAATGTTTGGTAGCCACAGGCAACTGGCCTCTTGTTAATATTTGACCTTGGACCTAACCCTGAACATTTAAGACTTTTGTAGTTTAGGGCTGTTGCCTGTGTTGTGCCTTTTTCAGTTATATATTTATATATATATATATATATATCAACAGTACATTTACATGTGTTAACATTTTTAGATGTGGATATAATTATGTTGAAAGTACACAGACCTTTAAGTGTCATTTCCTTGGGAAAGTGTTCTTATTCACATTTTGGGGAAGACAGTTCAATTTTGTACAGGGAGTTAACTCTTCAAGTAAGTCAACAAACATTGTCAACTGTTACAATGAGAACACATTCATTACATTTATGATTTTCTAAAGAAACTCCCAGTAAAGAACAGCAAAAGGAACAAGTATGTATTCTTAAAGCATTTCATATATTTTATCTATATGCCATGTATTTATGCCTAATTCAAATTGGTATATCATGAAAAACAATACATATGTTATTTTGCATTTTAATCCTTGTGATAAAATACATTTGAATCTGTTTTTAAATTTAAGTTATAGATCTGTTTGTCTGAGGTACATTTAAGTTAAGACACAGAGCCTAGCTAATACTGGAACAGATTAAAGTCATGCATCTGAAAATACTTCTTCTGTACCTTATTTTCAGTTACCCCCATTTGTATTTTTTCTAGTCTTGATTTTGTAGCAACCTCATCTAATAAGTGGCACTGTTAAACCATTTTAATAAACATAATTGCAATGTGAACATAATGTATTTGTAACTCATAAGAAATGTAACTGTAATATGTTTGTTTACTGTATAAGCATGCTGAATATGTTCATATTCTGTTTCATATATATGTGTTTCAGACAATGTATTCATATAATTCCCAAACTAAAGGAAATGTGAAATACCGTGGGATCTTTTAAACATGAAAACAACATTAATGCACTTCCTTTGCTAAGAGTGGCTAACACTAATTTTATTTGCATAATAAATACAAATATGTCATATGTCAATGGTGGGTAGTATTTTGTTTTATATGAACTCAGTGATTTTCCAAACCCACCAAAATATATTATCACTGTCTTGTCCAGACTTTCAAATGGATGTTCTAAGAGGTTCCTGTTTCCTTCCTTTGGCGTAATTAGTATGATTATCAATCCAAACAATAGTTAGAATAATTGCAAACATAAATATAGTCCTCAAATAAGCACTTCCTGCTTATAGACAGCAGCACATTAAATTGTTTCTCAACTTGCTTTGGTCTTGTCTTGACATTTGAAAATTAGAAGAAATATTGAAACGCAAGCAGACCCTTGGAATTGGTGAATTTAATATTGAATTAAATCATTTCAGTTTTGTTTCCCATTAGAGGAAATAAACAGTGCAATCAAGAGTAGCTGTGTAACAAAATACAGAATCTGTCTATCTGTTCATCTAAAGTGTGGTATTTAAATTAATGCCTATATTCTTTACAATTAACTAGACATAAATTAAAAATGATTTAAAATATTTGTGGGTTTAACACATTTTTCCCTCATTGCCCCTGAGCAAGAAAACAGTTTCCAGTCTTATTCTCTTTATGCCCACCAGCATAAAGTTAACATCACTAATAACTTTCACGTCAGCACCTTTTACTTTTCCAACAGCGGTTGTGGCATTTTATCACACTGTTTTTTGTAAACGTCTTTTATCTAGTGCTGAAACACTGTTGCTCTGAAGAACATGCGTGTGTCAGCAACACCTGATGGCTAAACTTTTTGTAAAGTGTTCTGTGGTCACTGGGGAGACATAGGAACAAAATCTATTACCAACCAGTTTTACCAACCAGAAAACTGGCTGGTAATATGAATTATTTAATTTAATGGATGCTGGTGTCTGCTACACTTCTCTGTTGTCTCGGAGGATTTGGCAGTGTGGCCTTATATCCTACACATCACATGACATTCAAATATACACCTAACTACTGCCACTATCTGAGACCTACTGCAAATAGTTTTTAGTATTTTATGTTTTTGCGTGGTTTAGTTTCGCTCTTTGTACGGAACATTTGTTACGCTTTTTTTGTGTTCGTTTGGAGTTTTAGTTAATGTACTCTTCACTAGAACACCTTCCTACATGACTTTTTTAGATGCAATTATATGAAGATATCACTTTATTCTGTTCTGTATTCTCCATTTTATTCCATGTATTATTGTTGACAATGAACAGAGCTGAAAATACGCTTGAAGCAGCCAAATCCGTTAGAATGTTTGCATAAAAAAATCGGTGAAAATAAGGGGAGAGGGGTAGAAGTGTAATCCAAAGGTATTGTAAGCAGATACTCTTCGTCCTAGTCTGCTTTGTGTCCAGATACATTAGTATGAGAAGTACTGTTATTTGTAGAAAGGTATGTTTAGAATGGAGAAGTCACCACCAAAGCAGAGATTCAAATATAGGCATTGTACTGAATAAGTACGCTTTGTGGTAGGTGATTGAGCGAATGTGAGTGCTTTCTTAGAAATGACAAAGAGTTAAAAATACTCAAATGCAACACAGTGCATTGTGAGCTGGGGAGCTGGCACTGTCTTTGCAATACACAAAGCTTTTTATCCTGCATAATTCTTCAGCCCTTTAAAATGCACCAGCAAACTCCACTGAGAGGAGTGATACTGCCTGCTACTGAAGAGCAGCCAGCTACAGTGCAGACACTGAAGACGCCATGCTAGTAGTCTCCTATTTGCTCAGCAGGCTGTCAACAGTTCATAAACCAGAACCCAGATGAGTAACCTTTAAATAACTCCCCAAAACACTAGACCAAAATCATGGAAGTTTATTCTGTCGGGGAGGAACATGCTTTTGATGTGATGCCAAGAATTGTTGACTCTGGCATGGCTGACGGGAACGGCTACAAAATGGATTGGAGGATCCTGTGTTTTCTTTTTTTTGGTATGGTCTTTTTTTTTTACAGTATGGCATTCACTGACTAGCATTTGAACTGTCTTTGAATAAGAGCAGGGCGCTCTGAGGGTTTGTCTCTGTTGAATTCGATCACAGGAATTTCGAAATCAAATGAAGATGTTGTCAAGGGGAAGTTCTGTTATCTTCTTTTTATGAAAACGTTTTCACAGTCCAGCATGCCAACACACAGGCAGTGTCGGCACTGCAGAGCATGTATGTGGTTGCCTAAAGCAGGAATGCATGAGATCGGGGGTGACACGGTGACATATATGGAAAGTAAACATCAAGACCTTTCATGATGCGTTGCAGGTGTACGCCAGAACATTGTGCAAGACTTGCAGTTGCGTTGTGCAAGTATAGAAATCTCTAAAGTGACATGCACATACTCTTTAAATCTGTCTTCACATTTCATTCCTTTTATAAGCAGAAGCTGAATTGGAGATTACAATGTATGTGAAAAAATAAAGGAGAGCATAAAAAACATTAGTAATAACGCATTGCATTTTATCCTATGCAAATCTTCACAGTAATTTTAAGCAGCATCTTTCAGAAATTAGCTCTGACGTGTGTAGCTGCATGTTGCTCTACAGAAAGTTAATTGTATTATTTTGTAAGATCTACACTGTTCTAATTTACAAGTAATCATTTTAATTTACAGGGAAAATGTACACCTGGTGAAGTCACACCTCTGCCAGTAGTTTACAGTGAATTATATATATATATATATATAATGGATTTATGCGTGTGTGTGTGTGTGTGTGTGTGTATATATATATATATATATATATATATATATATATATATATAGTGTGTTAATTTTGTATCATAATTTTTCAGTGATTATAAGATGTATAATGGTTTATAGTATGTGTTAGTAGGTTATATGCAAATATATGCAAATGAAGGCATGTTGAGACATATAATTCATTTAATAAATATATTGGTTAACTGTAAAGGATTTTATAATCCACTATGGTCAAGAAGTTATACTAGAGCAGAATACAAATATTAAGATTGTTACTGATTGAAAGAGGAAAATTAGAATGAACATATTTCCTCCTTGTGAATATAGGCACGAAGGAGAGAAAAACAAAAACTCCTATAGATGTCATGTAGGAGAAAATAAATCTCTGGGGGTCCACAGCTTAAGGCTTAGGCCTAATGGTTGCCTCCCCTCCAGGCAGTATAGTTACAGCAACAAGGAGATCAGAACGTTCTTAAATGGTGCTGCTGGCTGTGGTCTGCACTGGTGGGGGCCTCTTGCCGGCCCTTGTGGTTGGAACATCAACAGCCCTTGGATGGAGATGACTCGTCCTACCTTGGGGTGTGGGTGACCTGTTAGCCCTCCATGGTAGGGTGCCTCTGGGGTGGGTTGTACCTCGTTGGGTTTCCATGGTGGGGGGGCGAGGTGTGAGAAGATGACAAGAAAATTGTGCTCAGATACTGGTCATGCAATGCAGGACATCTCTAAAAAAAATTGTGCATTGCACAATAGTAGTTATTTTTCTACATGATTTCAAGTAGAAAAGTCACTACAATACTTTTGATAGCCCCAAATACAGTTAGAAAAAGAGGATGTTATCTACTATGCACAATCCTTCCTATTTGCTGAGCAATAATTAATTTCAGAATGGAAAATATAATTTAATAATCAAACCTTTATTAATGGGTTACTAATATGAATTTATTGAATTATAGGATCCATTAGGGGTCTGAGGATAAACATTGGATGGCACTTCAATCGAATCAAATCAGATTTAACAGTATCACCACCATTTTAAATGTTAATTGGCATGTCCATAAGCAATGTTGAGTGAGAAGAACAACCACTTGATGCTTTGTAAGGACAGAAGATGTGTAGCCAGTTCAAATGTGGTCTTGGAGGTTCTAAACATATTTTACATATGTCAGCAAATCAACTGGTTGTCTTCTTTCAGATTCACTCAACAGAAACCTATGATTGAAGGGATATGTCAACGATGGCTTGTTTGTCCAAAAGTTATAAATCATATTATTATAATTATTACTATTATTTTTGTTGTTGTCTGTTAGTAATCACTAACATACAGCTTTCCAAGGGTAGAAACATCACTATAAACAATGCACCCCAGACATGCTGGTGAATAACATTTAAGGTTTAGGAGAAGACCAGTGTTATCAGAACAGGTGCAACTTGAGAGGGCATTAAGACACACAACATGCAGCTATAGTAAATGCAGTATAGAGTATGAAATAGAGAATCAAATAAATAGAATATACAAGATGTGGTATATTTTGAAGAGGGTGCAAAAAGGGTAGCAGAATGGTGGGTGGTAGAAAATCTCTGCGATTTTAAATAAACAAATTAAAAAACAAACGTTTTATGTCCAACCAACAATTACTGTAATATGCATGTTTCTGAAGAATGGTGCCGACCAAGTGATTAGAAGCGGCAACGTCACTCCTCCCACAGCTGTAGAATAGGTGGAAACCGGACAATTCTCACACCCACCTGCTGTTAGATCTTCAGCGTTTGCACTTGACAGACCTTTCTGGCGATTTTAAATTAGATCAGATTCGGAACACAGTGCAGCTTGAAATCATAATCTGTCACGATGTAGCTAAAAAAATGCGTGTGTTTCTTTACAACACCAGTCTTCACATGCTGTTAGCCGGAATAGGATGATACTACAGGTTTGATGATTGAAAGCAGCAAAGGATTTCAGTAAAAACCAATGTCATGCATGTATGTATTAAAATCATGTAAATATTAAAAAAAAAAAAAAAATGTAGTCCTCTACTTTTTAGCCACTTGGTAGTCTTACAAAGTCTCTCCACCTTTTTAGAAGCATCCAAAAGTCACTTTGCTTGCCATTGGGTATAAAAGTGGGATGAGAGATCCTCTGATTTTCATTGGCTACTGGAGAAAGTCAGACAATTGTCAAAAAAAGCTCGTATAAAAGCATGTAAATCCTCCAGAAGTCTATAATAATAGGTAACAGGATGGACATCTCTGTTTAGAATGTATTGTTTGCCATCACGACATTCAAGAGCAGTAGGGAAATGGTAAATACTTTAGGGTAGGAAATTGGGGAGAAGCTATACATAGTCTAAAATTGAGAATTTGAGCAAGATCCCTGATGTACTAAATATATTTTCTTTCCAGACATTGATGCAGACGTCATATAAAAAGTATAAAGATGGATTTAAACTGTATCTTTGTATCCTGAAGAATATAATCATGAATAATATATAGATCATCAAAATCATCAGTCTATATCGATCCACTGCCTGATGAAGGCCTCCCCAAGATTTTTCCACTTGCTTCGATCTACAACTTCTCTTTTCCATGTCACACCTGCAAAATTTATGATTTAATCTTCACATCTTTTATGTGGTCGTCTTCATCTCTTGGTATCCATTCAATAGCTTCTTTTGTCCATCTTTGATCTGTTCTTCTTGCAGTGCGTCCGGCCCATTGTCATTTTAACGTTTTCACTCTTTCAGTAATGTCACAGATCCATTCATGTATTTTCCTATCTCTTGTTATTCCAAGCATACATCTTTTTCATGCTGCTTTGTGTTGTCCACCATTTCTGTATCATTTTTGCATTAGTGGCCAGGTTTCACAGCCGTAAGTCAGCACCGGTAGTATGCTTTGATCAAATACTCTAGGCAAATGGGTATGTATATACTACTTTTCACCTACTATTTTATTACTATTGTTCAGAGTGCGTTTGGGAGTAAGGGCAGACAGTGGAGAGGAGAATCACAATCCTAAGAGGTGAATATGTATAAATGGGGATCATCGCCTGCTTTTCACCTACTGTTTTATTACTATTGTTCATAGTGTGTTTGGGAGTAAGGGCAGATAGTGGAGAGGAGAATCACAATCTGCACTGTGGTCTTCTCTGGTGTAACAGTGCTGCTCATTGTGATGGTTTTCAGGGCAGACCTGCTGTGTCCTGTTGTGTTGTGCTGAGGTATGGCGCTGCTCTGATCTCGAGCTGTGAGCGAATGCCCGAGCTCTTTGTTACAGCCCACTGCATTTACACACATTATGAAATATTTGCATCCCTGTGATGAGAGTCTTTCTGTTGAAATCAGGTGGTTGCCGTGCAATTCAGTCGCTGTATTGCATGTCGAGAAAGTAAACATTCAATTTGAAATACAATTCAATGGGAGGCTATGAAATGAATCGCTGGTGGTATTAAGAAGTAACCATTTTATTGTAACAGCAGAGGTGAACACTGTGAATGAGAATTGGAGAGTGACGAATGAGATTTTGATAGATCACATTTAATATTTGCAATGCCCTGTCATTCACAGATGCAGGTGTGAATATTTAACATTGAGTAACTTTTATTTTGCTTTCAAACGACTGTCATATAAGAGCGTATTTGAAATTCACAATTCATTGAACAGCTATCTCCCTAAGCCTCAGAAAGAGTACTGACTTGGCACATCAGGGCTATATGTTCTTTAGTGACTTTGTGAACTATAATTTAGAAGAGAATTCCACATTTACTGTTTTTTATATTTCCTTTTCTAAGAACTCTCAGAACGGGGGCCACTATTAAATTTTGTTTTATTTTACACAAGGACACTATAAAATATTATCACAAATATGCTGGTTTGAGATGCTGCCATCATGCACATAAACTTCTTTTAGGGTTCTTACATCTGTATTATCACAATTTGTTTAATTGATTGCCCACTCATAAATCCCAGGCATGTATTCAGTTGTAGCTGAACATTGTTTCATTTTAAATGTGTCGTATGAATGTTTTTTCTGTGTTGCGTGGGTACTCTGACATATGAATGCCTATGTGGGTGTTTAAAAAATGAATTGGAGAACAAGGTGATATATACACCGAGTGAATAAGCCATAAAGCCACATTCTCTTGCTGATATTTATAGCACAACCTTGGTTTAAAAAAAAAAAAAAAAACCTGCTGTTTCTAACTGTAAAAAGGCCTAGTTTTGGTCATAATGCACATCTTAAAGACATGCTATTCTGTCAGAGAGAGAACCACAATTTTTACCACAAAAGCAGGATATATATGTATATATTTCCTTAAACTCTAAATGAGTGACATTGAGATTCCTCTTCTAAATTGTATCTCCCTCATTAGTAGTAAGTGTCTTAAGATATGCAATATTATAGTGGAATGTTTGTTTTACTTTCATTTCATAACTTCATATTTAATATATGTTGTGGTTCAAATGTAATTTTCTCTTCCACATAAGAACACTAAAGGACATACAGCTAACCACTTCAAAATACAGTGTTTTCTTTTTTATGCAGGGAATGATTTGTGCAAAACCATCTAATAGGTAAACAACTCTGCTGCTGATGGTAAATCTTAGAGTGTTCTTTTGTAAGATTAAATAGATCTGCCAGTTTTGCTACTTTATTGTGCTTTTTGAATCCTTACTGCTTGTACCTCTGGAGATCACAAGGAAGCTTTTGCTATGAAGTTAAAGAGACAGATCAAAAAGTCCTTCCACCTTAATTTCTTTAAAATACCACCTGATGAATCTTGTGAATGCAAACATTTTCTGATTATATTTTTTGTAAGACAGTAGCTCAGCTCATGTACCCACTACAGAGACCGAAAATAAGACTTTCACACTCTTTACCCACTGTGTTAGAGCTCAATCTTCAGCTGGCTTTACTCCACTGCTAACAGGAAATTGTGGCGAAGCTAAGTCGCTAAAAAGCTACTGGAGTTCATCTTTTGTGGTCATGAGGATTGAAGTTTCATACTTGTAATGGGACACTGAGAAGCATCTTCAAAACAACTAATTCTTCATTCTATTTGCTTCATGAAATGCTGTCTATGGCTTGAAACCTGCATCCGCACCATGTGCTTTTGCATTTAGGCCTGTGCTTACACCATTTAAAAAAATATATTATTGTAAGCTTTACTGGTGCAGACAGAAAAAGTAGGGCATAATACTCGATTCTTACAGCTGTCTCCATTGCCAAGGCAACCATTTAGGACCAGACAAAATACTTTGTTTTTCTTTTTAGTTTTTCTTTCTTTCTTAAAAAGAAAGGCCTAGGATTGTTTTTCTTTCTTTTTGATATTTCACATCTAACTCTTGGCTGCTCCAGGACATATACAACTCTCATTCATTATTGTTTCTCTTGTCCTAACTGATGTTTCCTCTTCAAATCAATAATGTTTATATATATATATCTGTATATATACAGCTCTGGAAAAAATGAAGAGACCACTGCAAAATTATCAGTTTCTCTGGTTTTACTATGTATAGGTATGTGTTTGGGTAAAATGAACATTTTTGTTTTATTCTATAAACTACTGACAACATTTTCCCCAAATTCCAAAAATAAAAATGAATGGAATGGCTGCCATACAAGTAGAGATGCTGATTTAATAAACATTTGCAGTGGTCTCTTACTTTTTTCCTGAGCTGTATATATATTAGCAAAATTCCTTGAAAGAAAAGATGGCCTCTCATTGTGTTTGTATGATATCTTCCTCACCAGTATCCTCCGTGTGTTAGGAGGTATTAGTATATTTAGAAGATAATTGCTTTGCAGGTATATATTTGCACATCATGTGTACACTTGAATGAAGAATCTTTATACGTATATAATTTCCTCAGTCCACAATGTGGTATACACATTTTTACTGGCAGATTTTAAGGAAATGTACTCTTTTAAAACAATATCAGAGAAGTAACCAAATGCTGATTAATAACCATTTTGGAATATAAAAAAAGTACTGGAATACACCGATCAGCCATAACATTATGACCACTGACAGGTGAAGTGAATAACACTGATAATCTCGTTATCATGGCACCTGTCAGTGGGTGGGATATATTAGGCAGCAAGTGAACATTTTGTCCTCAAAGTTGATGTGTTAGAAGCAGGAAAAATGGGCAGCGTAAGGATCTGAGCGACTTTGACAAGGGCCAAATTGTGATGGCTAGACGACTGGGTCAGAGCATCTCCAAAACTGCCGCTCTTGTGGGGTGTTCCCGGTCTGCAGTGGTCAGTACCTATCAAAAGTGGTCCAAGGAAGGAAAAGTGGGCGGCCAAGGCTCATTGATGCACGTGGGGAGCGAAGGCTGGCCCGTGTGGTCCGATCCAACAGACGAACTACTGTAGCTCAAATTGCTGAAAAAGTGAATGCTGGTTCTGATAGAAAGGTGTCAGAACACACAGTGCATCGCAGTTTGTTGCGAAAGGGGCTACGTAGCCGCAGACCAGTCAGGGTGTCCACGTTGACCCCTGTCCACTGCCGAAAGTGCCTACAATGGGCACATGAGCATCAGAACTGGACCATGGAGCAATGGAAGAAGGTGGCCTGGTCTGATGAATCACGAGTTCAAGGTGTTGACTTGGCCTCCAAATTCCCCAGGTCTCAATCCAATCGAGCATCTGTGGGATGTGCTGGACAAACAAGTCCGATCCATGGAGGCCCCACCTCGCAAGTTACAGGACTTAAAGGATCTGCTGCTAATGTCTTGGTGCCAGATACCACAGCACACCTTCAGAGGTCTAGTGGAGTCCATGCCTCGACGGGTCAGGGCTGTTTTGGCGGCAAAAGGGGGACCTACACAATATTAGGCAGGTGGTCATAATGTTATGGCTGATCGATGTATAAGGCCTACAGATTACATGTGCATAGGAGTGGCTATGCACAATTGGTAAGGCATTTTGCAATCCTTGGACTATTCATGTTGAACGGGAGAGGGTCTAGTTGTCATCTCATGGGAATGAGACTTGGTTTAATACAAATTAGTTTTACAAATTACATTAAAGCTGTTGTGACTCGATCAGTCCCACCTGTTGTTTATTACAGTGCTCAAAAAACAACAAATACCATGGCTGTGTGACAGAATATGCTTTCTCACTGACACGGGAACTGGCTCAAGCAGACTCTTAGATAAGTGTTCTATGAAACTGACTGTTGGAAACTGTATTTTTCAAGAAGGTCACTTATTGTTATCGTTTCATGTTATTTACCTGTTCCAGCATGATTTGTTCCTTTTTCTCATTCAATGAGAACTGAATGTTGGAAACTATTGTCACTGAAGGCAGTGGAATATAAAACGTGTTGTAATAAATTACAACCTCACTCACCTGTCTGTTCAGTACACCTGCTCTTATTTTGCCAAGACAAGCTCCACTGGCTTGCAACAGCTCCGTGTGCATGTTGCTTTCTCTGTCAGGCTCCTCCCTTTTGTCAACAGCTGTGGAAAACTCGAGGAAATGTTTTTGAGGGGAGTTTTACTGAAGAAAATGTTTCTACTCCAACCATTTGCAGAACTTTCGCAAGTTGGAGCCAAATAGTTTTGTTGTCGTTGTCGTTGTCATCCTTAACTTCAACTGTGAATGTTAAGTAATGCTTATTCGAGCAGTAATGACCAGTATGTATGTGTACATGTAAACACACACGCACATAAAGTATGTACTTTGTAGTCTGTGAAAAAGCCCTTTGTCATAATCATACAGTATACTTGTAAGCCAGTCTTGTTCACGTACAAGGGCCTGTAGTACTTTTACCTTTTCTGCATTTATCTTTGTGTAGCTTTCCTCTCTCGTGTGTGAAAACATTAATTGCATAAATGTTTGATATGACATGGTGGTGGGCAAGGATCAAGCTTAAACTGAGATTGTGTTATTGAAATGCAAGTTGCACTGCTACCACACTGAGATTCTCATACACATTTTACAAGGAAGCAACAGTATC
Organism: Amia ocellicauda; assembly: GCF_036373705.1. Taxonomy (NCBI): domain Eukaryota; kingdom Metazoa; phylum Chordata; class Actinopteri; order Amiiformes; family Amiidae; genus Amia; species Amia ocellicauda. Next base: position 37,615,460 of record NC_089854.1, on the reverse strand, counting down.
TGTTGTGTATGATGCTTTTAGCCAAAATGGAAGAAGGAAGTGGGTACAACCATAAACACATTTGTGTTGAGGTAATTTTGTGATCTCAGGCTTTTTTTAAAACTTCATTTGGTCACTGTTTTTATGAGAGCTCTGCTGTGTTTTTTCGTGGAATTGTGATTCTGAACAGCTTTGAGCCTGTGCTGAAATAATATTCAGTTTTTAGTGTCATGATATAAATACTTGATGTAGAACCCTTTCAATTGATACATGCATGTAAGGGGCAAACATTTTTTTAAATAGTGATTGTTAAAATTATCGTTATGACTACTTATGCATTAGAGCAATTATCTGTGATGTGAAAACACTGCAATGATTTTTGGAAAACTGTGAAATGTTGTGAGACAGAGGGTAGCTTTTAAAACATCAGTTGACCTCTGTACTGTTTGTCTTTAGCTTGGAGGTGTTGGTACAGGACACATTCAGGTAACTTGCTGGTTGTAGGTTTATCTTACAAAGTTTTAATTTTTTGTGACTTTCTGTCATCACTTCCATCAACGAGGAATGTTGCTCCACAACACCATTGTTGCTTTGCGCAGCACATGTTCAAGGCTATCATTAGTGATGCCATTCTTTGGGCAACAGTAAAGGGTGTCACCTGTCTGTCTGTGTCACCTGTCTGATGGCCCTGAGTGGATTCCCCTTTTGTGTGACTGATGAAAAACTGGAAGTACGTGTGCATTTTCCGTTAAATTATCAAAGCCCACCCCCCTATAAAATGTGTTTCCTAGAATACAAATTTTCTTACCTCTCTCACCTACAGAGGTTGTTAAATTGTAGTGTACTCATTGCTCATTCATTCGCTCAGTGGGGTTCATTTGCTCAAATGCTTTTGAATGGGCCAAACCTAATTTACTCCTCCATTCTTCTCCCAAATTTAAGGACTTTATTTAGCCTGAATGAAACGCTGTCTTTCTGGAACCATAAATAAGAGTTTAGACTATATCAACACAAAGAGAAACCATTCTTACCATTTTGCACTAATCTAGTGAGTGAAAAAGGAGGAGTTTTGGCACCTAACATGAAGTTATCTGAATACAGATCTTCTTAGGCTAGGTGTTTTGTAATTTGCCATGTAAGTGTTGATTGTGCTTTATGATAACTGATTAGACAGACTTTCACAAAAGAAAGGGGGATCACTTAAAAGATTGAAAGTGAGATGATGGAATAAAACATAAACAAACAAGACTTTATTCTGAATTGGTGGCCAAGATGCACATAATGATTTGGGAAAATGTTATCGCAAATGTTAAGACACGAGGAGTAATCTCATTTTGACTACTATTGTATATGGTGAAACATTTGACTATTGTACCATTGGCTCAAAGAGATTTAACACATTATATTAAGGGCTCAGTATGAATTTTAATGTGACTATGTTTAGGTTAGTATAGCTAACTAGATATAGTTTAATTAACATTATGTGAAAAGACAATTTTACCAGAGTTTGTTTCAGCTTTTTTTTTATGTGTTTTTATTTTCTTGTGACTAGAAATTGACTGCAACTCTTTACCCACAATTGAGATTCCTTACATGGGTAAATCTTGATGAAGCTCAGTAGCTGTTCATGTATAGTTGGAATAGTACCACAGAGTCCCTTTTTCCTCATGACATGTATTTTCCTCTTGCCATTTAGATAATGAAATTAAGGTCAACGCATTTTCCCATAACAGAACAGAAAGGTGTACAACTGGTTCGTCCGACTGGTGAAATACGAGACTCTTGTTTATTTGTTTTTATGGTATTTAGACATTTTGCTGTTGAATAAAAGGCCTGTCCTAGCATTGATACGATCTTAGTTCAGTACTCTCCTGCATGCATTACACTGATGTGCATAAACACTCACAGGAAAAATAAGAAGCAAACTCATTCCCACAGGAAACATTTCCTTATATACTGGTGGCATGATGTGTATTAAAACACACGATCATTTTTATATTCAGCCACTAGATCGATTGCCCTTTGGTTGTTTGGAGAGAATGAAAACAATACAATTCAGACAGCATAACCAGGCCGTAAAAAAAACAAAAAACTTGCTCAGAGTGAATATAAAAAAGCCCCTCTTTCATGAAATTCAGTGGCCTGCTAAGCATTATTCCAGTTCTCAAAATTAGAAATACAATGTCTGGTCTGCATTTGCATAGATATTCTTTGAACAGATCACATTCTTGGCTAACATTTTATTTTTCTTTTCCATGAAGATGTATGAATCCATGGTCCACCACAGCTTTCGCACTGGGTGGAACATGATGTGAATATTTTTTGTCAACCACACCATGACAATCCCAGATGCAGTAAGTGTACTAAATATACTGTTGTGTGACCTCTATAAAACAATCCATGAATTCATTTTTGGTTTTTGACAGGCTTCTCTGTAAAATGTATTTGTAACCAATCTGTTCAGTAAAAAGTTATGTTAGTTTTTGTTTAATGCGATGCTTTGTGGTATGAAGATTTTCCAGCTGAAAATTAATGACTAATGAATTCTTCTTCAGAAATGTGGGTAAAGAGAAGACTTGTATGTTTATTTACCTTATGCTAAATTACTGTGTACATAGTTTCCCATTGTTGCAGCCCACAGCCTAATGTTTGAGTTGTTTATTGATGGATAGGAATAATAATATTATTTTTTATTTTGCTTGGCTGAGGGACAACCATTCTAGGTGTTGTCATTTTTTTTTTTTGTACTTTACTTTCTAAACTCGGATAATCTGGACTAGGCAGTAAATAATTAATCAACAACATGCAATCCCATGGTAGAACTCGCATTGTTAGAATTGATCTAATTTTCCTCCTGTAGTGGTCTTACACACTTTTTCCTCAGTTTTATCACATGAGTAAAAGTAAGATCTTTTAAATTTGATGCGTTGTTGAGCTTGAAAAAATATAATTTAAAGATGTAAAGGTAAATATATGTATATGTCATATCTAGTAGCACCAATGTTAAAACAAGTCGGTGCTGTTTCTAAACAATGAGTGGGTGTTGGTTCTCCTTTGTAACCCATAGAATCCCATAATATCTTCTAAGACCAGGTGAATGTAATGGGGAACTGGTTTTCCATGCCCATAGGGTCGTTTGTCAGGTTTAGATGCATATCTGGATGTCTCCCTTCAGCTCTCAAATGCTGTCCAATTGTGAATGTCTGGAAAGTCTGGAAATGGATAGAGCTGCTGTCTCTAGCCGTGTCTGTCTCGAGGACCTTATTAAGGATGTTGGATTGTGTTCATTACACATTATCAGACCAGTAAATACACTGGGGCACAAAATAATGTTAATTGTCCTTTAAATAACATTTTTTGATCATGCTAATATCAGCACCAAACTAAATAAATGAATTAAACACTTTACATACATACTTTAAAAAACAAACAAATAAAAACAGACATTAATTTCAGAGGCTATATGGATTTAGATTTAGTTGAATTGCATATTTATTATGGTACAGTAAATATCTTTCAGCAACAGATTGGATTTCTAAATTCTTTAAATAATATGTCTGATTCGAAATGGCTACTTCTCTTTAAACCAAACAGTTGCAACTGATCATAATAGGATTAGTGTATTATATAGTTGGTGCCGTTTATTAAAGGCTTCTTGCACACACAATCCCGACTCGTCTGTTAGTTTATTTGTTTCCCCTGGCTATAAAGAGTTTTGGTTGAGGGCGATAAGACAAAGTTATATATTATCTTCAATCAGACATGCAATGACCATTATAGAAAGAAAATAAAAAAAGTCCTGATATACTTGGTACTTAGCTATACATTTTTGTGTGTAATACTTCAGTGGATTATGTGGAAGGCATGGGAATGTTATAGTTTTGGGGCAATAAGGGTTATAAGTGTCTTTTAAATCAGAACTCTGAGGGTCTCCCATTTTATCCTGTATGAACAGACATTATTTTCTTTATTTGCTGGGGAGTAAATGATCTAGGACACAACCATAAACATAGCTGAAATGCCATTCTGTTGCTTTGAAAATGAAGAACGCAAACATAAATATTTACAAGGTCGTTAAAGCTGTACGTTGTATTTTTCTTTTACGGAACACTTTTTGTAATATGAGTCACTGTCTGCTTAAAAGGATGTTGCAACGAATGGTTAATTTCAAGAAGAATTATTTGTTTCCTGTCAGTTTCTCACACATCCCTTATTTTGAAGATTTTGAAAATATTTGTATCGAAGCATGACATTTTTTTAGCTCAAATAATCATTTCCCCTTCCCAGGATTTCTGAAAACCAATGCTGAATAATATAAAGATCCCTTGTACAGCATGAATATAGAAAAAAGAAGGAAAAAGGAGGGACAAAGACAGAGATACATCTGTGTACATTTAAAACTATTACAGTGGATGTTTCATCAGTACTGCAACGTTGTAACATGGCATCAATCAAAGTAATATCAGTTAATGTCAAAATTATTTAACAATAGCTATGAAAAGCTTTCTGTGTTTGGATCGTGCTCCTTGTTCACATTTTCTGCATTGCTAAATTGGTTACTTCGCTCTTGTAAGAAAGAATAATGCACCTATCTGATAGAGGTGCAATTCAGAATCATTCACTGTTTGAGGGAGCTTTTCTGCTATTAAAACAGATTGAATATGAATGTGTTATCTTTTGTGTTCGATATTAATTGAAAGGGCACGATTGCTTTTGCTGAGGATGCTGGTTAATATGATAGAATGGCATTTTTCTAGCACAAATTTTGCAGTTTAATACATAACATTCGGGCAGGGTGGTAGTGTGTTTTTTTTTTCCAGAAAAAAATTAGAGAGGTAAATGAAAAGGACATAGATTTCTATTTTGTATATTATTATTATTATTCAATTGTAATGTGCCATGTGCACAGGTCCCAGGCATAGTGACGGTTTAAGTGTAAAATGGTGGATTAGGGTTTAATATCAAACAAATGTGATTGGCAGTTAATTGTGAAATTTCTGAGAAATAAGGATGAGAATTTTAGAGAGAAATCATCATCACACTTTGGGAATTTGTATGTGAGAGAGGATAAATTATTTGATACCAACTTTAAACTTCACTTCCCATTGTTTGTAACTATGAACCAACATTTCCGAGAATTCAGTGGAAGGTGTCAAATGCAGTGAGTGATATTTGTTGCAGCATTTTGCTTTGGGGATTAATTTCTGCTCCTGGAAGATAGTAAATGAATATTATTTTATAAAATAATTTATGCATTTAACAGTTTAGCTCCTGGAATTGTGGAAAATTGATTTGTTATAATCTAATTTTTACAGTGTTAGAATAGTCTTGCTCTACTGTTTTCAACAACTACTTCCAGTCTGTATTAACAGCCTTGATGACACTTATTGGTAAATGTGATAAAGCAGGGAAGAATACCTGACCTTCACAACTACAGACCCAGGCATAAAAAGATACAAACACACACACAAGACTCACTCCTCCTTGAAATGCTACATTTGTTATTTACATTGTGTTGGGTGTGCATAAAACAAACACTGGTCACAGACCACACAATCGAAACGCACAGGAGCTTGCGGGTATGCTAAGATTAAAACTAAGGTGAGTCATTTGTTTTTAATTTGCTGATGGAGTGAATAGTGGGCTGTATCTAAGTGGACGATGTCGTACATAAAGTATGTGCCTGTGGTTGAAGTCTGTGGGGGAGCAGTATGTTTTGGAAAGCTATTGCAATGCAATGTATGTATTTTGTAACTAGAAGAGGTGACAGACACTATTGTAACAAGAGTAATTTGTGCTATTAGATTAGGTACTGAGGTACAATGAAATGCGTTTACTTTTTTTTTTTTTTTTTTTATGGTTTCATCCAAAGGAGGAGCTGTGGATGCCAAAAGCTATAAAAGCTGTGTATCACTCATTGTGTGAAAAAGAGGCTGGCTGAACTTGTGTGTTGAGAAGACGTGCACTTTAAGTATAGACTGTCATGTTGAATGCAGGTTATTGTTCCTTTTTTTCTTTTTTTGTCTCTACTTTTACTGTGTGTAAAAATATCATCCTTCTTCGTATTAGTTGTTTTTTCCCCTCACCCTTCCCTAGGCCTCAATAAATCCTCACTCTCTATGCTCTCCATCCCCTCCCTCTGTGATCTGCCTCTTTCTGAACTTCTTGTCCACATGTCTCATACATAAAACTCTCGTGGCTGTCCTGGTCTCATAAGGTGGTTAAGGGTTAGAAAGCTTGACTAAGTATCGGATAATTTGTCACTTATTCAAATGTTAATTTATGGAAATATATTTTACATTTTATGAGGAAACAATTTTATGGTTTACATTTTCTTCTTAAATACAAGACTTACAATAAAATGTGTGTAGTTGCTGTCTATCTAGTTTCCAGTAAAATATTGTCGAGGCTCGCCTTTTTAAGCATAAATTAAGCTACAATTAAATATAATAAAGCGAGATGCTTTCTATACGTTTCTTCCAGGCTGCTTGGAAACTGAAAAAGTTTACTCAGTAACTTTGAGGTTGAAACTTGTTTTCAGTTAGATCATGTGACTTATGAGACAGGTGAAAACTGTTTTTCTTACAAGTGAAAAAAAAGTTGTAGACATTCATGCATGCAGTCATAAAGCCGTATTCTTCAATATTAAAGAAAATACTCAGAAAAATCTGCAAATACGTGTGTGTGTAAATTTTCACAAACACAGGTTTTCCCAGTCACTTATTGTAGGTTTTAGGCTCATTTATAAACTGATGGACACAAAACATGCTGAGACAGTCACAGCTTGATTGAGATAATAAATGGCAACAACAGGTACTGTAAAATCCAAGTTTTAAGTTTCTGTTGGTTAAACAAAGACATTACTGCCACTCGTGGGCCTGAGGGGTTAAAAGGATTTACAGCACCTTGACAAGATCAACTGATAAACAAATAGAAATGAGAATGATGATGATGATGAAGATTATTTAATAATAATAATAATAATAATAATATTCTACTATGCATAACTGGAGCCCTAGAGTAAAATCCACTTATATTTGACATTTACTTTCCATCTTCTTCTCATCTAATTATTTACTATTTTCAGTTAGTTGAGACAAAAGTAAAAGAAAATACTTGTGGCTAATTTTATGAATGGGTATAACTGAAAGCTTATATTTATAATACAAAAATTGTCGCAGGACTTCCGAATGCATTAACTGGAAAATGTAAAGCAGTGTGCTAGCATGAATAAATACTATTTTACTATTACTGAGAACTTAATTTTAATACCTTTCTGTTTTTCATAAACAGTCACCTAAAATGACTTGCTTAGAAAGGGCAACTGTCCTTTTTAATGTTTATAAATATTTGCTTAATCCTGAAATAGGCTCCAGTGCCAAACCAGCCTCGGTACACAGGCTCCTTCTACATGCATATAGAATTACATATCTGCATATCACTCTAAAAAGCAGAAAAGAAATTAAAATGAACGTGGAAATGAAGACCCTGTGCTGCTTCTGCATATGATGCTGTGCTATCCTATTTATCAGCAATTCAGTTACCTATCTGTCTTTCCAATCTGTTACAGGTGTAATGCAATGATTGACTCTTGCAACATCTATACATGTATACATAAATAATCCTGTGGTTGTGTTTTATTAGACCACAAACTGAATAAAATACCAACATTCAGTGACTTTAATTCTGCTTTTTCTGGTTTGTGTCTGTGGGTGCAGCTAAATACTAGCTCTCTTACCACAAGCGGGCTTAATATTCATGAATGCTTGAGAGAAAGGAGAAGTGGGGAACGGTCTAGTGTCTAAAAAGCATTTGTAGTTTTCATGTGTTTTTTTTTTTTTCTCTTCTCCAAGATGTGCTGCTGACACTTTCATCACTCAAGCAAGCTCTGTAAAGAATTAGGAAGTTATTTGTGTAGCTTATGTTCACTTTTAAAAGAAAGCAAACAGGCAGCTGTTTATCAGTTTTTCAACAAAAACAGGATTAACAGGGGCATTTAATGCTTTCACTTTAATCCCGTTATGGATGTTACCTGCCATGTTACAATAATCACTTGAAGTTCTTAAACCATTTTTTTCTTTTCATAAATATCTTCTTTTGTATCTATTTATCAGAAATGTGTTACCCAAAATTCAGGCTGTTACAAAAGATTGAGGTAACTTTAACTCTAGCAAAAGCATGTCAGAATATGTGTTCACTTGCAGGAGTGTGTTTCTCTTTTTGGCAGCCTTCCTAATACACCCTGAAGCCAGTCTTACTGGTTCCCAAAACCTGAAGCATGCTTGCTGGAAATGAATGGTCCCAGTTTTAAAAAATAAATAAATAAAGGTTAAGATGGTCCATTACTAAAATTTAATAAAGGAAAAAAAAATCCATAAGACTACCAAGGCATTTCCTGTTTCAATTAGAGAGGATGCTTTCCTCGCTACCATTTTTTTTTTAATGTTTTCTCAAACAATCTGCCGCCACAATTTTAATTTTAATGTGACCATTTATAAGTCAACCAGTACTTACCACCCCCCAAAAAAAAACATCACTTCATTAAACATAAACCTACAATTACATAAGTCAGTCTATTACATTAAATGTTTGTTGCACATGGGACTTACACTAAATCGTGGATGAAACACAGGAATTTGATACTTATAAACCAATTTGCTGTCCATATAAACATTTCTGCCACAATATACCAATTCCTGTCTCCCAGAAGTCATTTAAATCTTGGTCGGATAGGCCAGCAATTAAGTTTTAATTAGCAGTCTAATTACAAAGGCAGGAAGTATCAAGCTTTCCCCTGATTCTATTTAGTGCTCCAAAGGGTCAGGCTGATGTCTGTGGCCTTGGAGGCTGGGGATTTTTTGTCGCCGTTACAATCTTGTATTGTGTCACTGTAGCCACAGCTAGAGGGACGAAGTAGAAGAAAAGAAAGGGTAATCAAGTTTATTCAGAAAGTTTTAAATCTCAGAAAAGAAACTGTCCCTACGGATAATATAATATTACAAATGTGTGTGGGGGAAATACATATCTTATCCTTTTTTGAAGTACAACTGGTATTATTACTCATTCAGTAAATTTTAGGCGGAGTGTATTTTTGCTCTCATTGTAATTCCAGGCCTGCATTCTTGGCTCTGCAGGACAAAAGATTCTTCTAAGACAGGAGAACAGAGATCTTCGCTGATTGAAGTGGGTACACATCACTCCATAGGGGCAGCAGTGAATGGGTTTGGCGATCTCATTATCTCATTATCACTAACTCGAAAATGCCTTGGCTAAGCCCTGCAGGAAACGGAGGGAAACAACACTTCTATTATTGTCCCTTCTAGTTTTGTAAAGTGTAAAATGTCATCTGAAGTACCTTCACTGTTTGTAATTTTTTTTTTTTAATCATTCTCTTGATACAGATTATGAAATTAAATAAGATGTTTGATACTTATGTCTTTGACATATAAAAACATGAATATGATCCATCTTCCATTGTAGATTAGGCACTATTTGGTCACAGTTTTCATTTTTATTCTTTACAAAAATAAATAAATTGTACTTGCTTATTGAGGTGGGGGTGGGACCAAATGGAAAAACATGTTTGACAGTGTGTATGTGGGGGGGTTGTCATTCCTATACAAACTCTACCTGGAGGAGGTTTATTAGGCTGACATCCAAAGCCTCCTAGAAATGTCTGAGACAGGCTAATGATCCACTTTGGGTAGAACAAAACTGACATGAACACTGGCCTCTCTACATGAGATCCCTAATTGGGGTTTGATTACACTGACAGGTGGAGAACATTGTGACATTGTGTCTTCAGAAAACACAATTAATAACTTTTGGCTGCATTAGGATGTAGGCTGTGGATGGCATACAGGAAATGATAGACCTCTGTTTAGTCCAGAACAGCACTCTCACTGCTGATAAGAACCAGACCAGATCTTCTGTGCCATTCATGTGCACACACCTGAAGTGCCTCTGTTTATGCTTTGTGTTTGGAGGCACTTCCCCATGCTATCATAATGCCTTGTGCTGTGGTGTTATGATGGGGTCACAAATAAGTAAATTACACCTAAAACCAGACAGACATCAAGCTAAATGTCTATATGTTTTGTACAGCTAATTTGAAAAGTGTCACTATATTAATAGAGTTAAGTGTTATGTCTCTATGAGAAAAGTAAAGAAAATTTGTTTATTTGGCGATTCAAATGATGTATATAACATCAAGTGTAAATACATACCAGCCCTTAAAATTATACAGTAACAAACCTTACTGCCACTGTTAATATAAATGAAGCACTTTTTACATGTATAGCTTGTGCTCTTATGGGGGAATATTCCAGTTGGCATGTATTCAGGATCTGATAGTGGGCATCTTATTCAACCTGTAGATTAACAGAATGGAATTTGTTTTCTCTTCATAAAAGGCCTGCTGTCGCCAGCAGGTGCCCTGAGCATTGATTCTTTCATCACGCAGGACTCCTAAAGTGACCTGAGGCTGACAGATCCAACCTTTGATGGAGGCCTTTTTGCTGCCTTTTAATTGGCTTCATTGGTCAACAGTCTGGGTGCCTCTCTCGCCTTTGTTCACAGAAAATGGCAGATTTAAAGCTGGCAAAGGGACTTGTTAGCAGATATTGAGCAAAGCCAGGGATATGCAGTATACATCTTTGAAATTATTTAGTGGCAGATTAGATTTTTAGGTATGATTCAGTTGTATTGCAGTGTCAGAGGGGTGCTGGTCTTGTTGCATACTGGCTTTCTCACTGTCTTGGATCTGTGTGAGGCTGTTAAAATTATTTGTATTATTTATATGTACATTTGTATTTTGAATTTGTCAGATGCTAGGTACAGGCATCCATATAAGAGGTAGACAAATACTGGTTATAGGAAAATGTGCTCCTGGCTGTGTGGACAGCCTCTGTGTAGTGTACTGCGACCTGCTTAAGTGCACTGGCTCCATTACAAAACTGCGAGCAGGACAGTGCATGACCTGGTCAGGAATGCAGTCTTCTTCCCATGAAAAATGCGTCAGGGTTTGGTTTCAAGGAAGAAATCCGATATGCTAAAAAAATGTTGTCAGTCATCCTCACCTGTAGACTCCTTGGCATTTTGTGGGTTGGCTTGGGTGAGGGAGTGTGCTGGGGGAAATCACAGGAGCTCATTTTGATCTTTTACTTTCTTTGCACACAAAATGCAGACCTTTTGCCTAGATCACCTCTATCACAGCCAGCATAATCCCGTGGCAATCCCCCTTGCTTCCTTCATTTGACGAACGCCTCTTTCACCAGGCCTGAATCCATCAGAACCTGTATTGTTAGTCGACTGTGAGCAAACAGAGCTGACGGTTTCCTTCCTCGAAGTAAACAGATTGGGTACTTTGACACAGTTCAGAGAGTTTAGCACTCCCTTCGTGACCATTACCTTTAAGATTAGCAAGCTTTCAAATGCCACTGAGCCCTAATTATTTGGTTTAAAAGACTTTATTTGTCTTCTCTTTTAGGATATAAGACTCAAACAAATAAGGATCTAGTAGGCTTTCTCACACTACTTGTCTGTGTGTATCCTTTACGTAGGTTGAAAGAAAATGTTTAGATTAATGCATCAGATGTATTCCTTTAGGTCAAACCCAATATATCTCATGTTTACTGCATTGTTTTTCAAACATATACAAGTGGTTTATGTTTAAAAGTAATATATGTGTGATTGTTTAACTGCTTGAGCTCTGACATACAAACAAGTGCAACATTAATGTAGTTGCTAAAGTAGAAATTTTATCAGGCCATGGCTTTAGCTACATATTGCTATATAATTGCTCATATTATTTAACTGCTAACAGATAGAATTTGAATCTACATATATATTGAAAAGTGAATACTATACCATTAATTATTCAACATAGATATACAGAAACTGTAATATGTATTTTTCTTACAATTTGAAATGATGGAATATCTCAAGCTGACATTTTCAAACCCGCCCCCTACATCCTCATCTTTTTTTTTTTTTTTCCCATTGTGTATCAAACACAAAATGTTACATTTGTCTTTTAAACATGGGTCTTATTACACACATTAGAAGTTCCAACAAATGCTTTGTGTTCCCTGACATGCTCACATTCCAGACCAACAGACAAGCAAGAAACAAAACCAAACAACAAGCACAATACAAATCACATTCCCCTCGAGTTCAGTTTGTGCCTCAAGAAACCACAAAACATTTGATGTAAACTCCAAAGTCCTGAGAATATCCTCAGATTAGCAAAAAAAAGTAGGTGACAGACGATGCCAGACAGAAAAAGGAATAGGCTAGTTCAATAATTCCTTTTCCTAAGTCCATACATCAAGGTGTCCAAACGTCAAGTTGTCCTAGTGACTGTTAGACCACAGGCCTGCACTGGTTACTGACAGATGAGACTGACCGAGAAATGAACTGTTGTGGTTTACCTGAGAAGTAGCTTCCAGGTCTCTGGCTGCAGCCCCCCCATTTGTGAACTAAATGTGTGAAAACAATCGTTCCCTTCCAAATGAAGAAAGAAATTGCCTGGGTGCTGCACGGAGGTGCTATTTGCACATTTTGCTGGAAATGTAACTGGCAATTACAATTTTTAAAATTATTGTAGCTTAAAACCTAGATCTAAGTAAATATGTCATGTCTTAACAATTGACATATATATACAATTTATATGAAAGTAGCTATTTTTGTACTGTCATTTTAACTCACTAATCATCACTAATACTTTAATGATTGTAGACTACATTACCCCGGCCCCAAAGAAGCCAATCAAATATAATGATAATTTATCTTTAAACATAACTAACAAGTTAAGTTATTTAATTCTAACTTGCTAGAGAAAAAAACTGTATCTATGCATAAGAGGAACACAACAAATATGAAAGTCTAATAATTTCCAGCATTTAACCAGTTGTTGATGATTTAATTTCCATAGCAGAAGATTTAAGTAGCATTTGCAATGATTTTGCTTAGGCACAAACAAGAGTCATAGTAGGAACCTCAGTCTCAGTCTTCAAGCGTCATCCCATACCCCCCGAAAGGCGACTGGAGGGCAAAGGTTGTTTCTTTTCAACATTATAATCACCCTAAACACACTGCCTGACTAAACAAAAAGAAATGAAAAGAAAGAAGCAAGAAGGGAAAATATGAAGCTTTGAAATTGATACAGGCCTACCTGGATGCTGAACCTTAATTTCAATTAAATTATGAATTATTTTAGTTGGGATTAAGAATGATTTTCTGTAACCCTTTCATATTGACCACCGGTGTCCATACAGGCGCAGACATGAGTATTGGCACTTTCTATGTGGAATAGTTAGTCACTGATTTACTAATTCTGTTAGTATTAGGATTGTAGGTCAAACTGTCCTTCACATATTTATTTGTCAGTGATACATGTATTAAATTAATTCACCCCGGTATTGGTTCTACCATACAGGATAATAGATATAACCCTGTGTATTTTACATTGTTCCTCTTTAGCATGAGCACCCCTTTTACAGTTGTCCCTCCTTTTTTACTGCCCCATTTACAACACAAAGCTTACCTGGTACCAGTTTTCCCTCACGACTAGTTCTGAATAGTCTGTATTTCTCTACACCATATTCTGTATCCCGGACATTGCAGTGTAATGACAGAGGACTTTGTTGATAATGCTTATTATTTATTTATTTTGACGTGATCAGGGATGTGAATGTCATAATTGAAGCCCCCTTCTCCATTGCTGTCACTTGTCTGCTTCATGACATTGAATACATTTGAAGTAATGTCAGCTTCAGTTCAGTTCAGTATGCTAAAAGGAAACTACCAGTATGCATTTGTTTGTTTTGAGAATTTAAAACCCAAAAATACATGAAATAACCATACAGATATAAATATACATTTTCATTTTGATTTTTTAATGTTGTAACCTGCAATTAAAACCATTACAAACCATGAACTTCCGCCTACTTTAATCCTAACAGCTTTTTCCAGGGATGGTTTATAGTTCGAGGTTAGCAAGTGATTCACCAAAGCATTTGATCATCTGGCCTAAGTGGTGACTTACACAATGTGAAGCTCAACCTTATGGAAGAATAATTTCACACCTTCACATTAGCCATGTGTATTATACCATCACACTTAATCTATCCATCCGATTTGTATACCTGCATTTTAATATGTTTTGCAAGCAGTCAGAGTTCTGGATGGTAAAGAAATTCACAATCTTGCATTCAAAACATTGCTTTAAATTATTTAAATATGGCATTCCTTTTATTAATTGAAACACTTTTACTTTACGTTAGCAGTGTAAAAAAAACACAATAAAAACAATGCTGCCGTTTTCCTTTTGCCTTGAAGTCCTCTACAAAGCAATTAAGCTGTCTTTTAATTCTTTCATAGGATACATTAAGCATTTAATACATAATGTATCGCTCATTCAACATTAATTAATTATGTGCAGAAATTGTAGTATCTAAATAATACATTTGACAATCATAAATAAATAAATAAATAAATAAATATTATTGACTGATGTACTTACTGCAAGAAAGTTCTAACCAGACTGCCTGCTAGATGTTAGTTTCTAGGTTATAATTGAAGTTAGTCTTTTGAGGTAATTAAGATAAGGGTGTTGAGAAGAAATAATTGGTATTGTGCTGAAGTAATTAAGATATAAACATTTTTAATTTTCCCAGTGCCTTTCTTAATAAACAATGCACACGTTACAGATTGTACTCTTTAACTACACAGTATTATTTAAAATGTATAATTTATAATTTGTGTCTCAAATCGCACATCACATCTCTTATTCAGAACACACAAAAAATGCATTGCAGTAAAGACTGAAAGACTAGATCATCACCCTGTATAGAAATAAGCTAATTTCTTAACAAATACATATAGAAAAAAAAGAAAACCATGCAAAGGAATTTTAAATATTGAAGTGGCAATGCATATTTTTAACATTACTTAGGTTTTCATAAAAACAAATATGTACTGATAAAAGTTTTGCGAATACAGCTTAGTGCATTACTCAGTTTGTACAAAAGACCTACTTGCTAGCTGCTGGTATTTTCTTGCTGTAAAAACAAGACTTTATACTATTATTATTATTATTATTATTATTACTAGTTTTGCATAAGCTTCAGTAAGGTTTTTCTACAGATACACCACACTAAGCTCTGTTTACATAAGGGCTGTTTATAATAAACATTCCTTGTGCTATCCTCAGCACAGATAATGACAGGAAAAAACACAGTTGAAAAGCCCTCTAGCATCACATGATCAGGTTAGAAAAGCAAAGAAGTGTGTGTGGGGGGAATTTGTGTGTATATGTATATAATAAATATATATATATATATATATATATATATATATATATAACATACATACACACACACACACTAAATTACAGTACTACAATACTAATATTTATTCAAATACATTTTAGCCTTAGAATACTTCCATAGGGAGAGAAATATGTGAATAAATCAAACTGTGTTGAATTTTTACTTATTTTGATGGAGATTTGGCCTTAATTTAGGATTAACTGTATATATATATATATATATATATATATATATATATATATATATATATATATAATTATTTTATTTTTTTCCTGAATGGTATGATCATACAAAAAAAAGAAAACTAAAACATACAAAAAACATGTTAAACACTTGCATCACTTTAACAGTCAGGCTCCAAACCGCATTCAGTGCCCTTACATCAGAAGCTGAAACAGTAGATTCTATGAAGATATGATCTTTGCTAAAGTAAGCATATGCCAATGAAGTATAAACGTTGTGCTCCTGTACTCAGCACAATAGTTTAAAACATTTTACATAAAAGATTAGCATGCTTTTTAATTTAAAATTATTAGTCTTTATTTGGTATTCTAATAAAATCTATCTGGATACAAATCAAACCTAATGTTATGTTTACTATGGAATTGCCCCTGCAGTATTAAGCTGAATAATTGAAATATTGGTTGTCAACGGCTGAATGACATCATTTTACTTTAATTCTTGTGTCTAAGAAAGATGCAGTCATAATTCAGGACAACTAGAAGTTCAGTGAATACATCACAGAAATCAAAATGCTAATTTTTGTGTACAGGCACAGAAAAAGCTTTAGGGAACATTTTGTTTTAAATGCTGCTTTTGTATTGGCATAGTGCAGGTCTCCTGGCCTAATCCTCTTTGCTCAGTGCTAACATCAACAATTGGTTTAAGGCACAGCTTTCAAAGCATTACTCCTGTAAAACACATGCTTGTTTCTTTCCCCTCTTAAGAGAGAAAGCTTGTCTATTTCTTTCAAAACCAAAAGCAATAATTTCATTCCTCCTTACGTAAGACAGTTTCATTTTCTTCTGCAGTTGGCATGAACTTCCAGCAAATCATGGGCACTTTTTGCACTAAAACAGAAAGCTTTGTCTGTTAGCCTCATTTGACTCCATTCAGAGGATCGGGCTTGCAATGCAGAGCAGTACATAAAACGAACATCTCTCTCATGAGTGTAATAAGCACCTATAAACGTCAGAACATGCTTCTGACGGGTCTAGTTCTTATAACAGCAGTAGATACCCTACAGATTAACCCTCGTTGGTCTTTTTGTCAGTTTTGTAAAAAAAGAAAAGACTGCAACAGTTCACTGTGCATGTAGAGTATTTAATAAGTTACCCAAAAGATAGGGAAACATTTCACAACAGCACAGGTGTTACTAACAGTTTTTTTTTTTTTTTTTTTTTTTTTTTTGGTGTGTGTGTAAATATGAGCCTTGAAGTCCGATTGGACTAATGAGTAGGTGCGCTGTTTATGCCAAGGAAGGCTGTGGTAAAAACACTTGCAAGTTGTCAGTGAAGTTAATAAAGCTTGCTGTAGCTTCTGCTTCCGCCCGTGGTTAACCCCCAGTTTTGAGTCTTCGTGTCTCTTTGACTCGTGTAGGCAGCACCTGAGTGGCACTGTGCCGTGTCATAACAGCAAGCAAAAGATCAAACGCACTTAAAAAAATTTTTTTATAACATATATTGCACATTTTTCCTTAGAAGCCACAAGCATGTATTGAAGTAAAAAAAAATCAGAGCAATGCAATATACCGTTATCAAGTTTGTATATAGTTGTTAAAAAACCTAACAAAACAACATTTAAAAGAAACCGAATTGAATATACTCAAACACTGCAGCATATATGTTCAGTAAGATTGGTCAAACCTTAGATTTTTGTTCATAAAATTTTACCTATTTTATATAGGTATATAGTCTACTTTTAGTAGTCTCTTCATGTCCAAATTAAACCGCTTCTTGTGGCCATGTCTTTCAATTTTGAAAGATACATTTGAACATTATTTTAATCACTTAGACACCTATTTGGGAACTGGTTGAACTTCATAGTATCGTTTTAAAATATACCTTACATTTGTTTATAATAAAAAAAAGAAGACTCCTGTATTGTGTTGTATAGAACTTAATATTGTGAACTCATGTATATCCTTTGTCTTAGAGTATCATACAGTATTTTTTATATTGCCATAGACCATAAAAAGATGAAAGACTCGATTTAGTACGGGTATACTGCGGTAAGCATGTCGATGAAGTGACAGCGAGTTTGAGCATTTCAATGAAAATTTGTACTGAAGAAAGACAAACCCGCAACCATTTTAGCCGTTTAATTTTAGATATATGGGTCAGCGTCTTTAAATCTTCAGACTTTAATACGACTCAAGTCTAATATATTTATTCTCCATGAGCTGCACAACAAGTTGCATATACATGAAACAGGCATTTGGAAGTTATGTACATAAAAGTTATGGTGCTATAAAAGTGCTTCATACGGCTATGAAGCACTTCTTGGGTGCCTGTAGTGTCAATTGAAACACTGAAGCAATGAAAATGTAAAAAACTGTGCAGTGTAGTGTAGAAGATGATGCTTTGTCTCTATAGCAGCGACTGATACAAAAACAAAAACCTCTGGATGATTCGGAGACATGCCCGCCTGGAAATGACAGCCTGTCAACATTCCAGTCACATGTGCGCTCCAAAAGACTCCAGTGCTAATTGAATATCTTATTTGTCAAGCTTTGAGAAAGAACAGGTAGACATTGTATTACACTGGTTTACTGCCTTGTTTCCCCCAAAGGGAAGGTCTGTGTTACTGGAAGTGGTTCCTGTAGCCGTTCTGAGTCATTATGGACTGTGCTTCTTTAAGCCAGTAGCACTGTACTACTACTAATTAACAACCAAAAATACCTTGGAGGTATGCTAATGGTCTAACTGATTTAACTCTTAAGAAAGCTTGCAGGCTATAACATGTAGGTAAAGCTGGGGTAGTATAAGTATGCATTAATCAAACTGTTTTTGTTTTAATTATTCAGTGTCTTTATATAATTAATGCACCTAATGTTTTGGTCAAATGTTCAATAAATAAGTCAATCAAGAACGAAGAGGAAAAAATTTAAAATTGCGTTAACTGTTTTAGTGTCCAAACTGAAGTGTTTAAGGAGATTTCCCAGAGGCTGTGTGAGAAAGAATTGGAATCTATATTCCTCTTTTGTCCTGGAGGCAACTACTTACTGAGTCATCAATAACAGTTACAGCACTGGCTCATAGGGATAATGTTATACCAGTTATTCTGCCATGCTGCTTTTTTATGATGTCATACCAAACAAATAAACAAAATAACAACACACACACACATGCACACATGCATACACATACATACAAAGAAACAAAACAACATGTTTTTTAAAAATACTATCCATTCACGATAATCTAAAACATTTGGTTATGTTAACCACTGTACTTCTTAGGAGAAGAATAGACAGTTCAATGATTACATGATTAATCTGAATGATGGAGGAGTCACAGATTAAAAGCCAGAAGTGAATTTTTGAATTGCCTTTCTGTAGGGGAACCTTTTCAATTCCTTCCTTCAAACTATGCGTGAGAGTTTTTATTTCTGTTGCTATTGTACAATATTAGCCGTCGGAGTTTCCTTGTGCCATAATAGTTCATTGAAGTTATAAAAATTATGTTTTTCCCTTTTGTTCTTCATAAACTTTAATTTGTATTATTTAAATGTCACAAGTAATTTTAGAATCTAATCTCCTTAGTGTTTTGTTACTCTTTTTGTTATTTCACTACATGGAAGGAAAAAAGAAAAGACTGCATACTTTGGAATTATTCCCTATAATTCAACTGACCCTTTCACAAGCTGACATTATGTCAACAAAGAGGTGCTGTCAGATATTCAAGGCAGTTTAAAAATAAAGAAAAGCACTTAAGCTATGAAGCATTATATATCATTTTAAGATTCAGACTATGCACATAATAAAAATGTTTTTACCTTTTAATCAGGAGGGAGGTAATAGGGATGTTGGTTTCAAGTTTTATTTAATCCATATCAAACTCACAGGCTCAAACGTAATGTGAGAAGAAATTGTGAAGAAATATCTGAGAAAATAATATGAGCCCTAGAATACAAAAAAAGTGTATGTACATTCAGAATCAAACTCTTGGGCCTTATAGGGACTGCCCACTACAAGTAGTCTATGACAATAAAATTAACTGTGATTGCAGGTCAGAGTTTCGAGGACTGTTTTAGACTTATTGCTTCAGAAAGATCAAATTCAATTGCAAAAGAAATCGGATGCCGTTATACTTAAGTCGAGTAATTGTATTCGATACGGTTTTAGATAAGTGTAAGCTTAGAAGTGCCCCTACCTGATGAAGTAGCTGCTTACAATCAGCATTCAATACCATTTGCCAATGAGATTTGAAAGTGTTAAAATGAAATTTGGATTTGGTTTAATAAAAAGGATGTTTAATCACATAATGGCAGGAGGGAACCTTTGGCTCCATTGTAGCCAAGTTTCATTTTACTTGTTCTTGTTGTGCTTGTTACAGACTGTTGAGGGTTTTTGAAGGGGGGCGGGGGATAAGAAAAATGTCCTCAACTGCCATTCTCTACTCACAGGTGCTAAAATAAACAAGACACACAGGCAGTGTAAACTAAACATAAACATAAACACAAACGCACACACACACGTACACACACACATGGACACGCACATACTCTCTCTCTCACACTCATATATTCTCATTCACACACACACCCTCAAATACAGTGAGGGAAAAAAGTATTTGATCCCCTGCTGATTTTGTACGTTTGCCCACTGACAAAGAAATGATCAGTCTATAATTTTAATGGTAGGTGTATTTTAACAGTGAGAGACAGAATAACAGCAACAAAATCCAGAAAAACGCATTTCAAAAAAGTTATAAATTGATTTGCATGTTAATGAGGGAAATAAGTATTTTATCCCCTATCAATCAGCAAGATTTCTGGCTCCCAGGTGTCTTTTATACAGGTAACGAGCTGAGATTAGGAGCACTCTCTTAAAGGGAGTGCTCCTAATTTCAGCTCGTTACCTGTATAAAAGACACCTGTCCACAGAAGCAATCAATCAATCAGATTCCAAACTCTCCACCATGGCCAAGACCAAAGAGCTGTCCAAGGATGTCAGGGACAAGATTGTAGACCTACACAAGGCTGGAATGGGCTACAAGACCATCGCCATCAGCTTGGTGAGAAGGTGACAACAGTTGGTGCGATTATTCGCAAATGGAAGAAACACAAAATAACTGTCAGTCTCCCATGGTCTGGGGCTCCATGCAAGATCTCACCTCATGGAGTTTCGATGATCATGAGAACGGTGAGGAATCAGCCCAGAACTACATGGGAGGATCTTGTTAATGATCTCAAGACAGCTGGGACCATAGTCACCAAGAAAACAATTGGTAACACACTACGCCATGAAGGACTGAAATCCTGCAGCGCCCGCAAGGTCCCCCTGCTCAAGAAAGCACATGTACAGGCCCGTCTGAAGTTTGCCAATGAACATCTGAATGATTCAGAGGAGAACTGGGTGAAAGTGTTGTGGTCAGATGAGACCAAAATTTTGCTCTTTGGCATCAACTCAACTCGCCGTGTGTGGAGGAGGAGGAATGACCCCAAGAACACCATCCCCACCGTCAAACAGGTGGAGGTGGAGGTGGAAACATTATGCTTTGGGGGTGTTTTTCTGCTAAGGGGACAGGACAACTGCACCGCATCAAAGGGATGATAGACGGGGCCATGTACCATTAAATCTTGGGTGAGAACCTCCTTCCCTCAGCCAGGGCATTGAAAATGGGTCGTGGATGGGTATTCCAGCATGACAATGACCCAAAACACACAGCCAAGGCAACAAAGGAGTGGCTCAAGAAGAAGCACATTAAGGTCCTGGAGTGGCCTAGCCAGTCTCCAGACCTTAATCCCATAGAAAATCTGTGGAGGGAGCTGAAGGTTCGAGTTGCCAAACGTCGGCCTCGAAACCTTAATGACTTGGAGAGGATCTGCAAAGAGGAGTGGGACAAAATCCCTCCTGAGATGTGTGCAAACCTGGTGGCCAACTACAAGAAACGTCTGACCTCTGTGATTGCCAACAAGGGTTTTGCCACCAAGTACTAAGTCGAAGGGGTCAAATACTTATTTCCCTCATTAACATGCAAATCAATTTATAACTTTTTTGAAATGCGTATTTCTGGATTTTTTTGTTGTTATTCTGTCTCTCACTGTTAAAATACACCTACCATTAAAATTATAGACTGATCATTTCTTTGTCAATGGGCAAATGTACAAAATCAGCAGGGGATCAAATACTTTTTTCCCTCACTGTACATACACACTATGTCTGTCTGACAGGCTCTTGATGATGTTGACCACTGTGGCAAGTTCCAGTTGGAGCCTTTTTTGCAATCTGACAGCAAGTGGTGCACCTTAGGTGTGGTCTAGAAAAAATCTGGGCTCGACTGATGACCGATGACCGGCTGACACAATCTGTTGCATGGCTGTACACCCCTGGGTCCTTCTCCTGAGCATTCCAGCGCCTTTTCGTCGTTCGTCTTCCCTTAGGCACTGCAGGGTTGCCACAGCAACAGTGGCTGCAGATGTACCTGTTCTGTTTATACCCTGTTGTGTGCTTTTGCATGGCACACTGCACAATGTGAAACCACCAGTGCCCGTCCTGACTTTTTTGGCAGCTGGATGTTTTGTCACTTATCAGGTAACAGACCAACAAAATGAGTTCTGAGTGAAGGTCCTTTTGCACCCCCACATTGCGTCCTTGATTTTTGGTGTATCTTTTTGATATTCTGTTTTAAAATCAGATTGCCCGTATCTTGAGTTTTACTGCTTTGCAAAGAAATACATATATTGTTATGTACAGATCAGCTGTATATTAATGTATGTCATCTGTAAATGTGCTTACTGTGTAGTAATAATAACAATAATTACTATATTATTTTTTTAAGTTGTAACACCTAGTCACTAAGTTTGCTTCTCTTGGAATATGTAAGCCTATAAAATGGTTCTTCTAAGAATCTAACTTTCTAATTTTTTATCTCAGTGTTATAAATGACTCTAGACTCCCCTTACATATCAGTCTGTCTGCCAATATAAACTAGCAGATGACTGTAGATTTCCAGTATAATTTGCCATTGCCTTAACGTAGAGATGCAACCTCAGTTCAAAACAATTAACTTATGTTGCCTGAACGGTGAAAAAAATGTAATATATAAAATATGGTATTTATTTTAACAGCATTGGGATTACTTTCTTAGATCAATGCCTTATTTATTGAATACATCCTCCTTCATTTTGGCCACTTGTCAATTAAGCTGTACAGGGGTTTTTGTAATCCCTCTGTTAGTCAGGAGAATGCCCCCAACTGGCCCACCTGACTCGATGGGGCTTGGTTAAGAAATGAATAGATAATAAGTGATAAGTGTCAGACAATACAGACCATCATCAGTGTTGAATCTATCTATCTATACCGAGAGATTTCTTAAAATAAAGCTTCACGTAAAGATAATTTGAAATCAGAAGTCCTGACAAATCTTGGAATCACAACCTATTCCAGATGATATAATGGTATTCTAGCATGCAGAAGGTTTCAGTGTCTACAAATTTCATGCTGCATCAAAAATGGAATTCTAGAATTCCAGAAGGGGCCTGAACTTTCTTTTGAGTCTCACTGGACCCATCTATAATACCGTTTTCTGTATAGAATGTGATTCTCAATAATCAGCACACACTTTATTTGTCCGCTGCAGAGTGCAGATGTTTGTGGTCTTTTAAATATAACTAGGGGTCATTAGAGTTTTTCAGAAACCTTGCACTGTATCTTTTGCCATCTGCATGGTTTCATTATCCTTCTATACTAATAATGTTAAAAACACAGAGATAAGAGGTCCTTTAAACCAACTGCATTATTTAAAACATCCAACTAATGGCTAAGATGTCCTGTAATAATTAAATAACATCTACTGATAGAAAAGAGGGCTTGGTTTCATTTAAGGATCCTCTTCTGAAATGTTAGATAGCAAGTCTGGGCTCATTTTATTGAGAAAAGTGAATGCTCACAAACAGGCCACAAAACACTGTTACGATCAGAAAATAAGATTGCAGGAAAAAATCAATTGCATTGTGGTCAGTATTAATCTCCCATCAATATAGGCAGTATCTTTTACTTTTCATGGTAATTGCCCTAGTGATCTCCTAAAGTGGCTCTCAAGTGCTTAGAGGGCCTGCTGATAGCATCTTATCAAGGCCTATAGGAGTGTTGTCAAGGAACAACCAGGAGTCCGGCCTACTCATGGAAAATGCACTCGGCACAATGTGCCATTTACTTTGACAAATGATACTGGGGTGTCAGAGGCGTCAGTTTATATTTGCTCAGTGCATATTTCTTTGTTAAGATGGAATGGTCTCACTCATAGGCTTTCTCCACCGTTTTTTTATGCAAGATAGACTTTTCTTTCACACAGACTCCAGGGTTCAGCGAAAGAAAATAGGCCTGACTCCACTCGCCACTTAAGGAAGTTATGTTAACTATTGCACTCTGAATGTCCCAGAGCTACTCCTGGCTATTCTCAGGCTTTTTCTGAACTCTTCTGCATGCGACGTGCAGAGAATGGCATCTTGAGGGGGAAAAAAAAACATCCCTTTGAGCAGATTTGCAAGTTTTAACAGTGACTTTTCAAAAGGCATTTATCCCAGACTTTTGCCTAATCACCTCAAAACCTACATTAGAATGATACAAAATGTTCTTTCAGGGTGTTGGATAGAATTGTTTTAGTCAAGCGTACCTGTTGTATTATTTTGAAAGGTAATGCAACAACATTAATATTTATATAATATTACTTGTTGGATTTATTTTACTAGCATACAAAATAAACAGTTCCTTTAATAGACATATATATTAATTTATTTTTACTGTGATGGAAGTCCAGGGATTTTATGCTTCTGATGCCTTCCTAGAGACCATTAGTTTGAGAACAGAAAATATAAGAGGTTTTAATTGGGGTTTTTAATTGTTCTCCTATAAAGGGATTAGAGTATTTATTTACCTATAATGTATATGAAGCATTCATGATATTTAGCAAGGGTCTTTGAATATGAGTAAAATCTCTGTGTGGAATTAAACAAACATCAAATCACAGCATTTGTGTTATAACAATGAGAGAGCTTCATAGATGCATTTGAATAACCAACTAAAAACACTTGGCAACCCAATTAAGATGTCTGAATAATGTATAGTAGAAATGCTTAATATGGTGGGTCTTTTTTATATTTTTCTGTTTCCTTTGAAGTGGTAATTACGCCTTCAGTAGCATCTACTGATTTATTTATATATTTATTTTACTCCATTTGTTATTATTATTTTTACTTTTTGTTTATCGAGTACGGACTGGTGGAACAGAATAGTACCCAGTATTTTTCCATAGGCCAGGTACAACGCACCAGAAGGCCGTGTTTGGTTACCCAACGTTAGGTTTGGCAGCGTGCCTTAACTGTGTGATTCAGAGCCCTTCCTCAGCTGTTTTGCGAGATAATTAATCCCAGCATCCTACTAGGCGGGATTGTGGGGCTGTTTCATCATGCAAGCCACATTCCACATGAGGCGTGAGATATGACCACCATTTACTTCCACACGAAAACTGCTGGACTGGAATGCATCTATTAAGAGCCATGGGTGATTCTTTAGATCGCAGTCGTACCCTGCCTATTGATTAAGTGTCCTGTTTAAGGAAAAAGGGACTAAACCGTAAGACGTTCTTTGCTTGAGGCTTGGATTTGCCCCTGTAAGAACTGTGTAACACACTACATATTTACAGTGAGGATTTGATGTGTATGAATAGAATCAAATGCAGTCACTCAAGAATCAAAGGCCTGGCTCGCTAATATGAAAGAACAACACGCTGCTTAATGATGCTAAACTTCAACTAGCCTGAGCTCCAGGTACATTGAATGCAGTGATTCATTTAAGGAAGCTTAACATTGTAACACAACATCACGCTACTAACAATGACAATGTGAACCCGGGTTGGAAAAGACGAAGAAAAAAACATTCTTGCTCTTCTTTGCTTATTCATATTAGACAACAAAACCTTTTTTATGTACTTATTCAAAAAAAGAATCCTTTCTAAATAGCTTCTAAAGTATTATATATAATATATATATATATATATATATATATATATATATATATATATATATATATATATATATATATGATTAGCCAATCCTGCTACCAAACAAAGCTGCTTATCCCATTAAGTGTAACACTTGTGTAATGCCAATATAGATTTCCTTAAAAAAAGCAAATGTTTCTAACAATTTTATGTATTTCATTGCATTTGCTTTTTGATAAACCACTTTTTTCTGCCTATGGTCCTTGTGTGTAAGATGAATACTGTACACTAATACTATTTTAAAAATGTCATGAAAAGAGCATAAAAAGAGTCTGGTTTATGATTTTTCACCTCCAGAGAAAGTCTGTGGTTTTGATTGTATTCCATTTATTTATTCAGCAGTCAATCACATTAAAAATCCCAAGATTCCAGATGGAAGTTTTTTATTCTTATCCGCATTTTAACTGCCAGTCTCTAAACCGCTAGGAGCGCAGCTTTACATACCAGCCTCGCACTCATCAAAAGCAGGCAATCGGGGCTAAATCAGCATGCAAAATGCCACTCAACCTTGGGCCTTTATTAAAGTTTGCAGGGACTCAATTTGAGATAGCGATCATTCCTATTAAAAAGCGAAATGTAAGATAGTTTTTTATATAAATCTCTGGGTGGAATGGAATTGTTAATCAGCATAGGCTGATGTGATTTCTCTGTCACAAATCCTGCCGAGGGCTCAGCAGCGGCACTTTACCATAACTTCAGGCTTATCAGCCGCAGCAAAGGCAGGGAATGGTCATCCTCTCCTTCAGGATTGTGCAGAATTTGAACAGCAGCTTTCGGCCTGCTACACGAAGAGGGGAATGGGGGAAATCTGCCTGCTTTTGCCTGAGAAACCCCTCAGACGACTTTTATTTGCTCAAAGGTATTTTATTTTTCTGAGACATGGATGTAGTGGTGTTCGTCTGTGTGCCCACACCCATAAATAATCAAGCCTGAACAATTATTTGTCTCTTGATGTATTTATTTTCTCAGAGGTTAAAAGCTGGGCAAATAAGTGTCCTCCACGTTTGTGTTATTATTATGTACTTGAGAAAGGTGGAGTGATCTTAAGCTTCCCACCAGTTTAAGAGTATAGTCATAATATTATGCTGATGGTTTCCCATGTTTGATATGTGATGCATAGCGTAAGTGAGACAGAATTGTTACCATGAGTTCAACCAGCTTTATAAAGTACACCCTCATTTTGCATTACATGGTTCCCGCTACATTATTTGTTTGGGAGTGATCGTTTGCTTCCCTGCACCCATTTTGTGGCATTTTTTCAACCCCTTGTTGCAGAACGTGGTCCCAGTGTCCGTGCAAGCTGGCTCGAGCTGGCTTGAAAAAAATAATCAATTACTTGACACCGTAAAATCAGGATAAACCCTTCCCAAGGATCGGCCAGCTCAGAGGCAGAGGTGAGTGTTCCTGCCTGGCCCTGTCCCTGAACTGAAAGACGAGGTTGGACAGCAGATGAGTCTGAGTGGCAGCTTTATTCCACTGGCTTTTCTATTGATCTCCAATGGTCCAAGATGATGAGCCAAAGAGCACTAGCTTAAGGAGTAAGTAGCAGGGTTCTGAAACATAATGTTTACATGGTTGGGCAGCTGTTGAAGTACGATTTTAATTCTTAACATCCAAACACGTTTTTTAATTTTTCGTTTAAACATTTATAATTTTTAAGGCTAGTGACTAGACAATATTACATGCTTTTTCCTTTTGAATATTTAATGTATTTTAGTTTCTTGAACCTGTTGCCATTTGAACTTGGTTGACTTACTGAGCTCAGCATTGGCCTTGTTGTATAATTTAGACTGTAATGGGTTTACATATTTGTCAATGACTCAGAGGAGCACCACTGTGCATTTTATACATACAAGTATTTTATTACTTGATTGTTCAATGTATATATGTGCTACTTTTGTTATTTTGTCCACTTATAAGGACACAAATTCATAGTACACGTACCTCAGCAGCATTACCTGCAAAAAATACATAACTTTTTCTGTTAATTGTCTTATACCTAGTTATACATTCAAAATTATTACTGCATTATAAAATCCTATATTAAACACTTCATAGATAGGCTAGATGAGAATTTCAAAGTCTGGATTTTAGGCCCCTTCCATGTAGACATTCTCTCTGCATGAAAATTAACCCCAATTATTGTGATGGGATTTAAGATATATTTACTGCAGGAATATGTAGCTTTTGTAATTAACACTTTTTTTATGGTGGTGTTTTCACCATTTAATTCTGTTTCCTATTTTCATGTAATTATGATGATTGTAGTAAATATATACAGACTTTCAGGTTAGAAAATGAAAGTTACGCAAACTTGTTTTGTAATATATTTGACCTTTTCATACTGTTATACATGCACCCAAAAGGTACTATATATATATAGTTGAGGGATTTCCAGGTGTGACATCATACATATGTCAGTACAAATTTACTGAGATAAAGATGCACTTTAAACGGTGGTTTTCTGTTTTCATATTGTAATATAGGAATGGTATGAAAAACACCCCTCAGTCCTGAACTGCATTTATTTGTTATTTAAAATGAATGTAGTCATTATTAAAAAAAGGTATAGGCCACACCAAAGACAAAAAGAAAGCCCTCAAGCATTTCCCATCTCCTTTGATTTGAAATGCCTTTAAACTCCTCTGATTTTGTAACCTAATGCAATGTAAAACATTAAGTAAAAATCCAGCTACCTGTGAGGCCAGGTTGGACTGCATTATCAATATACCGTTTTATATGAAGTGAATCTAGATTGTGTACCTTAAAGGCAAATATGTCTGAAAGATTATAAGTGCCAGTGATGTATGATGTCATTGTTCTGTATGGATTTTTATCATGTGTTTTGATGAGTCAGTGTCTTCAGGGAAGATTTGCCTTTGAGATGAAGTTAAATGACTAAAAACTGAGTATGCGATTTGGAGGATGCCTTTTGGTACAGACCGTTATGCTTAGAGCAACGCAAAAAGTAAACAACGATTCAGGCATCTACTAAGCCCTCCCCAACTGAAAAATCCAATTAAGGTTGATTTAATATCTTGTGTGTTGAATCCAAAAGTAAACAAAGTTTATAGGCTGTTATTCTGATACCACTTTTCAGCCAGCCGTGATGTGCTAATGAAGACCCTTGCTGATTTGTTTTTCAAGTCTTCTTGGTGCTTGATTGGTGCTCACCACTTTCTCAACAGCGTTCAAAAGCTCTATGGCCTAGGAAACAAACCCTGCCACCCTTATGGTGTCTCTTTCTGTCTGTCTGCTCTCTATTTTGAAATAAATTATCTTCACAGAGGCTTCCAGTATGTCTACTCTTTACACACATTTGTTTTCAGCTACACAGGGTGAGATGTTATGTGTGTGTGTGTGTGTGTAGAGGGTGTCGTAACATTACAGTAACACAGGAAATAAAATACATGGTGTTAAAATAATGTCTACCAAGGGTGTTTTGACCGAGCAAACCTAATGTGTACAAGTTTCGATTGTGTCACAATGCAGGAGGCTTAAGCCTTTTGTTTCAGCTCTGAATTATCCCAGAAATACACCGCACTAGGTTTGCGTTTTCTCTTCCCATCATACAATGTTTACCAAACACCTATTTAGAATGCCGCTTTGCACATCCCTAGCGGATTTTAGTCCATAAATGATGGTATTATTTGTCAGCCTGGCAGTGTCTTGAGGCTGCTTCTGAGAGATACAAGGAGGCAACTGATAAGAAGAGCATCAGAAGGGCAGTTAATTGCCTCCAGTCTCTGGGTGCTGGGAATATTTAAAATCTATGGGATTAAAGGCAGATTAAAAACTGCAGAAGCAGGGGCCCAATGGCGCTTAAAGATTGCAATCAGCAAGGGTAATGGCAGAGAAAAAAATGAACGCGGCAAGTAAAATGACAGATAGGAAATTCAGATCCGCTTCTAATACTTAGAGTTCCATCTTGTAAGCACAATTCATCTACGTGTAAATCATTTTTTTTTTTTTTTCTGCAAGCTTATCGGTTGATCGGCGAATTAAAAATGCTCTACCCTCTGAGGATTAAGAAGGTTGATTGAAGCCAGTATGAAAACTAGCTAATAAGTCTGAAATGTCAGAAGGGCACTCTATCGAAACTGTGTACTTTTCATAACTGGAGCTGTCATGTCAGTGCTAAAGGAGCGGAAGTAGGTGCCGTGTTTATTTAGTAGGCGGAGGACGCTTTGTGTAGCGTCTCATGAGGAAAATTGGTGCTAATAAGCAGTGGGATGATGTGAAAAACACAAATACCAAATTTGTGTAATTATTTATCGTCAACTCATACAGAATTGATGACATAGATTACATAAACCAGAAGCAGTCATTAGAGGCACTAATATCATCATACCGTATCAGTGAAATTTGATAAGCATTTGTAAGTAGAATGCATTGCAAATTATTAAAGGAAAATTAATTTTTATAGGTCACATACACAGATCACTTGAATTGGGGGTTAAAAGTGGAAATAGTGTACAAATTATTTATTGTTGTTGTTATTATTTTAGTTCCCATGCATATAGCTTAATCCTATTATGATCAACATTAAACACTTTATGTATCAGTTTAAAATCTATGGAAGGCTGTTCCCCCCCCCCCTCTCTCTTCTACTGAAAGATTAGACTCATAAATTATGCAGAAGCAGATAAAGTGTAATCCTAAGAACAGATAGAATCGCTTAAGTGTTAAAGGGCCATAGCAGGGCGTATAATAATCATAAATATGAAACAGATGTTCACTGACATTTAAAAAGTGAATAAAATCCTTCCTCTGTGGTTTCAACTGGAATATCCCCTTTCATATATCAAGGATACTGGCCTTTTGCAGGAAAGTATTATCATTACCAGATTTAAAATAAATAATAAAAATAAAATCTTACAGAACAGACTCAAGTCAATCAGTCATATTTTATAGACGTTATTTTGGTAATCAATTTACACTGTGCCATGTTTTCTGCACATTTATGCAATTAATATTAAATTGGGTCCATAATGGGAACTTATCAACATATCTAATGTTTACTTGCTCCCTCTTTTCCTTACTAGAATATGTATAGGCAAGCTGAATATGGTCGAAAACATGTTTGCATAGACGTTTGGTGAGACTTTCAAGATTTACACATCTTGGAACCACTATTCCTGAAGATCTTATTAATGACAGTAATAGTCTAAACTTTTGTCTGCCAAGATGAAAATGAATCCATGTTGTAACGAAACACTTCTTGGGGTAACTAATATACCTCTGCTTGCCATTACAATGAACAGCAGCAACAACAGACTTTGATGTACATGAAGGCATTGTTTTGTGGCCTATAAGAACCATATTAGATTTAGATATATAAGATATTGATTTATTTAAAATATATATATGTATGGTGAATCACAAAATGAGTACAGTAATCTTATTTTACCATAGTGATTGTAATCATACCTCAATCTTCACATGTTGCTTGATGCAGCTAATGTTTGCCGTTCGCAATTTGCAAAACAGAGAGTTGCACCAACTACTGGGATGGTTAGTGGTTCAGTTGTGATATTGGCCAAATTTCTTTGAAGAATAATCTTCCAAGATCAAACTAATGTAGTTCATAAAGCAAGCTGGATTTGAACACTAGTTATGATGGATATAGTGTTAAAAAAAAGTCTCCTCCTATGTCATCTAGCACTAGAATATTTGCATTTTACCTTCAAGCACATGTTGGTCTAACAGATTACTGCCATCCATTCTTACATGGACTTAGTCCAGAATACTTTTCCTGTGCGGTAAATGCTTAAAAATATACCTTTCATGCTAAGGATTAAAAGTTTTCCTAACTATGATCAAATTTAAATCCATACATATCTGTAGGGAATGGATTCTCTCCATAAAGGATGAGTACTGTGATGTTTGCTCGCCTGAAATAGATAAAGAAACCTCAGTGGGTTTTTTTTCCATGTAAATGAAATCAGATTGAACAATAGTCAGTATTTCTTTTACTTCTTCATCTTCATCATCATCATCATCATCATCTCTTCTACTGTGAAAGTGCTCTGCTAAGTATTCTTGCTCTAATACACAGATACAGACTATGAAGGCTTATATAGGATCAGGCTAAATATAGACCTCTGAAAATTACGTATTCAGATTCTGATCTTTGCCAGCATGTAAGCCTCATAACACTTCTGAGTCGTGGATTTATATACTGTCTTTTAAATCCCAGAGGTAAGTGAATGCCCGCCTGATTTAAGGGCTATAATAAATGTCAATTTTAATGTGCAATGAACAGTTTTAGCCCAATTCCAACTGTACAAGGTGCTAATGTAATCATTTCAAACTGGACAATGCAGTTATCTGTGAATGAGCAAAGACATTTAAATTCATTAAACTCGCAAGTGCAGATGGTTTCATTTTTTTTCTATTTTTTTTTTTAAATCAAAAAGGGTTTTCGATTCTTTTGTTATAATTTGGTAGCGATTGTACTGTTTACAAAACAGAGGTCTGAAGAATCTGATTCTGAAAATAACAAGCAGAGAACATTGCAAAGGCCCTTAACAGATTAGCTTTAAAATTAGTAAATGACAGGAGTAGAAATGACTTAATGGAAATACTGATTAGAGGTCACCGATTTTAGCATTTTCACCATTTGCAATTCCCCCTTTCAAAATGGATAGGTAAAACTTGGGTTGTTACAAGGACCTTCAAGGCCAGATCGTCTACTTGATGTACTCCATGAAATACACTGCATCCAGTATTACTTTTTGGCAGCTTGTTAAAGGTAACCCTTACCAAGGAAATTAGGATCTAGATTAGCGGCAAAGTTTTTGTGGGTGCAAATGTGTTGTGAAAGGCCAGTCGCAGCAGAGCAACAAACAAACAAACAGACTGCACTATGCATGTGCCAGTCGTACGTGGAACTAATAATCGTCAGGGATTGACTCCCATCAAACGACAAGTGCAGAACAGGGAGATTTCCCACAATGCCACATCATGATGACTGCCATCTTTTTAAACTTTCAAGAGCTCTTAACTGATTTACGCAATTGCGAGCAGCACAATTGTTAGCAGCTTTAATACATCTCAATTTAAAATGTGGCCAAATACTTTTGCATAACCTCCACTCCACTTTTTTTTTTTTTTTTTTTTTTTACAATAATTTACAGCAAAGCCCAGAATTAAAGATTCATCAACAGCTTAACTGCAAAGACGTATCACCTCCACGATATCTTTCTTATTACCTCCCAAATATCGTTTTGCTTGTTTAATACATCCCAGGCCTTCAGCCTTGTAAGCGACAGGTTTATGACTCTTTAACACCGTTGCAATCCTTTAGTACATCTGCCATGTACTGGTCTAACTTGGATATTATACAGGCCTTTTTCATTCAGGCAGAGTTAGCATCATTTTTTAAACAAATTAATGATTTTGGCTGTTCACTTTTACTCCTTTACTTTGTGTGTGGGCCCTAAACTTGGAAATGGTCCAGAATTCAAACCTCTTTTAATCTCCTCTAGAGTTGTGATGATGTGGTAAAATGACATTGCGACAGTGTAAATCTATATCACTCAGTAGTTTAACCAATCCTCAATGTTGTTCAATAAAATAGGAATCAGTGTTGATTGACTATATAACAATAATTACAGGCAGGTATAAGTTCTAAAGAAAACAACCAAAAAAAATACAATATTTTAAATACAAACCTTCACATTATATATATTTATAAAATGTGTTCTCCTAATAACGTAACTCATTAACAGTAATCAACTGAAATCTTTTCAAAGCTTTTCTGTGAGATTGCTACACTACTACCTTCACAACGTCTCACCAGTGTTGTGTTATCACAGTGCCCATCACAAAAACCAGAGGCCCTTGTCCGAACGATGACAGACGCATCTACTTCCTCACCCTGCCATGTCCACACTGAACAGACACCATCATGTGCCGCAGATTGTATAATATTCGTCACCACTTTCCTAGAATGTGGTTGGACTCGACACTCTACCAGAGGGATTCCCACATTGCTAAAGCCCACTTTTGATGGTCACTGTTGATTTGGGAGGACAAATAATTAAAATACACACACAAAAAAACAGATATATGTGTCAGTAAACTAGTTTACTTTATTTGCTAGAAATGACTGGTGCTTTATAAAGTTAAACAAGTGGACAGTCCCTTTCCTTAGATTAACTCATCTACGAGGTCAGTAAGGAGAGCCTCGTTGTAGAGCCCAGCAAGTTTTAGAACATGATACATTTTCGAAGCCAGTTAGGTTTGGACTTTTTATTTTTATTTTTTTATTTATGAACCACCTGCAAGTGCTCTGCAAACATCATGTTTTATGAGAGCTCCAGGCTACGTTCAGCCATCAAGGCCTGACAGTAAGAGGAGAATGAATGGAGTCTTATCTCCACCACACACGTAACCTCCCACGTCCCTGTGCCCTGACCTTTCTCTGCACTCATTTATGAAAATGATTCATCTTTACAGAGCCACCTCACTCAACCTGCAGGCTGTAGATCTTTGTGTCCATACCTACTTAACTCAGATTTTTTATTTTTTTTTATTTTAGCTATTTAAAGGAACAGAACTTTGGGGGATTAAAACAAATAATGTGAAAAACAAGACCAAGTGACGGACAGTTTCTCACAGAGGGTCTCAAATAACTGTATACCTTAAAAGTTTGTTACAGTTTTGTGGTAATAATTTCCCCTTTAAAAAATAAAACAATGTTCTGATTTATATCATACGAATGTTTTAGGATGTTATGTGATTAAGGAGATTTGTAATTTGTACTTGCATGCAGTCAAATACAATGCTCTTCACAATAATGTGCTTTGATGCCCACTAGATTATAGGTGCCAGAATTCTGTCTCGCTCAAAAAACAAGAAAAACATTGCTTCATCTTGCAATCCTTATGGTTTCACAGGAAGTAAGAACTGTGTGTTATCCAGAAATGTTTTCTTAACTACATGTACATATTTTGCGGACAAAAAAATGTCATTTGTCCTGTTAGGTTAGTTTAAAGTTCATTACTGTAAACCAAACATTGTGGAAACCCTGGGTGCTAGGTGGTTACTCTGACAACTCTTCAAACTAAACGATACACTTGCATGCTGAGGCACAAATTATTTGCATTCTATAGATTGCTAATGAAAATCTACCAGTCGCAGAATCACTTAGGAATGAAAATGCCACAACAAAAGCCTCTCCTTTTACATGTTTTGCAGTATGGGCTCACTTATCAAAGATCGGGGGCGCAGAGGGGTTTTATTGAACGCTAAGGTTACTAAATGTGTCAGATAAGGCGATCGGAAATTGTCTGGTTTGGAGAATAATTCTCCAGAATACAGGCTCACAATAGAATAGCAAAAAACAGAGACATTGCAGCACAATAATTAGTTATGGAAAGGATTAACCCTGCAAAATTAGCTCCCTTTCTCTTGTTTTCTGGACATTTTTTAATCTGCTTGAATTTTGACTTACATGTGATCTGATTGGTCAGTACTGGTTAGATTTACCATTTGGTTTGGTTTAGATTTGGTTTGATTGAGTGGCATCTAAATTATGCAATATGTATATTTTAATATTTTTTAGGAGTGACAAATAATGAGTATAATATTATTAGTAGGAATAGTCATGTTTTTTACATTAACTTACATTTATACATTTACTTCAAATGCTCTTTTTTATGAATTATTTTTATGATGTCTTTATGAATGTAACTAGACTGACCAGTGAGCTTTCTGACATTTATAAGTATTTCTAGAGTCACGAATCAATCAACTGCCACACTGCACACTTCAACAAATTTTATCAGCTGTTGCCTACCATGTAACTACTTCAACAGAGTGCACTTAATAGATCTCCTACTACAGAGTTGAAGTTACCTTTAAAAATTTCGAACTAGCATGCCTTGGAGAGAGGGGGAAAAAAAAAATCTGGGAGCTGCACACCGGTCTTATCATAGGGCTTGTCATAGGCCTTATCAGTAACAAATTTGACAGAAGGAGGGCCTGTTTAATATAGGCCCTTTATTCTTTGCAAACGCCTGCTTCAAATTATATAGCCAGTAGACACTTACCTTATCTTTAGAAGAAATCAGTGATATTACAACATTAGGAAAGGCTTTTAAACACATCAGCGAAGCTCCTGGGCTGACATGCAATTATCTTACACAGGTGATGTGCCAAACATTCTGCACTTGACGGACAAGTCATAAACATACCACGAGGAAGAATACATCTGTTTACTTGTTTCCAAAAATAAACATTATTAATACATAGAATTAAATGCTGAATAACAAGGACATTTATTTCACTTACATTATTATAGAACCAGGAAACCTTGCCAATGTACACAGTCAGTTTGAGGTTTTATTTTACAAATAGATTGAAACTAAACGTTTGTTTGTGGTATTATATTTTTGAGACTGAATTTAGATTAATGAAGGAAGAGACCTTTTTAAATCAAGTGTACAATTTCCTTTTACTAATTTGGAGTTGTGAGAAGTTAATTTTACTATTTTATTTTAACGTATAAAGAAAGGACAGGATATTGCAGCTTAAAAAAAGGTGTAACGCTTTTGTTAGCGGTACTCGGTAAAGGTCAGTTCCTTCTGCCAACTCCTCCCCACCCAGGCAGCTGCCAGCCAGTTATGCTGCCCCTGGGAGTTCTTGGCCACAGTCAGGCAGTTGCATTGTTTGACCTGAATTCGCAACTTCCAGATAAAAGCGCCCATTCCACACTCTGGGAGGATGCCAAATATTGTAAAGGATCTTTATTCTGGCTTTTATTACACATTGTCATTTTAGAAACTAGACGATGCTGCCATGCTCTACCGACAGCGGCCTTACACACACACACACACACACACACACACACACACACACACACACACTCTTGTATGTATCCTACCGCATCTGAAATGCCATAAACAGTTCACTGCTATCTTCTGCTTGCAGATGCTGAGATTGTGCTCCGTGCCTTTTGTCCCTTCCTCTGTAAAGGAGCACAATGCGGCCGTACTGGACATCACGTGATCCAAGCTGACACAAAAACCAGCAGGCAGACATGTAGCCGCAGGGCACGGACATATTACTCCATCACACCTGTCTAGCCTCCGCTAGCTTGACGTCGGAGCCGTCTAACCCCTCCGTGACTGCGGTCCAGTTCAACACTCTCCATTAGCTGATTTTATTTTCCTCTGCAGTGTGTCTGGCCTGCCTGGGAAGCCGGGGCTTGAGAGTGCTCCCTGGCTATTCACACTCGGGAACTCACTGGCAGTTACTTTTAATAAGGTCCATACACTGCTTGAAATCTACACTAAAGACACATCTGTTGCCTCTTGCTTTCCCTTGACCTAATACCTTGCTGCACCTAATACCATTATGATATTTCTTTTCACGTAACGGCCAATTTCTAATCTGTGCGGAGTTCTCTGCTTACTAAGTCATCCTGTATGTTTTGTATTTGTAGCCGTCCTTAGAAAGCGTTTGAGTAAATGTGTAAAATAGGCTAGCTTGTATTGTGTCTTTAGCTTATTTCTTTTTCTCCATATAATGTATTTTTGAAACTCGATTACTTTCTGTGGAGCTGTAATAATTAGGGAGACCATATGTTTCAGTAGTTAGCAGGGAACTTGAAAGGAGAACAGGACTTCAACATTGCCTTTAAATGAAAATACATCAATGTTTATATATAGCATTTTATGTAACTTCAATTACCCTGTACAGTATTACAAATATTCAAGGCTTATAACATCTGTGCATTAAGTTCTGATTTTATATTGATAATCTGTGGTGGTTTGCAACTAATAATGCACTATCCCAATCTAATTTTATTTAACTATAAATCATATATGCAATCTAATGTGCAATTACCTATCAAAAAGCAACATTGATCTACTGTTCATTTGGTCTGATTGGTAGCAGGATTAACAGTAATTAAGTAACAGTATATATCTCAGTAATGCTTAATTTACACATCAGTGTCTTTATAATCCTGTCCCATCCCAAAGTGTCCCAGTGACTAAAGTCATAGATCATATGACTAATACTATATCTGTGCTATAACCCATATATGACTCATTGTAATGTTGTTTGGAAATTTAATTGTTTTGAAAGCAAGGTATAGCTAAACTGATGAATTTCTGAAATAAACGAAAAGATTCTTGTTGGAGAAAAGCCCTGGAGTGGCAGGAGGGGACCCTGGGCAAAATCAGGAATCACTGGCTATTATGCGAGGGAAAGAAAAAAAGACAGATCTTAATTGTGATTAACAGGGTATTACACAGAGTTTTCAACAGGACAGAGAAACCGTTTGTGTTTATGATTCCTCTGTCAGGTGTGCATTCATGTATACTTGTTGGGACTTGTGGTTTCTTTCCGCATTCACAGGTCCCGGTCTAGCATTCTGATTGCATTACACACACTGATACAAACTGCCGTGGCCACATTGTTGTGGCTGTCTCTTCCAATGGATTATAATCCTGCTGGGACACGTTGGTAGGGAATAAATTTAAGTTTTGAGGTCACAGATTACTACAGTTTAAGAAACCTCAGATAATTGCGATTTTGAAGTTACCCGGCATGATTTTTGACACATGCATGGGCTATATCATACATTTTATATAATGACATAGGCAGTGGCACATTTTGAAACTTGCTGCTGTTTTTTAAGTAGTTCTGATGATAAAACACATTTAACAGACAAATAACCTGCTGTAAATATGGTGAAGGATATATAGCTTTGTCCTCTTATTTGAAAATCCAACAGTTTAGTGATTTATATTATATGTTTAGGTATTTCGTAGGATGATTAGGATATATTTCTTGAATAATAATAATAATAATAATAATAATAATAATAATAATAATAATAATAATAAAGAGCAGCTCATGTAAATGTAACGATTCTGATTAGTGTACCAATTTTCATTCATTTTCTATAGAGTAAAAGGAAAAATATATAACTTGAAGCCAATACTTTTCTTTGTTGCAACTTTTAGCCACTCAGCAGAAAAACTCAACTGAAATATAATAATTAGTTTTCCCATTTCAAACAATGAATTGTTAAACCAAATACAAGGAAACACTTCATCTTCTGATTTTCAGTGAAGATAAACAATACTGTTTTGTTTGCTGGCTCTGTAATAAATACTATGAAGACTGCTAAGAATGTTGTGTATGTATCAAAATGCTCTAGGTGTTAATTTGCTCAGAAAAAAGAACAAGTTATCTGTTACCACTTGCTAATTATGACATTGACTACTACCTGTTGTAAATATTGGTGAGGTGTGTGTTGTAACAATATTTAGATAAGATCAGGACCTATCTACAGAAGACGTAACACTAGTGCTATTGACTGTTTACATCTATTTCAGCACAGACCTGCATGTGAAATGCCAACACGTCTTTGCGTAGAGAAAGCTTTCGCTGCTTTTCAGTGTGGCCCATAATTGAGCACATGTATCTTTTTAATATGTTTAACCTTACCATATTATTTATCAACATCTAACCAATAGAAGGTCCCAGTGGAGTGAAGAATTCCCTTGTTGCTGGTGTTTTCTATTGTGAAAGGAGAAAAGTGAGGTTGGGACTGGAGTAACAAGTTAAGTTAGAATGGATCCCCCAAAGGGCCATTCTCCCTTAATGAAAAGCCAAAACAAGGTTAACACTTTTGACCCTAGGTAGTAGAAAACTGCAGAACTGCTGGTAGTCTTCTTTAAAGATTTTGTAATTAAATATATTTCAGAAGTAATTTCCAGATATCTGTAAAAAAATAACTGCATCAGATGCATTTACAAAGTATGGTGCAAACACACACACATAAACAAAAATGCATGGTCTTGTACACAAATAATTATTTGTGGACATCTACAATTCAGTTGTTTTCTCTTTCACTCTTGACTGAAACCTTTAACAAGTCTAAAATGTGAGCTCCTGGTGAAAATATTTGTTTTTGTTTTTGTTTTTTGGGCGACAGAGAATGATGCACATATACAGTGATACTAATTTCTCCTGGTTGTCTATTTCCCTCTTATTTCATTAAAAGGATACACACATTAAATATGATTATCAAATATTCTGATTTAATTTAA
Source organism: Amia ocellicauda (assembly GCF_036373705.1). NCBI lineage: Eukaryota > Metazoa > Chordata > Actinopteri > Amiiformes > Amiidae > Amia > Amia ocellicauda. The sequence continues at coordinate 37,575,848 of NC_089854.1, read as the reverse complement.
TTAAACTGGATAACATTTTAGTAACACTTCAAAAGCAGTTTACTCCGTAAGCATTTATGAATGCTTTATTGTATCTATTTATTACAAATATGTATATAATTTAAAATCAAACTTTGCCCTTCCTAATGATCAGGGATGATATAGCCAACATATAGGATTCTCCAATCAAAAAAGATTTTGATCAGTACTATTTTCATGCATTACAGACGGTGTTTTCTGAGCTCTAAACCAGCATTTAAAGAACAGGAACTCTTAAGAAGCTCTCCTTTATTGTCTGTGGGGTTTTAATAAACACCTTGACATCCGTCAAGCTTTAACATGAAACAATGTGCTGAGCTTCCTTGAACTCAACATCAATGGGCTTAAACACATACTACATTTGCAGACAGATTTACACATTTATGCAAATGCCGTTCTTTGTACTGAAATATGAAAGGTGCTATTAAATCTTATTTTGCATTATTCTGGTCCATGGTAAAACTGTGTGGGATAAATGTTTCAAAGGCTACAAATTGAATAACTTATTTTGTTTTTTAATTTTTTTTAATTAAGTTTTGATTTAGATGTGACTCTGAATTCATGTTTTTCACAAAAATAAATCTGTGTGAAGTTTGTCAGTGTGTGTTTAGGTATGTAGCCTTTTGAGAAGTTGTCAGCAACACTGTCTGTTGAAATAGAAAGAGGCATTTTTAAAAGAAAATGAAATGAAAAATCCTGGTATTTAAGAAGGAGACAAATTAGAAGAGTGGAATTCCCCCAAAATAGCACCTATGCATGGCTTGGGATTGGTTTAAGAATATGCTGTTTCTAAAAGCCCTAGGGTTTCCAATGAACTGAGGAAGGTGCGCCTTGATGGACACTCTAATGAAGCCCCTCGTTTAGTAGGTTGTTATTTGGGATTGACTTGTTAGCTTAAGATTGTTGAGATATTCATGTATACTGTATCCATCATGTACAATCATCCTGTTAATCTCTTCAATGTTGTCTCCAGTGAGCTATATGATTATTTGACAGATTAACCATTTGTGAACAAAATTAGTGAGATTCCCATTGTTATTCAATCCAGTTGCTTTGTAGTAATACTTGTTCATGCTATGTAATAGCAATAATACAATTAATTAAATCTTGTAATTTTAAAAACATGTAATGTTATTTTCCCTTCTAAATTTAAATTGTCTGGCAAGAGATGCTATAAACCTTGAATTATACAATAGCAAATGAAGGAAAAGTGGACATAAACCTTTATGCATGTTACTTTAGAACAAGAGTTAGAGATGTATTCCCATCCCAACAGTGCCGATACAGCACCCAGTTATGACTTCCACTTTCCAGGTCCAATCAGAAACATTACTTTAGTCTGATGGCCCCAGCATCTTTGACAAAATCTGTTACGTATTGCAAATTAGGCTTGCGATTCTGAATTGTGGATGAGATTGTGATCTGCTTTGGAAGAATATTACACCCCAGTGTCCTACTGGACGTTATGTGGATGCTTTACACAGAACATTACATTAAAGCTGCATAACTGATGCAATGCAGATTACATCTCAAAACATATTAATCATGGAAAGTGTGATATCTGAAACCTTCATTAAATAAAAGTTTTTAAAAAATTGAATACACAAAAGAAAAAATCTGTAGGGAGTTATATAAAATACAAGATTTAGAATTTAATTTGTTTCTTTGTGGTTTTGTTAAGGTTAAGAAACCAAACAAAAAAAAATAAAGGATCCTGAAGCCATTGGTGACAGTTTGGGATTTATACATGTCTTTGACATGAGGGCAATAAAATTAATAACCTACACAGAACGACAGCGAAATAGCTTGTCCATTTAAAACTTTGGACAGCCTCGGATTTCTACCTCTTAATTTCCCTTTTACTCCCAGGAACGGATATAACCCTGCAGCTTCTGTACTTAGTCTTTACAAATAATGATTAAATACACAGTTAAATAAAAGAATGTCAGGCAGCCCTGCTATTTAATTTGCAGCTGACTGTTTGGTTTAACGGTATAACACTGTCCTACTTTCAGATAAAATTGAACTAATTTGTTTTCTGTGCACAAATGTAACGACTGAAATCATTAATTTGTCAGTGTGAAGATGCACTTAGTGATGCATTTCCCTGCAAGAGTAAAAAAATACATGCCAGAGATGTCTTTTGCAAACCAACTGATTAATTTAGACTAAGATGAATATCCATACATATGGCAAAATGACCTGTTCAGTGTGTTAGCTTATCCAGTTGTCAATTTTATGTGTGTCTCGACCTGTGAGTGTGAAAAACAGTGTGACTTGACCTCATATTCCATATCTTCTTGAATTTAAAGCTCTTATGAACATTTAAGTTACATTCATTCTAATAAGTATATGTGTATGTAATTGAAAGAAACATTCAGCAAATGGTCTTGCATTTCTCTGTACAATCATTGTGGGGAAAACCTGAGGACGTTTGGTGGTGTTGGTGGGATTTTGTACCATGTGTTTGCATGTATTTGAATACTTTGAATACCAAGCTTTCAAGTTGACCAAGTGAGAAGTGATTTTTACCTTTTATTTTCAAGGTTTTGGAATAGTGTGACATTATGGAAAAACAGGCATCAGAAGAAAGCAAAAACATGTGTGAATGAGCACAGGAGGTGGGAAGAAATCTTAAAACACAATTTTGAGGGGTAAACATAATCCTGCATGATCTCTCTTGTTGCTGACAATGTTAGACACTAATATACATTTCTGAAAATTACTCCTTGAACTTTTTAGGTGATTATCAGTAAAGATATTTCAATGTTGTATGATTAATTTTCCAAAATGGTTTAAATGAAGTCTAACAGTTAAAGCAGTGTAGGATGTATCACTTAAGTCACCCTCAGCTGGTCAGTGACTATCATACGATGGAATTTTCCAGCTTCAGAAGTTGAGAAACTCTTCTCAAGTTTTTCTCGCATAACTATTTAGAGTAGGTTAGCTAATATTAGATTTGATGAGAGTTATTTAAAAACACAATTTTCTGTATTTTCCAAATGTGAGTTTCTAAATTTTCTCGTTGAATTATTGAGTTCACAGTTATTCGTGATATTTCTTTGTCTGTTAAATATGGTATTCTCAACATTTTTTTCAAAACCCACTCCCAATTCAAATAACCACATCTTTAAGTTTGAAAATGGTCTTGAAATGTACCAAAAGGAGTATGAGACTAGTTTTACATTTACTTTATTTTTACTAATGTGGTTTCTTTTCCAAGTCTTCATATAACTAAGTGATTTAAAATTGTGCAAGAGAATGTTAAAGTTTTGTGACAGTATTTTGTCTCTAATGTTCAGAGGAATAAATACACATAAACACAAATGCACACATATATTTTTTTACAGTGATTAATAATTGTATAATTAAAGTCTACACATTATCAAATCATTATCACTGATGTTTTTAAGATGGATGGCTTTTGGGTGTCATTTTTTGGTGGGGCTGCGTAAATGAAACCACTGTGTCTGAATTAAAAGATCTACCACGGATTACAAAAAACCTTACAGCTTTGCAAATATGTTGTAACAATATTAACAAAGGGCTCACAAACCTGTTTCCCTGAGGCACAATATCTCAGAAGTGTGAAAGCAGTTCTTTCTCTGAGAGTGTCTAACACGTAGACTGAGGGAAACTGCTTACAGGCAAACTGGATACAATAAGGAATTGGTTTTCCACACACAGGTGTTAACAGTAGGTTAGATTTTCGTTATTGGAATAAAAAAAAAAAAAAGCATCTGCAATTGACATTTGGTGTATTCCCCTCAGTGTCTGCACTTTCTATTTAATAAGACACCACTTCCAATGTATTAATTCTTCATTATGTTAAGTGGAGAGAGTGTGAAGTTTACACTGTTTTCCTGTATGATCTATAAAGCCCATGTTTGTGTTTAATCACGCATAGTATTTTTTTGGAAGTGACACATTGTTTTACAGATACCAGATTTGCAAGATGTTTATATTCTCCATAGACGTGAAAGATTCAACCGTTTCCCATATGTATAAGAGAGCTAGCCAAACTCTCCATTGCTTCTTTTGAAAGGTTCAAACAGCGTCCAATCATGTTACCCCATCAGTGCTCAAGCTGATTGAATTCAAGTTACAATTTGTGTGTTCTAGTTGTTCTAGTTAGTTACAAACTAACCGAGCACCAGATACCAAATCTGCTTTGGGATTTGGATTTGAAGACATCTTCTTGCAGGTCAAAACACTTCACTCGGGAGACGGTTGTATGAGATTATATATTATAAAAACATATCATATATATAGAATTATGGTTTCTATCTATTCTATGATTTCACAAGCCAATTCACACAGTCAGCGTCCCTGTAGGCTGACGCAACTGGCGGATTCGAAGCGATCAGGTTTCTCTCCTGCGGCACCTGGAGGATACAAAAGACAGTTCAATAGCAATACTGTGAACCCAACATGATGTACGTTTCTGCAAAAATTGAAAATATGTTCATTGGAGGGGTGCTGTCTATAACCCTTCCCCCCTAGAGTTAACATATGAAACGTACCTAGGCTTAGAGACCCAACAGGCTTTTCAAACCAGTTGCCGTTGCATTTGAAGCTCTTCAGAACTGTAACGAACACTTGTAATTGCCATTATAATGTGCTGGAATCATGTCTTTCTCATTTGAAGTGAACATCACTCCATGGATCAAATCAACTGCTTCTATGTCTTCATTAACACAGAGAGACATGCAGCTTATGAAATTGGTTAATGATGCTCTCCCCCCCCCTGCATGATTAAACCCTCATAATGCATTTCTTAAAGAAGAAGAAGAAGAGAAAAATCTTTATTTTACGTAATGAAAAATGTCAATTAAAGACAATACGTAACTGGTGTTTTCCTTGATGAATCATAGTCAAATGAAATAACCGGATAATAATGATATTGGTATCGGTTGGTGTAGTTTTTGTGCTGAACAAATAGATGTGTTTTTGGGAAAAACAAGGAATGGAAGGATTGTTAGCAATTATTAGTGTAACCTAACTAGACTGATCCGCAAAAAAAAAAGAAAAAAAGATTTTAAACGACATTGCAAGAACCCTTAAAACCAAATGAGTAGCTATTCCTGTACGAGTATACTTTAGCAGTGTTTCAACAACACAACATGATGATTTTCTATCCTCAATTTTCAGGGGATATATTATAATTAGCGAAGTTGGTAGAGTCTTATTCCTAGGCATCACACTCAACGGGGTTGTTTGATTGACATTTTTAAGATTTTGGCCTCAGAAACAGGTGGATCAGATTGTTCTCTCTCTCCTATGCTTTTCACGTGTATGAACAATGTTGTTGTTGTTTTTTAATTTATATATTTTTAAGTGATATTAAAAATGTGCCTCTAAAATCCAAAGGAATTCTTCTAACAGTTAGTATTTGTGAGACTCATTCTACTCTCCGGCCTCTGCAGCCTAAATATCCCTTCCCTTGGGACATAATACTTTGTTTTCTTATCTGTGTTTGTAACAGGGATTTGGCAGCAAGGCTACTGTAGCGTTTTTTTCTTTCTTTTGCCTGGACAGTTTACATCCACAAGCATTATTTAATCTTTTCTCTGTGCCTGAGCTCAAGATAACACTGCGTGGCTGTAAATTACTTCCCTGTACGAGATCAGAAACACAAATCTCTGATATCCCCACCTTGCTGTGTTTGTTAAGAGATTCTTCAGATCCTGACCTCTTTGCTCCTTGAAGCCAGAATGTAAAGTTGTAGAGGTTTGCATCTGATAGATAGGGTCTAGATCAACTTGATTACCAGTTTTAACTCGGTCAATGATTAGGACTTGGCCTCTTGAATGCATCCTCCTAAATCTAACTTTCAACCTGTTGATGTTTGGTTGGTGGAGTTCAAGAGCTGGTGGATAAACTGCTTTGAGTTATGTCCAGCTCATATGAGTCATCCTTGTTTGGGAATAGCAGCAGTCATTTACTGTTAAGTTGAGGAGGATGAATAAAAAACTTAGTGGGGCCATTCCTGTATAAATATTATCTTTATTTGACTTGATTTGTCATGTTTTCCTCTTGCTGGTGGGATTCCCCATTCTGTAATTAGATTTTTCAACATTGAAATGTTATAAACAGAGATACACTTAAACTAAGCTGCTGTTGGCTCAATGTCATCTGCTATCAAACCTAACCCTATATCTTAACCTATGGACTTCACCTGTCATGCTACTTTGAGCATCTTATAGCTTGTCATTACCCAGAGTGAAAATATTGTTTGGCACACATTCAATTTGTGGCTTGACGATCCAATTAAATAGTGGTGTTATTTGACATGAGCCTTTAATGGTAGGTGTATTTTAACAGTGAGAGACAGAATAACAACAAAAAAATCCAGAAAAACGCATTTCAAAAAAGTTATAAATTGATTTGCATGTTAATGAGGGAAATAAGTATTTTATCCCCTATCAATCAGCAAGATTTCTGGCTCCCAGGTGTCTTTTATACAGGTAACGAGCTGAGATTAGGAGCACTCTCTTAAAGGGAGTGCTCCTAATCTTAGCTCGTTACCTGTATAAAAGACACCTGTCCACAGAAGCAATCTCCTACGGCAATTCCAAACTGTCCACCATGGCCAAGACCAAAGAGCTGTCCAAGGATGTCAGGGACAAGATTGTAGACCTACACAAGGCTGGAATGGGCTACAAGACCATCGCCAAGCAGCTTGGTGAGAAGGTGACAACAGTTGGTGCGATTATTCGCAAACGGAAGAAACACAAAATAACTGTCAGTCTCCCTCGGTCTGGGGCTCCATGCAAGATCTCACCTCGTGGAGTTTCAATGATCATGAGAACGGTGAGGAATCAGCCCAGAACTACACGGGAGGATCTTGTTAATGATCAGGCAGCTGGGACCATAGTCACCAAGAAAACAATTGGTAACACACTACGCCATGAAGGACTGAAATCCTGCAGCGCCCGCAAGGTCCCCCTGCTCAAGAAAGCACATGTACAGGCCCGTCTGAAGTTTGCCAATGAACATTTGAATGATTCAGAGGAGAACTGGGTGAAAGTGTTGTGGTCAGATGAGACCAAAATCGAGCTCTTTGGCATCAACTCAACTCGCTGTGTTTGGAGGAGGAGGAATGCTGCCTATGACCCCAAGACCACCATCCCCACCGTCAAACATGGAGGTGGAAACATTATGCTTTGGGGGTGTTTTTCTGCTAAGGGGACAGGACAACTGCACCGCATCAAAGGGACGATGGACGGGGCCATGTACTGTCAAATCTTGGGTGAGAACCTCCTTCCCTGAGCCAGGGCATTGAAAATGGGTCGTGGATGGGTATTCCAGCATGACAATGACCCAAAACACACAGCCAAGGCAACAAAGGAGTGGCTCAAGAAGAAGCACATTAAGGTCCTGGAGTGGCCTAGCCAGTCTCCAGACCTTAATCCCATAGAAAATCTGTGGAGGGAGCTGAAGGTTCGAGTTGCCAAACGTCAGCCTCGAAACCTTAATGACTTGGAGAGGATCTGCAAAGAGCAGTGGGACAAAATCCCTCCTGAGATGTGTGCAAACCTGGTGGCCAACTACAAGAAACATCTGACCTCTGTGATTGCCAACAAGGATTTTGCCACCAAGTACTAAGTCGAAGGGGTCAAATACTTATAACTTTTTTGAAATGCGTTTTTCTGGATTTTTTTGTTGTTATTCTGTCTCTCACTGCTAAAATACACCTACCATTAAAATTATAGACTGATCATTTCTTTGTCAGTGGGCAAACGTCCAAAATCAGCAGGGGATCAAATACTTTTTTCCCTCACTGTATGTCAAGTCAGTCTTGAAAGATAACCGTTCTTGTTTTGCTCAACAGATGCTATGTTTTTATTATTGGAGACCATGTGATCTGGTCTCTCAAGTCGTCACCTGTCAAATCACATCATGGTTGGTAATAGCTATTATGTTTATGCCAAAATAAGAATGATCAGTTTCAGTTCTTTGAATCTGCTATTGTTTTCTTAAGAATTTAGCATTGTTCAGTGGTTACAAATCTTACCTTTTCCCCATAAAAACACAGAAGAATATTTTGCTTTATTTTCCTGCATTGCACATACTAAACCTCAGATTGAGCTTTCAATGGAACAGTGTGAAAACTGGTTGATGTAGGATTACCAATAATAATTTTCTCTAAGACTGAACATTCAAGTAATAAAATACTTCCCTTTATGTACCAAAATGTTATGACAACATTTGTTTTCCCTCCCACTGTCACACTTTTGAAGTATTAAAATGTACATTTAATTTAATTTTAAATTTAAGAACATAAAAATGCATACAGATGAGAGGAAGCCATTCAACCCATTGTGCTCCTTTGGTAGCTAATGACTTAGCGATCCAAGAATCACACCCAGTCTATTCTTGAATGGCTGGGGAGTTTGATCTGTGTTGCCACTATTCTTAGTGGAAAAAAGTGACTCCTGTTTTCTATTCTGAAGGCCTTTAAACTCAGTGTCCATTTGTGTCCCCTGGTCCTTGTGTCTCTGTCGATCTGGAAGAGATCCTTTGGATTGACAAGGTTGATACCATTAATGATTTTGAAGACCTGGATCAAGTCCACCTGTAGTCTTTTCTGTTCCAGGCTGAAGAGATTCAATTTCCTCCAGTCTTGGAATTATTCTGATTTGTTCTTCATTGAACTGCCTCCAGAGCAGTTATATCCTCCTTGTAGTACAGTGACTGGATAAGAGCATCTGCTAAATGACAAATAATGTAATGTAATAATGTAATGTACGCAGTGTTGCAGAGTTTTTACATTACTTCTTGTTTTTGAAATTCTACACCTTTTAACAATATATCCAAGCATTTTCTTTGCCTTTTTAATTGCTTTCCCACACTGTCCAGATGGAAAGAAAATTATGGATGGATAGAATAAATGGATAGAAAGTGAAGAATTTACATACATTTCTAAATCTTTTTAATGTTACCTCCCATCGTATATAATATATATATATATATATTTTTTTTTTTCTATTGCCTGCATATAATACCTTGCATTTACCACATTTGCCAGGTGACTATAGCTGAATACTGAACTCCTTTTGTATTATCTATGCTTCTGAAACTGTATCTACCCTGCCACCTATTTTTGTGTCATCTGCAAATTTGACAAGTGTATTAACTATACAAGAGTCTAGATAATTAATGTAAATTAGGAAACGCAGAGGCCCTTCTACTAACCTTGTGGAACCTCACTTATTACCTCACTCTAATCTGAGGCAACCAGTTCTTAATCTACTTACTTACATTACATATATAATATAGTTTCTAGTTTTAGGATTAGTCTTTTGAGTGGAATGTTATTAAAAGCTTTCTGGAAATCCAAATATATCATGTTATACTCTTTTAAATTATCTACTGATGCCATTGCTTGCTCAATAACATCTAGTATGTTGGTAAGACATGATTGACCTCATCTGAATACATGCTGACTCTCCAGTTTTCCAATCAGTAGGTACAAACCTGAGTCAGTTTGAATACTAGTTAGAGGTCTGTGAATAACTTCCCTGATTTCCTTGAGTACAATTGGAAATATACCCCCTGGCCCAGGTGATGTTTGTTTTAAGTTTTCTTAGTTCCCTTTAAACTTCATCTTCCTCTAGGTTGAGATCAGTTTAAACCAGGTAGGATTGCTCACTAACCTGGAGCATGTTATCAGTTTCTTCCTTGATAAACACCTGTGTGAAATACTCATATAGAACATTTGCTACACCTTGCTCATTGTCTATAATTATCCCATTACTATGTTTAAGCTACAGTGAGGGAAAAAGTATTTGATCCCCTGCTGATTTTGTACCTTTGCTCACTGACAAAGAAATGATCAGTCTATAATTTTAATGGTAGGTGTATTTTAACAGTGAGAGACAGAATAACAACAACAAAAATCCAGAAAAACGCATTTCAAAAAAGCTATACATTGATTTGACCCCTTCGACTTAGTACTTGGTGGCAAAACCCTTGTTGGCAATCACAGAGGTCAGATGTTTCTTGTAGTTGGCCACCAGGTTTGCACACATCTCAGGAGGGATTTTGTCCCACTCTTCTTTGCAGATCCTCTCCAAGTCATTAAGGTTTCGAGGCTGACGTTTGGCAACTCGAACCTTCAGCTCCCTCCACAGATTTTCTATGGGATTAAGGTCTGGAGACTGGCTAGGCCACTCCAGGACCTTAATGTGCTTCTTCTTGAGCCACTCCTTTGTTGCCTTGGCTGTGTGTTTTGGGTCATTGTCATGCTGGAATACCCATCCACGACCCATTTTCAATGCCCTGGCTGAGGGAAGGAGGTTCTCACCCAAGATTTGATGGTACATGGCCCCGTCCATCGTCTCTTTGATGCGGTGCAGATGTCCTGTCCCCTTAGCAGAAAAACACCCCCAAAGCATAATGTTTCCACCTCCATGTTTGACGGTGGGGATGGTGTTCTTGGGGTCATTCCTCCTCCTCCAAACACGGCGAGTTGAGTTGATGCCAAAGAGCTCGATTTTGGTCTCATCTGACCACAACACTTTCACCCAGTTCTCCTCTGAATCATTCAGATGTTCATTGGCAAACTTCAGACGGGCCTGTACATGTGCTTTCTTGAGCAGAGGGGCCTTGCGGGCGCTGCAGGATTTCAGTCCTTCATGGCGTAGTGTGTTACCAATTGTTTTCTTGGTGACTATGATCCCAGCTGCCTTGAGATCTATAACAAGATCCTCCCGTGTAGTTCTGGGCTGATTCCTCAGCGTTCTCATGATCATTGAAACTCCACGAGGTGAGATCTTGCATGGAGCCCCAGACCGAGGGAGACTGACAGTTATTTTGTGTTTCTTCCGTTTGCGAATAATCGCACCAACTGTTGTCACCTTCTCACCAAGCTGCTTGGCGATGGTCTTGTAGCCCATTCCAGCCTTGTGTAGGTCTACAATCTTGTCCCTGACATCCTTGGACAGCTCTTTGGTCTTGGCCATGGTGGAGAGTTTGGAATCTGATTGATTGATTGCTTCTGTTGATAGGTGTCTTTTATACCTTTAACGAGCTGAGATTAGGAGCACTCCCTTTAAGAGAGTGCTCCTAATCTCAGCTCGTTACCTGTATAAAAGACACCTGGGAGCCAGAAATCTTGCTGATTGATAGGGGATCAAATACTTATTTCACTCATTAACATGCAAATCAATTTATAACTTTTTTGAAATGCGTTTTTCTGGATTTTTTTGTTGTTATTCTGTCTCTCACTGTTAAAATACACCTACCATTAAAATTATAGACTGATCATTTCTTTGTCAGTGGGCAAACGTACAAAATCAGCAGGGGATCAAATACTTTTTTCCCTCACTGTATATAACTTCCCTTATTGACCTCTTGCTATTGTAGTATTGGAACGAGTCTTTTGCATTAGTTTTAAACCCTGTGTCTGTCTCTCTTTCTGCCCTTCTCATATTCATACTTTCTAGACTTGCTCTTGGAGTTTTGTATACTTTTGCATGTTTTGTTTCATCTCTGTCACTTTGATACTGCCTATACAGCCTTTTCTTTTTCTTCGTTATTTCTTTATTGATATATTAAACAATTCAGGCCAGGGTTGTTGGACCTTGCTTGTTTTCAGTTTAAAATTTGTTTGGGCCTCTAGTTCAGTGTTCTTTAAGTATAAATAAATATGAACGGCCTCAAAACTAACCAGATTACGATCACAGTTTATCATTGGTTTCTTTCTGACTCATTAGAAAAAATAAGATCAGTACAAATGGATTCTCTAGTTGGTTAGTTGCCATTTTGTATACATTGGTAGTGCTTAGGTTGAGTTCTTCAGCCTCTATGCAATACATTACAGCCCCAGGACCTCTTCAAACTTGCCTGTTTCTCCTGAACATTGCGAAACCATTTATATTGTATGCACATCCTCATCAGTCTCTGTGAGCCATGTTTGTGTCTCCTACAATATCATGTTCATATTCTAGTGCTGTGGCCTCTAAATCCAACATCTGGTTCTGAACACTCCTGGCATTGAGATACAGGTATCTCTGAACTTACCCTCTGTGGGTTTCACACTACTCTTGTGACTGTTCCCCTGTAAAAGAGCTCTGCCCCGTTGGGCCTTTTTTGGCCCGTTTTAATATCTGAACATACGCCTGCCCTTTAAAACTGTAAAAACATGTAATATCAATAAAAGAAAATTATAATGTATATAATTAATATTATTAAACACATACATCTATATTATTCACAATTGTTTGAATAAAATAAACTTTGAAATACTGTCTTAAAACTACAGATAAGTGGATGTCTTAGGTAAGCTGAAAAAGATATTTGAAATGTAAAGATTCTTGATCGGAAGACGCCTTGATCTATTAACAGTAATGATTAGTGATTTTCAGTGTTTGGCAGGTATATGTGGCAGAAGAGATGATCTCACTGTTGTTAGGAATCTTGCTTGCAAGAGGAGATTCTATTAACTGGTCACTGGCCGTGTTCTGGAGAGTTCCTGGTTGTTTTTTTTAGTAATCCAAAAAATAGATGTTCTGGTATTAGTGTTTTTCATATAGCTAGTATATTTTTAGTGCAAAAAGTTCTCAAGTTACTTATTTTCATTCAATCTTTTTTCAGACATGACTAGGTATAACTGGTGTTGGAATCAGCTGTCTAGGAATCATATATCTGTCTCTCATATATATATATATATATATATATATATATATATATATTAGATGTTTCAACATATTAAATAATGACACCACTACCTTAGTGTACAAGAAAGGAGGAATTTGAAGACAACCCATATTATCTTCTAATGACTGGCACAAATTAGGGCTGTCTATCTGGGGACCCTACATGAATAGAGGAAAAGTTGTTTTTCTTCTGAGCACATCACTGTCCCTCTCCTGTCTAGGTAATTTAAGCCTCCAAAGAGTCGAACGTGGACAGCCCGGACAGACAATAATGTGGCCCCTGTCTCTGCTGCTTCCACTATTGCAATTACAATAATAGGGGCGCCAGAGTAGGGGTCAGTAGCTCGCGGCCACTTGGCTGGAGCCCCTTGCGATTGTCAAGAGAGAGAACAAGGAAACCATTGGGTTACAGGTATGGCCTAAATGGACACTTGTAATTGACGTAGTGACAGGAGTGTCTGCCATGAGACAGCAGAAGTGTGCAGCAGTGATGAGAGACACGGAGCCAAACAACAGTCCGGAGTTTTCTTCTTCATAGCGTTATGCATATTACCATGTATATGTAATTAAGACCTGCTTTACTTCATGTATTCATGGGAGCAGGACCTCCATCTTTGTATAGACATAAATGGTGTATTGTAGCACACGGGCTAAGCATATTAAAATTGCTTTTGTGTGTATATTGTCAATGGTTGTTTAAAATAAAATTAACAGCCTGACAAATTTATAAGCAGTTTTGTCTTGTATCTGTGGTTAAGAAGTGACGAGCAATACTTGGAGTAGTCATTTTAATATGCTCACAAGCATTACAGAGCTCCAATATATATATATATACTAGATTGACAGATAATATTTAAAATATTTCTGAATAAATGTCTCTATTCCAGCAATGCTTAAGTCACTTGCATGAATAAATCAATTACCTATATGAAGGATGTGCAAAAAAAATCTTATACAGCTCTTATTTAACATAATTTGCTCTATTTCTGCTGAGTAAATACCCTGTTCTGGGTAAGCTCTGTTTGATATTCATTCAGTCATTACGTGCCTGAAGTTGCTGGTGAATTTTGCAACACTTGATGTAATTTAACCATGCAATGTATGTAAGCAATATGAATTATAGTGCAGTTGAACTTATCTGACAGTCTTATTTCCAGGATGTTAAATCAGTGTCTACATCTGTTCATGTCAGGATCTTTCTGATAAACATGAACTCTCAAACACATTTGAAATGTCCACAAGAGCAAAGATTTAGATGCATAAACATCACTTTAAAATAAGGTCAAGTCACACTCATTTTACCAAGAATAAAGCACAGTGTAAAATGAAAGGAAAGATACAAACAAAAGAAAAGTTGGTGTGGGAGGGAGCTGTAGGTCTTTAAACACATCGCAGCTCCCTTTGATACTTTCAGAGCAAACAGGAAAAGACTAATATGAAGAATTGCTGAGTTAAACAGATTGTTCCAACCTTTCAAAAAAAAGAAAAGAAAAAAGCGGACCACTAGATTCAAATCGCATTAACTAACATCTGATAGCAAAAGTCCTACAAATGTATCCATCAAATTAAGAAGAAAAGTCGTATTAATTAAATTAGTCATGCAGCACTTTTATAAAAGACTCCTTACTTAACAAAAGGAAGACACAGGGGTCCAAAATTCAGTGCAAGGTATTGGTTTAAAGAGATAATTGGTATCTATCCTTATTAATTATAGAATTTAAACTATTCATATTGTGGAACTTCCAGGCCTTCGCAAACTGTAACAAAATGCAAATGAATGGGGTTTCTCATCCAATCATGACTATTAGAAATTCTTATTTTATCACTGAAGCAGACTATTAAACCTGTTCAGATGCTCAATTATTATACATTTCAACACTGTGGATCTGGTCATATGGGGAGTACCGCAGGGAGAAGGACAGGTTAATTCTGATTAAATGACTTGTACATTAAATTTCCCAATGAAAGGGAACGTTTGGCAGCCCACACACTCTGAAGTGGATTTTTATTGCCATGTCTCTTACAAGCTCTCCAACAGTGCCAGTCAGTGGGTGTGGCACTTGACTACACCCACCGTAATTTAGTTCAATGGCGCTAATGTCTGGCCTTTGTACACAATGACCTCCGCTGGTCAGACGGAGGCCATCCACACTACGGTTTTCTTTAAGAAAGACTAATAGCCGGCAATAATTCCATTAGCTAACATTGTAGGAGTGAGTGATAATTAAATGTCTGGTAGACATAGCCAAGTATTTTGTAATTTAAGAGGCTTACTCCAAGTGTGACTTAAATGCGACAACACAAAAAACTGTATGACTCTTTAAACTAGGATTTTAGACATTTTACTTAAGACTTATTTAAAAATATACAAGGCTTTTTTTTTTTGAAGACGGCAAGTTCCAGTTTCAATTAGCTTATCTCTTTTTTACACTGTAATGAGTCTTGTTCAGTCATCACTTTTATTGCTTCACCTGCCTGTCATCGCACTGACACATCATGACATTCTGCGATAAGAACTGACTACAGACTGCTTACTTTGTGTTCAACTTTTTTTCTTCTTCTTTGGGGCTCGCTAACTGCATGCAGTAGTTATTGCAGATATTCAGCAGATTGGTGTCACCCTGTGTTATTCAGCATTCAGCTCAGCCAATTCAGTTTTGTACTGAATCTACAAAATAAACACACAAGGTGGAAAGATATGCAGAGAGATCCGCCGTACATAACAACTGCAGCTGTGTATGTAATAGGATTCTATATCAGAAACAATGATTTAAAGCTGGTGCAAACCTATTAGAAAGGTGTAGTTTGAGAGTCTAAAATTGCTCCTGTTTGTAGTCTATGGTGTATGAGGATTCTGATGGAGTTTACGGTAAGCAGAGAAGATGAATGTTCCCCTCAAAAGTGCAGCGATAAAAATAAAGCTTAGAAGGCTAGCATTTTTTTTTTTTCCTGGTTTAGAGGTGTTACCAGGGCATTCTGCATTGAGAATATAAGATTGGAGAACTAGATAGTGGTAGTAGAATATTCGCCCAACCCTGTACACTGATGTTCTCTGAGTTTGTAATCTATTGTAATTTATTCTAGTGTAATTAATTTAATTTATGTTGTATTTATTTTTAAAGCTCACTGTTGGAAAAAAATACTACTACTATTGCTACCATAATAATAATGTAACATCACTGGAATTAAATCAAAAATAACAGACACGTGTCCAGGAACCACATCAGTAGCCTTGTTATTATCTTGTGGCACATTCCCTTGTTTGAAATTATTTTAACAAGTATTTTGGGATTTGTTTAGATTGACATGTTTTTTAAAAAGGTGATCTCTTATCTTTAGACCTATAATGCAAGGTATTTATAATCATTACTCAAGGAGTCTGACAACCCTATGAGTACAAGACTGATCCCTGCTTTGTATTGTTTTCTCTAATGATTGTACTTCAGACAACACAATTTCAAACAAAAGGTAACTAGTTTGCTCTCAAATTTCAGATATGTTCATATGCCATACTGCACTGATTAAATTAATTCAGGTATAGTTTTTACCAGTTTCAATTCTGTCTATTTGCACTTATGTTGTAAGTCGCCCTGGATAAGGGCGTCTGCCAAGAAATAAAAATAATAATAATAATAATAATAATAATAATAATAATAATAATAATAATCCCAGTACTTTTTTCCAGATCTAAATTTATGCATAAAGTGCATAAGCAGTGCATTATCTAAGGTTGCAACACAACAAATTATTTGAAGTAAGTATTCAGGCAGAACTACATAAAAAGGAAACACACACATAAATACAACATCAACCAAAAGGGTACATACACTGTATATAATTAACTCTGCATGTTGCATAGTTTCCCCTGCACAAACTTGTACTGTGTACGTGACTAATTTATATTGTCACATATTTGCCATAACATAATGACAAACCAGCACTGTAAGTGTACATTGTCACTGTGACTGAATATACAACTACACTGCCTTTTCATGGTACACAAGATTTGAATCTCCGGGTAGGACAACAGCACCATGCGACATGGTTGCATCCCCACATACCAAGCAAGACAACAGTGCTACACAAGCAACCCACTGATTTTTTTTTTTCATTTCTTGAACCTCCTATATCATATGCGCTTATTCAGTTTAAACAATTGAACAATAGTTATTTGCAAAGTTGTGCTTTTTTCCCCTGTTCCCAGGAGAAGGTTTTGATGAAGGCAGGGGTTTAAATACCAGTAACTGGCCATCAGTGTCTGACTCCTCTCTCTAATAATCTTCGAGTTATGAGCTGTTTCAACTGGGAATAATGTTAATGAATTATAGACAGTATGATGAAAACCCAACAGAGCCCAGACATGTGGTTGCTTACTCTTTTAAAACCCCATGGGTGAATGTTGTTCATTTCCCTTTACAGTTCTGACTGTCCCCTCAAACAGAATATTCAGACAGATGTCTGCACTAACAGGAAGTTGGCCCATTACAAATACTCTTGTTTTGTATTTATATTTGACAATACCTGACCAAATAAAGAGGGGAAGCACCAGTACCTACCATGCTGTTTTGCTGACTGAGATTAACTTTTTTTTTTTTGCCTAGTGTAACATCTACATGTATTAATTAGAGGTCATTTAGACATTTATCTTGCAACAGAGAAAAAGGATGGTTTGACAAAAGTACAGGTTTAGGTTTCCTGTTTTATGAACTCAGTGCTTAACAATGAATCATGTTACAATAGGGCATGGTAATATTACAATAGAAGAGTTGCAAGGTAATGCAGTGAACTCACTGGCAGTGCAGTTATCTCAACATGTCTATCTTTTGGCTTGCCGAGCCTGGGCTCTTTTAGCAACGCAGACAGCGCGTCTGTCTTGGGACCCAACAGTCCCGGTTTGGTTCCCAGTGACTGCATTAAGTCCTATTCCCTGCAGAGCTGGAGAAACAGAGGAAGTGCAAACAAGTCAACAATTTTAAAAAATAAATGACTCGAGCCAAACAAATTGCAAGTAAGAGACTCCATACCGAGTGCTGTGAGTTTCACCCGTTCTCTGGAGTCTTAACATTTTTAAGAGAGGGTACAATACTGAACAGAAAGGGAATAACATGACATGACAATACTATAGCTATTAGAGTGGTAGGAGAAAACACTACAACATTCAAATAATGGTTGTACGCTTTAGATTTGTACAGAGGGAGACTAGGGGCCATTCTAAAGGTGCATAACAAGAAAGTATTCTAGTACCTGCTAGTGAGTTTTGTTTGACAAGACTCTGAATCCAACAATTTGTGTGATATTTGGTACAGTTTTGCTTCTGTGTTTTGTACCAGGTGGAGCAGTGAGTATAGCTTTGCAGAGGTGGAGACAGAAGTACACTAAGAGGAAGGAACTTGCCCCTTGTAAGAGGGAGATGGGGCTGAACCTGTTTCAGAGGTGGTCGGAAGAAGCGGACGATTTTAATGATAAATTAGATTCTTGTGAGAGGCCACTATCCAAACAAACAAGATTTCCATTTGTAGGGGGCAGCATTTTTCCAAGAGGCCTGTTTCTGATGTTGTGTTCTGTGACTGAGCACAATGTAGAATAAAAGTCAGAATGAACTGCTTTGCTATAAAATACTTAATTTCCTTAAGGTTATTCGTGATTCACTGTTATCAATCTTCACACTACCACGAGCGATACATACCTAGCAGTCCCTATAATTTCCAGGGTTTCACCTTCAGGAATAAAAACGTTGGTGGGAATTGGACAGTCATCTTGAAATGTTACGTTCGATAAAAAGGTATTTACCCCCCCCCCCCCACACACTTTCTTTAAAAAAGGCAATTTTGGGCTTCTGAGTTCTCATTTAATTCAAGCCTTTGCCCGGGGTTTAAAATGAACCATATAGCCAGGGGGCCGCGTTTCAAAATCAGGTGTTCTTTAACTGTGGAAGTCGGCTCCAAGCAACCATGTGAATTTGTGTGCTAAGTGAGGGAACCGTTAGCTTTCTTTGAAGCAGTGACTTCTATAATTGGCCAGTCCCCAAAAGACAAACCTTACGTTCTAGCTGAAACAACAGATTTGCTGTTTTTAATCCAGGTATCTCAGCACAGAGAAAGAAGACAACTTTGTGATGCGTTTGATATTTATAGTATTAATTTGAGTTGATGAATAACATAACCACTACATATTTACTATATTTTTCCAAACTAGGAGAACAGTAGCAACATGTTTGTTCTTAAACATTTTTGCCTTGAGAAAATGTAGTTCAGGTAAAAATGTCATTTTCTTCCATTGACTGAATTTTCACCTTTCAATTCACTAGGTCAGTGAGAGGTAATGTTTTCATTAAAACATACCTGTTAAGGTGACCTCAGCTTTAACATAAACAAAGGCTTTCAAATGCAGACACTTGAAATACCTGAGCCTTTATTCTTGGCTCCAGTGCTTGAATGTGAAAAGGTGAACAAGGCATACTGAATGTCTTTGAAGCAGATTTTTCTAACCTTTAACTGCTTTCGGTGGGTGACTCATCAAAGAAACCAGTGTTAATACAAGATAAATATATTTAATGTTTAAAATGTTTAAAAGTTCTCCAGTCCAGTGGAAGTGGTCATCCTGAAGGGAAGTCTCTTTACATTTGCCTTCTGTAGCTTTGTATTTTTTTTTTTTTTTTAATAAACCACAGTCATAGGGGATTATTATTATTTTAGTTTTATGGATGATAATCACCAGTCAGGTATAAATTAAATATCTTGGACAAGGTTAACTAATTTGCTTGAATTGAATTCTACTCATCGTGGTCAAGAAGGGTGCATTTAGTGTAATGTACTTTCCATTTAGAAACAATCAATAAATTATCAAAGTCATATACTGTTATAATTAAATTATTATATGATATTATATTATAATATGCATATTACTGAATGTGCTCAAATTTGAAGCCTGGATAGTGTAACAGTCTGACCACAGTCTGACCTTGAATGATGAACAGAGGTAGTAATGTCAACAAATTTGATTTAAAGATGTTTTAAAACTATAATAATAATAATAATAATAATAATAATAATAATAATAATAATACAAAATATGTAAAATGATTTGTGGATACTGTTAGCTTTATATTGGAATTTGTTATGTGTTCCATGTTATAATAAGTCTTACAACTATTTAGTTCAGCATTTATCATAAACAGATTACTTTAAATATAATTCCCCATATCACATATGCTTTTTCTTCTTTAATAAACAGTTCAGAATAAATTCCACCCTTTCACATATTAACACCATACTTACAACAAGTGTATGTACATGTACATACAGCTTTAATACAGGGAAATTAATTAATGCTAAAAGGTCTTAATTTAATCAGTTATAAGTATGTGTGTGTGCATATATATATATGTGTATGTGTGTGTGTGTATTATATATATATATATATATATATATGTATTATATATAATATATATGTTTATGTATTGAAATACTTATTTGAAAATGTACTACACTTCACCTTGCTGTTTGGATTATATGGCGTTCTGCTACTTGTTTAAATTACAGAAAAAGACAAAGTATTATATCTATCAACATCTTCCAGCGTCAGCTTAAAAATGGTTTGAGGTCTTTTGCATAATTTAGGCAAGTGTCTGAAGCCATGTAAACCAAATCTGGATGCCCCCCCATCCCCTTGGAGAGAGCTGCACCTTCCCCAGCTCTAATCACAAATTAAATCCAATTAAAACTTATTATGTAAATGTGAAAAGGGAAGGGAGATAAATCAAGGCTTTTAAATGTTCCATTTATGAGAAAACGGTTTTATTTCCCTGGGCAGAGGAATCCCACTCCAGATTAGTAGCTCCAGAGACCCAAGTTAAAAATGCAAATTAGGCCCCTTGATTAGAATCTGTAAGAGGGAGATAAAGGGTTTATGTGTGTGACAAAGGGCTTTTGATGGACTATTAGATGACACATTTGTCTGTTTGTACAAACTCCTTCAGCTTCTGTCACTGCTGTGCCTCTGGTCTTTGGGGGCAATGAAGAGTTGTGTTAAGTATCTGACCGGTAAACAGAAAAGATTAAGATAAATCCCTGTTGTGGCGCGATGGAAGAGTTTCTTGTTCCCTGTTATTTTATGTTTAAAGTAATAATAATAATGAAAATGTTACTCAATTAATTTTGAGTAGCTAGAAATTAAGCAATTTGTTTATTTTTATTTTTTCTCCTCCCCCCTTCTGCATCCATACAAAAATAATGACATTTTCAGATATTTACTTGACATTTGTTATACAGAGATGTTTTATTTGTACCACCACAGAAAACTTGAGACCATGTTATATACTAATTGATTAGCATAGTGTTGGAAGAAATGACATCAAATGCATATGAAAAAATATTCACCCATAAAGTCAAATTGTAAAAAGCATACATTTGAGTAGAAGCCTTTCTTTTTTTATTTTGTTAATAAGAAAGAAATACTTTCATCATGCAGTATCACCAACGGAAAATGACTCATCTGAAATTGCAGTTTTCTGCTGTACGTTTTATTCATGACAGGCTGTCATGCCATTCATAATGACAGCTTCACTGAAGACAAACTCACTTTTGTTTGGTCAGTTGACGATCAGCAAAGTAATTTCAACTAACTCTTCTAGAGTTGTCATAGTTTCACATCAGTTTTACTTTCCCTCAAAAGGTTAATAATTTGACAATCATTGGTCAGGTACAGACATGTTTTTGCAAACCGCACCAAGTTGTCAGGATAAGACCAGTGACTAGGGGTATTAAATTAGCCTTGTATTTCTGATTATATTACCATATTTAGGATTGTATTTTAAGTCCGGAAAATAAACTGAAACAGATCCAGGCAATTTAAATGCTTATACTTCACTGCTTGACATAGTATTTGTTCCTTACAGCAGTTAATGTATAATTTTGAAAAGCTATTAAAAAAGAAGTGAGTGTAAAATTTAATGAATTTATCTCTGTGAATTTTGGTCACTAGCCATGAAGTCATACTCTTAAATTAACAAGTAGACTTGTCACTGGTTGCTTAAATAAACACCTTCGGTTCACAACATTAAGATTGCATTGAGAAGGACTGCCAAGGCAAGCAATTGGGGATTTAAAATCTGGGAACAATGTCTGCAGTTAATGTAACATTGTTAGCTTGTAAATGTATCTTTAGAACAGCATTGAACAACTCTTTTTTTTTTTTTTTACTATAAACCAGCAACCGGAACTTTCATGAACAATGCTTTCCCTATGTGAAAATAAAATGTCCTTTTCGATGCAAATCAATATTTCTACTTTTTCCTTCGACAACAAGAGTAAGGAAGTAAAGTGAGAAGAAAAAAAAGGAAAAGGTCAGGTCAAACCAGTAGTTGCTGTAATTGCTAATTACACCTCTTTTGGCCTGGGATGTGGGTAGGGGCATAAATCAGTGCCCTGACACTGCAGTTTGTGCCACTCCTGGTTATTAGACGTGTGTCACTGAACAAAGCGCTGATCAAAGCTTTTGAAGAGACAGCCAGGGTCGTGAAGCATGGTTGCGGCCTAATTGCCAGGCTGTGCAGTTGAGGAAACTTGTAATGAAAGACTATTAGCTGGCAGGACCTTCAAGCAGTGGACCGAAAATATGAAGAAATTGCTTTTGTTAATAGCATTTTGAAATGTATCTTTGCTTCTGCAGAAAGCATGTAGTCAAATTACAGTTCTTTTAGGGGCATAAACTCTTAGTCATCAAATTATAAAACATGCGATTTAGTCATATGAAAGGTAAATATTTATGATGTATGTGGCTGATTTCCATTTTAATTTTTTTTCCATTTTGATGCGGGTCATTTTAAAGCAAATGGACCACAGGCTTTGATGTTCTTGCACCAACAAGAAGTTATAATAGTATTTTTCTCTTTATAGAATTGCCTTTTTATGTAAAGAAAGGATCATAATTAAGGGCATTAACAGATCGGTCAGCATAGGATGTTCCATTGCAAATGGCCTTGTCATTCCTTCATTGTGACTTGAATAGAGACAAAGAGCGAGGGCCGCTTTGGGCGCTGCATGCAGGTTGCTTACGTTTCCCATACACTCATATCATATACATAATGCATGCCGTGAAGTTCTTCTTGTCAAAGCTGGCTACATCAGAGATCCGTGATAAAAGTTGCTGTATGAGAACTGGAATGCGTATTGTGATTAACGATGAAAGAAAATGCTTTTGACATCAGTGTTTACAAAAGACATGTTTCTCTTCCAAGAATTGAAATTGTTTCTTCTTTTCTTTTCTGTTTTTTTTCTGCTTAACACAGTGACATTTTTACCATTAAGCTTCATGGGTAGGATATAAGCCATCTGGATTCTTGCTACATATGTGTCCCCTACTAGTTAAGGTATCATACACGACACAAGAAGAGTGAAGGTGCTGTATTCTTAAATGATCGTTCACCAGCACTTTCATTTCCATTTTTCTCCACCCTTCCATTCGGTGTCTAATTGATCAGAGATGGGAACTGCTGTCTTTTATTTCTGTCATATTTATATCTCGTATTGTCAAATAAGAAGACTAGTTATGTGGGCCATATAATTTATTTCCATGTATAAAACACAAGACAAATTCTGCACACCCCTCTTGAAAACAACAAGCACACTGTTTAAAAAAAGAGCCTTTGTTAATTTAACAGTTTTAGAAAATCTTTCATTGTTTCAATTCTTGTTTTGGCTCCTTAAAGTCGTTTTACTCCAAATCTGAGCCCACCTTCACTTATTTTCTTAAAAATAGAATAATGTTAACCTAACTGGTAGAAGACGTTTGGGGAGACCAATTCACTTCCTGGAGGAATGACTGAATGCAGTGCACACATCATACTTCATATTTCAAGCTGGAGGAGAAGGTTAATATGCTTCTTTTGTAAGAAAAAAATACAGCAGTTAATTTAAGTTTAAGACAGTCTTGACATCATGCTGCCGTACTAGTCTGGTAACAAATGTGTTGACGTTAACCTTTTCTCAGTGCTGTGGTAGATAATACGAATCTAGATGTTAACTCAGGACAGGGTTAGTTATTTCCTAGTGAGATCTTGCTGTTAGACAAGCTATACAGCCGGAACCTTTTAATTTTCTCTGGTAACACAGTTTATAGTATTTATCAGTTTTCATATTTTTGTGGCAGATTGACTATAGTAGGGACCGCACCTGAAGCTGATATATTTTATGCAAATATTGGTTGAATCTTGTGCTCACAGTGGCTTTAGCTTGTGTGAATTCAGCCCGACATTAATACCTTAAAAAAAAAAAAAAGGCTTAAAGGAAGTCTTTTCAAATGTAAATATGTTTGTCTGCTTCTTAAAATACAAAAGCGAAAGGTGCTGCTTTATGATTACTACTTAAATATATATATAATAGGATATGACTTCTGGATTGAAAACCATTGATATGGGGTTAATTTAGATGCTGGTTATGGGGTTAAATTAGATGCTAATCACTTCTTTTTCCTGCCTGTGAACAGATAAGGGTTTTTGGACCTCCCCCTGTCACAGACCAAGAGATATGTTGAAACATGCACACACACTCTCTCTCTCTCTCTCTCTCTCTCTCACACACACACACACACACACACACACACACACACACACACACACACACTATAATGGTAATTCTGAATGTTTTAATTTCCTTCTGAAATTCATTTTGGTATGTATCATGTTCAAAGTTCACAGAAGCCTTTACATGGGTTATCAGAATGGTCTGTGAAACATACATTTGACCAATGACTACTGCAATAGTGGAAATTATCCTCCTCAGCCATTGCCAAGCGTTTGATACTGTAACATCTTCTGAATGGTTCGACCTGTGGAAAATTAGGCTTAACGAAAAAAGAATGTTGGTTTGTAAAGTCATTCATTTGACTCAATCAAGAAGTGAAATGCTCTCCCCCTCCCCAATAAAAATAAGAATAAACTGCACTTTGGCACATGATCTTTACCAAGTACGTTTTCCGCAGTATTCCGTATTCCGCAGTATTCCGTAGAAAAGGGAATCCTGGGGAAGCTTTCGGAGGACTGGCTTGCAGTGGATGAGCCACTGTCACCTTTTAATGTGTTGTCGTAAGCATGTTGAGGAGAACGGAAAGGTCAGACTCCCCTCAAGAGGCTCGCCATCTTCCAGTTTTCCATTACCGTCACTGACCTTTTAGTGCCGACAAGAAAGGAGCTTCAAAATAAGACCGAGATAACTTCACAAGGAACATGAATGTTCTGTTCGGACGCCCATCCTCTTCGCTGATCCCGCCTCGATTATACGAACAGGTGGGCCGAAGTTGCCACACAATGCAGTTAATGTTTCTTGCTGTATCGTATTGCACAGGCGATGTCGAAGAGGATCTGTGGTGGTCTGTGCTACAGTTATGATACAGGGCCAGACCGTATTGCTCAGAACGGCCTGCATGCTGTGTGTGTGAATGTCCTCTTTGTTGGAAATTTTAATACCGAGCAAAAGCGTAGTAGTGTAGTGAAGCTGTACTTTAAAGTTCCTAACTACTCTTGTATATGTTGTATTCTACATCCTTTCATGTACTTGTTGTTCTTCGACACCTCACTTCCAATAATAACCACACCAAGTTAACATTTTGGATGAGTAAGAAAAAACCCAGAAACCCTCTCCTAACACCAGTCTCTCTAAATTACTCATGTTGTGAGACAGACTTCAAAAACCAACCCACTTGCACAATAGGTAAATAAGAATAATTGAAACCAGTAAAGTATGAGGCTTATGCAAATATTGAAAGTTAAATTCTCATAGAACATGCAAAATGCATGATATTTATCCATTAGCAGTGTAGGATTTCTAAATATTGTGTTAACCTTTTCCCTTCCGCCAAGCTGGGAAGTGTGCTGTGGTGCTGTAAATTGGCCCTTGCAGCTAATTGAGAATTCGACAACATACTAATAACAGGCAGGTGTCTGAGTAACTTATTCCAGACTTCCGCAGGCAGTGCTTCATAACTCCTTGCACAGAGGTTGAAGCGTAGCAGTTGTGTAGAGGTCAGTCTCTGATCCCCCTGCTGTATTAGCGAAACACATCCTGGAAGGAAGAGACATGGGAAAAGACAAAGTATGTGCTGTAATCGTTATGTTACCACAGATTTTGCTACAGGCTTTTTATTTTTTTTTATTTTTTTTCCCTTCCCATGAAAATCTAGTTTACAAAACCATACAATTCAACAGTATACCAGTATTGACATTTATGTTAATACTACAGGCACTCAAAACAATACTCCTGTTTTCTCATTTATTCAGCAAAACAATGAAATGTTATGACAACCTGGTCGTCTGTAGCTCATTGCACATAATAGTTTGCGCCAATGTGGGTCTCATATGAAATGTGATTTTAAAGCATTGCAAAGATGAAAACGTTCAACAGTTTCAGCCTCCTACTGTAAATATATGATTTAGTAGGAAATGTTTTAAACATAAAAAGAATAAAGCTGAAAGAGGAGGATATTACTTAAATGGGTTTTAAATGTATTTTGCTCTATATATTAAGCTTTTATTTTGAAAATCAGTTACCTATTTATTTTTGTATTCAGCAGGCCAACTGGTAGATTTAATACATAAATATAAGTCCTGAAAAGGACACCTGATTAGTGCATTAGGAAATAATAAACAAAACAAAAAATAAGAGTTAAAAGTAAGGTTCTTGAGTAAAGTTTATACTAGCAGGATAATTCACTCTCCAGCTATCAGTACAGATTTTTCGGTTCAAGTACATAAAGTTTAGCTTGGAATGGTGAACAGAATCAGGAATCGTTTCACTTAGAGTTCAGCACAAGTACAAGATTAAGTAGACCAATAGAGAACAGTGAAGTATTTATTTTGTTTTAAATTAAAAGTTAAAGTTGTTTCCTGAGCTCCGATGGCCAGTCCCATTTTGTGGTGAGGAAATGTTTGAAAAGGAAATGAGGCTATCTAGAACTCATGAAAAAAATCTGAAACATCTACCGGGAAATCCCAGGGTGCTTAAACTAAATTTATAACACTCTGTGTGATGACTGCATGTATTGCAGCAGGATAAAAACCGAAAAACTAAAAAAAACAGATAAAGTTAATTTTTGTATGAATACTATTACAGGCCTCTAATTAAAGTTGTAGGTGTTCACTTTATAGTCAGTCAGTGACTATTTAATGTTAATTCAAATTACAAATGTATGTTTAAAAATTAAGGACAAACTTCTTAGTGATAAGGTTCACAGAAATGTTTGGGTTCTTAAGGAAACTAGTATGTAAGGCCAGATATGTAATTTACGTTTTTTAATTTCAGCTTCAAAACTGAACATTTTAATACATTATTTATTCTTCTGCATTCTTTGATATTATACATTACAGAAATTGCTTAGACTGTGAAGAGTAATTTCGTCAGTGTGATATCTTTGCCTTTCTGTTTTCATTTAGCATTATTAATTAAATTACCCCAAGTAAAGTTTTTCTTGTTTTCTTTTTTTTTGTACTTTCTTCTCTGTTACTCTCTTATAGGAATAAAATGAAAACCCCAACTTTCAATCAGCAATAGAGCCATCAGGTTAATGATTTAATTTTTTCAATTAAGATAAAGAAACACTTATTCTTATGACCTGAAGGGGCACAGAGACAGATCAAAGGGCAGAAAGGCTTAATTGTTCTTCTTACAAGAATAAAACTTGAAAAGTTGGATGTTATTTTTATTTTTTTCAAAAGTCTAGTTTTTTTATGTGCTTTTCACTTCATCTCTCAATACTGTGTGTGTATGCATTTACGTGTGCACGTGTATGTGTGTATATATATATATCTTATTTAATTCTCCAGCTGCTTTAATGCTTAAAAGAAATTGACTCTGATCAGGTATTATGGAAATTAGATTATCTTGCGTGAATTTGACATTCTTTTCAAATAAATATTTAAATATGTTAATTCAACTTCATTAAAAAATGCTGATACTAGAAATGTACAATAATGATTATAAGAAAAAAGGAAAATGCTTATACAGGAGTATTTTAATATCTACATAAGCACCACATTCTGATTTGCAGGCCACCTTTCACTTCATGATTAAAAAATCAGTTGTCCATTTATTATTATTATTGCTATTATTAGTAATAATAATCTAAAATAAAATCACAAATGTGTGTTTATATGTGTGTTTGGTGTATGTGTGTGTGTGTGTATATATATATATATATATATATATGTGTATGTATGTATGTATATGAGTGGATAGAACAAGACAGAAGAAAGGGAACTCTTTTCACCCTTTTGAGAAGAACTACGTAGAGGTCTGAATTTTTATTTAAGGATCATTTTGTCTTTTTCACCTGTCATGCAACAAAGGGCTGATATTAAACCAATTATTTGTCAAGTGATTTTCCATATGTGTTTGTGTTTTGTGCATCAGTAGTGCAATGTATCCAGGAGTGTGTGAAACCTGTCTTAGAGGAATACTCACTGCTGAGAGTACAGCCTCCTATTGCCCCCTGCTGAGGAACTCGGCTTTCCCACCAGCATTTTCACTCCACACCAGTGCCTGAGTTTTCTATCCACAATGTTAATGCCATGGCCAGAGTTTCATGACCTTATGGGACGGGTATATGCTGGTCATATATACCAGAATATTTTTAATTTGCTTTATATACGCAGTGTAAAAAACATGTATATCAATCATACTAATTTATGTCTTATGCAATGATGTGATAGGTCATATCTAAAATCAAGGAGGTAATGTACTATATTGAGTTCTCCAAGGATTTGTTAACAGATTGTATTATGAAAAAAAAGAAAAAAAGCTTCTTATCTAAAATAAAAATCATGGTAAATAAACAAACAATGAGATTTTGTTAATGCATTTTAAGTGTATTTTTATGTCAGCCTTCATCATTTCAGGAAATGAAATTGTAATATGAAACTGAAATACATTTATTTGTGATAATCAACCGATTACTGTTTTGGAATACATGCAATTCAAATATGCACTTTATGAAAAGATTATATTCTCACAATATTTTAATCCTTTTTTCTTGTAAATTCCCTATCATATACAGTAAAACAGAAAACAAAAAAGTTGAGTAGTAAGGGAAATTGTAGGGAAATTGTCAATTTTCGATTTTTCAGTAACAAGTTCACAAGAATTGCAAAACTTGTGAAAATTGTGAAATTGCGAAAAAATAATATTACTAATGAACAATACAAGTGTAAACGGACATATATTGAAACAAAAATCTGAAACGTGTTTAAAAAATTTGAAACTAGTTAATTGGATTGTGTTACATTCAGGAAAGGAATACCTTTTAAGCTCTTTAAACTTTTTTGATGCACTATCCCAACAGTTGAATATGCACATTTGTATTAGTGTCTGTGGCTGTCACTTTTGACCAGATATGTCCTAAAGCTCATGGACATTCGACATTCTAGATTCTCACAATAGAAATGTGTCAATCACTTTGACCTTTCAAACACCATTTGTAAATCCTTCCATTTCAATTTATTTGTTATTTAAAAGTTGTCCCCACCCCCCTTCACTACACTGAAGTATGGAAACATTTGTATGATGACCAGACACATCTTAATAATAAATGTTAACTTTTTCAGTAATTACTATATTATGAAATAATACAGTTCTAATAATAGTATGTCACTTATTTGTGAGGGAATTGTCCATAATAGACAATCCACCAAATAAATTACAATTTATGAATACAAATTTCTTGAGGTATGAAAATAATTTCTTCCTTCCTAAACAAACAGACATTTGAACAATTGAATAAAACCATGAATCATCTGCTATTAATTGATTCACACGGGTTTGTAATTAATGAATGAAGCACTTAACATCATCAGAATAGCTGCTGAGGTAACTGTCTCCAGAATAGCAGTTTACAAATAATTCCAGTCAAGTCATTTAAATGGACAGTTACAAGAAATTGGTTACAAATAACACAGGAATATATACAGAAGTGTCAAAAACAAAGACAAATCAAAATCATTACATATTATATTGTGTTCTTTTCCAAAATATGAGATGCTCTGGATGTTTCCCAAACATATTAACCCATGTGAGTAATGTAAAGCAATGATCTTCTTGGTGTCATAGGTATACCATACCCTAAATGGTTGTTTAATTTAATTTATTGAAGACTGTTCTATTAAACCTTTTTATTTGTACACATCTCTTTAATGTTTTAGGATGCAAAATGCACACATCAAGTGATGCATCTGCTAGTATAATACATCTCCACCTTGCAACAATTAATTTGATGAAGAATCCATGCTGTCCTCTGATACACATCTTCAAGAGTATGGTTATCAAACTGATGTTCTTGCACCGCAGTCACAAGGCAACATACAGCAATGGTCTACAAAAGGAAGTGGGAAATAATTGTGTTATTAAAACAAATTTGTGGCTTGAGCATCAAAGTTCTGTTATTTTACTTCTGCTGCAAATTAAAAGAGGAAAAGGCAATTCCAATATCCAGCATTTCAGTTCAAAATCATAGTTTATTTAACTTCTAAAATCTGTTTATCTACAGTGCTTTTGTGAAGTGCATTTTCAAAGCAAGTTTGTTGGATTTCTATCAGATAACTCCGATTTACACAAAGCTACACAAAACATTTTTAATGAAGAGACAATGTAAGAGTCCAAAGGTACGCCACAAACCGTTCTGCACTCTCGAAAAGGTTATGGATTTCATGCAAAGTGAAACGGGACATTTTGACTTGCCTTGGATGATCACAGAAAAACTCTAATTTGGAAACACTGTTATTGACTCAGTGACCTAAGCATAGCTACCTGCATAAACACTGGTAATGAGACACCAGTTGGCAAGACAGCTTAAAAAAAAGGCTGCTCTCTCCTACATTGATTGTCCTTTTATCCTTTCAGGGACAAGGTCATCTAGGGGCTATCTTCAGGAAATTCCTGTGGAAACAGCAGTCAAAGCTAAGCCAGCACTGTAAGTGTTACCAATGAGCAGTACTGACAATACTGTAGCAAGTTGTGAGTTTGCAGACTCTGGTTATTCTTTCATCTTAAAAGTCTGTGTATTTAGAAGGCCACAATGTAATTGGAAAATACAGGATTAACAGGACTTTTAACAATATCAAAAGTATTTCAGGAAATATTGGCGTATGAGTGGATGAATAAGATCAAGAATAATGTGTTTGTTACCAAACATGTTTATTTGGACAATTGGAATTCCCTACATGCGCCTGCTTTAACAGGCTCCTCCCACACTGCCAAGCCCCTCAAAACAAACATGATTGTTCGTGATATTAAGTCAGAGCTCAAAGGCCTTGGATCAGAAACTGTTTGGAGAAATAGGTTGATTTAAAAAAAACCTGCAGTACATATGCTTTGTTAGAGACCAGATAATTTTCCATTTGTACAGAAACTGGGTGGTCCAATATCAACGTGTCCTCTGAATAAACTGAGGATTTTTTTTAAGAATCTTCCAAGCCCTCCACCCTCCATACAAACCTCTATTTCTCCATGTTGTGCCATAGTAAGCAACAGGGAAAATTGTTCTGCCCATGGCACTCATAACTTCCACTCTGCCTTTGTCTGGGTAGCCCTGGGTTGGAAGCTGTCTCTAAATCCTCAAAGTAACCAGCTCAGAGTGCCAAGATGCCTTCTGCCATCCAAAAGTAATCCATAGAAAATTCCTACAGCTTATGTATCACAAACCCATATGCATTTGCCAGGTCTAACCAGTTGACATTCAGATTTGCTTTCTTGCCTTTTGGACCTCTTCCCAGGCAGCATTTGGATGCTAAAAAAAAAAATCTAGGTACTCCATTCTTCTGGTTTAATGTGCTGATGTTCTCATTCTTTAGGTGATAAACATTTGTCACTTTGTGACAGTAAAAGATCTTTCACCTTAGTTTTCACCAGAAAGACTGCTCTTACTAGCGCTTGTTGTAACCTATAATGCAATTCTCTTCCTTTTGGATGCAGTACACATACAGGCTGTTCTCTCTCAAGGAGAATGGTGTATTTTACAGTACACACAGCAACAACAACAAAAATGGTTGTCTACACAAATCTAAAATATATATATATGGTGATGTAAGAAGATCTAATAATTCCTTCATTGGCCTTCCTATTGACTCATACCCTTAAGCTTCTGCAGAGCTTAGAGAGACCAAGAGGTGCTGAGTGGTAACTTCGCCATCCTTTCGAGGGATGTACCACATGACTCACCGAGGCCACAAATTAAATCTGTTTGATAATCTCATTAAGGAAAAGAGTTACAGATAAAAGGACAAAAGGATAGCGGAATATTCACAACTTAAAAATGGTGTTTTAGTTTCTATTGGACTGCTGTGGGCCGCATTGACATTTCAAAATGCATATAAAAACAAAACAGAAAAACAACATTTGGAGTCAGAGTGAATGAATATGATCAAGAAAACCAAAATATTTAGCTTTAAATATAAGTCAGTGCGAAGACAAATAAAAAAATCACTCACCATATATTTGCAAATTAGTGTAGGGAAGTCATAATTCTTTTTTGCACTGTAAAATATCTAATTGAGGAAAAGGAACGCTTCATGATAAACGACACCACAATACCCACAGCTAAATAAAGGGACAATCTTTGTACCATGTGAGTCATCCAAGTCCAAAATAAATGCTTTCAGTCCCGTCTATTTTGATTTCTGTAAATAATAATATGAGTTAAGGTGTTAAGGGGAATCATTCTGAAATCTTGGCATAACCCTCCTTTCTTGATCCAAACAACAACAGACAATAAACACAGAAAAAGTAGAACATATAACATGAATCACCTTGCGAGTGAGCTGCATGCCTTGGAGTCAATGATATTCAGGACAGATTTGTTAGAATACAACTTGCAGTAGCTCATAAAAAATAAAAAATAAAAAACTTCAGTTTGACCTGACTGGAAGGCCCCTGCTGTTCAAGAAGCCTGAATAAACATTGCATGGTTTGGCTGAACACACATTAAAGTATGATTTTGAAAAGGTTATTGTGTAGGTTTTCATATATATTTTAAGCACCCTTTCATGTGTCTTTTTGATATGCATATGATGTGATCCAAAACCATTTTTATTTTCTTTCTTTTTTATGCCTAATAGACAGGTCAGTATTAGAGTATTAGATCATAATTGGCAATATTTCTTTTTTCAAAGTTTTTTCCCCCTTTAATAATGAAGAACATCCTGTTATTTATTAAGTTTTATGTAAATATTACTGTACTGTACAATGTGACGGATAACGTGTATGAAAGTCGAACCATACAAAATAGACAAACACAATTGTTTCTATATTTACAGGAGTCATTGTACAAATTTATACTTTTGAAGTTCAGGGGTTATGGAAACGTCTGGTTGTATATCTTTTTTTTCTTTTTCATTTACTTGATTTAGTTAATAAATGTTTGAGTAATGTTTGTCTTTTTCAGGTGTGGCTGACTAAACTAAGGACTCAACAAGTCATTGTAATTGCTGTTCAAAAACAAAACAAAAACATAAAAAATGTTGAGTCCTATGCAACTAAACATTTAGAACATTCTTCTGTTTGAGTTTTTAATAGTGATATAGTACTTAGCTTCCCTGAAAAGAAAGACAAAATAAAGAAAAAACATCTTTGCAGTGATGAATCCTTTGCTGTAATTGGTTGGTGAGATGAAAGTGCAGAAAATGTTCAGTCCAAAGAACCTTTTTTTTTGTGGGCTAGATCTCTTGATGATACTAAAAAGTTTAAAGGGAGCTGTTAAGCATAATAGGATGCAGAAAACAAGCAAAAAAAAAAAATGTTGACTGTTAGTTATGTGTTTTATTTGGTCTTTGATTTAAGCCTTCAGGTTAAAGCAGTTTTGAACTTTGAAGTTTCAGAAAACAAGAAACATTAGCATTAGTTTATTTAAAAAAAAAAAAAATGAAAAAGAAGCAGCAGCTTTAAAAAAAGATATTCTACAAAGAGGGAATATGAAATGCGCCATTTGTTTTCATTTTCATGTTAACAGCCTTCAGCCACTTTTGTGTTTCTGGTATCTTAAATTAATTGCTTTGACAGTTTTTAAAACTAATATGCCTGGGTCCTGTGATATGTGCATGGAAACGTAAGGCATTTGTAGCCTTTCTTTGGGGGAGGGAAAGAAAGGGCTGAAAGATAAAAGAGTATTCCAAGCACAGTATGTAGAACAGTCCATTAATCACATATTTTTCACTCTATAAGAGAGTTCCACCGTATACAGAAGAGACCCCTGTCTTTCATGTGTGTAATGTGTGTTTGAATGGGATACTGCGTTTAGTTCCCATAGTAATGATGCTTCTATTATAATCTGGTTTATTAACATCTTCTTCAAAAACCAACCAACTAACCTACTAAGCAAGCAAGCAAACAAACAAACAAACAAAAAACATAAAAATAAGAACATGCTTATGAATATGATTTGAATGAGGTAAAATTCACAAATATATATATTTTTAGTTAGTCAGTCTGGAGGGATAGCCTATGCCTGATTTAAACTTGTTACTGCATTTTATTTATTTATTTAAACTCTAAAACCTGCCACACTAACTCAGTTGAAGACTCATAGCAGTTATTCCTACAGAAGCATTTGCTCTGCAGAATTGACTGTACGTAAAAGTTTTTATTGTAACACTGAGATATGTAAGGCAGGTGAGGCAAGAAATTCGGTGACACGTCAAATACAATGACAGTTGCACACGGAAAAATAATGTTCACTTAAAATGTAACTCTAGATTCACACAACATGATATATAACTGCATTCTTATAATATGCACATCCACTTATTTATTGTATATATATGAACAAACAGTATATTTTCATGACATATGACTGATTTATGTATATCTATATGGATCTTGAAGGATTTCTGTAATTTTCTCTCTTGTTCTGTTGTTCCCTCTATATAAATTGATACAGACAGATACAGTTTATATGAATGTGTCTCTTCTCCAAAGAATGGTATAGTGAATCATATCTGGCTAAACTTGCACATCATCCATTCATTTATTTACCATGTTTTTTTCTTTATTTTTTTTAAAGGTTTTGTATTTTTACTGTGGAGTTCTTTTGTTTGCTAGTTTCTGAAAGAACATTGGTGTGCCCACAATTTTAAAAAATACATTGCAAAATAAAGATACATTGTAGTTTTTTATGAATCAGAAATGTTTGTGTATCGTAAAAAAAAGTCTAAGCTATTTTTAAAATACAAGTATTGTCTAGCTGTGAGTGAAAAAAGAGGGAACTCCAAAACAGTCAGTGAATATACTCGGAGACAATGCATTTTCACCATTTTTGTATAAAATTTCAGCTAATGCAATCGTGGCGCCAGCAACATGGATACATTGGTACCGTTCATAATGTGTTTATATAACATGACTACATGCTATTGAGATCCTTCAAATTCCATTCTAAGAGCTTTAGACGCTACAGGTTCACTCATCCAAGACCCCTTATATTCTCAAATAACTCCTGGTCCATTTTGCCTCAAAGCAGCCTAGGGCACTTAGACAAACTAAACAGATAATAAAATGCAATTATGTTTTCCGTTCAAAAACTCGGCAAACAGTGAATCGGTTTCCTTCAACAACATCGTCAGTTTTTTACCAGTTCCCTTCAGACGACAACCGATCTGCATCTTACTTTGTCAAGAAAAGTTTTAGGGAAAGAGCACGGGTTGAAGCATTATATTACGGATGTTATACATTTCAGGAGAAGCAATATTATCTTTGTGTGTGTGTGTGTGTGATGAATTAAGAATGCGATATATGTATAGATAGTATGTCATTATTGTAATATATATGATGATATGAAATACTATCTATACATATTTTCCATTCGTATTTAGTATTCTTGAAATGACAACTTCTATGACTATAGCAGCGAGGCCGGGGTTCTCCGCGGATGCCTGTGAGAGATGGCTCTGTTGTCCTGCCAGCTCTGTGCTTCCCAGGCAGAGGACCATCTGTTGCACCAGCGTCTCATTCACCCAGTCTCTGAGAGATTTTATAGTTGAGCTGGATTCCTCTTCATGGCAAATGAAATGGGAAGTTTGTGATGATGAGCGCACTTGCCTGTGAGAAAGCAGCACAAGACCACCAAGGCTGATTTGTCCCGGGGTCTGTGTTACACTGAATGGGGATTGGATTGCGTCTTGTGTGAAAAGTTAGCCTTGCACTATTAAATGTATAACACGCCGGCAGCTTGAGTCATGATCAACTTTAATCCATGGGCTACACTTTTTATTTTGTACATGTTTATTTGTCAACCCAAACGTGAAAAAGCAATATTAGAACTGTCTTATTTTTTTCATAGGATTTGTTTTCTTTAATCCTTAATACTCCTGTATCAACATTAATTTCTAGTATAGTATGGTATGGGAAAAAGTCAAATATTGTGCATTCATTTTCAATATTCCACACCATAAAAAATCCTTGTGACCTTTGGGAGACAGCCAACCATAAATATACTCATATTCACAACTAATTAAACCTTTTCCCCAAAAACAATTTGACCAAGTATCAAGTTTAATTGCTGCTGTGAGTCAGCTATGATTTTATTGTGGCATATTTTGTAATTGTTGTAATGGTGCTTAGTAATAGAGAACTGATAAAAGACCAAGTCATCTCTTGAAAGAAGTCCAAACTATGCAGCTTACAAACCATCAAAGAGATGAATTTTGCTTATTCAAATACATTAAAGGGTCCGTGTTTTCGTTTCATTTACAGGTGTAAATCCTTTTTGGAAACAGCACTCTAGTTTTGTAAAGGCAGGCCTAATATATCATTGAGATGTCTCAACAACAAGTTAGTGGGTAAGTTGTTTCAACATCCTCAGATCAAATTTCGAAAGGCACGGAATCCTAATATTTACATGGAAAGATGCATTTTAACAGCCATTGTCATAGGATTATATAAATGAATACAGTACAGTAGATTTAAATACCTTAGGTGTTTCAAGAGGTAAATACATCTAAAAGGGTTTAGATAAATATCGAAAAGGATGCAATATAAATTTGTTTTATTATTATTTATTTATTAGCAGACGCCCTTATCCAGGGCAATAGAAAAATGCAAAATACTTTAATTTTTTTTGTGAGGTGTTTCCTTTAGTCTTATACAGATTTCTTTGTTACCTGCATATTTTATTGTTCAAACTGTAACTCATTTTTAAAATGGCAGGCTTCAAATTCATGCCTTGCTTTAAATGCATTTCCAAAACCCGAAATACACTGCTTTGCAATGGAAATAGTTCTTATTCATTTTGATAATACCTTCTTTCCACCAAATTTAGCTTTTATTATATTTGTACGCATCTGTATGACTTTAATGTATGTCTGATCTTTGCCTAATTCAGGGTTATTATAAGATAAATATAAAATCTCCTAAATATATTGTGATCTAACGATGTATTTGTGACACATGAATAATAGTCAATGGAAACAGAAACTCACAAAATGCTTTTTTTTCTTCCAGTTTATAGATGTTCAGTATGAGCTCCATGGAAACATATCGTTTGATCACAATACTTTTTAGAAATTATTTGGAGGCTCTTTTAATTCAATATTCTAAAGCCTCTATGCTAATCGGTGATGGTGATAAAAGCCTTTATGAAATTATAATTGTTTTACTTTTTTAATACTTTCCTGTTGAATGTCATTTTGACAACTTTCAGCATTATGACAAATGGTACTAAAACCACTTGGCTTTAAACGTATGTGGTCCCAATTCAAAATGTTAATCATCAACATGTTGTAGCATTTCCTAGTAACACCGCTGTACATGCACTGACCAAGGAAAATCTGTGCTGTGAGGACATTAATATCGCTCAAGAGATCAAGACAAAAAATGGGATATTCTTTGCTACAAAAATAAGTATTAGAATTAACATTGAGCATTTGTAGTGAATGACAAGTGCACTCGGTTACCTTCAGATATGTGTTTTATAAGACTACGTATGTAACCTGTCATAACCACTGCTTTGTGCATTGTATGGCTAAGCTACCCAGTCACTGCATCTCAAAAACTGACACTGCCTCATCATGCTGGGAAAGGATAGATGCAGAATGACTGTTGCTTACATCGTTGAAACCAACAAATCACGAAACGACATCATCATTGGTCTCATAATGTAGCACAACTGTATACAGAGCTAAGTGCAGTTATCATGTTATCATTGACGGTAAGTAGATTGTCAGCAGAACTACTGGTTTGTTTTTTGCTCATCTGTGGATTTGGTATGATTTTGGCCTTCAGTTTGTGTCATTTCTGTTTTTGTTGCAAAGTCTTATCCACTAAATGGTTTTCCAACCATATCCCATGTTTAGACGAGAATAGTTCTTCAATGGTGAAATTCCTTTATTAAAGGCAAATTGACTCTTAAAAAGGGATGTTTAATATGTTCTTATATCAGGTCTTTAACCATTTTTTATATAGCACTAGTCAGTCACAAAAAAATACAAATTCATTATTATGTGGGTACACAGATTTTTCTAAAAGATTACGTGTTTAATCCTTTAAAATGCTTTGGACTCCACAGATGCATGTAACATAGTTGTAAAATTAAAACATTCAAAGAACACCATCCATTTTGAGGTGCCCTATACCATGATGCAGTTGGACTGAAATCAGTGCTATGTATCCGCTCATGCTGAATACAATTGCATGCATTCATCACAAAAAAAAAAAAACACTTGGTTGTATATCTTGCCATTCCAGCAGTTCAATGTATGGTTTGTCTGAAATAGATTAAAAACATCTAGGAACTGATGCATTACAATTGTCATACAGAGTGAAAAATCTTTTGCCTAAAAATCCCTTCTTACTGTTGGTATCTGGATAAGATGGAGCAGGAGCTAATCCTCTTGAGACTGTATTTGCATCTGTTACAAATAAACAACAACCTTCAATTCCTCATCTTGACCGAAAACGTTCAGAGGCCGACCTTAAGGGGTGATTTGATGTGTTTTGTGATGGTTGCATACTCTTCCTAATGTACTTAAGGAATATCTACCAGCTGAACATGGGCTGTTTTTATTATTATTATTTTTTTTCCCACAACAGGAGACACTTTTATTTTATTTATTAGTTGTTAATGCCTACCAAATAATTAACGGCTTGACCAAATTATTTGCCAAATGTGTGGACAACACAATATGACTCAACAGTTTTTGTGTTTTTTGTGTTGTAGAAGAGGTGTCTGTTAAATTAAAGCTGGCCCTCACTGACTTTGCACTTTTTCTGACTTTTGCAATAATTACAAATATGAATTTGATCATCAAATTAATAATCATAGCCCGATATTACCAGAACCTTTGTGACATAATAATTACACCAGCTGCTCTGTGTGTCCCCAAAGGTACCCTTGAATCAGCCAATTCAAATTCTCGATACAGATGTTCCCCCATTGGTTTCCCCCGTTCCTTATGTTGCTGCATTAACAGCAATGAAACCAGTTTGGTCTGTAGACTTAAAGAATGTCAGGACAGCTTTGACACGTAGGAGCACTCATGTTCACTTTCTGTAAATATTTCCTCAGAGCATTGAGGCCCTCAGGCGCTGTCTGTGTATAACAGGGATCTGTCACAGTGATGCTCTCGCCGTGGAGCACACACCTGGCCCTTTATCCTGTACACCATGAAACCACAGTGTCCTGCAATGCAATCCATGCACTCTCCCCGAGTCTCGGTTAACCCCGGTCATTGTTTCACTGGAAAACATTGCAAAAGCCTGACTGGCGAGAAAATGTATACTTCAAGGAAGGAGTAAAAAAAAAAAAAAAAGAGTATTCTTTGTTATTGAAAGATTGACTCAGAATATGAAACGTAAGTATATTCAAATTAAGTGCAGGAATCAGTTCTTTGTTATGCATGTAGTGATTCTTCAAAATCTTATCTGGGAAATGTGTTTTTTGGTTTTTATTTTTTAGCATTTCCTCCAGTCACTGTATTTCTGTGAATTTGCTAAATAACATCCCATGCATCTAATTAGTTTTGGGATAAAACCAAACAAAAGAAAAACTTCTCATAATAAATTATTGCAAAACAATACAAAATCATGAATTTATAACAAATTCAGTGCATAGCAGCAGTTTTAAGTGGTTAAATTGCTTCTTGAAACTCAAAGCATTCGTATGATTTTTATCTAGAGCCGCAGTACTTTTGCCAGCCAAGTTAAGACAAAAAGACATTTTCGCAAATTAAGTTTTCCCAAAATCCTGGACAAAATAATATCCCGTCTCTGCAATAGATGAATAGTTGTAACGAAAATGTGTGAATGGTTGTTCTTCATGACGTCTCGGTGTGTAGTGCAGGGGCAATGCATTGAAGTGACAGTGGGTGTCCATAATTCAGTGCTGGGAAATATCTATTATTCTTCCTTGATGCCGTTTGTAATCGTATAGCAAATGCTGGAAGGGTTTTTGTGTTAAGTTCTCCTGTCAGTTCTACTTTCTGTACAACTGATGGAAGTGTAAGGACACAGTCAGATCAGTCATTATTACTATTCTGAATAAATGGGCATTGTTAGTCACTCTCCATGGTGTAAAATTTCAAGTTTGATGCTTTAATGTGGAAAAGGGGGCTTTCTGACCATCAACCATCACTTCAGTTGACTTATTTTTGACATATGGTATGAATTGAAAGTACACTTACCTTCATCTTTTTTTTCACTCTCTACCCTCTTCCCAGGCATATTGGTTCTGGCTTAAAGTGAATGTATTTGCTCTTCATCGGTATCAAGATTAACACATTAAAAGCTCCAAGCAACAATTTCACAACTAATGTTATCATTTCATGTTTCCACACATGTTGAAAACAATTTAATGATTAAATGTTGTACAGCTTCTTCGCATTATTTTCCTTGACCCATATTAGATTAGATTACCCCTTCGAGGTGAAAAAGAGAGAAAAAAAATACGATTTTGACAAATGTACAATCTGATCAATAAGCCTTATCTTTAGTTTAGTAGAAAGCCCTTCATAAGTGACCAGAAGGTTTGTTTGGCTCTGTACTTGGCAGTTTACACCTTCAAAGATAAAAATGAAAGAAGGTTTCAGACTTCTTACCCCAGCATCATATAGACCCAGTTATTTATTTTTATAATTTTTTTAAAATTCAAGGTCCTTTCATTTTTCTCTTCATCAACATTAGCCCTTGACCTTTTCTACTTTAAAAACTGTAATATACACATAACTCTGAATACGGTTATCCTTTACGCCATTATAAATTTGTATTTCATTAATACAATTCTCATAAAACATGGCTTTTTATCCAGCAACTTCTGTATAAATGATTTTATAGCAGTACTGTAAAGCTTCTGCACTGTCTACCTTGTAAATTATTATAATTCATCAGCTTACAGTATGCGGTTGGACAGTTCTATAATTAAATTGTCAGTGTGTAATGATTAGGAAGCTGTCCTGAAGTATGGCGAACAACTCATCTTTAGAATTAAAATTCAGATTACTTGCATTGCAGGCAGCTGATTTGGGATTTTATGGGACATCTTGGCTCCGTGCAGGATGTGTGTTTGAGGGTCACATATATGGTTTACTGTCTTGTCTTGTAATTTGGTAGTTTACAATTCTGTTCGAATGCTGTTGCTGCCACCCTAATGCATGTCTATGCACCGGAATCATAACACAAGGAATGGACGTCGTTGGCTGGGATAATTTTAGGCTTGCATGTGTCAAGAGGTCTTCTTGACAATTTGATTTATGACCTTGTAGCTTTATGGCTGGAATAATACTGTGCAGATGAAACTGCAAATCCACTACAGATAACAGACAAATCTATTTTAACAATCCTATATAAATAGACAGCCGCTATGCATTTTGCTGCTTTTTAGCAGTGATAGTGATAAGTAATTATCCTAGCCCAAAGGCAGATTTGGCTTTGCTTTAAAAATACATTTGTATAATATGTTTGCCATACTTAAACCTTTAAAGCATGGATTGTACACTAAATTCACAATTCTAATAATTAAATTAGTGCATATGGAATTTCCTTTCATGCCTCCCAAATAATTGGTTTTCTTGTGATTTGCTGGATTTACAGTTCTTTTTTACATTAACTAAAATTACAATTAATAAAGTGTGCTGCAGCATTAAGGAAGACGTTTCTAAATATTTATTTATGTATCTCTGGTGTTAAGCCACTCGAGTGTACTGGGGGTACAAAAATGAGTTGGTTAAATATTTGTAACGGACGATGACACATTTACAACAACAGGAACAAACTCAATATCATAAAAAAAAGGTTTGACATTCACTCTTAGGACAGCAGTCTCACTTTATAAGCAGCTCATGTTTGATTTATTTTCACCAATTCAGAATTCCACTTCCAATCAGATATATTTATATTTCTCATTTCAGTGTAAATAAACTGAATATACAGATACACAACAGAAACATGTTCATATTGTAGAAGCAACAATTCTACTTGCTGATAGCAATTTTTATATTGAGTTTGGGTTAGATCTGCAGTCATAATACATAAATGCCACAAGGAATTTGAAATATGATAATTCTTCTTGACAAAACAAAATATTACTCAAAACTTTTCAAAATGTCAGAGTCTGGCTTCTTTCTATTGAAGACATCCCAAGGTGAGAAGTTAATATATTAAACTTAGCTTCATCCTCTCTAAAAGTGTTGACTTATGTCAGAATTGTCAATGTGGAAACACACTGATCTGGGCAGCAGTAAATATTTGAAATGCATTAAAGACCATGCCAGTTCCCAGTGTTGTCATTAGAGGAAGTGATGTTCAAGTGAAACCCGTCGTGTTTTAAAAAATGATCGTATAATACTAAAATGAAAAGCTCTGCACAGATTGTATCCTG
Organism: Amia ocellicauda; assembly: GCF_036373705.1. Classification (NCBI taxonomy): domain Eukaryota; kingdom Metazoa; phylum Chordata; class Actinopteri; order Amiiformes; family Amiidae; genus Amia; species Amia ocellicauda. The sequence continues at coordinate 37,533,333 of NC_089854.1, read as the reverse complement.
TGGAATTCAGAACTTTTAAATTAAATTATGAATGCAAAAGTATGGAATAAAAATGTTTTTTTGTCAAAAGTGGTTTTAGAGAACTGTTATAACATTATTTTGCTGCATTCATTTTAGATATTTTTTCCCCTTTTATCTTCTACAGTCAATTACATTTTCCTTTAATCAGCTCTAGCTATTGCTTCCATACTGATTTGCATTTGATAATTTTGGACAGCATATCCCCTTTTTTCCCAGGCTAAATCAAAATGTTCTGCTAATTTCCAAACCATTCACACTACTTTAGTCTTATCCAAACATGAAAAACACTGAAATGTTTCCCTGCATTTCCATTTGCGCTTTTGCACAATGGTTTTATTTATCATGGCACACAGAAAAACAGAGCAGCATTCACAGGATCTGATGAATCTTATTGAAATGTTGTTTTAATTTTGTATTCCAATATAATTAAAAAATCATCACTTCTTTAGGTGGGAGAAAGTTTGACGTAAGTTATTTTTCTATAATAATTATTCTCGGTTTAAAAGTATTTACTACACTGCAAAGAGTATTGTACTATTCCAGTACTGCCAAAGATGTCAATTTCAGATGTTCTTTATGGAAGTAATTTTACATCAATATGAATTGGTTAACTGCAGTCTTGTAAAACAGTTCAAATATTTAGTACACATTTTCACATTCATGTACACAAAAATTGTAAAACTGAATTTGCAAAAAAGAAAATGTCATTTGGCACATATAGCTGACATTAAGAGGTGTGTGACAAATTAATCTTACATAATATGTTGTTCTTGTTGTTTTATTAAATATAGTTTTCCTTTACACTATGCCCTTTTTTCCCATTGTGCGTATCTAAGACTTTGCCATATTTCACGTGATCAAGAAGAATACCACGATTTACTAAGATCACTAAACCTAGTTGAAGTTATGTCTAAAAGGACAACTAGTTGTTTATATTCACTTTTTTTTTTTTTTTTTTACTTCATTGGTGAACCCTTGCTAAAAGCCTTTCACAAAGGATAAACCATTTTTAGCACTGTGGAAATTATTTTCATTTGGCTACTCCGATCACACCGAGTCATGCAGAGGCAACAGAGCAGCAAAATCCCACAGACAGTGAAAAAAAACTAAACAGTTCAGCTTAAAGGATATTATGTCTCAAGCTTAGTGGAGCTCAGTATACATTAGAACACGGAAAAGCCATGTAAATAGCAGTATGTTTACCTGCCTCCATGTCCCAAATTAATCACTGAGTAGGCCAAGGGGAAGGCCAACTGTAAACACTGCTAAAAGCTACTGGTTGGCACCATTTGTTTTGGTTAGGATACAAAATGACTGATTTGTCTCCTGCTCTGTAGTGAATAGTGCGAGGATAATGAATGGCTGGGGGCAAAATAATTCAATACTGGAGTTTGTATTTGGTTTATGAGCCATTCTGCTCAAGCAGTACTTATGTTGGAATGATACTTTCATTGAGAAGAATGAAAAGGAATGTGCTTTTTGGTTTGTTCAGGCTTTTCTATTATTCAATTTCATATGGTGCTACTTTCATTTAAATAATTTAAATTCTACTAGGATTAAAGGGCCTTTCAGGTACAGAATGGAGATGGTTGGATTACCAGTTAACACACAGCAGAGGAAACTATATTAAAAGCTTCATTATCAAATGCTTTTGCAAAGCTATCTAAATAATGGTTCCACAGTGCTTTAATTTAATGTGGCCTTTAAGTTGAATGATAAAGCATCCATTTTCAGGGTGTACAACATGATCTTTAATGGTACCTTACCTCAGATGTAGTGTATGTGTATATATACATATATATATATATATATTCATTTCAGCAGTTTTCTTTGATCTTGATAAATCATTGACTGTGCTTACTAAGAAAAACAGCATATTTAGATATTGGGTATCCTGGTTCTCCAGTAATTTGTTGTTTGTATGTATTAATGGTAGATGTCACATGTATATTATTATGTTTTGGTTATGTTTAATTAATCAAATATATTGAATTGTTTGAAAAGTCTAAGAAAAAAATAACCTCTAAATAATTTGAGGATTTTCAGGATTCTGCAAATGGGTTAATGGGTTACAAAAAATGTGTTATGTATTTCTAACTATTTTTCTTGTAATTCCTGACTTAAAAATTCCTTTTGTCGTTACCATAAAAAAAAAAAACACAGCCCGATGCAAAACCTAAGCAGCCAAATTAGATTTATTGTAACCTGACTGTAATTCTAAAGCAAAATGTAGCCTTCATTTTTCCTTGTGTTTTATTGAGTCCTGTGCACATCAGACTAATAGATCTGAACCCCATAGAGAGGCCTTTTGCTTGTTATTTTGGAGTACATTTCAGATCACAAGTTTATCGGTTATCTTGTAGCCTTATCTTTAAAAGGAAAAGGACTATGGCTTTGGGGGGGAGGTGGGGCCAGGGGTTAAAGGAAGTGAGGGGCTGGGGAAGTTTGTGGTTCAATCAAATATTTAGTATTTTTAAGCAAACTGTAATCATCAGTGTGCCTATTTTCCCTGTAACAAACCGTAGAGAGTGGCATTATTTTCAATACATTGTGTTATTTCAAAAATGTTTTATACAGTACGCCACCATAAAAAAAAAAAAAAATGTAACCCACTGGAACATGTTAAATGTTTAAAATAGTGTGGTTAAACTATGGTAAAATAACATTGTGCGGAGTACAGTGATTCACAGTGCACATAAACTAGCACAAAAAAGTGCAATCCTCCTGATTTATTGACATCCTCTGCAACATTGTACTGGTGAAATCAAATAATTCAAATAACCCAATGCAAGATGTTAAAATAGGAAGTCGCATGTCATTTAAAATTACTGTGATATGTTTTTTGAAGTTCGGAGGGACAATGTCGCCACAAAAGGCCTGTTAGGGCTTCTTATCCTCAACCCTTAATCCTAAACTGAATTTTGTCATTTTGATCTTGGAATATCAGGAACTACAACAAAAAAACCTAACTTTAATAAAATAATCAAATCTTCCATGAGATGTACTTGGTATCACATGTATATATACTGTGGATATCTGCAATACAAAGGCAGTGGCTGCTTAAACATTTTGTACTATATAATTTAATGGACTGAGAATTAGAATTTTAGGAATGCCTTTTCCTATTGGTCCTTGTCTTATCTTGGCTTTATGGTTGTGACAAAACTGCTGTAATTTCTGGGAATATAAACTAATAACACAAAAAGACTGAAGAAGAAAAAAAGTTCTTATTGCCTATGTGTTTGCAACAAACCAAATTGAGTTACTTTTCTGTGGTGGATGACAACCCACCATATGAATGCCTGCATTTGTGCAACGTTTTGGGAATGTCAAATTGAAGGTATTCTGAAAAACTGCATCTGTAGCTCACTCTGTTTTAAAGTAGGCTTGATCCAGCCATTGAAAGAATCACCCAGGCTGAGGAATTTCATATACAAACATAACGTCAACATTTACCACAACGTGCTTTACTCAGAAATAACATGGAGGGGGCTTAAAACTGGTCATGTGCCTGCTGCCTGCTGCCTGCTGCCAGCTCTCACCAGTGCCAGCAGTGAATTGGCTAAGCCCCACCACGCCTGGATGAGGTATACTGAATCAGGGAATCCTTGACTTACCATGCAACACTGACTCCCATGGCTGACTTTACAGTGTCAATAGGAGTATCGTCTAGCCTACTGTTGATGTTTCAGCTCTACAATGTCCATTTTCTCTGTATGAAAAGATGGCGTAACAGCACATGGCACATTGGGCAGGGCGTGTGTGAGCTGGTATGTGGGGGTTCCCACTTCCGGGACCTACACAGATGACCCACGTTGAATGTTATATAACTGTTTTAACCTGAGACATTAAAATGGGCCAGACAGGGTGTGGTTAACACATTTGTTTGAATATTGTTGCTCTTGAGCCAAGTAACGAGCATATGGATGACATAATGGTTCTCGTTAGGTACAAATCCACACTTTATTTGAAATTATTTATATACAGACATTAGAGGAATGCACTTATTTCACTTGATATGGTAAAACATTTCCATATAACATGTACAATTAAAATTAAGTGTCCATTTGTTTTTTACTTTGTGGTAAATAGGTGTTGTTTACTGTATTTCTTTCTACTGTATTTTACTTTATTATCATTTTATTTTACTTATGAATTCATTAATAAATGTAATAGTGACTTATTTATTACTCTACTTAATTTAATGTATATCAATAAAGTAACACTTCAGCTGAACAGCTGAATTTAACTTTGTCTTTGAATGTTTGTAACTTTATATCTTTATAACCTTTCCTACTTAATTAATGTTTAATATCTTCATGCACTGCTATTGCCATGATAACTACACCATACTGTACATGCATCAGGACTGTCTTGATAATTAGGAAGATGAAATAAACTTTTAATTCTTTCTTTTAATAGTAGATTTGAGCATAATTACTGATGTTTAATTAAAAGTCCAATGAATCTGTTGGATTGCCCATTTTCAATAAAGAACCTACAAAATTAGACCTTAATCCGCCCCTTTGCTACTGAGAACTTTCTATCCTTATGAAGCAAACCTTACATTTGATGCTTGAATAGACAAACTGCTGGTTTATATAACACTATTATATTTCTTAAAAACTCATTATCGACTGTAACAGCATTTGAAATGGGATCTATAAGAACATTTAAATGTACTTTTCCACTGTGTCTCAGGGAAGACGCATCTGGGAGGTGTCATGTAATTATTAGAAAATGTATTAGTTATTTTTAAAGTAATTCGGCACAATGAGGCAGTCCAGGAATAGAACATTTCCCCCACTAATCGTCTGCATTTTTATTATAGGTATTAAAAAATTAAAACATAAATAAATAAATAAATAAACAGCAGTGGTTAGGGTGGGTGGGGGGGATGTGTAATGCTAAAGCATGTCACGTGAGTAATTAACTCTGAAAATGTTGCACAAAAGGAGCAATCTGAACACGTCCGATAAGTAAGTTCAAACGGGCATTCAGAAATGTACTAAAGTCCCATACATGTCCCAGAACATGTCCTCCTGGCTTGTTCTGTGCTCTTATGTGATTAGCACACATTGTGTTTCCAACATGAAACTCACCGAGTGTGGATATACCAGGAATGTCAGAATGGACGAGAATACTGGTTGAAAAACGGGACATTTATCTGAGCATGTTTTACAGTTGTTTTTTTTAAACATTCCTTACTCAATAAAATCTTTATTTAAGTCTGAAAGAAGAAGGAAAACATCTTAAAACATCCTATTGGCCAACCTGCACCTCCAGCAATGGGCATGTTGCTGAAAGATAAAAAGAAACGCACACATCCAGAGTCATTTAAGGTGCCAGGATAAAATTAAAAAAAAAAAAAAAAATGTATCACTGTTTAAATCTATTAGAGGATATCTGTCCCAAACTTTACTAGATTAAAATGCTGATGAACTTTGTTTGGAGAATATATGTAAGTTTGCGGGTACTACTATCATGAATGCTGCCATGACACGTGATATATTCCTTCATGATTAAGTCAACCACCAAGAAAGTCTTTAGGCCAAAAGGCTACAGTGATAGTAGACATGTGTGAGACTGAAGTCTGTGTGCCTCAGAAGACGAGTTTGTGCATATGTTTTAAAAATGGACAAATTATTCAATCTGACTGGAATGTAAAAAAGAACGGTAATGTAAGACCAAGACCGTCTACTGAAAGTGTTTTTCCATTATGTGAGGGAAGCAGTGGAACGATGATCCAAGCTACACAACCTAACCTCAACTTAATTCAGTCAATCTTTTCATTTTCTTCTAGAATTAATGTTCCTGAAAAGATATTATTTTGTTTCAATTGAAGAATGGGAATACTTTTGACTTTAACTCATACCTACATGCATACAAACCATGTATCATGTATAAGGAATAATAGGTATTTTTATTCAGTTTACTCATTGAAATATGTCTTTCTTTTCTTTTAATTTAAAATGTGTCTTTAGCCCAAGGTACTATGACATTTCCCTAGTTTAAGAAAAGATAGCTCAATTAAATGTAATAATGCTATCATTAATTAATTTAAACATGAAATCTGACACGTTTGACATTTTGCAAATTAACCTTCAGCATACCTAACGCAGACTGCCCATGCAGGTAAAGGGCAGATTTGGGAAACCGTGGTACTTTAATAGAGACCAATCTCAATCACAATAATTAAGGCCTACTTTTTAGAAAATAATAGTATGAGACCAAGTCTAATTGATCAAAAGATCAACTTACTGGCTTACAAATTGTACTCCTGTTTAACATATTAAGTATTTTGTGTTTTACACTGAGCTTGACTCTCAGTATGAAAAAGTCCATTTTCAGGATCCAGTTATTGGCTTTTTACCTTAGTGGAAATTAGTGTAGTTGCTTGAAGAATTTGCTAAGAGGCAGATAGGTAAATTGGATCCTGGCTGCTTTTCAATAAGAGAGAAAACTGATCAAGTATATTTGGTTAGCGTCACAACACATTATTTTTTGAATGCTCTCTCTTTAGTAGGAAATTATTCCATCGGCCTTATATTGAACACATCTGCTTTGGGGATTTAAAGCTCAATTATAAAATCTGTATTGTGTATTAGAATGACAGATGTGACAAAAAATTGAGTTTTCTTTCTTTTGAAGTCTACTGAAGAGTCTACTGTGTTGTCCATGATACTGCAAAATGCATTATGTACATATGCATTATAATATATATATATATATATATATATATATATATATATATATATATATATATATATATAATATATAATGTGGATTTAATATTTGTGTAGAATATTTTGGTTAAGCAGCTTTGTAATGCTACACAGATCATTCACTGCACACGGATCCACATGCAATATTTCAAAGATTTATATGACTCTATTTGTTATGCATGCAAGGGTTGTTTGTGTTTTAAAATACTCTTTCCAATTGTACATGCATTCTTAGAAGACTCCTGTTTAAATGTAAATGCTTGCTTAATTGTACCCTGTACTGCTCAAATGTGCTTTCTGGTAATTAGCCGGTTCTTCTTCTGTATTTTTGACCTTTAAACTTCTGAAAGGTAAAACCATTTATTCTATCAGGGCTACTCAGTGTGTTGTAATAAAAGAGCAATTTTAAACATCTCTTTTCTTCCAGTTATTAATTACAGTACCTAAGCCTGGTCCCTAGAGGCAGCTGTGAAGAGATAACAATGGTATGGCAAGCTATGCAGATGGCCTACTCCAGTATAAACCTGTTTCTTTCCCCACACTGTCATTTGAATCCACAATCTGAAGCTGCAGCAACAGCACAGAATAACCATTTAGTCGGACACAATTATGCAATTGTGCAACAAGACAAATGCAATGTAGGACAGTGGGGAAATTTGATCCTGAATTTAGGGCGTCCATCCTGGACAGGAACAGTTGAGAGCTGTGTAGCTTTTGGAATGAAGTCTCTTCCCAACAATTACCTTCAATTAACGGTACACTGCACTGTGTGGAGAAAAAAAGGCTGTGCCATTAAAGCTCTCTGTTCTTGCTGGAAATCTTCCAGACTGAATGTAAAATGCTCTAAATAGCCCAAGTTCATGTTACACAGCTGTGGTTTTGGTTACATGGACATAACAGTGCACCAAAATACATCAACAATTTTAATGTTGTTCTTTTTTGTTGTTCTTTGGGGGAGGTTATAGTTTTAGTGTGCATTGTGTTATAATGCGGCACACATTAAGAAATAAAGCAAAATCCATATTGGATACATTCTTGTATACAGTAAAAACTGCAAGGCAACACATAAAGTGAAACATGTTTTGTTTAACATCGTGGATAATACGCCCACCATCAATTTCAATGGTCTCCTTCAGAACAATTAGAACAAAAAGCTTTAGCTTGTAGCATAATTAACTGGGAATCTGGTTCTTCTGACCACCTAGTCTGAGCGAACAAACAATAAACTGCTTTTCATGTAAACTGTGCGTATTGCACCGTGTAATATTACTGGCCCAATCCAGTTACTCATAAACACATATATCCATGAAATGTCAACCCAGAAAGAAGGTTCTTGTTTTGTTTTGTTTTTTAAGAATAGATGTACTATAAATATATAGTACATATACACATATATTATTATTACTTTATTAGACAGGAAACCTTTTTTTTGGGATTGCAACTGCCTACCACCTTGAAAACCATTCATTGATACTGCTGACAATACTAAATCATGTTTCAAATGCAGATATAATGTAGAAGTGAAAGCTAGTGTTCTCAATGCAGTGGTGCCAATGAGACGTGTTTTATTAGGGAAAAGACCACTGAAACAGTAAGGCAGCAATGAGAAAAACAGCTTACTGGAATCCATCCATGAATTTTTGTGTGTTCAGTAAAGTATTATCCCTTTCAAAGCCTTCTTTTGATTATGTTCACACAGAAAGCAGTTGGTGCTCAATCTTACATGTACAAGAAATTGAGAAAAAACAGGGAGCAGGGATACAGCACTGATACTTGTATACATTGCTGAGAAACAATCTATAAATAATTAATTTTAGTAATTAGTAAAATCAAGACACTCACAGCCTCATATTGATTGGTTGGATTTAATATTGGAATATGAAGACCAGATTTATGCATATTGCACTACAAGTTGCTTATTTCAATTTTGACCTGAATACATTGCTTTATTTTGAATAGAGATATAAAGAACATTTCAGTTTGGCATGTTCCCCCCAAAATTCACAACGAAAATTCCTTCAGGGTTCCTTTGGTGTGACTGAAGCTGCTGTTTTAGCCGAGGCCTTTCATGATCATCCAAGACACCTTCAATAATGCTGAAGAAGATGTAAGGTTGCCACCCGACACATAATCCTCAACTGTTACGTGGCAGATTTAGAAATATATGTATTTTATGTATTTAATTACATATGTGCGATCTACGGTCATAAATGCTTTCACTTGTTTAACATTAGCTATATCAATTTAAGAGTATAAGTGTTATATATACCAAAAAGAAGATGAGTTATGGTTTTCTGTTATCATTTGTTCTTTTATGTTTTTATTGGGAAAAAAAACCTCATGCTAAAGTCTTCTCTTTGATATCTTGCAAATGTTTGCAAGTTTTTTATGGAATTTAAAGTCTGCATTAAAACATGTAGGACTGTTTAAAATGAGCACATTCTGCCAGTTGCAAAGCATGCAAACATCTTCAGTGCAGAAAACATTTTTTGAATATTTGCATAAGAAGACTTAATTCAGTCAACTTACACTTCCAAGTTTTACATACAAATCGTTGCTGTGTTGAACTATGAGATGCCCTGTGTGACAACACCTGGTATTCTCATTAATAAAAATGACATTTACTTGATGGTGAAATTCAAATATCTGCATGCAAACAAAATAATATTTTTCTTAATGTTTCGGTGTTTAAAAAGGAAGACCACCATTCTAAGTATGTGTTAAGCAGCTTTCATTATGCTTTCATCCTGAGATACAGCTCTATAAACCCAGTTTTCTTAGAGGGTATTATCAATATTGTTGATTTTACTGCACTAAATGTGTTTGCCACTTATAAATCCATGTGAAAGTTGGTGTTTACATATGTCGGTGTTATTCACTATAAGGATGTTTTCCTCCTTTAGGTTAAAGCTCAGTTGATAACATACCATTTGGAAGCTGTCTGAGATTATTTGATATGAATGTGTGTTGTAGATTGAGCACCAAATAAGATGTTTATCAGTTCTGTTTACTTGAGCAGCATATTCAAATTAGTAATCAATAATCAGCAAGTCAAACTGAGGAGGAGGAGGAGGAGGAATTCACACCAAAAAATGATTATTATTTTTTAAATAATATAATTTCTTTCAGTCAGCCAATTTCTCAAATATTGTATCACTTTACCATAATTTATAGCTGTTTACTTAAAGTAAGTGAGACATTTGTGTTTTTAAGTATTACCAGCATGAAAGAACTTGACAAAATGTTCATTTCAGTACAAAAATAAAGATGACAGTCAATTAATAATAACATATCCACCCTTATTCAAATCTGTATATCTTCCTTGGGAAGAAAAAATACTGTCTAGACAGAGTTCATAAATCAAAAGTATTATCATTAATAATCTGAATGACAAACTGTGAGGACTGAAAATTAATCACATATGGCAAGTAAAGAGAAATAAAGCTACTATAATGCAAGAGAAACAAACTAAAATTTAACATAGCCCTTTACTATATAATACGTATACGATGCGGGTTCCACTGTGTCTCCTGATGACTTCCTTAATCTGGTGTCTTAATGTGAATAAATTACATGTATATAATTATTCCCTTAAATAATATATATTGAATCAAAATTAACAGACCCATTCAAAGGACGTTGAGGAATATAGGAAACAGTGATTGTTTATTTGAAGACGGAGTTACAAAAAATAAGTACCAATTACCGTAATGCATGTACATACTTTACTATGAATGTCAGTTTAAACATCAGCAGAGTAGAGTCAAGTCTGGGAAGAGGAAACCACCTTTTGTGTCCCATTGCTCAGTTGCAGCTTATCAAGGATGAGAAACAGGTCAAGGGAGGAAACATGAATGTTATATATTTGACATTGGATACAAAAGGGCCTAGATTTCTGTAAGGAAGCATTACATATTGGACGTCTGAGTTATATCATCCCTAGATGCATGACAATTTGTGGATTCCAATGGATAAGATAATAAGGAAGTATATTTTTTATCCTCACAGAACATGAGCAAAAAGGTTCAAACGAAAGCACAACTCAACAATGACAAGATTTTAATTTATTGTGATGACTCCACTGTTCAGGATTGCTATTCAACTGGAAACACCAGCAAAAAACGTCTCAGATTTCACAGAGGACTGAGCCCAAGAATAAAACTAAAACCCAGTACCCTTAAGTCTCTCGTGACTTAACTGACTGACTGTCGAAACAGAAGTGTAGCATGCCAATCTGTCAGTTAGGTACGGCCATCCTAGACAGATTTCCAGTAAAGCAGTGTGGTGTCCCACATATTGAGTAATTTAGTCACATTTTGCATTACCATTAAGTAAATGTTGAAATTAGGGTTATATTTTGATCTAGACTAGGGTTAGGGTTAAAGGTGTTATTATTTAGGCTAATAATTAGGCTAATGCATTGCCATTAGAAAATTCTCATTAAACTTGGGTTTGTGTTTATACTGACTTGAATTAATCGAATCTGCTCTTACTTTGCGAATGCACACCTGTCTCTGATTTGCCAAGTAGTTTGACATTAAAATGTATTTTACTCTAAACTTTCAAAGTTATCAGATTATTATGATTTGTTGTTGTTGACTGTATTTCAAATGAATGACATTGATGCCAAGTAAAATCTACTATTATAATCCATGATTAACATGCAAGCCACAATTGGAAACATGATGATTGCTCATTGTTTAGAGTTAGTGTTCCACGCACGAGTTAAGAGTGATAAGATTAGAGTTTGTAATTACAAATGAAAATTAAATATCCTATTTGTCAATTATAATTAATTGTCGTTATAATTTCATGAAGCTGGTTTCATCACGGCTCAGAATTAGTGCCTTGGATTTTAGATTGCCATTAGTTCCTTCAAGAAGAAGGTTTAGTGTGTTTGTGAAAACTAACATGGAACTTTGTTTTGCTAAAGATGTTTGTTTCATAGGTTCCTGAAAACAATCTCATAGATGACTGAAAGCTTTTGGTTTGAAGCCTAGTGTATCGTCATTCCAAAGGGTTGAATTTTGATGCAACTGGCATTTCCTAAGGGTTGAGACGCATCCGAGGTAGAGTTACAGTAATAGACCAATCATTTTCTACATTAATAATTATTTAATCACTGTATGATGCAATTTTATGTAATATAATGTAATATATGAATATATTTTCTTTTGCTAACTTAGATTAGCACCCTTCCCTACTTTTTTGTGTTTCTTATTTCTCATTTGGAAAAAGCAGGTATTAACTTTCCATGACAGTGAAAGTTTTATGACAATGGCCCATAATAGCTCAAATCCAAATGCCAAGTCATGAGAATGTGTTTTAATTGTGGTTTTAAAATAGTTACAGTTAGGGTCACCCTGACTGAACTGACAATGGACATTGCTCAGATTAAAACTGCACTGCACTAATTAATTAACCTCTGCAGGCTTTGTGATTCAAGTGCAGAAGTCTGTCCTGAGTAGTGTAGTAAGCCTTTGTAAAGAAGTTATCATGGGTTATCTCCTTTTTTGATTGTTGGTCGGCCTCTAGCAGCAGCATTGTCCACAATGAGCCGCCTAGGCAAACATTACTGGTGTCACCAAAAAGGAGACCACAACATTTATTTCTCCTAGATGTCATGAAGACCGCCTTGGACAGATAGAATATATGTTTAAATCTGAGTTTGTTTCATGATTCATGTTCTTGTATACCTTTTCACTTTCTGACCTTCAGATTCAAACCATGTATAAGTGTACAAAAGTATTTGTCTCAGATGGAGTCATCAAACTCAAAACCCAAGGTGGATAATGTCACTTTCCCACCTTCTAGCCTGTTAGTATACTGTATGTGATACCAATCACACTCCTTCTTTGGTAAAGTTGGTGTTTTAATGCATTCTGCATTTCTGTGGCCTGTCTGCGATTATAGCTGTGGTGTGTGATCCCGCACAACAGTACAGTGGAAAAGAAAGGTGTGTTTTTCACAGTTGTTGATATAGGTGAAGTCCTAATTATGAAAAATAATAATTGCATGCATCGAAATACATGTCTGGGTCATTTATCCAGCTTATCCAAGGATATAATTACATCAGTCTTAAGTTGGATTGTCTTACTAAAGGAAGAGGAGACATTGCATTATTAATAATTCCAATCACCAGTGAGAATCGTGGCCCTAGAAATCCGTGTCACAGATGTAAAACAAATTCTTCTACCTATACCTAACCACCCTAAACTTCACAACTTGAAACCATTACAGAATCATACAAATTCCAAGCTATCTGATATGTTAATAATAATGTTTAAATTGTAATATAAACATGGCTCTTTAAGTGGGAGAAGGTTATATTTCTGATGTTTTTATTTATTTATTTATTTATTTATTTATTAATTTTGATTTCAGCCATTAAAGTCAGATGGAAAACAAACACACAAAATCAAACAAACTACATGACTGTATGTTTTTTCATTGACGTTTGTAGTTCTGCAAACTCATCAGCCCCCATTTCATTGCCGTGTCACATGAAAATCACCAGTCTAACATCCGTTTTGCTCTTTAGAGATAATGAGAAGATAATGCCAAATGAAATGAAAGCACAGTTTCGAGATCAGACAAGAAGAGGAATTTAAGGAAGAGGAGAGAGAGAAAAATCATAAAAGTCTATTGTCAGATTCAATGGAAACCATCCTGAAAAGGTTATATAACAGCCTGCAAGTGCATGGATATGTTAATATATACTGCAGTTGCCATTTGTATGATTCGTGATGTGTTCTTCTTGAAATATTTTAATTTAAATATTTCACCCTAAACATTACAAATTAATGGTGCGTTGTGTAAACGACTGGGTTGGGGAAAAAAATAAAGTAAGTAAGCACAAGGTTTTTTTTTTCCACTGACTCTTGCTAAACTGTTACTGTTTATCAGTAACAAGTCTGAAATACTTAGATCGTTTTTGGCAGATAAACTGCAGCGGGTAGCCACCTGAGCCTTACATGGCAATTGTAATTATAATGTCTGTACGTTAAGTGGTGCAAAGTATTAATTAAACTATCAAATTAATCTACCCCTTGGCAAATTAGACTGTGAGGAGTTATGGCCTTTCCTATTACTCTTGACTATTTGTGTGATTTATGTAGTTTAGGAACACTTGCTCTAAGCCAAAAGTCTGTCAAAGAGAATCTCAGTTCAAAAGGTGTGATCACAGGTAAGCCTCGCCAAACTATATTTCTGAAGGGTGTAAAACTAGTGGATTGGAGTCTGTAGAGCTCACCCCACAGTCTGTTCTTTTGTGATTTGCAGAAGGGCCCAGCCCACCAATCAAATCTAAGTCAAGATGCCAGTTATTGTTCAATCAAGTACCTGCATTTTTTCTTGGAGGTTGAAATTCAGCTCTTGCTTGCACTTTCAAAAGCCACCCCCGTGAAACGACTGAGTTTTACTGTACATGCACTTTAAAAATAGAAACATAATCTCAGACTCATAATATATCTACAATATCTATTGTGTCTTAGCCGTGGTCTTTGAGGAATAAAATTACTTTTGTGATTTGGCCTACTTGAATCAATATTAAGATGCCTGTCATTTGGGGATTTGCAGTTATCTCGAATTATCACATGTATGTAAACCAACTGCCAAATGCACTGAAGGCCAGTGAATTTGATTTTGCTGCTGGTTTTAAGTCTAAAGAACAACGATGAATGCAGGAGGACTCTAAGAAATATAATGTAGAGCCATTTTTTGGGTGAGGCAAAAAATTATAGTCATACTAAGTTCCTTTTTTTTTTTTTTTTTAAGGTGTTGCACAAGTTTTCTACAGGAGTGACACAATTACTTCTGCCTTGGTATTCACACATGTGGGTAGCAGCTCCATACTGCCACCAGCATATCTTTCACCATGGTAGTATTAAAAACAGTGTCCTTATCATATCCTTATTTGAATTTACAGTATGTTTTTGGTAACATTTTAACATGATTTAAATTAGGTTTTATTCTATTTTTACAGCTGTGTTGCAAATATTGTATTGCATTAATCCATTTGTTCATTTCTTCTACTAGAAGAATGTTACCACTATGAAATACAAGTTTGCATTTTGCTGTAAGTATATGGGCCAAAGTTTTGAATTAATCAAAAAAAGTTTTGCAATAAAATAACCAAAATTAAAGAAGATTTGTATGTGAACACTCAAAATAGCGGTACAGTCACATAAGGACAAAAAGATTACAATTGTGTAAAAGTGGTTGCTAATGTTATCACGACTGCAATGCAACATAACATATTATGCAATAGTTCATGCAAATGCATCTATTATTGCAATAGGTTCATGAACATTAAAGGACATACACCATTTCTGATTTGGATTGAGTGCTCACCACCTGATAAAGCAAACACCAAGGGCATAGGTTTAATTTCACAGTTGGGGAGGACTAGTCCTGTACACCTATGGAGCTGGGCATACATTATTGGGTGGACAATTTAACATTCCCTCAAGCTTGTGCCTATGGCAACTGCTGTGTGGGAAAAAAATTGTTTCATTGTATGAATACAACATTGTAAAAGTTTATTGCATTGGCGATTGTTGTTGCAAAGCTATATATATATATATATATATATATATATATATATATATGTAGTCTAATAGCATGCCCTTTATCTATTTAATGGGCTAGTAGACACAGTTTAGTTCATGTAGAATAAGCTGTGTAAGAGTTGAATCAGCACTTAATCTCCTTCTGTTTAAAAAAGAGACCTGTATGCTCCCTGGTGGTCTACAAAAGGAGTTTCATCAAGGTGTTCAGTTTAGGTCTAAAGAACTCAATGGGCTTGTTATTCACTTTTATCTGGACCTTCAGCTTACAAATGGAGGACATCATTTTTATGCTGGGAAAAAAAAGTAAAGAAAAAAAAAACTCCATTCCCAGATGGTGCATTTCCAAACATTGGTAATCATTAGGAAATGTAGCCGCTGCCATTCATCTGAAAATTGCTTGTGAGGGTTGTGTATGCTCAATTTGTAGAGTATCTAAAAATAAAAGGCCTGTGAGATCATCTGCTCTGGTTTAATTCCTAATCACTCCACTCGGCTAAAACAGCTTTAATTACAGTGTTAAATGATTTTCTGGGCTCAAACCCAGTGGCATTTGAAGTCCTTCTCCCCCCCACCCTTGATCTTTTGTCTATATAAAACAGAATAGAAAAGAAAAAACATGTTATGATACCTTGCTGTTCAAATGAATGTGATATCAAGGCTGGATTCTGACACAATACAATCTTTGTATGGAGAGTCACAATGAGAAAGTAGGAAAGTTTGTTCCTGCTGTACATTGTGCTTTCCACAGTGTATTTTATAAGCATTGTATTTCCAAACTTCGGCTACGGTAGTTGTGCTATTTTTGCTGCATTTTGTATGATTAGAAATTAAAAAGACAAAATAACAAACAAATTAACAAAAGCAAGTGAATCTTAATGTGAGCTACTTGAGTGGTTAAATTGTATAGGAATAAGCAGAAAATTATGATTTGTAAGTGTTTAACCGAATTCACATTAGCGTTGAGAGAGGAACCAATGTGAGTTCACCATTAATAATTACATTTTTTTATATGCTTTTAATACAGTTCACATTTTATCATGTATGTTTATCGATCAAAAGGCATGAATTGTATTAAGGGTGGCATCTGTATTCTCTAACGACCTTCTGTTTATTTTATGTATATATCTTATTTTCAAATGTAAAGCCTAATTTTTTTCTCCATCAAGGCTGCTCAGTTAGAAATCAGCTCAAACTTAGATTATTCATTAGATACTGCTTAACACAGCAATGTGGCTGAACTGAAGGCAAAACTGCTGAGAAACTAGAATGTGTAACAAAATATATGTTTCCCTTCAGGGAGTAAAAATAAGAGTTCCACAAATATGAGGTAAGTTGTGTTTTTCAATATTAGATTTTAATGAAGGAAGAGGTTTTTATTATTGTTAGAAACAAACACACTTAATGTGTAACAGACAGAAACAAATACAATTAAAAAAAGAAAAATCACCAAACTGATTTATATTAGTGGTATTAGACAGCATGTATTTCACCTTGGTGTTTTAGCAGCATCAGCAGCCTCAGAATACTAATTTTGTAAGTCAAAGGAAACTATAATGAAAATAATACTTCCTTCAGTAATCACTTTGGCAAATTGTGAAATAGCAACTGTGCTAAAAAATAATAAGAAAACAAAATATTTAAAAATGTAAAATGCTTATAATTCAGGATAATGGTTTAACTTGAAATTTTCACATAATTAAACATGTGCAGGCAGTGCAGGAAAGGAAAAATCCTCACTTAAGTCATGCCACGGAAATGTGCAAATTATCAAATACAAACTAATTAATTTTGAGTCTGTATGCAGAGCAATCAATTACATTTTGAAAATTAATAGATATGGCATTGCTGCCTTGCTATACAAAATAATTTACTGCTTGAACTTCAAAAATGAAATAAAAACAGGACCATCAAAGTAAAATTATACAGTGAACAGCGAACCCAACTGCCTATTGTATCAGCATATTTGGGAATTCATTGACAATACAAAACATTATTACAAACAACCGTGATATATTTGTGTGTGTGTGTGTATATATATATATATATATATATATATATATATAAATAACAATAACAGAATAACTGAAAGACTGTAGTATTTTATTCTATTCTTTATATTATTATTATTATTATTATTATTATTATTATTATTATTATTATTATAAGAAGTGAATGATTGTGTGTGTTATTTCACCATATGATTCTCTGGAAGAGTACGAGCACTTTTCCATGACAGCAGTCCCTTACAGAAAAGGCAGGGAACGATATTGATAATACTACAGAAAGGTCTGTTCATGCTTGAATAACACACAAGTCTGTATATAGGCACACATATGACAATAATACTCCTCACTTTTCCAGCATGTAAACAATCAGTCATATTCATTTATATATTCAGATATTGAAATATATCTCATACTTTGTAGAGTTTTTATACAAATAATAATGAGGAAAACTTGAACCCTGTACATTTTGCCAAAGGAAAATTAGCTTTTTTTTCAGAAACCTGAAGGTGCTTCTTAAATTTCTGTATTATAATACAATTGTTTTTCATATAATAGACATGTTTTAGATATTAGGAATCTTCTGGTTATTTGTTTCTATTGGTCTTGGGGTCAGGCTGGCTGTTCTATTTCTGTGGAAGACAAAGAAATCAGATTGTTTGTAGAGTAACCTCTTTACCTTGACCTTTGACACTAAAATATAAACATCGATGGTGATGTTTTCTCAATATATTTAATTTCAAAAAATGTGCATGGATGCAAACAATGTCTTGATCAAATAAAAAAGTACATCATTTGTAATCAGTTTAATTGGTTCTTGAAAGCATTCAAATTATCACCAGGTAGATTGTGATTTTTATTTTATTAAGACAAAGATTTGTTGTGTTGCAGGTTTCATTTATTTATTTATTTCACTTATTGGAATAAAACATGGATATGCAGTTAAGATGGATTTTGGACTAATACTAAAATAATACACTATTGCAGAATTCAATATATAACAACATGATTTAGAGACAATTGATGGAATTGATATTTTATGGTAGTTCGAAGAGCCTCCTCAGTGCTTAATTAACTGATTACATATTTTCATATTTACATGTTTTAGTTTTTTAATTCTGCAAAATAATCCAGAAATTTCCTAGCAGAAGTTTTGGAAACATTTTCCTTGTGTCCATTCTAAAAATCACTCAACATTTTAAAATGGTGTCAAGAATATCTAATATAACTAGTTTGCAAAAAAAAAAAAAAGGAAAGAAAGATGTAACTTCTAAATATTCTATAGTATAACCATGAAGGTCGTGCAACTTTTTGGTCTCCTCCCAGGCTTTATTTTAGGAGCTTTTCCAGGCTACATTTGGGCCAACAGGGGCCACACATTATTTTTGCACTACAGAAACATATGCAGATTTTACTGAAGTATCTGATACTGCATTGGCTGTATCTGCCATTTCATCTCCTGTCTTCAAGAGGTTTCATTTCTTGATGCAACAGAATTTATACCACCGAAATACAGTATCAGCACATTTATTAGAAGGATATTTATTGATCTCAGAGAAGATTATTATTATTTTTATACAACAGATTTTTCTCATGTCCCATAATATATCGATGTCTTTGAAGATTTAGAATCATTCGCTGCGTGATATTTTGAAAACTGTTCAGTGTGTCAGCTTTGGAAGTACATAATAAAGCAGGAAATCCTTGCTATCAACTGAATTGGGGAAAAATGCTGCCCTACAGATAATCCAGACTGTTTTTGTAAATGATGAGATCTGACATATGAAAAAAGTAATGTGCTTAGTGAAATAATGACTTGGCTGTGGTTGGGGTTGCAACTGGAACACTTCATGCGTTATTATTTCACTATAGGGCTACCAGAGCTCTGTGGTGGTAATTGGCCGACTTGAGTCTGTCCAGAATTATGCCACTTGTGTCTTTGCCTAATCAGAAGCATATAGCAATTAGAACTCACTTTTGTGGTGGTTAATTGTTAGATTTACACTTGATTTTGGGATAATCTGTTGACTGTTAAGGGCAGGTTGGGCACATTTCTGCAGGTCACCTACCCACCCTAGCCAAAATGTTCATTAGACTGCAGGGGGGTTTGTATACACATGCAAAATAAAATAAATACATACAAAAGTGGGCAAAACAAGACGGAAATCGAAACCCTTGTCATGTATCCTTTTTTCGCACAATCTACGTCATTGAGTTAAAATAGGGTTACACTTTCATGTGTGCAGATTACAAACTGCAATGCATTACCTTTATTGTAGGTCATACCAACTGAAACCAGAGGAAAATGGTCTGTATTTAGGCTTTTTACTCGTAAGACAAGAGTTATTTTCAGACTGTGGTTTAAAGGCTGAAGGCCTTTCTAGGCGTTATGCAGGAACTGGATTCATAAGTGCATTGGCTTACATCCCATTTTATCAATTTCCATGCCACATTATTCCAACACACACTACTATCCAAATGTGTAAGCCTAAGTACCGTAGCACTATTTATTAGGTTGTTTGTAATCCCTGAATACCATTCATATTCCTTTTCTTTTTTCTGTTGGCCATTGTGTTTTTTGCAAACAATAATAATTATAATTTTGGGGGGTTGAAATATGACTCTATGAACCCTATAGATGGTTGGTATCACACATCATAAAGCTCTTTTTACTTCCTCAGAATGCCATTTCATACTACCTCCTCTGCTGTTAAAGTGTTAATTACTCCCAGAGCCAACGCTGGATCTTTTTCCTTGTGTGCAGATATGCAAAACAAATGAATTCCTTTTTCAAAATGTATTTAGCATTTCCTTTAACTCAGCATGGTTGTTTATTTTTAACTTGTGTAATACAATCATTGTTTGAGACAAAATAGGTTAATTAAAATGGTTGCTTCTAATGAAAATAGATAAATTATAAATGCTTTGTAGAGATTTTTTGGCATGGAGACGTCTTCCCTTTGAAGCTCAACTCCACGAGTGTTTATCATGGCTGTGCAATATCCAGCCCAGTGCATCCTTCAAAAGACATTTCAATTATGTGTGTCAGTATGTATGTATTGTATATTATTAACCCGAATGCTGAACAATTTGTGAATGTTTTGATGTGCTATAGATAACAATATCCTCAACATTATATTAGCCACAAATAAGACACAGAAAGATTGCAGCACATCATTAACTTGTTTCCATTAATCATGTACTACAGTTTAAGCTTTATGACTTGTGTGTCTTTGAACATCACTGGTTGACTGTTTATCTGCGCCTTTATATTTAAATAAAAAGGTTAAGTAAGGTACTGGTACTATTTTTCCTGTGACTGTCCTTGCATAGACACACCAGTATTTCATTTAAAGCTTAGAGCTTTATCTTCTTCTATGGAAATTGCTTTCAAAAATCATGTTCATTAAAGCTTTTCATACCTTGTGCTGTACACTGACATTTTAAGAACTTTGAGGAAAAGTGTGCTGCACCAGTCTCACAAGCTATTATACATTTTGAATAAATGTTGAATTCAAATAATGGGCAGAGGGTGTAAGTTAATTAACACCATGTCAGAGAAACAGACATAATAGTACACCTCAGAAAAGACTTGACATTGAGATAAACGGATAAGTCATTAATTGGTTTTCTTATTAGTACAATAGTGGTAGGCAGAAGAAGGTCAATATGACTTTGACAGGGACCACAACTATATTACGCTTAGGAACCAGTCAGTAAAGGGAGCAATGCAAAGTCGATGGGAGATAAGGGATATGAAACAAGGTAATTATACCTGGGTCCTCAGGACAGGTCAACTTATTGTGATTTGGGTCAAAGAGCAGGTTTTGCAATCAAAATGGCGGAGTCCGTAGTTATCATTAAACACGTGCATTCTTTTTCTCTGGAAAATATAAGTGCTCAATTCAAATGCAGATAATTACTTTGGAAAGATCAGTTATAATGATTACTCAAAGAAGTGGGAATAAAGCAGATAATTAACAAAGATACTTATGATTGTGGATCTCATAGTGCTTAAAGGTGGATGTGGAGATAAAACGTATATCAGTGTATGCAAATGCTGGAAACAAACAGAAGAGAAACAAAGGCAAGGTTAGAGCATTCTAAAAGGTTATGCTGCTGCCAAAGAGGAGAATTCAGGTCATATTTAAGGAATGGCACTTTAGAGGGTGACTCAGTCCTTAATTCAGCTCCTGTGTAGTTCTCAAATGCTTCATGCTGAGTCTGCTGTATTTGTAAGTAGAGGAAAACACTATAACTTAATAAAAACAAATTGCATGAAACGTTATTTTTACAAATTAAAAAGAGATCTCGTACCATTTCTGAGTACACATTCAATGATTAACCACAGTAAAAGCTATATAAAGGACTAGCTCTTAATTGTATCGACAATAATCTGTCCAAACCAAAACTTTTAACAATGACAATAACGAAAAGTCCACATTTTAAAATGCTTGTAAAATACATGCCTCCAGGCAAATAGCAAAAGGTTTCCAACCTAAAACCCACTGTGGTTTGAATTGAGTATTCTGACCTGTGTTCATTTTGGTGTATTTGCAGTTTCTTAATCTTAATTTGTTTGGTATATATCTATACATATATATATATATATATATATATATATATATATATATATATATATATATATAATCGAAGATAATAGACGTAGATGTCACTTAATGATATGGCTGATAAGAAACTAATACCACTCCACAAGAAGTACCTTGTATCGGGGAAAAAAAAAAAACTTAACTTTTTTTTAAAAAGGAAATCTTATCATAGAATCTGAGGATTAAGCATTTTATAAGAACAAGCTTTTCTTATGTTATAAAGCAGTACTTTGGGTTCCGATGGGTTGGCTTGAATAACATTAATTCTGAGCATATATTCCTGTTAGATATTAAATAATTAAACCAAATACATAATGCATTTCTTATTTCATGACTTTGTTTGGTGTTGTTAATTGTTAATCATTTTGTATTGAGTTTTCCTTATTATGGTTTCTGCCTAGGCACTAAAATACAACAAAACTGGATTTAATAAGGCACTGATTGAGAGCTGATTTCTGTTTAAATCAGAAGGCAAAATCTAGTATTTTTAATAGAGCACAATGTCAACCACAGAACCGAAAGTGATATGTCTATCTATTAACATGATATAGTGACAGTTATTATACAGTAAGGGTTATACTAAATATACTATTTAATTGTATGCATTATGTACAGTATAAGCCTGTTCTTTGTATAATTTAGAAATCTCTGACATCCTTTTTTTTCAACTGGACACTGTTTCAGCCATTGTGTGTCTTCATTTGATTGATGAAACCTTCGTGTTTGACGCTCTGTACCAAAACAACATAAAGATAAACTTTAAACAAATCTCCCAGATAAGGCAGTATTGCAAACTTGCCAATGTGGTAGTACCACAGATAAGACAATGCAGTGTAGGGTTTTGTTTGTTTTCTTACAAAGAAGTGACATTATCTTGTCTTCAAAATGGTCAGATCACATATTTGACCTATTTGACACTGGCTGGGAAAGGTGCAGGACTGGCTAAATTGTGCTACTTTGCAGATTGTGGGCACTCCAGGTCAACGCTATACTTTGATTGTACGTGTCTTTGAGGCTTGTAGATTTTTATCAGACCCCCCACCTCCTACCCTCCCTTGTAATGTCAAGATATATGAAACTGCTTGTATGAATTTCATTGAATTTTTCATGAATGGGGTCAATATCATTCTGTTTTGAATATACAATCTACTGAGCGCTGTTTAACTGGTCACTTATATGTTAATTGTTGCACGTGTGGCAGTACAGCGAATTGAATATGCAAAACAATAATG
This sequence comes from Amia ocellicauda, assembly GCF_036373705.1. NCBI lineage: Eukaryota > Metazoa > Chordata > Actinopteri > Amiiformes > Amiidae > Amia > Amia ocellicauda. The sequence continues at coordinate 37,510,172 of NC_089854.1, read as the reverse complement.
ATTTGTTCATTTTAGTAGAAATAAATTGAATAAACAAATTGTAGCAGCCTGGGTACCTTTAACAAAATCATTACAGTGTTTCATGCTAAGCACCATTTGTACTGAAATGCCGGCAAATTGCAGGATGTACCCACTCACACAGAAAAAAGAGATTGCCGGCAAGAGCGTTGTAGCCATGGGAACGAGATGCTACAGAAGCCTGGGGATTTGAGAGAAGAGACCCGGACCGATATTCCGGATGTGTTTGTAAAAATGTCCTCGTTTTGCCAGTTTCCTTCGATTGTGTTTACTTGGCTATTGGTTCAAACCAGGGCCCCGGTTCGGTTTGGACTCACTACCAAGAAAAAATAGTCAGGTGGAAAATGCAAACGATATGTCAATCTATGGTGCGTTTTCACCCTATGACCAGGTCATCAGGTTGTATGGTTGTATGTTTTTGCGGTGTGGTAACTGGACCCAGCGGTCACAGATAATTTGAACCTGTGAACCCGGTTTGTAACTCGGCTCTCGGTTCATGGTTGCATAACGAGAGGCATTGTGTGGGGTCTTGAAAAAGTTAAATCAACCATAAATTAGAAAAAAGCATGACATTGCGTTGTGTGTATATCTATATCCTAAAAGTTTGGGTTTGCAGATCTGCGATTGATTGATTGCTCAAAACAACTTATTTTATTTGTCATTTGTCAAAGTTTGATATTGCTGCCTTAAAATCAAATGAATAATTCGAATAACAGTCACTGTTACTGTAATGCAGTCTAATAACACATTTGCCTGTATATATAGATTATATTTTGCATGATTTATTGGTATTTAACTTCTGACATATGTGTGACAATAGCATACATACGTCATGTATGTATGTTAGCATTACATACGTCACTAACCTGTTGGTTTATCCGTAACACTCAGAATTGCTGTGACCACATTATTTACAAGCTCTTTTCAACCATTTATAATGACCTGGTCCGTTTTTTGTTATGGTCACAAGTTCTTGTTCAAAGGAGGCTTAACCTTGTTATTACGTATATTAGCTGATGCACTGCATCGACCATACAAGGACGTGATGTGTCATTTACCAGCAATCATTTTCCTGCTCCATTCACATAGTTCCCTTGCTGGAATATTGCCGGCAATTAGACTAGGACCCTTGCTGGAAAATTGCCAGCAATGAAATGCCGGCAATAACCCAATCACACAGACCTTGCTGGCACCAAATTGCCATTTCAGTGTGAATGTCATTTAAATCAAGGAATCCCCACAGTCAAAGAATTACTATGGGTGCATGGTCTCATAGCCAGCTTTGACCTGGATTCTCCATGGAGGATGCTGGGTATTTAGTGGAGCACTGCGGTGTTTGGGTGAGCATGAGTCCGCCTGAGATACCCCAGTTGATCGAGGCAGAGACTCTTGTAGCATATCGCAGAGCTGGCGAGCCCCAGTGATATCAGCGAGAGCTACATTAGTCCTCTCTCTGCTGTTGTAGCTCTGCTGCTTGTGCCATGGAGTCACAGTGGAAATAGGCAGATAACTCGGCAGGGCTCTGTTTCAGAGTACACAGGTTAGCTGCATATATCCCCTCAGAATTAGTCAAAGCGGTGAGCTGAGTTGGTAGTTCCATAATAATAATAATTATTATAATAATCTGGGAGAAGAGAGAACTGTGACTCTGAAAGTTTTTCTTTTACCTTCCCATGTGCCTGCCTCACAATACCCCACAATTCCCCATGATAAATACATTCCTATATGAAAAATTGCCTTTATTTCTACATCCTGACAATCTCACAAGGGCAGTATGTTTGTGTTTTGGTCCAGTCCGTTGTCTATGTAGGAGGATTGTCCAACATTCACTTCTAAAGTTTTATATTTTACATTCTTGTAATTATCAAACCATGAAGGTGAAAAAAATCTAAAACAATGCAATCTAAATGTTTTCCCCAGTAGAAACCTTACAGGATTTTGCTTTGAATCTACAGTGTTCGAATCAAAGCACAATACTGATTTTTGTACTGATGGCTAGGGCCGGACAGGTATATCGGAGCACAGATATAATCGGCCAAAATTGGCCTTTTAAATATCTGTATCGGCACATATTGCACCAATAATGCACCAATATATTTTCTTAAACTATTGGCTAAATATTTTTTCCAAATTACCATATATACCTTCCTCAGACTTCAGACATTAAATAAATACATGTTTATTTGGTTTTACAGTCGTTATTATAATTATTTACCATTATTTTTTAACATCGTTATGGTGCTTTAGTTTTTGCTGGAAGCTTCCGACAGTGATTCTCTGTACAACGGTGCCATGCACACTACTGAGCGCCGCAGTGAAACAAACACACACCCACTGAGAAACACAGGGCTCATAAACCAATAAACGTGTTTTACTAAAACCCTCATAACCAAAAGAATGTGTTTTTGAAAGCTGTGCTGCATTTGAGTATCCATGGTTTTGATTGTTTATTTTCGTCATGACTGAAGATTACCGTATATTATGGCACATTTTTACTGAAAAGTAAATTAAATTGCATTTCAAAATTCATAATAGCAATTAAAATAAAGAAAAACAGAAACATGTTCGCTGAAGATGTTGGCTTGAATATCAGCAAAATGTTTCCAAATGACAAGCTCAGATCACAGTAAAACATCTAAAAAAGACATAGCTCTCAGACAATATTGGGTAAAACTGAAACTTTACATGATATTTATAAAACTATTTCAAATCTTAAATTGTGTTTTGGTTGTGATTCGTATTGCAATACATTTAACATACGTATTAAATAAGTTACACTTTCAATGGCATTTTTAAATACATTTCTTAAAAACAAATGCAGCTGTGCTGTGCTGCCTGCACTATAATCTGCCACTGTTGGTCTGGTAGTATTGAACACTGAGGAGGACTTGAGTACCTGACGAGTGTAAAATGCAAATATAAGCTAAACTAACACTTAACACTATTTTATTATTTGCTCTAATGTATAGAACATGCACATTTTTCTTTTTGTATATGACATTGCTCGTATACCTTGGTGTTTGTTCTAATGTATAGAACATGCATATTTTTCCTCTATTCTCCCTTATTCTAATTTATTTTTACAATGTTTGATTTGTGGTTGTTATGTATGATGAAAATTAACTTGAAGTTTATTATGTAAAATGTAAAAATGTAAAAGTCCTGCCTTCAGTGCATATTTGACACAATTTCTCTGACAGGGAGAGATTTGAGGGATCCATGCTAGAAAATGTCCGTTTTGCATGCTAACAAAAAAGGAAATATCGACAGATATATCAGTAATTGGGAAATTTTGTTTCCCAATTATCGGTATCGGTATCGGACCCAAAAAACCTGTATCGGTTGGGCTCTACTGATGACTACTACCAAAGGTTTTGTCAGCGTTTCATATATGAAATGGGTATTTAAGCACTATAAGTAAGCTACATATTTCAGAATATATTAAACTGCTAAAGGAGGAGAACAGACTGCACTACAATCAGTTGTTTGAAATATTCAATAAGCATTCAGTTAGCCTTACTGTATCGATTCTGGCTCCTTGTAGGGTTTAATAGTACTATCAATTGATACGTGAGACGTGGAAGCATGTGAAGATGTTACGTAAAACATGCTGTCTCCTGCCAATCAGCTGAACCGCAGTGTGGGCTATAATTATCTGAAAATGTATATATATTAACACAGAAACTGCTTTACATTACTTATCCCGAAAGCCAGTTTCAATTGTAAACTGTTATGCTATATGTATTTATTTTAAAAATAAGGTTTTATTGTGTTGAAGGTTAAGAATTAGTTATTTTTAATATGTAATTGTTCTCCTATATGGAAAAAAATATGCTTTTTATCCCATTTATGTTCCCTTTTTTCAGTAAAGATCAATTCAACTCAGAAAGAATACTTCACCGATAAAACCAAAATGAATTTATCAAACTGTCTTAAAATAAATGTAGTTGTCAAGCATGGCTTGAAGACTCAAACAAGTCAGTGATGTGGGATTTATTAAAATCCACCAATATCCCTCATTCTGCTGCAACAAATTCATTCATCTTTCTGACTGGCAAATATGAATAAGATCACAATCACAAATGAAGATGCTTTCCTGAGGTAAGAACACTGAATTGAACAGGTATATTTTGAAAAGAAATACATCAGTAGAAAATAATAATGTACATAAACATGTACTTATAGGCTAAATAAATGTATGAATATGAAATCCTATTACACATCTTTACACTATACAAATATATATGGATACAAGTTGTTTTAATAATTATTAAATATTGTACATTATTTAATATATATTAAAAAAGATTTTCATTTACCATAATATTTGTTTGAAAGGATTGAAAAGGACACAGAAATGTACACAACACTGGAACTACCTGTAGTTTTATTGAATTTTGGAATAATAATGTGCTTTATCTACATGACATTTAAAATAATAATAATGATTTCATATCCTAAAAAGAGCATCCATAGTTATTCTGTTTCTATTCCTTAACAGATGTATAACCTACGATGGCACCTAGTACACACAGGGCCCTGAATTAATTGTACCCTGCATCCAAGTTCTGTACATATATATTTTTCCATAAAATCAAGTTTTCCCTGTCACCAATGAAGACTTTTTACAACATTATATATAACGCACAGTCTTCTCATATCATGGCTGTCATTTCCAGAGCATTTTAAAGGTTTTTGACAGTCAGTGGCAGCACTTACTTTAATGACTTCTTGCGGAACAAAAGCACTTCAGAGCCTGAGGTAAATAAACATCTTTTCATTCCAGACAATCAGCTGGTGGCGGTCATATACACAGACTTGGGGAGGCCTTACATTTCTCAAGAATGTATCCATTCCAGCAGGACTGTCTTTATGGTTAGTTCTGTACAGACGGCTGTGGCTGAAAGTGAGAGCAGCTTTCTGGAAATGCAGCCTGTCTCTAATCCTAAGCAACAACATGCAGCAGTTGGTGGCAGAACCCAATGTTAAGCTGCATGCCATTCAGTAAACACCCTGCCACCCTGCTTTCACAGGCACACAATAAAACAACAAAGACACAAAGATATTTTGAAGTGAGTCACTAAATGGTGTGATTTGTTCACCTTTACATTTGGTTTTTTGCCTCCGACACAAATCTTCTAAGACTTTGAGATTCTGTGACAAACCAGGGATCTGAAATAGAAGTTATTTATTTTTAGGGAGTGCTGGCAAGGAAGGCGAAAGCTGTTTTTTTTTGGAAGCTAACCTGGACTGTGGCCTTGAGAGTGAATCCGTTGTTCCTGGATTGTTTTCATACCATTTTGAAGAGCTGTGTGTCCTACATGTCCCACATCAGTGAGGCCTTTACAAGATGCACATTGAATCTCACCCTCATTATGAGCAACTGTTCCCCAGTTAAGCTATTAAACGATATGAATACAATACCACAATGTTTTAATGTGTTTTAAAGTAGAATGTTGGACGTATTCTGAGTGGATATGCTCTGAATTGTACATTTAAGTTTCCATATAAAATCTTCAGGCAAGGTATAGACTGCGTTTGACCAATGTACTATCTCAAGACTCGGTAGATGCTCAAGAGATAAGTGAATGTAGACAGCGGTACCCAGGGGGTATTCTGCACAAACAAAAGATTTACGATTAAGTCAATAGGTTTTATCACAAAGGTGAATTATCTCTTATCTGTGAAGCACTAATCAGAAGATGCATTGGAAACACAGAAATAGAAACATTCTGTGAAGACGAATAACAATTGGTAGCATTTTAAATGTACTCTTGAGAACACAGTAACACAACAGATAAGTGGTTGCAAATTGGGTGTGCAAAAAGTTGGGTGCATAATGAATAAATGAATAAATCATTTCATACACATCTTTTTTTTTTTCTCATGATGAAAAGGTGTTGTACTGATCCCTGATTTTTAGTTCATTTCATTGTGTGGAGAATTACTGCAATTTCAAACCATATGTTTTGGTCCAGTATTGGTGGGCTTCTATACATTTGTTCTTATTGCCAACTAAATATCCTTTTGTTTGAAGTCAGGGTCTATCTCTCTCTCTTTCTGTGTAAACCAGCTTTCCTGAACTTCCTATACTACTAATATATGGACAAGAAAAGTAGAAATATGTTAAGTAGAAATAAGTAATGCAAATTATTATTATTATTATTATTATTATTATTATTATTACATTATTATTATTGTTATTATTAGTATTAGTAGTAGTAGTAGTACTGGTTATTGTATTATGTTATGTATTATTATTAGTATTAGTAGAATTGATAATTGTATTATTCTATGTATTATTATTATTATTATTATTATTATTATTATTATTATTATTATTATTATTATTAGTAGTAGTAGTAGTAGTAGTAGTAGTAGTATGAGGGGCTTTAAATGTGTCATTTTATGCTAAACATTTTACAAAAAGAGACATTGAATTTTGGGGTGCCACTGGAAAAGAGCACCAGTAACCTGATTTGGTGGTTTCACTCCAGGGGTGCAAGAGAAGAGAAGGAGCAGGAATGGGAGATAGGATAGTGAGGGGCAGGTATGGTTAGGCTGCCACAAATTTGGGCAGCTGGGTGGGGAAGCCAGTACAAGGATGTTGAATGAGGTAGGGATCCTTTGTATTGAGCAGTTTTGATTTACTTGCTGTTGATAGATTTAAGATATATTTATTAGAGGTCAAGTCCATAAAATGTATAAATAAATGTATGGAACACAAGGAAATCATCAGTTATGACCATCAGTAAAAAATAAATGCAGAGTGTTCTGAATTACGCAAATTCTGAAGTGACTTGATAATTGATCAACGGGGATTACTTCTGGCTGCAATGATACAATAAGAAAAACAATCTGCTGTTACTACTAACCACTCATGATCTCTACTACAGTGTAACACATATAACCCCAACCTCCACCTCTCCTCGAAAATTGACCTGCTTTCCTAAGTTACCACGGATGTCCATTTTCACTCTGATTAGATTCTCTCCTTACCTAGATGTACCACCAAGAGAAATCAATATTGACAGCATTATTTGATTTGTTTTAACCTTCTTCTCTGCTAATCAGTTGATGGGTGTGTGATGCGTTGTGTGATTTTGTTCAGCTCGTGACCTGTTAGATTCCAATCTAGTAGCCTGTGATCACTCACAGCTCCTTTACTAGCCTTGCTTTGGTGATCATGAACAGAAATTCAAGGGGTTTATCTTTACTGTTCACTCATAATGTCAAAGTAAATTTGACTTCGTGAGTTTACAATTATTGCATCATAGAGCTACCACTATAGGACAGGTAGGAGAGGGAAAATGGCCTGGACCTGGGGCAGTAGAAGTAAAGGTGAAATGTAATGTGGGGGTATAGAACTCGGAATTACCCCTTTTTGGCCAAGGTACTCACATTTGGATTTTATCTGGTATACAGATGTCTTATTGTTTATAAATACTGGGTGCCCTATCTATAGTATGAAAGAGCTAATTATGTGATTTAGGTACAAGTGCAATTGTAACAAGTAATTTGCAAAACAGTGCTTCCCCAGCACCTAGTGGCCAGGCAGTGCCAATCCAAATAATAACACAGAGCAAGGTTGTTCATCGAGTGACAGTGAATTGCACAAATTGTTCGTTTTTCCAATATAAAGATATCATGAAGAAGGTTAAAAGAGAACAAAAATCAATGAGTTTGATCATTTAATGGGAAATCTTAAGCTGAACCTACAACATAATACTGTACACCAATTATCTTAGTACATGATCTCAGCTTTTGTTGCAGTCGAGGAGACAGAGGCCTGACATAGAATATTATAATACAGACAGCACAAGGCTATAAAGCTATGTTTTGTTGTTGTGTTATATTGAGTTTAACCATCAGAAACTTGTATATGTTAAGTAGTACACAGTTTTATTTTGAGCCACAAAGTCTGGAATCCAGAAGGGATACAAATCTCTTGTAAAACAAAAACAAACGAGTACCTTTCCTGACACTGAAAAACATCTGTCATTCAAAAGAAATCATAAGATGCATCAAGACCCATGTATTCAATTCAGATGTCTAATCAGTGCTCCTGTACTTAGAAATGTGGAGAACGATGAACGCATCAATAATGGAGATGACCCAGACCTTCAGCAATAGAGCTATGCAGGGCACTTCACATATATTAATCAATATTGAATTATTGGAAAGGGCCAAGACAGACCCCATTTAAAGTTGAATAGAGGGAGGCCAAGAATCATTGTATTTATGATTAAATTAATTCAATAAATATTGTTATTTGTACTACACTTATTAATTATATTTTATCAAAGTTTATTTTAACACTGATTCACACTAAACAAAACTGTGTCTAAACCCCAGTTCAATGCACTGGTATCTATATTTATACATATGAATGTGAATTCATGCCACTTTATGGTAATTGCTAATGTCAGTTAAAGACTTAATATTCAACTAATCTATCCAACACACATTAATCTTTTCTTTAGTGGTGGAAGTATGTTTTATTTTTTCCTATGTTTTCTTAGTTTTTTTTTTTTTTTTAAGAAAACAACAATCAGAAATACAAACATGATGCCAAATACAATTAAATTACATTAGCCATCAACATAAAATATAAAATAAAATTAAAATAAACTGAACAACTTTTTAAGTTAGAGGAGATCAATTACTGCCATCTGCAATTCAGTTTACAACAAAATACATCCTTTTCAAACTTGAACATCTGAAGTCCTTATATTTTAACCACCACATCCTCCAGAGGGCTAAAATTAGATAGAGCACTTTCCCAAGCAGGTAGCTGCCTCTTCATTTTCTGAGAACTTCTGTTGCTTTTTTCCCCCTCGCAGCAGCAGCCACCCACCCTTTCTTACCACTCAGTCAGTGACAGGTGTGTATTCCAGACGCCCGGCTCTCTCCGAGGTCTGTGAATCCTGTACACCTGTAGATTAAATCTTCAAACTGCCATGCGTACTATATTTAGAGAGAGAAGCATTAAAAAGTTCGGACTTCAGCCTAGTTGCCTTTGTCTCGTTTGTGTGTGAAAACTACACCCAAAATAGACCCTTTTTTTTTTTTAAGCCCCAGTAGTTTTTGGCATGAGTAACTGGATAAAGTGACAGTTAAATGTCACAAGCTAATTCAGCCTTTTATTTTCAGTATAGTCGATACATATATATGTGTGAGTAATATTGATTATTTAGATATGTAAAACAGCCAGTTGCTTAATGATCTTTAATGGATAAAAGCTTTCTTCTTCAGAAAATTATTAAGCACGTTTACACTTGAACAACGTGAACCGCAGAGTTTCAAATTAAGGGTGTGCATACTTTTGATTCCTACAGTACACACTCATTTACAGTCTGTGTGTATATATGTGTGTGAGAGTGTATTCTGATGTAAAACAGTATGAAATTCACATACATACCAAATGATGCATGTTACAAAATAACACCTAGTGCTACAATACAAAAAACAAACAAGAAAAACTTCACCTGGCTTCTCCAGTGACATCCTGAACCCCCACACTGGCACATCTCCTTATATTTCCCATGTGCCACAAATCTGGGACATGCCGTTCAAATTCTGGGTCGGCACGCTGCCATTCCCTGCCGGGGACCTCCAGGGATTATACTATTCCAATGCATGATCTCGAGTTTAGGGAAGGGAAACACTGTGTCGAGATGACTCCCCTCAGTGATTCCTTCTGTGTGGGCACCTTATGAAGCCAGCTGGAAATTATTGGGGCCGATGCCGATCCCTCAGGGCTCAGATAGCTGGCACGGCACTCTGATGAGGTCACCTGAGTGAAAAGAAGATCTGTCCGTGTAGATAAATTTGAGTCTCCGACCCCTTCCTCTTCAGGACATTCCAGTTTGTAGTTTTCTTAATTAAAATTTTCAACGTGTTATAACTGAAATATAAGTCTGGACTCCAGGCTGACATATGTGTGATTTCAAACACATCCTGTAGGCATATGTTCAGGCTGGTACAAAATGGTCAACCAGTACATTGCAGAATTTGGCTCAGATGTCTCTTTCAGTGAATATATATATATATATATATATATATATATATACATTTAGGAATTAAAATTTGAATAATTTATATGGCTTAAGTGTGTTAATGTGGGAGGAGTGTTCATCCATAATAATACAAAATTAAAAATAAAGAATCAGGGGACAAAAAGCAAAAAATACTGAGAATACTGGATGTGAACTTTCCAAAACTGTTCCCCACCCACAGCTGTCGGGTTGAATGGAAATCATAATATTTTCAACTGCTTCAATCACTGTGTATTGCCCCATCCCTTTTATGCAACGTTCATAAGAGAAAAATAACAATTACTTTTTTTGTAGCATCCTACACAAAAACTGATGAATACAACAGCTCGCCGAAAAAAAACACATGTATAGATTTTGATGGTTTACTTAATCTTTTGTTGTAAACTTGAAATACGAGACCATTCTCATTGTGGACATTTGCACTGCGTTAAAATACAATCATATCAAAATATTTTACAATATGAGCAGAAACAGACCACACAAACAGACAAATGTGCATACTCTATATAGGTCAAGGGTCATCTCAGAAATTTGACGGGTTGTCATTCAAATGACTTCTAGTGAGGAAAGGCCCCTAAGAAAAAAAAAAACAGTTTGATGAGTGTCGGTGAAGTTATGATATTTATGAATGACAGGAAGCTGAGGTGTAAGAAGCCTATGGAACAAATATTAGCATATGTGACTTCCTAGTTGTGAATTGTTTCCTTTGTCATACAATAAAGAAGAGAGATTGATCGTACACTGATACCTTGTGGCAGTTGGAAACAGAATACGTTTTCTTTACTCTGTGAGGCTCGAACATTATTACATTTTCAAATAACTTTCTGATCTCAGAGGTCTATATGACAACGTTTTCTGTAATGAATGTAATATAGCCATGGAGGAAACATTATGTTACCACAGAGCTATGTTGGCCCAGGCAAACCAAAGCACTTCTGTAACCACTGACAGAGAAACACCTTGCTTGGGTAAGAGGATCCAATGGCACATTGGGTCTTTATCCGCAAGCAGTTGTGGGAAAGTGGTACAACTGAATTTGTCTCTCAGCTGGTGGGCAGCATTCAGGAAGCCACACACCAATACCAAACAGCATGTGTCATATATGCAGGAGTGCGTATGTGCCATAAATGAGTGGAAACAACTGCAACTAGCAAAATAACCACGGTCAGTTAAAATATGATTTGGTTTCTCATCATGAATGGTAAATATGGTAAGACCTGACCTTTTAGTTAGCAACACACTATCACGAATATGAATCATGAGGACTATCCTGATTTTATTTGTATGTATTTATGTATTTTGGAGGAAAACAAATGTATACAAAACAGATGCAAACATTTCCATGTGATATATTTTATACCTATATAGATTATATTTGTTATAGATTAGTGTATACTGTGAAGGGTATCATTGGAAGACAAGTTATGCTAAATCACAAGTTGATCATCTGTTTAAGATTACATTCCATATTGCTGATATTTAAATACATTTCCCAAAATTAAAGGATTTGACCAGAAAAAGTAACTTAAAGAGATGAGAGAGAAGTTTAAATGCTGTTGAAACATTTTAACCACTATCATTTCCTGCCCAAATCTTTACCCAACTCACTTCCTGGGTTTACATTAAGATACTTTTCATCTACATATTTTTTCTCACACTCTTGGCATCTAAAATGTGAAATGTGTCAAAACCTCTCAATATATTTCCAAAACAATCTTTTCTTTTATGCTTTTTCAAGTTTTAGCATTCCGCTGTGCAGCTTAAAAGATGTTGCCAAAGATATTTCAAATGTAGTCACTTAAGTGCTGACCTGACACAATTCTGGTTATTTTAAGTAATCATACTTAGATTAGGCATATGGTAACTGAAGTACATATGACGAAAGATTATGATTTGATACTACTATGGATGAAAGCTTATATAACATGTTCCTGATTGATATTCTGAATTCTACACGTATCCGTCTTTCGTATGCCTACTACGGGAGATTAGATCAGATAAATATATTCAGAAATAGAAATACTCAGTTCTACATGTCACACATGCTATTTTTAGAAAGACTCGAGTCCACAATAAAACTCCTGCCTGATGTACAATTGGAGAAACTTGCTGTAAGGTCAGACTTGGAGGGTGGTTATCAGAATTGATCTGTCTTTTATTTCTTGTTAAAAATTAAAACTCAACAAACTATATGACATATACTGCAGATATATATGTACCAATAACAATAACTAACATTCATGAACAGCAGCTTTAGGAATCAAAAATGCTAACTGAAAAGCCACTGTTAACCTCGTTCAGTGGAGCTCAGGAGAAGTCAATTAAAATAAAGGTTTCCACTCTGAATCATAATTCTGCCACAGTGCAGATGAATATTAGCAATTTTTGTTATGAAAGAAAATACATATTTTGTTCTTATTTTGTGTTGCATAAGAGGATTGTATAGTTTCTTATTTGCATTTTAAATTCAAGTGGCACAACGATGCTTTCAATGAAACCACTGCTGGAAACTGGCAGTTACATTCTGATCTAGCACCTGCAAACCCTTTCACTATAATTCAGTAGGTGTAATTCTTAGACAACTTCTTTTCTTAAAAAAATAAAAAAGAAGAAAGAAGCAAGATATGACAAGGGGACACTAATTTTTTAAACGAAACTTTCAATCATAAGAAAATTGAAAAATGTGCATCACTTTCTTAGAATGTTTGAATATGAATCTTTCAGTATGACTTCTCAGGTTTATTTACGCTGTGTTTCTGAATCTGAATGTCTTCATGTGTTATTTTTAAAGCCAATCAATTTTATTCTAAGAACCGGAGCAGGTTCCCACTGTATTTGCATGACAACGAGTTAATCTCTTTGTGAGTAACTTTGGGCAATGGTTTAACTTCAGTCACCATGTTCGTATGACATGTAAAAAACTCAAATAAAAAAAAAAGCATTCTTTTGATCAGCTTCCTGACGATCTTGTAACACCCTCGGAACACCTTTGATACTTCCTGATAAGACTTTCAATGTGATATTTTTGGTGATTAATCTCAATGCTTCGCTCTGCTCTCTTCTAAGAATTATTTATAAGGTTTTAGACTCATGTTCCCAATTGCAAAAATCCCACTCACTTTTTTGAATTGGGGTTTAGAAAATAATCTGTTTTTAACTTTTAAATGCATATGTACAATACTGTTATATACTTTCTTAGAAAAGAAAAAAAATATGCTTGACCTATATCAGATTAAGCTCTAAGTGAGGATGTGAAAATCAAAATGAAGACAGTGCACTTGTAAGGGCCCAGGAATCATTATCTTGAGATAATGCCAGCTCTTAAGTAGCTATGAAACAGTAGCTGTGTTTAGTATGCGGACTTAAGAATTATGTACATGGCTGTCATTCCTTTAATTAGAAAATTCAAAAGGTAAGATCTGGAATTGCTTAAATTTACATTTTATTTTATTTTCCTATGGCAGGGAGTTGGAAATGTTATCTAATTATCTTTTCAAAGTGCTGCAACATATTCTTTAATTAAAATGATCATGCTTCCTATGAGCTTTAAACATGTATGAAATTAGAAAAAATAAACTGTCTCAATTTGGGAGCATTTCCTGATGATAATGTGTACGTCGTAAGACTAATGGTATTTTTACGTGTAACGGAAAATATTACAATTATTTTGGATAAAAATAGATGTATTATATTATCAAAAAGTTTACTGGTTTTAATGAGGCTGAACCAAACAAACCATGGAAGTTGTTTTCTTTTTTTTTCTGGCACTTTTCAATTGAATAAGGCTGATTTTGGTTTGTATGCAATTCTAAGCAGGAAGTGACCTATTTATCCTGTGTTGTAGTTGAGATGTCATTAGGTATGGATAGAAACAATATAGTTTATAATTCCATTAAATGCTGTTTTGTTGATTTCAATTGAATTTGTAAATATGAACAAGTTATTCATTCAGAAGGTTGTCCTGTATGCAAGGAAAATGAACGTCAAAGGCAGAAAAGTTGGTATCAGTCGGGGGAAGAAAAAGTAATCTTGCCTTCACCAAGTGGGAACTTGTTACATACAGTATAGTGTAACCTCCGATGTTACATGTTTATTTGCAAAGGGAAATGTTTGCATGTATTTTCAATGTGTTTGTAAAAAAGAATAAAGTATAAACACGCATATCACCTATAATCTTTTCTGTTGCAGGCATGTGCTCAGCTATTTATTCTCTGTCACTGACCCCTCCTCTAATAAATTACGATCTAAAAAAGAACGTCAGAATAAGGCACCCTGGATGCTATTATTTAACAAGGAGTGCCAGTGTTTCCTTCCACAAATAATAAGCTTAAGTGAGAAACCAACTTGCTGTTTTTGGAGTATTTTGTGCAGGGAGATTTTTTCAAATGGGCTTTAGGATTACAAAACCTGAGATCTCTGTATCATATCAGCTTCCTCTTTGGTGCTTAATCATTCTCGTCGTTATCATTATTTTCTTATTAACCCTTTGCCAGTAAACGAAGCAAACACAAATAAGCAATCCAAAAAATTACAATTTGCCCGCAATGTGTGTATATGTTGACTACTTCTGAAGTGGTGTAAGTTTTAATTACATACTTAATACCCTCCCTCAATGAAGTTAAGTTTACAATACTACAACAAAAAATTGGTTATCAATCTGTATATCTTTATTTTAAGCAAAAATGTATTCATTTTGATAATTTAAGCCTAGACTACGTGAAAACTTGAAACTAGTCAGAAACTGCAAATAACAGACTTGTACCCAATCTAATTTTCATGTAAAGTGTCTGCTCATAATACAATTTTGGGGTACAGGTTTGTAATTTGTGATTCACAGGTATGTCAAGGTTTCGATTGGGTCCGAGCCTTTGTCCATTGTATTTTAATGTGGCACACAGATTTGGGGTGTCTGTACTCAGATCATATCAAACTGTTAACTAATTTATAGAAAGATAATTGTCATTTATTATTTTTTATTATGGTAGTTTAAAGATTTTTCTAACAATTTATTTATTTAATCTTTTTAATAACAATAGTAATAATAACAATGGGGGACCTGGGTATCATAACTGGTACAGCTGTTTTGGGGGGGAGTTGTATTTTTTTTTCCATAGCTGCAAGAAAGTGGAAATATTTCCAGTTGGGGCAAATAAAATTGCAATTGCTGACTTAATATAAACCACAAACAACTGAATGTTTTCTCAAGCGAAAGTTGGAAAAATGCCAGGGGCTACATTGAAACATCTTGCAGGCAGGAGAGCTATTAAACAGGGAAACAAATGTTTTATTATTGCTTTTGAATGCATCGATAGGAAACAATATAAAACACTGTAAAAACACAATTTGAATCATGATGTAAAATAAGAACCCAATTTACTTTTGTTGTTATGACAAGTCTCATTAAATTAGGGAAGAACACATTTAAAATATATGGACTTAGTGTATTTTTAAGAATTACTGTAACTTATATTTCACATATATGGTCAAATATGTCTGTCTATATATCTATCTGCATTCTTAATGTAAACATAGATTCTACAATGTAAATTTCAAAATATTATAAGTGTGTCTTCTTTGGGCATGTTAATTTTCTACTGTAATATGTTATTTATCTGTTTATATATTAAAAATGTGTAAGACCGTAAACATTAGTGCCTATCTGGTGCACAGGCATAGCAGCTCTCCGGGCCCCAGCTTACCGTCTTTATAGATACATGCATATTAATTTTTACCCTTTAAATTTGTATAACATGTTATTTCATTTTAAAAAGGGAATTGCCGATAATGACTATTGTAACAAAACATACTTTGCACAGCACTGAACTGGTGATATCCACAAGCTATCTATTGACACGGTTTGGTTAATGATCACTTTAAATATTCAATAGTAAAATGTATCATGTAGCGTAAATATACTATACAAATCTAATTAAAACAAACGTAAGATGACTTGTATATTAGTAAAACTGAAAAGGCTGCATTTTTCAAGATTAGCAAACAAGATACCTTTTAGAGATTTTTTAAGACTACATTTTTGACCAGATCTTTAACAACATTTAGATTATGACATACACAATGCGTTTTAAACGGAAACTATAGACATCACGAGTACATTAGGTTTAAATATACAATTAAACAATGTACTTGATATCAGGTTGGGTCCACAGAGTTTATTCTTTACCAGAGGGGTTTAATAACTGAACAAGGAATTTGTAAGGTGTACTAGACAAAAGGTAATATGAATTACTGTTCCATAAATTCGGTTTAGCTGATTCAGAGCACAATACTAGTTGGATTTTTTTTGTTTGAAAGTTTTTTAAAAGCACCAATATTTTAAGTCACCTTTAGATTTTAACCCACCTGTGATTTGCAGATCACAAAGTTTATACCCCGTGTCCTTAATTTGAAGTATCTGAAATTTGCAATACATAAGCAACAGCAGTGGGGTATAATTGTATACTTTATTATTCGCAGGTAAGTCAAAGTTTTAGTTTGGTCTTGGCCTTTATCTTAATCCCCCCCAATATCCATGACAAAGTTCCATGCTTTTAAGACTATTTTTCCTTTTCAGACTTTTAAAGATAAAATCATTGGTGACTCAGTTTTTGTTTCTGCCTGTTTAATTATGAAACTCTGAAAATGTTTCCAGTTTTTGGAATGACCCAATCTTGCTGAGATGTATTTTTATTTCTTAAATTATTTCTTACACCCACATGCCTCTTCGTTGCCCTTTGAAAACCTCCTCTGTTGCTGTTCATGGCCTTTCTCAGTATAAGGTGGGTGAAATTGTGGGCAAACAAAAAACTTTCTCTTAGGTGAGTGTAACCCCGCATTGCTCCAGGTTGACCTCAATGCTGAGGGTTACACTTTAACATATGGACCACTGTCTTCTATGCATGTGTTTGTCTGAAATCAATGTAAATTAATTTACCTGGGAAATATGCAGAGCTTTTAAGCCCATTCCAATATTTTTCCTGGCTTTATTTATACCCAGTATTCCATTCTATCAGATAGAATTCATTCTGTCACAAATAATTCAAATAATACATTTTTAGTTTTGAATCATCTGTACCAGCTGTTTGACAACGTGTGGAAAAAAGATAACACAATTTTATCGTGTCTCATCAAAATTTCACATCACACATCCTAAAAGTTCAAGGTCACCCTTCCTTTAAGATCAGTCATTTCAAGTGACAACAAACCTTATGAAGTTATTTGAAACAGTGCCATCTTCAAACTAGGCTTCAAAGTTATAGGAACATATGACATTTTTCACTTAAATTAGGGTTTCCATATAAAGCTGATTGCGTCCTATATAATTTAATTCCAATATTGTTATATTTGGGTGACAGTTTAACCTCATTATTTTGTGTGTGTGTGTCTGTCTTATGGATTGTTTATACATGAGGAAAATCTAAAAATTAATAATTAGTAGAAAGACTGTTACACTATTCACAGTATTTCAATACATTGCTAATATTTTCCATACATAAGCAATCTTTGTACTCTAATGTAAAGGGTTATATATTCCTGTTAACCATGTGTCATGCCAAAACACTATAATGCCATTATAGGACATTCATTCATAGTTTGGAAAATCATCAGCGACATTTTTAATTCATCCATCATCCATTTAGTTATTTCAGAGCTGCTTTTGTCCTTATGAGTGTTTTAGTATAAGGTTGTAAGCCCCTTCTTCTTGCAAGTTGTCCATATTTTGATTGTGGTCTTGTGGTCACAAAAGACACAAGCACACATCTCAAGAATGAGATGGAATATGTATTCTTCCTGTGTTAAAAAACAAGTGTGAAATACATTTTCCTAACTGCATTTCAACTCAAGACTTAGCAAGAAAATAAATAAATAAACAATTGTTCTAAACCTCCACTTTATGTATGTCTATGATGATTAATATATACAGTACTGTGCAAAAGGTTTAGGCAGGTGTGAAAAAATGCTGTAAAGTAAGAATGCTTTCAAAAATAGACATGTTAATAGATTATATTCAATTAACAAAATGCAAAGTGAGTGAACGGAAGAAAAATCTACATCAAATCCATATTTGGTGTGACCACACTTTGCCTTCAAAACGGCATCAATTCTTCTAGGTACACTTGCACACAGTTTTGAAGGAACTCGGCAGGTAGGTTGGCCCAAACATCTTGGAGAACTAACCACAGTTCTTCTGTGGATTTAGGCAGCCTCAGTTGCTTCTCTCTCTTCATGTAATCCCAGACAGACTCGATGATGTTGAGATCAGGGCTCTGTGGGGGCCATACCATCACTTCCAGGACTCCTTGTTCTTCTTTACACTGAAGATAGTTCTTAATGACTGTCACTGTATGTTTGGGGTCGTTGTCATGCTGCAGAATAATTAGGGGCTAATCAGATGCCTCCCTGATGGTATTGCATGGTGGGTAATTATCTGCCTGTACTTCTCAGCATTGAGGAGACCATTTATTCTGACCAAATCCCCAACTCCATTTGCAGAAATGCAGCCCCAAAATGTGCAAGGAACCTCCACTATGCTTCACTGTTGCCTGCAGACACTCATTCGTATACCGCTCTCCAGCCCTTCAGCAACAAACTGCCTTCTGCTACAGACAAATATTTCACATTTTGACTCACCTGCTGCCATTTTTCTGCACCCCAGTTCCTGTGCCATGAAGGCCACTTCTGACCAGACTTCTCCAGACAGTAGATGGGTGTACCAGGGTCCCACTGTTTTCTGCAAATTCTGAGCTGATGGCACTGCTGGACATCTTCCATTTGTGAAGGGAAGTAAGCATGATGTGTCTTTCATCTGCTGCAGTAAGTTTCCTTGGCCGATCACTGTGTCTACGGTCCTCAACGTTTCCCGTTTCTTTGTGCTTCTTCAAAAGAGTTTGTCTGCCTTGAAATGTCTGCCTGGGAGAGACCTTGCTGATGCAGTAGAACTATATTGTGTCTTGTTGCTGTGCTCAGTCTTGCCATGGTGTATGACTTTTGACAGTAAACTGTCTTCAGCAACCTCACCTTGTTAGCTGAGTTTGGCTGTTCCTCACCCAGTTTTATTCCTCCTACACAGCTGTTTCTGTTTCAATTAATGATTGTGTTTCAACCTACATATTGAATTGATCATTAGCACCTGTTTGGTATAATTGTTTAATCATACACCTGACTATATGCCTACAAAATCCCTGACTTTGTGCAAGTGTACCCAGAAGAATTGATGCTGTTTTGAAGGCAAAGGGTGGTCACACCAAATCTAGTAACATGTCTATTTTTGAAAACATTCTTATGTTACAGCATTTTTTCACACCTGCCTAAAACTTTTGCACAGTACTGTATATATATATATATATATATATAGTGCATATATGAAGTCTACGCACTATATATATATATATAGTGCATATATGAAGTCTACGCACCCTTGAACTTTTTGCCTTAGTTTCATGCATTTTTTCTATTTTTTTCTTATTTACACACAATACTCCACACTTTTAATGGGAAAATGTTTTTGTTATGGAGAAAAAGTCTTCACTCAGCCTGTGTTAATACTTTGTGGAAGCACCTTTGGAAGCAGTTACAGATTTGAGTCTGTTGGGATAGGTCTCTACCAACTTTGCATACTTAGATTTAACAATGTTCTTCTTTACAAAACTGCCAAGTTCCGGAATATTAATAGATCTTCAAGTCATACCACAAACTTCTGATTGGATTTAGGTCAGGGCTCTGCCTGGGCAATAGAAGGACATTAACCTTTTTTGTTCCTTATCCACTCCAGTGTAATTTTGGCTGTGTGCTCTGGGTCATTCTCAAGCTGAAAGGTGAGGCAGCAAGTTTTCCTCAAGGACTTTTCTGTACTTTGCTCCAATCATTTTCCCTTCTTGCTCAAACATCCTGTTTTAGGTACGGCCTGATCTAAGTAGGGTTTTAGTGGTGCCATACACCTTCCACTTCTTAATAATCGCCTTGACCAGGCCCAAAGGGATATTCAAGGCCTTTGATCTTTTTTGTACCCTTCCCTTGATCTGTCTTTCAGCAACTTTGTCCTGGAGTTCTGTTAAAAGCTCCTTGGTGCTCATGGTTGAGTCTTTCCTTTGAAATGCACTACCCAACAGTGGGAACTTACAGGAACTGCTGACCACAGCGGAGGCCACAGTGTGTGTGATTTTGAAGGCGATTGCTTACACCTGAGCTAATTTAGGAATGCTTTTACAAGGGAAGTACATACATATGCTGCACATGTATCAGAAAACAGTGACTGCATTTTGTTTGTTACAAATATATATCAAATATATAATTATATATAAAGTACTAGAACATAAATAAGGTGGATTTTCTGTCAAATATATGTGTATATATACAGTTAGGTCCATAAATATTTGGACAGTGATACAATTGTCATAATTTTGGCAAAACTGAAGGCAAAACGCCCCAGGAACAAGCAGGAACTAAAGACAGCTGCAGTCCAGGCCTCACAGAGCATCACCAGGGAAGAAACCCAGCATCTGGTGATGTCTATGGGTTCCAGACTTCAGGCAGTCATTGACTGCAACGGATTTGCAACCAAGTATTGAAACTCACAATTGAATTCATGATTATGTTAGTTTGTCCAAATACTTTTGAGCCCCTAAAATTGGGGGGACCACATATAAAAATGGGTGTAATTCCTACACTGTTCACCCAATTTGGATGTAACTACCATCAAATTAAAGATGAAAGTCTTAATGTTAATCTTAATTGTTTCCTTTCGAATCCATTGTGGTGGCGTACAGAGCCAAAAAGATGACAATTGTGTCACTATCCAAATATTTATGGACCTAACTGTGTGTGTGTGTGTGTGTGTGTGTGTGTGTGTGTGTGTGTGTGTGTGTAATATAAATAAATAAATGTAATGGAGTTTTAAACTGAAGTTTGTGATGATGACAACCATAATCTCATGTCTGACTCACCCACCTTACCAAGCATAAGTATTAGACAACAAACACTTTCCCACCATTTACTGCTTTGCATCCCTCCTCCACCACAAACATATCCTTTGCAGCAGCTCCTTGCCTCATTTCATCAAGTGGGGGTGGAAGGAGGGTGCTGAAGGTCACGTCCTCATGGACAGATCATCGTTCTCTTAGTAAAGAGAGTCTAGGCCAAAATAAACTAATTTTACCTTGTACTACATACGTCTATTGGGGTTGTCCAAACTCCTGAAATAAATGTAATCTATATGGATGGGTTCTTCAATGTATAATCGTCTGCATGAAACGATTGCATCAACACATGAGCTTAATTTAAATACATTTTTCACATTGCATGCTGTTGAAAAAGATTAGACCACCTTATCTTGCCCTGCGCCTTAACTTACCAGAAGCAAACAAACAGAATTGTTTTTACTTCACTGCAATAGGCTGTTTCTTAAGTTAAATACATAAATAAACAAATAAATAAATAAATATACACATACAGTCTTTCTAACTCTGAAATATTATTTAAATACCAGTACATATTAATGCCAGCATTGTTGTGGCTACTTTTGAATATTGTGACTTTATTACACAATATGCATACTTAGACTTTTAAACTTAACAGCTTCGTTGTAGTTTATATTCTCGCAGGACTAAGTAGGAGGGAAATGCCGGCTGAAGAACTCTGTTTTAACAAGTTTTAAAGTCACGTGTTTTATCACAATAATTTGTATGAAACTGTCAAAAACATATTTTAAACATCTCTGTAGGTTTATCTTCTCATTTAGTAAAGCAGTACTATTTTGCTAAGGGCTGAAGTATAAATGTTATGTGAAGCCTTTGTGTTTACTTTCATTATTACTTCTACAAGAAAACTGACACCATGCCTGACACAACAAATCTTCAAAAACTGTTATGACATAAAAGTATATATTCTTCGTGGTTCTGCTCTACTTAAATGATAATGTTAATTTTTAATGTTGGAGTGCTTATCAAGGAATTCCTCTTTGATCTCAGAGGTACAGTGCAGTATGAAATAATCAATGAGTATATTGTGTACATATGATGTAATTGTCTTGCACGTCGTTGAAAACTTCCTTTTTTATCAAGCTGTATTCAAAGATAAGATAAGATACAGTATGTCATGATATGCATAACACATTCAAATATCTATTTTTACCTTGGTGATAAGGCATTAACCAGTGGTTTCCAAACTGGTCCTGGAGTACCCCCTGCCCTGCTGGTTTTTGTACCAACTGAGGTCTTAATTGCTTAATTGACCCAACAAAGTAATATACCGTTCAATTAAGTAATTAAGACCTAGGTTGGAACAAAAACCAGCAGGGCAGGGGGTACTCCAGGACCGGTTTGAAAACCCCTGCATTAAACAATCAGCTTCAGGTCTTATTAATACACCTGATGGGTTTGTTGTGAAGTAGGTAAATCATTTAAAGTTATTTCCCTGTTACAAATTAATAATAATAATAATAATAATAATAATAATAATAATAATAATTGTTATTATTATTATTATGTAATATCCTAATTGTTCCCTGTGCTTAACAAATTGTAGTTTATACTACTTCAGTTTGCAATATGCCTAATTGTATTAAAGTACTTTAAGATTTCAGAGAGGTCAGCAAAAGAAAAATGTATGCACTTCAAACAGAGCTGCACGAACGAAAGGTTACTTTAATTCTGTTGCACAATTGTTAAAATCTCATTTATGAGTCTGGGTATAGGCCTCAGTGGAATCAAAAACCCTTTGTACAATCATTACAGGCTTGGCCTAGGATCAAGTCTGCGTATGAATCTTCACATGCTTTTGTAAAGAAGTGTAGTGAAAAGCATATTATTATTGGGCCGACACAGGACTAACTTTTAACTAAATTGCGATGAAAACTTGTAGACTGTGATACACAGACATCGGTTACTAATGGCTACTTTTCTAAAATCGAATTAGCCTCCTTTCTCATTTTTTTTTTTGGTCAGGGTATGTATAACATAATGATGAATACACTGTAATTTGTGTGCTGGTATGCTTTTCTTTTAAAAAGTAGAAGTTTAGTTTTCTATTAGTACTATTTTTTATATATGTTTTTGTTTTCAAAGCCCTGTAAGCAAATGCTTATATATTTATTATCTGTGTGTGTTGGTGTGTTTGCATGTATATATGCAAAGGCAAATGTGTATATTAAAAAAAAAAATACTTATCAGTTCCTTAAGGCTGGAATTGAAATTAAACATTGCTGATGCAATTTGATATGTAACCATTCTGTTTCCTTGATAATTCATCAGTTAACCACTATTTCCTTGTCAATTCAGCAGTGTGTTTCCGATCAAAAACTAAAGTGCAAAATGTGTGGATATCAAGCTGTTTCCAGACTTGATTGAAATGTGTTTTGTGTTTAAAAATCAATTTTTTTAACAGTTCCATCTTGTACGCAAAAAAAAATGATGCATTACATGTTTACTGTAGTAAAAATTTACATAATCTACAGGTTAAATTTCTTTCGATTTCAACAAAACAAACTCATAAGTAAGTAAGTAAATAATAAGGTAATAAATAAGTAATAGTTGTGTCCTCATCATTCACAAAATGAATCTTTGGTCAAACAGAAAAATACCATCAAGCATTGTAAGTGTAATTTGCATTTCGATGGAGGGTTTTGGTTTAGGCCAAAAGCTTTTCATCTATCAAGAAAACTGAACACCATCTTTTAAGCTGTTTGCAGATACATGCAGAAAAAAGGCTAAGTGGTTTTGTTAATGGAATATAGAGATAATGATCTTTGCAGATGCAGAAGAGCGATAATAAGTTTTCAGATATTGATTGTGGTGAGAGCTTGTGCATTTGGTAGTGCAGTAAGCTCAGCCTTCTTTCTGCAAAATTGAAACTTTTCTGCAGAAAAAAACTAGTTTGAGCTTTAACATATTACTTTTAACAAATAAAGTATACATATAGCTTTGTCTGTCTTTGTAATGCACTTGATATAAGTATACATTTTTTTTATTGAGCTTATTTGCTTTCATAGTTGAGAATCACCTGCAGTGACCTTTGGGAATGGATGTGTCCTTTTATCCCCAGTTGTGTTAGACTGAAATGAGGAAACACACGGATGCTTTACAGTGTAGAGCAGGAAAGGAAAGTGCTGTAACTGTTATTGTCAAGAAAGCATTAAAGAATTATTAAAGATTTTTTGTGAGAAATGTATCTCCTTGTCAACATAAATTACTCCTTTCTTTAATTTATTATTGGATCAACAAAGGCTGCTGCTGCCACTAAAATGTGTGTGTGTATATATATATATATATATATACACACACACACACACACACATATATTTCTTCTGTGCATTTACTGTATAATGTGTGAAAACCCTATAATTGTTATGGCTGCAGACCTAATGTATATTGTTTCAGAACTGAAAAGGTTTTATTTGAGTCTGTACTGTTGGATAAATGGAAAGCCACCCGGTTCTCTTCAGTTGACTGCATATGGCTTTCATAAAAATGTATAGAGTCAGTTGGATTCCATCTTGTAACCATTCCTACTTTATATATTATGTTTCATTCAACTTTACGGATGACAGCTGCAGGGCTTTAAACAGCAGGATCATATTATGAAGCCGGCATACATGCCCTGGTGGGAAGAAATCAACTGTCATTGCAGTTTATTGGGTTTTGTATAAGTCTATAAGCACAGTATTTATTAATATAATACTTACTAGCTTATCTGCTGCCTTTTAAACCTTTTACATTATAAGCTTTGCCATCCAGGTTTTCAAATACATCTTCTGTATTTAACCAGATCACACTTGCTTATTAAAAAAAAAAAAAAAAACTCTTTAGATGAGAAATTCACAGCTCTGTTTGGAGCCTGCACTCATTCTGTCTGATTGCTCTACTGAGCATGTGCACAAGTTGAAAGAGTCAATAACCGCTGGCAGCTCAAATGGGTGCACTTTTGGGGGAAAATCTAGTTAACTAGTGGCAAGAAAATGAACACACAAAATATGCAATTCTGAGTACGAAACGGTGATACATATTGAAAAGCCCTTGCTCTAACCACTTGAGAATTCATAGAAAACTGTTTCCTAGTTTTGTATAGTTGCAAGGGACCATTTTACTCATCACTGAATACCAGTGTGGTTGAGTGCTACAGTTACAGCAACAAAGGATTTGGTGGTTATTGAAAATTACCTATGTACATTCCCTTAATCAGATATGATTTCATAACCTTTTTAAGGCTCTGAAGTAACATTTTCAAAGGTAAGCATTTATTACCAGGTGCTCTTATTCTCCTTTAAATCTAATCAGTATGGACAAACCAGCAAAATGGGTTAAATAAAAAGTAAAAACTCTTACACTGTAATTAGCAAAGTGAAATAGTGTCCCTTAATTAGCTTAGCTTGTGTAAGTTGTTATCACCAGAAAGTGGAAGTAATATCCCTACGCACCTTGATAAGATATGAAAGAAAGGGAGAAAAGGAAGCTGGGGGAAGTCGTATCTTTATCATTTAAGAAAGCGCAAGCCTTTACACCCTGGTGACTATTCATCGCAATGTCAAGTTTGGATTTTTGGATTAAACTAATGAGCCTAAATATTGAGGATTTCTTTAGTTCTCTTATAGGTGGGAAAGGGGTAGATTGGTCATAGTGCAATGTTATGTAAACATATATATATATATGAATGGTTTAAAATGGAGAAAATAATGTTGACAAAAAGCAATTTGGGAACTTCTATTGGACTTTGGCAAAATTATATGGACAGCACACAGGAGAGTAACATGACATAGGTTAGGACTAAGACTTAAAATAAAAGTCAGCAGTGTAAGAAGATCCTGAGAAATATTTTTCTTTACTGAATATTTCACAAGGTTATCATACATGTCTTTAGGAAACGGACAAAGGATAACGGTGCAGAAATCTACGCATACAAGAACAGGCTCCTCAAGGCATGGTCTCTGTCTTTGGCAGGTAGACCCATTGTCATTGTACACATTAAGTGATTTAAAGTTGCTGGACACTTAGAAATAGGGAGAGCTAGAACATCAAAAGCTGTGTTTAACACTGTTTGAATGTGATCAGTGGCAAGGTATCTAGTTTGTAGTGACGTAAAGGATTGTATTGTGCTTAATTTAAGGAAAATCTTCTTTCAATTTAAAAATTTAGGTATTTTAGATTTTATTAATGGTAACTGAACAGTGAATGTAGTTATATTCCACACAACAACTCCAGAATAAAATACATCTAGTGCATGAACAAAAAGTGCATGTTAATTTTTATACAAATTCTAGTAATGCTTCCCAACAAGAGTGAGAGTGATTACCACAGAATGCACACTGGTCTCAATGCGCACTGTTAGCCCACAATTTTCATCGTTATGGACCCCAAGGTTGGTCACTGAAATCTGCAGCTGTGAATTAAAATGTCAATTCAGTGGAAAGTCACTTTGGCAGGAAATAAACTATAAACTTTTTAAATTGTTATTAATACCTAAATACAGTATGTGTGCTTTATAATAGAACATTTGTTTTGTAACACTTTTATTTGATAGATACATCTGCAAGATGGTCGGGCCTTGCTTTTGGTGCAAAGTGTTATTTATTTATTTATCTATCTATCTATCTTTAACTTTTTTGCCTTCATTCTTACACCTGTGAGAGAGTTGTGTTTTGTTTTACATATAGATTTGTTCAAAGGATGGGTGTGCCGTGTAAGAACCTTTTACTAAAAAACTTTCCATGAGGTACGTAATGTATTAAATGATTTCCCAGAAATGTTAAGATCTCTCCATTAAGTTTATGTAACACAAGAATGTGATTACTTTGCTTGTTGTTTTCCTGCAATAAAATGCTTCCTGTTTTTAACATGTCATGCATGAGAAGTTGTTGCCTCAACAGTTTAAATTCTTGAAAGTGTTTCCAACCTGAACACATTTAAAATGTATGGTAACTGCAAATGGAAAAACATTAACATTTACATTAAGCATTACACCTGTTCCAAACTATGTACTGTTATTTATGTTCCTTTATTATTTAGTAATTTTTATGTTAAGCATTCATTTGTAATATTTCTGTTGTTATTTGCATCATTAATTGGTAATGCATTGTATTTTAAACCTAATGTTCTATTATTTTCCTGATCAAATCTGCAACATCGGTTAGGTATTCACTTTGACGCACCATCAGCAGGGATATTACCTATTTGCATTTCACAAGACTTTAGCACAGTTTCCATATTCATTTAAATCAGTCTGAGGGCCACTAAAATCCCACTTTATCCTCCAAGTGTCCCCATGACTATGGAGCCATATGGTCACTATATTGGAGCATAAGGTTGGGGTATACTCATATCCAGTACTGGAGGACCACAAACCTCTATTCAGTCTTCAGTGGGAAATACTGTAAGATTTGTCAGTAGGTAAAATGCTGCGGTGGAATGAGAATTGGAAGCTCTTGCCCTCCAGGAACACAGCTGTGCACATTTATTCTAATTCATTGCCTTTCAAACTTTCAGCTTCTTTCTAGTCGCACCATCTTCGTTGCATGACAAAATGATATCAAGTGTGCCATACATTATGAAAGAGTGGAAAGATACAAAGTACAAAAAAAAAACTTTTTAAAGTAACTATGCGGTTGAGGACAGATGTTTACGCAACGTCCCATTTTACTTGCAAAATGCTTTTATTAACAAGCATGATTTTACAGCTTAGACGATTGATATGTATGTGTCTTATATTAAATGTTCTCAATAGCTATAAGAGGGAGCAAAACAAATATCCTGGTATACTTTGGAATCCATCCATCCTTCGATTTGACCAGTGGATCTGGGATTGGAAGATGCAAAACTGCTTCAAAGCCAAGCAGATGGGTTGACATTTTCTTCTACATGAACTTAAGGTTTCTGCACAGAAAATACAAGAAATGCCTGACCAGTCTTTTTTCTAATATATATATTTTCCTCTAGATGTCATCAGACTTGTGGTGGTTGATAAACATTTTTTCTGAGATCTGCTGACAATGTTCAGACTTTCCCCATGACGACTTTCTGGAGAACGCACACCGATCTCTTGCGGTCAATGGCAATGGAGACAACTTCAAGAAACATCTGTTGATTTTGTAAAACTACCAGATGACCACATGTGGTGCAAGACTGCATTTACAGCTTTATTTTCAAGATATATACAGGATATACATTTAATTAGCATGTATTTCTAAACCTGTATTTATTTTTGTTAGATTAGTTATTGTTCACATTTTCATTTCTGTCAAAAAGTATTAAATTAACATATATTTGCATGAATATATGTGGAGACATCTGTAAACATTGTATGTATATATATATATATATATATGTATATGTGTATATATATATGTATATGTATATATATATATATATATATGAGAGAGAGGGAGGGAAGCAGAGAAAGAAAGAGACCGAGACCGATAAGGGACTGAGATATGATGTGATTTGTATCAAATGGTAGAAAGGTTGACAGGGTTACTGACGAAGTTTCTGTGTGATTCATGAAATTAAAGCACCATTAGTTCTCAGTAGCGATATCCACTGACTCTACCCCACGTTGCTTTAAACATTATGTCTCAAAATAATGTTTTTCTTCTGGATGCCATTGATTCTGAACATCCTGATGTGCAGTCTTGTCACTTGTAGGTTATTCTCTGTGTCAAATATTAGAACATGTATTAATGAAATATGGTATGAATCAATAACACTGTAATATTAATCAAATATCAATTTGAACAAAATAAGTAAATAATTCAATACAACAAGCAGTTTAAACTGTCCAGAGACTAATGGCTCGCGAAATAATTGTATTTAATCTTCAGAAATGTCTCGGTAAGTATTTTCATTACTTTGGTTGCATTTACTTTTCTGTACACTTCTCATATCCGTGTTGATTGTTGATGTGGTTTTGATGGTGTTAGTTTTGTACTTAACATTTGGGTGGGTATTAGAGCTCTTCAGAAATTACACAACAGATGTTTATGTCATATTTAAAGGGGGAAATGGAGTTTATAAAAACTTTTTTAACCTCTGAAACCAAAAGAGGGTACATTCTGGATCATTCCCCAATTCATGTCCATGCAGGAAATAATCCAGTTATATTTTGGAATGTCCATAGCAATTTCATCTATAATATCCTCAAATAATAATAATTATATATAATAATAACTCAAAGGCTTGACTCAAATCCTTACATTTCTCAAGCTTACCCACCAGGTATCGGTTGAATTCACTGTTATAGGAAACTAAAGCACAACATTGCTATCGTTCATAATATTGTTATTACCCAGGCAGAGCTTTAGTGTATTATATATATTTTTTATTTTATTTTTTCTGCAGGGATCTTTGGATTAATTACTGGAGTCATTAACCAACTTCTCATCTTTTTAATCTCCAGCAACAAAGAAGGCTAGTCATGATTATACTCTTTTCAATGTATTATTTGCCTGAAATTGAGATGAAAAAAACGCATCAAGGATATACCCCTTCTGCTATTATGAAAACTTAATTTAGCTGGTGTAGGCTAATAGTCATCTATAAAATAATCCATAATAAACAAAATTCTTACTTATATTAGGGTGTTCATAGATATGTTGAGGAGTTTTATTTAATACAGTAATATGTTAATACGCCTTGATGGTCTTTAATGGAGTGTAGCCCCTATAACAGCATTAACAGTAGCATTTTATGTGCAATCAATTGCATAAATAACTCACTGGAAACTAGTTTATTATGATATAGAAATTGTGTTGTATGATGCAATTCTATGTAGCTTTTTGTGTTACACTGGCATGGGTTTGTGAGATTCTAATATTTACCTTGTTCTAAATTAAGAGCCACAGGTTTAAAACAATTTAGGCCAACAATCTCATTAATATTTCTTTCAAAACGTAGGTAATGATTGTAACAACACAGTCAGGAGGTATCCAAATAAAACCTGCTTCAACATGGTTTAATATATTTATCTCTTTAGATGGTTCTCTTTGACATCTATTTGTACAGACCATAGTTAACCTACAATAAGTGAGTGTTCGATATTAAATTAAAGGAAAGCCATGTCCACATTTTACTCTCCTAAAATACAACTGAAAAGAACACATTGTATTTTTTGTATTTAGTTACAATACATTTTTCTTAAACTCACACTGGGATTGAAACTTTTAATTGTTTCTTCTTTTCTCTATTACCTTCTTGACTTTTCAGCATACTTAATAAAATTCTCAACTTTGTAAAATAAACTGAGCATATATATATATATATATTTTTTTTTTTTTTAATGCCCCAAGGGACACATTCATCTTAGTAAGAATGAGATACTGTGTAACACACAACACACACACACACACACACACGCACACACAGTTAGATTTTTTAAACTGGAATGCCTTTCAGCTAATCTCAACCCTCATTCTCCTTAAAATCATAGTTTTATGGGTTCCTTGTCAGAATTTATTTAATCTGTATATTTTATCACTTCCTTGTTCCTTGTTAACCCTATTTCAGTCACGTTTGTAAACAGCTGATAAATTGATAATCACTAAGGAACGTTTGTGGAAAACTGCTGATCTGTGGTTACTGAAGATCAAAAAGTCCCTTAAAGGTCTCATTTATTGCTTTTTCTGAAATAAAAGTGATTTTATTTCCATTATGTTTCAACATACGTGTCCAGTTCATGTCAAATTCTCTGCAAAATGGAAATATTCATATTAGATAATACATATTGACATCTGTAAAATCTGTGTGGAAATGGTGATATTAGTTCAAACAAAAATGGTTTGCCATTGTTGCATCAGTATTTGTGGAAATAAAGATGGAGATGATGAAAACAGGTTATAGTGGAAAAAGTGTGACTCACCGATCCACATTTTAAGATCAAATCAAATTCAGTCATCTGTAGTGACCACTACAAACACGGTGCTTATCAATACTGTGCTGTAAATTCTTATTTATAACATAAGAACTGCAGAGGAATCAAAATCAAATGGTAAATAGGATACATTGTAGGCCTATGTATGTTTGTTGGCAGAAATAAATCAGATATAGTTTATGCTCTAAACAGCACCATCTCTCCTACAAAGGAGTGACATGGTTATTATGTTATATGTCTACGCACATATATTCTACAAATAAATTAATACAAATATTGCATTTTAATGAGAACAGTGGATGGTGTAGGCACAAACAGTACAAGGGATATACCAATTTGAGATGCAACACACATTTCAGAAGTTATTTTATTTGTGCAGTACTTGGTGCATACAGTATATAAGTGAATTCATATTTTTACTGTAACATGCATGTTGCCATTATCAACACAATTATTCAAACCTTTATCACGTTATCAAACATGAAGAAAAATCAAATCCTAACAGATGATGTCGAGGATCTCTTCAAAGAGCTTTATTTAACAATGCAGCATGAAAAAACAGAGCTTCCATCTTCTCCTCCCCTGGGGTTGGGGTATTGGGATAGCGTTTATTTTAAACTACCTTTGTTATTACAAAAGACCAGAAAATACGACATTGTACAGATTGTACTGTAATCAGAAATCAACTTTTTACCTGGCAAACTCTCTCTCTCTCTCTCTCTCTCTCTCTCACACACACACACACACACACACACACACACACACACACACACACACACACACACACACACAAACATACATTACATAGCCAATTCATACAAACCAGCATAGGCAAACTCTGAAAATGTCTTATTAGTAATGCGAAGTTTAGAGGTCATAAAAATGTATAACCTGAACGTATTTATTTATGTAATAATTACGCTTTGAGATCATCTCACGTGAAATAATAGACTCACAATTTGCAAGTATCAACAATCCTGACACTGCAGATAGAGAAAGTTTAACACCTAATGCATATCTGCGGTAATTCCCTTAGTTCAACTAACTAATAAAGAGGTCAGGTAGAATGAAAACCATAAGACCCTCTGGTCTTTTGAAGACTCAATTAATTGAATAGTGCATTAGAGGGAAAAATATTATTTTTGCAAATGTGTGTATTGTGTTTCCGAAGTGGGTGAAGTGAAATGTTCTTGCAACACTTCTGGCAACACCTGTATTCTGTTGCGTTCCAGTCTTCATCACCATCCATGAGTTCTCATGGTGATCTCAACATGCACACATTTCCTGATTTCTATAATTTTCAAAAGTCAAACAGAAAAAGGGTTATGTGACACATTTTCTGGACACATGCTTTAATCAATCACTGTGGCTGGACACCACTTTCAACTAGCATCTGTGAAATTTCATGATAGCAATTATGTTTTATAAAATCGTAATTATTATGTTTATGATTATTTTTAAACATTTCTTAAGGTGTATCTGCAAAAGACTAGATTAATGAATAGAATATGTTATAATGTACCCATAATTCTTCCATATTTGTTGTAAATAGGCTACATAGCAGCCTGTTTTCTGACTTGTACCTCACTGAGAGGTCAATGTTTGTGTTGGCTGCAGGGATTAGTTTGGAAAATGACAAATAAGGATCACATTGGTGCTTTTTGTAGATATGATTTGGGTCATTATATGATGGTGACTCACAATTGAGTTAGATAAAGACAATAGCATTGTTCCTGACAGAAAATATGACATACATACCTACCCATATACAAACATACATTTACCTATACACAATCTATAGTAAAAAGAGAGCAAGCATCATTAAACCTTTGGAAACTTTATATTTTATGAATTTCAAATGCTTTGTATGCAAAATGCAAATCAAATTGTTCAAATGGTTTTAGTACCATTAAGTGCAGATACCACTATGCCTATTGTGTTTCACGAGCCAAATGTCCGAAGCTCCCTTTCCTAGTTCAGCTCAAAGCAGATTGGCTTCGTGTGGACTCTAGAAACACGTGGCGGGTGTTTGTATTTGGAGGTGATAACTTTATCATAAGACCTTTCATGTTTCCACTTACGTACTGGGGATATGGAAACAACCCCCGGGTTTTGGAATCAATGTTTGCCATAAGTGGGGGTGTCCAAGCTTTGAGTTTATGCACAGTTTTAATTCTAATCAAATACATTTTTAACATGATGGAATGCATTAAAAAAAAATGTTATTAAAAAAACAGTTACACAATGACTCGTAATAAGAGAGTTGTGTGTAAAGTGGAGAAAATTAACTACAACCTATTTATTTTTTGATTGATTATATTTGAAGGCATATTAGGCACGCAAAGCCTCTGACCATAGCTGTTTATCTTAAGAACATGGTTTGCAAGGCGTACATAGTCTGATTTGTCTATAGACCATTTAGGTATAAGAAACAATGTTGTCATGTCTATCTACTTTACCACACAAAGAACAATTGGTCACAAACAACACTCCCCTCATTGTTCCAAAAAGCTGCTTGATCTGAGTACAAACCACAAAAAAATGGTTTAGATGCTACCTAACCTTAGCGAATACCACTATGGAAGAACTGTCATTTGTCTCCTTTCTTAGTTATAGCTTAAAGATGGTCTTAAACACATTAGACATATTTTATTGCTTTCCCACCATCCTCTTTTCATCAGATATGCAGAAATGAGACACTGCATCTTCAAAAGAAGGCATAGTTATACTATGCAAAACTTAAGTCTGTAAATTAAGGTCACTCCACTTCCAAACTTTAGTCTGGCCTTTTAAACATAATGTTATTTTATACTCTTTTTATAGTACAAACCAATCTGTTGGTATTCAGTATCAAATACAAAAAATGCTATACGTTTCTAACACAGAGAAACGTATGTATGTTTTTTGTATTTCATGTTTTTTCAACACTATTAAGTATTGACATAAACATGACGTAGTTTTCCTGTGGAGACTACTCAATGCACCTCACAGGAGAATGTGGTTTTGACTTGTGTGAGTGACTTTATTATTATTGCCACTTCCCAAACCCAGCTAATCTACAAAAACATTTTTAAATCAGCAACTAGCAAGCTAATCAAACAAAGCACTATCTCAAAAAGTAGCCATGCTCAATAAATTGATCTAAACGCTCAAACCTTGTTAACAGATTAAAACACTGCTGAAAAGAGGTTTCCAAACTGACATTAACATATGACTGTTACTGAGGGTTACAGCTGGGCAGTACTGTAGCTCTTATTTTATAGTGCATGTTATATATATATAAAGAGGGCTAAGCACTATGTGGTATCCATAATAAACACACACACACACACACACACTAAGAATTACTATAAGAATTCCATTCTTCAATTCCAATCCCACTATTGCCACCATGAAGACTATTTGGAACTGGGGGCAAATGTGACTGGTCAGACTAAAACATATTGGGAAACAACTTTTCACGTGACAACATTTTCCAAACATGATTCTTTACGAATCATTGACAGGGTCCCTTGAAGTTGCTTGTATTAGAGGATTCAAGTGTGCTCTGAGAAATTATTTCTCCTTCTATCCAGTTTTTGTCTTAAAACAACGCCTTTATACTTTCGTTCCACAATTCAGTTAATTTAATGTGAGCGTGTCAAAACTTTAACTCTGCTCATCCTTGCTAATGAACTAATTTATTTTGTATTTGTAGTCATATTTGTCGGCATGTAATATTACATTTTTATCTTCCTCCTTTTTTCATTTAAAGCCACAGATGTGGAGGTAGATATTTCAATTCGATTTCCACAGAACCTTTTTTTTGTCAATTTATTTTGGTAGAAATGAAAGTGTATAAGTGTTACCAATATATACTTATTTGACATGCCAATTAAGTATCCCAATTTATGTAGCTGTAATTCATATGGCCCATTCATTAGTGCCATCTAGTGAACAAATCCCTCAGTGTTTTAGTATTTGTGCTACAGGACTGATATTGATGAGCTGTGCTAATTGTCTTTCAAGAGACGCACTTAAAAACATTACATTATATGTTTTTAAACATGTACTCTTTAATTAAACCCCCAAGGGTTTCAAGACATTTTCCATTGTTTTATGTTTAACAATATTAGACATCATTTTGGATATTTATATTCTGAAGAAGTAATTGAAGTAGAAAATAGAGATGATTTTCAATCTCTTTTTCATTTCCTTATTTTTTTGTCTTTCTTTCATGCTTTCTTTCATTTTCTTTTTTCTTGCCTGACATACAGGCTTGTTTTGACCAAAATTAATCAAATTTGTGTATATTTAAGTCCACTATGTATTTACAGATGTATATATTATAAAATATATTAATACCTTTTTGTCATGATATTTAATCAAATACATAGATTTACATTTAAAAATAATAATAATAATAATAATAATAATAATAATTATTATTATTATTATTATTATTATTATTATTAGTAGTAGTAGTAGTAGTAGTAGTAGTAGTACAGCTACTAACCACAATACATTTTAATAATGAGAAATAGGTTACAGTCACAAAATGCATGTTTCGTAGAATAAATGAAAAGCACATTTATTTGGTTTGCTTGCTCTCTCCTGCATGTCTAGTTGAGAATTGTCTATTTTACACATTCATTGATGATATTACAATGTTTATTTTTTAATTAATTGTATTCACTGCAAAAATGTCTGTCAGACGTCCAAAAAATATTAAATGTAATATACACAGTAAATGTAATTTAAAACTAAAAAAATAAATATCAATAAATGTCAATACAAATTTAAAATAAAGTTTCATTGTTTTCCTCAACTATGTATCAAATACATAGAACCCTTCTTTATTCTTTTTTTCAGAGAATCCTTCTGAAAAAAATAATATAGAAACCTTAAAAAGAAAAGTACCAGTGGAAAATCTAGTGTGAATCCCAGAAGCAGCACTGCGTTAAATGTTCATATCTGGACTGTGTAGTACTGATAACAACCACGTGTGTAGGAGTCAGTTCAGCCCTTAGCTATATTTTCACAGTGAAGGTGTTATCCACCAAAAAGCCACAAACTGATAGACACAAATTTGACTTAATTTGTTTGTTACAGTAGTGTTCTAGACTTAAATGCTGATCATGTTGATTCATTTGATTGAAATGCTATTTCAGTCAGCAGCTTATAGCAGTTTTACAATTTAAACTTGTGCTTTCAGGCAAAGATTCTCTAACATGAAAAAGTCACTGCAGTAAGCTTGCCTGTGTTTCCATTTCCAAAGTGCTGCTGGAATTTCCAACATGAAATGCTATCATGGTTAAACAGGAAGAGAGAGTGTCATGGGGAAAAAAATGTAGAGGAAAATACATGACAATTTGTTCTTTACAGGTAAAAAGCTAGGACAATAAATGTGTCTATATCATGTATGCGGTACCTAAAAAAAAAGGCAAAAAATAAGATGAAAGCTGATTTTTGTCTAGGTGGGGACTAGTGAAGCAAAGATTATTGTGATGGTGTTATGTCTTTCATCTATAGATTAATTAGGTATCATCTATTGTCCTCTGTAAACTTCAAACAATGTAAGAGTTTACAATAACATGTAAGGACCTTCATGAGATACAACCTTCTTTTTACCAGAACCCACTGATTTGTTCCTGAATTGCTCTGTAAAATTAAAAACATTCGATCTGCCAGTTAGTCAAACACTTTGAAATCTTAAATCAAATCTTGAGCTGTTTTGCACCCAATTGATGAAACTCTGTTGCAGTTACTGTTAGGAATACCAAACCTGTATGAAATGAAATGAGTATGAAATGAGTCAACTTTACTTGAGTATTTCATTCTCATAGGCTCCCTTGCTTTATTTATAGTTTCATACGGCACAATGGGATCTTGTACACAGAGCAGTATGTATTTATAATTTCCTTTTTTAGCCATGTGGGAATATGGTATTTTGTTACTCCAAGCATACAATGCAGCAGGAAAATAATGACTTTCTGTCTTAAAAACATGAACCTACAATCCATTGATAAAGGTAGGATTAGCACAACATTATTAGCACATGCATTATTTGTATTGTGTTTATTTTGAATGAACCTTCATCTTAGCTTGCTCTGATACTGTGTATCTGAATAAAAGAAAGTAAAATGCTACTGGTCATTTAAATATATCTAAGATATATCTTAACAAATATTGCAATAATAGAAAAATCTATTCTTATTCTAGTTTTTTGAAAAGCAAGAAAATGCTTATATATATATATATATAATATATATATATATATATATATATATATATAATATATGTGTGTGTGTGTGCGTATTTAGTAACAGTAACTGTTTAATGAAAAATCATTTTTGATTTGATTTTGACACCTTTTGGGTTTCATTTGTGGTTATTTGTTTAAGTTAAGACTTCATAATGGAATTTCAGAATCAAAGGTATTCTGATTACCAGTGTGATTCACAGTTCTCTGTACACTAAATACAAAGAAACCTATTAGAAAGTCCATTCTTAGAAGTTAATGTATACTCCAGTAGGAAACTGTGTGTAAGGACAGAATTTGCTGACAATTTTGGGTTTCTATGTGTTTCTTGTGACAAGTGTTTTATACTTTTTGATGTCGATTTGTTTAGTTTAAGATCTACATGGTGACATAATTTGAGATGGTTGGCATCGGGTGCTAGACAGATTAACATATGATAATGAGTATTAACATGATTCAAAATGTGAAGTTAATACTCTGAAAATATTAAAACAATTTATACTGAATTGATAATAAAAAGTTTTTTTTGTTTTGTTTTACTTTTTCAGCATTTCTTTATTTGGTCTTTTGCAGTCACATCTTCCCAGGAAAGTAAGCTATTGCACTTCAAATTCAAATTCATTTTCAAATTTTATTTTATATCTCGTCCTGGTTTCCATACCAAATGGTACGTATAACCTGATTGTTTTATTCAACTTGTTTTATAGTTTTTCAACACAACAATAATATAATCCTGTTTATTAAAATGAACTGAAATGCATTCACATACAAATACTGGACTGATGTGCCTTATTAAACAATGTGAAACACTAAGCAGGTTGTAAAATTAAAGGATTGTTTCAGAGGATAATTTGTACTAGCTGCTCTTTAAACACTTCAGTCTCATAGACCAGTGTGATGTATAAATCTAATTTACAGCTGCGCAGTCACTCAGCTATACGCAAAGGAGGGTGACAGTCATGTTAATACTTTTTCCATATTGGATATTTTGAGGGGTATGTTACCTCAGCTTTGATTTGGACCGTTGCTATGGTGCAGCAAATAGACCCATAGTTTGCTGTTAAAGAAAGGGTAACTGTTTCACAAATATATGTATTTGCACTGTATCCTATATGTATAGTATAAGTATATTATCCAGTCCTACACATTAAATGTGAAGGGGGTAATATTAATCAGTAAATTAGAAATATAACATTGCAGGCCGATTCCAGATTACCTGATGTGGAATTTTGCGTGTAGCACGTCCATTTGGTTCATAGGTTTGGGGTTAAAATAATCCAGTAGTTTGGGAATTAAAGAACTGTGAAAAATAATATTGCAGCAGAAGCATTGCTATGTCACTAACTGACCTCCAGCCTTCAGACTCCTGAGGGCAATTGTGATTTCCAATATGAATCAACCTCTGCCTTCAATAATAACATTAAAATTAGATGGATATACTATTACTGAATTGTACTGAGTTTGCTGACTACGAAGCATTCACCACCCCAAGTTGGAGCTCAAATATATATTTTTTCCTTTGATTATTTTCCTTGTTTTAGTAATTTGCTTGAAACAATGACTGAGGGGGATTTCTTTTGCTCTGAGTTCATGGTGGTTATGTCAATGCACCTGCTTCGTGGTGTTTTTCCCAACAGGACAGTGCTTTTCTTTGCTTGTTATAAGCATGATATACTTTCTTATTCTGATGCATATTTGTAAGTCATCTAAACCTGAATGAAAACTCATAGAACAATGAATCTTTAATCATCAGAGCTGTCAGTGATAATATTTTCTAATCTTTATTTGAGGCAACTTTGTATATGACTTCACCACAAACATAAACCTAATAAAAAAGGCTAACAACGTGTTTTACATATTCTTATCAATTGGCAAGAGATGTCTATAGAGGGCTGATAAGGAGATTGTTTGTATAACATATTTTGGTCTATAACAATACGACTACTTAGCCTGAACACAAACATATTCAGCCCGTGTTTTTGACAGTATCAAGGCCACAATCATAAAAACTAAAAATAATAAAATAGTATTAAACTTTGCAGTGCAGTGTGTTAAAGTGCAGGCTTAAATTCTCACTTCAGCAACATACACATTCCACGAAATCTGCTTACCTTCTACATTTCAAATATGGTTCTGCAACAAATGCAACTCGCAGTGAAAAGAAACTCTATAATGGTGATGCATACTTTAATGGATCACTCTAATGTTAATACTATGGGAGGGGGGGATAAACTGAATAATAACTTGTCTTCCTCATGTTTTAATGTACACTTAAAGGAACCTAATAGATGACACAGTGATGTTTTAACCTTCAATCTATTTATTATTAAAGATTCATGAGTGCATTTCCTTAAATTACAGTAAAATCCCAAGTTTAAGACCCCAAAAATGTTCAACAATGCAAATTCAAATACACAAAGAAAACATTGCCTTAGACACTATACTTGTTCTGTCACCCAATCCTTTTCTTTTCTCCTTTTTTTTTTATAAATCACAACCAGTCCTTCAAAGTCCCTTTTCTCAATTAGCTTTAAATTTGGCATTCTTTGGGAGTATAGTCAGCAAATGAGAGACAGACCAGGAACAGTCCCAGCGGAATGTAGGATTGTGATTATGTCACCACTTAGTGCAATAACTGACACTGATGGGTTTGAAATGAATCCCGGTCCCAGAAGATTGAACTTTCAGCCTCTTGCATATCAGCCATCTCTCTCTGGGTGTAGGGTTACTACAAAGTGAGGGCAAGGCCAAGTTCAGGCTGGGAGCCCGTAAAGATCCCTTGGCTGCTGTTTGAAGAAAGTGAAAATCTCTTCTACGCTCTGGTTGCGTTAGATTTGTTGGAAATTGTAAAAATATAAATAGCAACCTTCATAAAAAGGGCCAAAACTTTTGATGGCCTCTTTTCGCTATTGGCAAACAAATATACGACTAATATCAAGAATGTGTGGGCCATTTGTTCCCTAAAGGTACATTTAGAAACTGTATTGTGCCTCTTAATTATGTCAACAAACCCAAAGTGTCTTTAAAATCAGATTGCTGCTGATGAAGCCTTGCGAACACAAAGTTATCTGGTTGAAGTGTATAATTGTGATAATGCCAGAACTGGCCATTTTCCATTGTCATTTTCCATTAAACCTATTAGACAATGTCATTTATGACAAGCCAATTATGAAGTCACCTTCGAAATGTTAAGAGAGACATATGTGTTTAGTCTATTAAAAGAGACAGCAGGCACACTTTGGGAGTTGGAGTCAGGATTACTGCCAGTCTCAGTTACACTAACACATGAGCTTGCTGTAACCCAGGTCAGCGCATCCAAATGGCTGTTGGACTAAACTCAGTCCATTCAGCTGCCAGCCGTGGTCCCTTGGTGCAAAGTCACCTAACCGATTTGCTGGGACCTCGTCGCCTTTCACATCCTGGTAAATCCGAGGAGACACCAACTGTTCTTTGATGGAGGAAAATTAAAATTAAACTACTGGGTAACAGAAATGTAGATGGCTACACTGATATGCACTCCTATTCTTGATTTAATTAAGTGTAGGAAATGATAGTATAATTCTACCCACCTGTATAATTTCCCACAGAAATAATTACGCAATTTATTTTACCAAGCCTGAATCCACAGATGCTTGTGTTTGCAGTGTGTTTTCATGGTGCATGTGCGATATCAGCTAAGATGATGTCGTTCTAACTAAAGTAACGTTCGGCAGCAATCAAACAATATGTCTTATATGTCTAACAAGTTATTGTTTTTTATTATTCTTAATAATCCTTCAATAAAGGTAGGTAATATCCTTTCTCCCTTGTTAAAGCAATATAGAACACCAACTCCTACAAGTTCTGGTCAATGCCTCCTTACAATAGAAATTCACAGTCATTGACGTTAATTAATTTAGATTTGGCTTCAGTGAGAATTCATCCCTGTTTAAGCTGTCCTTTGCCCTGTCTAAGCACAAACCCAATTACCTCATCTGAACTATAAGCATGAAGCATAGATGAAACCGGGTCTGCTTTACAGGTGTTAACCATTCTCTGACAATAAGCTATATCACGACCAGTCCCATCAATCGACACATTTATCAATCCATTTTTTACATTGTGTGTCCCTATGAGATAGTAAACATACAGACACATTAAATCACCTTGAATTCCCTGCATTTGTACATAGTGTATACATTTACAGGAACCGACAAATGTGAGGTTTCAATCCCCATACAACAAGCAAACAATATAAATACATACATAAAATCAGAGCACTGCATCTTACTCTGCAAAATTGTAATATAATGCCTTTGATGATTAATACATAAATGACTTAATGCTAATAACTTCAGTTTAAAGATAATGGGATTAATTACATATGAATGTGGGTTTGCAAGTGTAAGGTTTTTAATGAATGTGGCATTGGAACAAAATGATGAATTGCATAATTGATTCTATAGGTTGATAATTCTATGAAAGTTCTTTTTCTCTATAAATAGATTTCCTTGAAGTAGCCTGCCATATACAGTGAATAAAGCATTCGGTTTAAGGCTCTCTTGTTTTCCAAGTATGTTATGAACTTCATGCAAAGTTCGGTAAAGCACAAATGACAACACTGGGTGTTTTTTGTGAAAGGATATGAATAGTAGAGACTGAACTGAGGAAGTCACAAACTTTGCTGAGCTGCAATAGAAAGGTAACAAAAGTATGTAAACAAACAGGATTAGACTCCTAAACACTGTTACAGGATATGTTTTAGATTAAAAGTTAAAAAATAAACAAGCATGAGAAGAATACAGAGAAACACTGAAAGTAAAATATGGCTCAGTTACATTTTATAAGAGGAGACCTTTCATTGTGGTGTTTTTGCATTTGCCTATAAAGATTTGCTATTTTTTATTTTGTTAGAACAGGAACTTTTATAGTGATTCATACCTGCTTATCTGTAATCCATTCGCCCACCTTGAGACTAATACTTCCTCCTTAGCTAATTAACCACCCACTTGAAATTATTTTTGTTTGTTTAAGCCAGAGGTTAGAAATCCAAACATGAGCCACTGAGACCAGAGTACAGTTATAATGTGAGATCAGAGCACAACATGCAGTTTCCTGAACTGAACAGTAAGCTTTCTCAGTATTTGTATGCACTGCAGTTTTGAGCAGCTAAAATTCTTGGGCTTAAACATGTGAAGCTTCAACCTCATTATAAATTACAGCAGCTGGAAAGAGATACCAATTATGCCCTGAATACATCTGGTGATGCATGAATTCCCCCTTAACCTGCCATTCCTCCAAAAAGCAATAACAATGGATGTCAACGGGGAATGGACAAGCAGAAAATCCAGTACACTAATTGGCTACATCATATTCCCTGCCACCATCTTCATACTCACATATAAAGTTTTAAACTGGGTTGCTTGACTGAGTTTTTATATATATATATATATATGGGTGTTCAGTTGTGGGTGTGTGTGTGTGTGTATCAGTCAGTTAATTTGATACATTGTGTGTGTCTAAATAAATTATTCCGTACTGAAGTTTTCAGATAACATCAGTGGACTCTAAATAATGAAATCCTGAACAGAGATTTTGAAATAATGCAGGAAAATATACTCAAGATACACAGTCACATTTGTCTACTTACATTTGGTTTGTTTAGTGTTTAGTGTAATAAGTAACTCTATACTTTTCAGTGCTTCTGTTAAAAGGTGTAAAATAACTCACAATTTCTCAGGAAATGAAATAATATCAACATAACATTCTCAGATGCTTTAAATATGCACATTGGTAGTGTGCTGCTGTATAAATCCACATAGAAACTTACAAAATCAGACAGATTTGTAAAATGTTTATGAGTCTCAAAAGTAACGCACTGAATTTACACAGATCTGTGCTTATGCAAAGAATAGACATTTGCAGAGCCATTTATTCTGTGAAGAGGACAAGCTTTTGTCCCATTTGTATATTGGATTCAGACATCTGTTCTGAGCATGGAATGGATAGAGATGTGTGGGTAACTCTGAAGTGAACATTTCTATTATGAAATCGCTTGACACTAATCAGACTTGACTAACCTCTGCAACAGTCTCTTTCATTTGTCTGTGAGTAATGTTTTACAGCCAAAGCTTTCTATTGGCAACCAGGT
This sequence comes from Amia ocellicauda, assembly GCF_036373705.1. Classification (NCBI taxonomy): domain Eukaryota; kingdom Metazoa; phylum Chordata; class Actinopteri; order Amiiformes; family Amiidae; genus Amia; species Amia ocellicauda. The sequence goes on along the minus strand of NC_089854.1, from coordinate 37,466,881 downwards.
TTTCTTTCCCTACTGCTGCTGCTGCTGCATTTCAGCATCCTGTGTCTTTGGCATACCACAACTCACTTACTCTGTGTGTAGCCACTACTGCACACCCATTTGTGCAAAGATATTCCTCTGGAGTCATGGTCAGTTTTGTGTATGAGGAGAGCGCTGTAGATAAGGTCACATATTCCAGTTTTCTTCACAGAGTCCTTTGGAAAGTAAGCACAACCACGTTGAAGTTAAATAATTGCATATCAAGTTATGTTAGGGGTGACCTAATTCTAGTCATAACATGTGTACTCATAAAACTGATGCAGGTATTAAAATAGTGCAGTACTTAAAGAAAATTGAATGAAACTAAGTTGTAAATCCTAGTAATAATATTTTGTAATGAAAGCATGCTTTGGTTTCCTTTTTTTATGTCAATTTCATGGCGATTTTCTTCTTTTTGGCTGCGGAAAGCACTTTTCCAGTCTGTTCATTGACATACTTGGTCCAGACGCATTTTGTGCACATCCCATCCTAAAAGCAGTGGTTTATAATTTCAGACTGGAGGACACAACGCACAACATTGTCAGTGATGCAGGTGTCCCATTCACTAGTGGTCACCTACAACACATGTCTTCTGGTCAATTAAAATGCAACAGACACACAGTCATCGCTATCTGGTTGACCATTCTTTGAACCCAATGTAGTGAGAGGATTCGTTTACATCGCTGAAAGAGCTTGCTGTATGTAGATACTAGGAATTCAACCACAACATCCATGCAAAACAAAGAAATGTAGCCAACATTTAGATGCAACTTCAGCAGTGTCACCTAGGAGGTTTGCAGTGGACCGCAGGTGCTAAACAGTCATCGCTTTGTGAGGTTTTCCATGTGAAGTGGAAAAACTTACCCTGATGTTTTGTCTATGGACACAGAGTGAACTCTTAAATTTCAGGATAAAAACAGTCTGTCTTCAGTTATGTCATGAGCTTGGTAGCTAGGTGGGGGAAAAGGGACCCAGAAGAGTCTAAGACATTGATCTTTAAACACAACGTCCTTCCTTTTAAAAACAGACAATAAATTATTAGTTATAATAGTCCATAACTTAAAGCAAACAAAAGTTGTACCCCTTGATTACAGAATTAACTGTAAATACCACATTCTCTTTTAGCTGGGCTGTATTCCCATCAATTGTGCTGTATTTTTTGCACAAAGTATATTTTGGATTGCTTTACAAAAATCCTGTAATTAAGTAGTTGAGAAAGAAACACATATGCTGCCATGTGAGAACAGTTTTTAAACCAAAACATTATTGATTTCATTGCATTGATTATCTACATCTCCTAAATAGCACCACCTCTGGAAGGTTTGATATAATATAGTTGTAAAATGGTGGCCTCAAGGGTCACCCAGGAGACCCATTCCCACAGTTCTATGTAGCTAATGAAGTCACACTAGCCATATACAAGGTGCCATTTGTGACCCCAACACTGCCTCACACCAAATTTTAAAGGTAACATGATAACAGTTTTGGATGAAGTCACAAAGCAACACTATGTTTGACCACATGAGCAGAGAACCCCAAACAAAGATGCCATACAAGGATAAAAAGATCATTTTAAACATCTTAAAGTAAAGGCATCTGTTGTACCTGCTCTCTTGTTCTCTTGTCATGCTCTGGGCTTTCTGCTGTGATTCATTACTTTTTTCCTTTCTCTCATCCTTTTTTCTTTTTTTCTTTATTTAACCCCAACAAAAATATTAGATTTTGCTTCTTTGCAGTGAGAAATGCACATTTTACCACCACCTCAAGTATTTATTTAGTAATGGCAATATATATCGCCTTAAAGTTTGACTGCCACTTTAGTAAATGTGCAGCTTTTAACTGACATTAGCAATATAACAAATTGTATTTCTGTGTCATAGTTCCATTAAAAGTTTGAAACTGGCAGTTTAACAACTTCATTTTATATGATATTCACACAGTAAAACCACCATAAATAATAGTTATAACCTTTGCTCATTTTCTCTGACAAACAAAGTAAATAAGTAAATAAATAAATGTATTTATTCCATCCATCTACATTCCCTGTTTCCTGTAAAGGGGTGTTTTCTCTTGAGGCTATTAAGGTAATAAATCTAGATTCCCACTCCCACATTAAAAACAAAAGAAATAATAATAATACAATAAACTTTTCAAAAATAGCTTTAAGGTTTTCTCTTGAACAAATAAGTTTGTTGTTTGTGTTTCCCACAGATTTAATAGCACCACTCTTGGATACATATATATAGTCTGTTTATAATAATTAATCTTATTTTTTATGCTCCTATTATATTTTCCCTTTTCATTAAAAGTGTGAGATCTAAAGATATATGAAAATATATTCTACATGATATTATGTTTGACATTGCAGTATCTTTCTGTGCATCTACAGAATACACATGACTTTAATTAGAGTAATTCACTGATATATTGCAAACAATCATTTCCTTTCTAACCTTTAATGAGGAGATTGCCTTTTTTCCTTCCTTATTCTTTATTCTCTGAGTCTAGTTCTAGTTAACTGCATTTTGATCTGCCGTGTGTTCATTATGAAATGGCTTTTCTCTGTAGATTGAATGCTACTCATGCTCTGTAGCCCAGTATCTTCTGACTAGTCCAGCTCAAACTGGTCCAACCTTGGGCTCCAACTGAATCCAGCAGTTTGAAAAATAAAGATCTGTTTAATTTCCAATGAACCCTTAGGAATTTAAAGCATTACTGGGTGTTTATGTCGCCTACAATCACCAGAGCGTTACCAACAGGTCTCGTCCCAACATTCACTTACTGTAAAGCCCCACCTGCCATGTAAACAGCACCAGCCATGGTAGTTGACCAGGTGAAACATATTTCCTATAGAAATGGGCAGAAACTAAACTAACAAATGGCACTTGCTTGACTGCTGACCTAGTATAGCAATTCTGGACAGAAGAAGAAAAAGACTGACAGAGTCTAGCTCAATATAATCTGACCAGTACACCCTCGGAACAAGATCTATCTAGTTTCTGATGTTGTTTGATTGATTGTTGATTTCTTGAAACCACAATAGAGTGCCATCTTCAAATTTTAAGTACCACTTGAAGAAGAGCCACTATCAAGCGGGGATATGCTGACAAACATTGTCTGGACACTTTTAAGTAAGTGAACTAGTCAGCGTGCTGACCATGTTGTTGCCCTCCATTGAATGGATTTCAGAGATGTTCTGCCATTTAAAAAATATACATAAGTCCTTGTGGAGATGTAGAGCCATCAAGTGTGGCAAAGAAGCTTCACTAGAGACACAGGCACTGCAGAAAGAACAGGAAGTTGAACAAAAGAAAAACAGATATCTACAGCATTATCAGAATACAGCACAAATGTTACAGTTACACCCACTGCCCGAGCTTGTTCAGCATGGCTAGAGCTGCTATCGGTGTAAGATCACCAACACAGAACTCCCCACAAGTGAAGAAACAGAAGAAAGCTCATAGTCTGAACTATGCTGGCTTATGTGGAATTACCCCAGAGTCAGTGTTACAGTGCTGCAGGGATATATCGGATATATCTTACCACCTAGCCTACCACTCAGTGTAGAAATGCTTGTCCTTTCAGAGATTCAGTCATTTGGACATGAAGATCTTCCTCCCAAAGCTACTAAAAGTTATGTCTAAAGGGAGAATAACTTGGCTCCAGATATTCCTCACATCGGTATCATTCCCAGAGCATCACCACTCTACCATTTTGTAAAATTTAGCCTCCATGTTAAGCGCAGTGTCCAACAGTTTAAAAATTTAACACTTACCAGCTTCCAGAGATCTGTTCTTGCATGTCAGTCACTGTGTGTCCAGAAATTCATTGTAAAAGGATGGAACTATACTTGAAAACACTTCAGTGAAGATAGCTAATGATAAAATAGCTCATTCTAATGTGATACAATTATGATCACTTTGTCATGCATTGAAAAGGAAATCCAGTAAAATATATCATATAATATACTGTAATGAGCACCACTTTTCCCGACTCTATTCGCGGATCCACCATGCTGTGCAGCAATAACGGAGGAGATGCCGGTTGCTAACCAGAACAAGAACTTTATTGAAACGCAGGCTTTTGGCTGGAGTGACTTCACTCGCTGAACTCTCCCTAAAACAACTATAACTGCAACTCCCGTGCGGGAACCGGGCACCCCTATTTATTAGTTTGCACCCTGTGACTGACTCCCCCAATCACGGCGCGCCCCGTGTTCCCGCGCCGGGTCAACCCCTGACCCCCGGAACTAACTAAGCCCAGTTACAAGCATGCAGGAAGTAACATAACCACACCCCAAATGACCCCCACCAGTCCCAGATTGCTACACTGCACCCCCCTTAGCTCCTCGCCCCCGAGGAAAAAGCGAATAAGAGTTCCGATCTGGCGACTGTCCATCTGGGGCTGCGCTGGGGCCCGGAGAAGCAGAAAGCTACATGGGGCAAAGTTCAGCTGCGTGTCCGCGTAGAGGTGGCCGTACTTCCCCCCCCCCTCCAGGCCCAGTCAATGTCCTTCCGTATTGCCCCCCGCCACAATGTCCAGGCTGAGGCCGGCAAACCCAGCTCCGATCACGGTCCCAATGCCGAAGGAGCTCTCTCTTGGCTTGCCTCTGGTAGGTAGGGCAATTCTCTCTCCGCGGGCCATCCCGAGCCCGCACACCCCTCCGCGGCCTCTGATCTCTTCTTTCCCCGGGATCTTGGTGGCCAGTGCGTAGGACCTCTGCTGCCTCAGACACCGCTGCCACGCTGGGTCAAATCCTTGGCCTCCTGTTGCTTTGCGCTGGGCTGGACCCCCTGCACAGGAGACCCCCATCTGCCGCTGGAGTGGGCCCTCCTCTCGGACGCCACTCTCCTTACTCTTAAGTGGACCCCTTGTACGGGCGACCACCATCTGCCCTATCACTGTGCCCCTCTTTTGGGCACGTAGAATCAGCTGCAGGAGTGGGCCCCCCTCTCGGACGCCACTCTTCTTATACTCGGGCGGCGCCCTCGCACGGGTAACCACCCTCTGCCACTGGGGTGGTGCTTTTAGTCGTCCACCACCCATCCGCTCTCCCGCTGTGGCCTTCTTTCGGGCACGTCGAATCAGCCGCTGCAATGCGAACCGTGGCGTCGACAGCTGCTCTTGGCACTTTGGCACTGCGTCGGCATCTTCCGGCGGAGTCTCATCATCGTAGCTGGGTTGCTGGAAGTGCCTCTTCCACTGCTTCCCCACTAGAGTGTCCTCTTCCTCAGCAGGGAGCTGTAGCTGGGCTGCGCAGGCCGACTCTACCTCCTGCGAAGCTCCGGAGGCCGTCTTGTTTTCATCCCCGACAAGATGGCCGCTCTTCCGCTCTCTGTCTTCCGGCGTCGCTTCGGTGATGTCGTCGCACCGCTCTTGGTCGCTGACGTTCTCTTATTCCGCAGGACCGATCGGCTCTGTGGAGGCCTCCTCCGGCGGAGCCTCGCTGTCGTAGCTCCGTCGCTGCAGGTTCTCCCGGTGCTGCATACCCTTTTCATCAGCGGAGAGCTGTGGTTGTGCCGTGCCCTCTGGCCCTGCATAGCCTCTCATCCGCTGGATCTCTTCACTTTTCGTCAGCTCCTTCAGCTTCTCCTTGTCGCTCCAGCCACTTGCCTCCGCTCTCTGTTGCCAGTCCATTTTTACTATTTCCCAGCTGGATTCAACCGCCTCCCGCGGTTGCTAGACACTGCTCGCCGGCGCAGCAGCTGCCTGCCTTGGGCGCTCTTCACCGCTGGTCCGCGCTCCCTGGAGCCCAGTCTCTGGCTCTTCACCATCAATCCACAGTCCCTGGAGCCCAGTCTCTGGCTCTTCACCATCAATCCGCAGTCCCTGGAGCCCAGTCTCTGGCTCTTCATCTTCCTCCAGCTGGGGCTCGTCGCTGGCACCCCTTTCAAACTGCGCCCGGACTAAACTTGTAGTCTGCTCTGTGCTCACCGTGGGGAAGGCTAGTCGAGCGCCTTCCCAGAGCCTCTCGAAGAACTCCATATCGGACTGTCCAGTCAACTGGACGATCTTAATGAACCACAGCCTGAACCACCTCAGTTCATCCTCAGAGCTCTCCCCCAATCGGGTCTCCGCTGGCTCTCTCTCCTTGCTGCGTGTGGCGAATCCATTTCTATTCGAGAGGATGGAGGCCGCGTGGATTCGGATATCCCACTGCTGACACCACTTTTCACCGCTTTTCCCGACTCTCGTCGCTGTGCAGCAATAATGGAGGAGACACCGGTTGCTAACCAGAACAAGAACTTTATTGAAACGCAGGCTTTTGGCTGGAGCAACTTCACTCGCTGAACTCTCCCTAAAACAACTATAACTGCAACTCCCGCGCGGGAACCGGGCACCCCTATTTATTAGTTTGCACCCCGTGACTGGCTCCCCCAATCACGGCGCACCCCGTGTTCCCACGCCGGGTCAACCCCTGACCCCCGGAACTAACTAAGCCCAGTTACAAGCATGCAGGAAGTAACATAACCACACCCCAAATGACCCCCACCAGTCCCAGATCGCTACAATACATTTGTTTTGTTTTCTCAGTAACATACACACACAACAATAAACATGCCAACAAGCCCAAAATTTAATAATAATGGACACATATTGCTAAGAATAAAGTTTTTGTTTAAATTCATCCTCCTATTCTAAATGTAACTTTCTGAAAATACAAAAATAAAAAACAATCAGCAATTGTATCAGATAACCATCTTAGTGTACCTTTAATACATCAGTTGTAGAGTTTCCATTATTTTCCCAAAGATTAGCTATATTGGTGTGGAGACTGGTGTCTTGAAGCTGCAGACTGATAACCATGTTAGTAATTTTAATTCACAAGTTATGAATACAGAGCAATGGAATTCTCATGCCACATCAACCAACCTTGTGTCAAAAAACTCCAATTATATGGATGGAAACACCTAATAATAATGCTTCATACCAAATCCTGGTTAAATTCAACATACGTCGCTGTAATGTGGGTCTAGCATACATTTTCTGGAATTCCTGCAATTAATGGGTATTTTAATATCTCCTGAAAACATTATCTAAAAAGACAAGGAGACACAATATAGGAAGTATGAATACATGTGCACATCATATTGTGGATTAAGCAGTTACACTTCTGAATGCATCTGTGGGAGACTAATCCATAACTTGACTCTCACTATAAGGGTATATTCAATAATAAGACAGAAGTTGGTTGCCTGATTTCTTAATAGTTATTGTTACATTCTGTTTAATGGGAATAGCTGGAGTCACAGCTGTGGGTTTGCAACTGAAAAAGCAATATTCATGTTGTTGTGTATTTCTCAAGGCTTGAGTAGTAAACAATTCAAAGTTAAATTAGTCCACTTCACAACATTAATACAACAGGATATACAGCTTTATGTTTTTGTATAGAGTTCATACTTATTCTATTTGCTGACATATGACTGGTCTTGATTCCATTCAAACTAATTCATTTTAAGGCAAACTGGGATCATCTGTACAATTGTTTAGAGCCTGAATAAAAATAAAGACCATTTATAAAGACCATTGGTTACAGAATGTTGGGGTCCTAAAAAACGATTCAATAAGTCGCAAAAACTGAAAATAAAAATAAAGAAATAAATAAAGATCTTGGGTTATTCCAATGCGCTGCTGATACAGTGGATATGCCTGAACTCCCAGACAAAATAAAAAGTCCAAAATATTTAAAATCCCTAATTTCCTACTCTCTTTCCTGAAAACATATATCATGACTCATAGTCTTTGCCAGAGTCAACAAAATCATTCTACACGAGTTAAGCTGGAAACGAGCCGAGGGTCAAGAGTCATCAATACATTAAGCTGTTCTTTTCTTTTCTTTCCTTTTCTAGCCTAGACATGTTTCTACTTTTTAGACAGTCCTGGAGCCCAATAAGACAGAGTATTTTTTTCTGTCTAATTTTTCTGTTTATGAAAAGACTCTTCCCAGTAGCTAATGCATAGTTTCTCTGCTTTGCCCAGGGATGTGGAAGGGATCTGATATCTTTGGACAGTTCCTTTTTAGCTAAAAACTGAACAGAAAAGTAACCTCTTGCCATTAAAAATAGCAGAGGAGTAACATGCAAGTCTTCATGAACATATGTGACCTTAATATCACCCAGTGTGGATATGAAGGGATTTTTTTTTCTTCGCAACAGTAACTGAATGATGTTAGGTTTATTGGTTTTTGCTTCTCATTCACTTAGCTGTGCAATGATATAATCTTTGGTTACATTATGTTCAACACTGGTCTTCAGGTGAAAAGTAATATATATGCACAGTGCCTTTCCTTTGAAATGACCTGTATTGCAATTTCATTCAACCTGTATAAGTAGCTTACCTTGGTATATCCTTCTCTTATCTTAATACTATTGCACCTTTCAAGACAGTTGTCATTACTTTTATTTATTTATTAATTTATTTGCACTCACCTTACATGTAATAACATAGCTGTAAATGTATTTTGTGGTGGCATGCAATGCTTTCACCCAAACTTTCATATTATATTATATTAATTTGCCTAACACATGTTTTTATTTCCACGTCAATGATGGATCATTTTAAGTAAACCGTGTATTTTGAATAAAGGTGATTCTCCAATTCTTTAATAAAATTAAATCTACCATAAAATTCCCTTTCTACTAAATTTTGTCCCCGAATTGCAACTTTAGTTTTATGATCACTGACTATGGGCCAAAGCACCAATATTAAAAGGAGCTCAACATTGGGTAAAGCATGGTATAATTAAAGTGCTTGGTTATGTTGTGTCAGTCATCTTTCTCTTGTTTTATATATTTCAATGAAAAGTTCATTCTTTCTTTAAAAAAAAAATCCAAATAGTTAATTTGGCCACACCTAATGTTTTTCTATCTATCTGATTGGTTTGTTTTGATTTCTAAGACAAAACTGAAGGCAAAACGCCCCAGGAACAAGCAGGAACTAAAGACAGCTGCAGTGCAGGCCTGACAGAGCATCACCAGGGAAGAAACCCAGCATCTGGTGACGTCTATGGGTTCCAGACTTCAGGCCGTCATTGACTGCAAAGGATTTGCAACCAAGTTTTGAAACTCACAATTGAATTCATGATTATGTTAGTTTGTCCAAATACTTTTGAGCCCCTAAAATTGGGGGGACCACATATAAAAATGGGTGTAATTCCTGCACCGTTCACCCAATTTGGATGTAACTACCCTCAAATTAAAGATGAAAGTCTACACATGAAGAATGTCTTAATTGTTTCCTATCAAATCCATTGTGGTGGCCTACAGAGCCAAAATGATGACAATTGTGTCACTGTCCAAATATTTATGGACCAAACTGTATACCTATATAATCATCAGTTCTCCCAGGTTAATTATTGTCATTCAAGTTGCTCTCACATTTATTGATAAAATTAAATCTACCATAAAATTCACTTTCTACTATTTTTGGTCCCTGAATTGCAACTTTAGTTTTGTGATCACTGACTATGGGCCAAAGCACCAATACTAAAAGTAGCTCAACATTGGGTAAAGCATGGTATAATTCAAGTGTTTATTCATATATGGGTTATGTTGTGTCAGTCATCTTTCTCTTGTATTATATATTTCAATGAAAAGTTCAGAAGTTTATATATAGTTAGGTCCATAAGTATTTGGACTGGGACACAATTGACATCATTTTGGCCATGTATGCCACCACAATGGATATGAAAGGAAACAATGTAGATGTTCTTTAAGTGTAGACTTTCATCTTTAATTTGAGGGTAGTTACATGAACTGTGAATGGTGTAGGAATTTCACTCATTTTTACATGTGGTCCCCCCAATTTTAGGGGCTCAAAAGTAATTGGACAAACTAACATAATCATGAATTAAAATGTGAGTTTCAATACTTGATTGCAAATCCTTTGCAGTCAATGACTGCCTGAAGTCTGGAACCCATAGACATCACCAGATGCTGGGTTTCTTCCCTGGTGATGCTCTGCCAGACCTGCACTGCAGCTGTCTTTAGTTCCTGCTTGTTCTTGGGGTGTTTTGCCTTTAGTTTTGCCTTCAGCAAGTGAAATGCTGCTCAACTGGATTCAGGTCAGTTGATTGACTTGGCCATTGCAGAACATTACACTTCTTCACCTTAAAAATGTCTTGGGTTGCTTTCGCCGTATGCTTCAGGTCATTGTCCATCTGCACTGTAAAGCATCGTCCAATGAGTTATGAAGCATTTGACTAAATCTGAGCAGATAATATAGCCCTAATCACTTCAGAATTCATCCTGCTGCTTTTGTCAGCAGTCACATCATCAATAAATACAAAGGAACTAATTCCCTTGGCAGCCATACATGCCCATGCCATAACATGCTTCACAGATGAGGTGGTATGCTTCTGATCATGAGCAGTTCCTTCCCTTCTCCATACTCTTCTCTTCCCATCATTCTGGTACAAGTTGATCTTTGTCTCATTTGTCCATAGGATGTTGTTCCAGAACTGTACAGGGCTCTTTAGATGTTTCTTGGCAAACTCTAATCTGGTCTTCCTGTTTCCTGTTTACATCTTGTGGTAAACCCTCTGTATTTACTCTGGTGAAGTCTTCTCTTGATTGTTGACTTGATACGTTTACCTCCTGGAGGGTGTTCTTGATCTGGCCAACTGTTGTGAAGGGGTTTTTCTTCACCAGGGAAATAATTCTTCTGTCATCCACCACAGTTGTTGTCCGTGGTCTTCACCAGTGCATTCTTTCTTTTTTATTTTTTTCCAAATAGTTAATTTGGCCACACCTAATGTTTTTGCTATCTCTCTGATTGGTTTGTTTTGATTTTGTGGTGGAAGTGGAATGGGAGTGGGGAGTTCTAGTCAGAATTTTTTACGTGCACGGGAGGAACAGCGCAACACAGAACTCAAAGGATTTTAGCCTTGCATGACACTGTTCCCCAAAAGTTTTGAGACAGAACAAAGCTTTTATACCCCCTCTGCGACATACGCCCAAGGGGCCTTTACATTTTACAAACAGTGTCTGAATGGTCATTTCTAATAACTAGCAGTGATTTCATTGGCATTCTAAACTACACCTTCCCATCTTATCAATATTATGATTATTACTCATGAATAATAATCATTAACCTCTACATTGCCAATTGCATTAGAAGGTACTTTGCAGTTAATACATTGCAAGAAAGGAATGTGAGCTGCTGATAACCAAGTGAGGAGTAACAGCACACCAAAGGCAGAATAGGATTTCTATATTTTTCCCCCAACAATTTCTAAGACAAAACTGAAGGCAAAACGCCCAAAGAACAAGCAGGAACTAAAGACAGCTGCAGTGCAGGCCTGGCAGAGCATCACCAGGGAAGAAACCCAGCATCTGGTGATGTCTATGGGTTCCAGACATCAGGCAGTCATTGATTGCAAACAATTTGCAACCAAGTATTGAAACTCACAATTTAATTCATGATTTTGTTAGTTTAAGAACATAAGAAAGTTTACAAATGAGAGGAGGCCATTCGACCCTTTTTCAGCATCTACCACATTGCTGGGGAATTTGTTGGGGGGACCACATATATAAATGGGTGTAATTCCTGCACCGTTCACCCAATTTGGATGTAACTACCCTCAAATTAAAGATGAAAGTCTACACATGAAGAATGTCTTAATTGTTTCCTATCAAATCCATTGTGGTGGCCTACAGAGCCAAAATGATGACAATTGTGTCACTGTCCAAATATTTATGGACCAAACTCTATACCTATATATTCATCATTTCCCATGATCTTTTACTGTCATCCAGGTTAATTATTGTCATTCAAGTTGCTCTCACATTTATTGATTTAATTTTATTTAAAAATCATGTCATCTTCCAGAAGGTTTTCTTCCTCATCTCTGGAGATCCAGTCCAGTATATCTTTGGTCAAGGGCTGATGAATTTCCCTCACAGCGTGTTCATTTCCATTTCACTCTTACTCTTGTTTGCACAATAAGAAATTGTGTTTTACCTCATTAAACATACACACATACATGAACACCATGGCCTCAAAAGAAGGGGGAAAATATTGTATATTTTGTATATAATTGTATATATGTAGTAAAAGCCTTTAGTACCACTGTTGATCATGGGGAATATTAGAATTGCCCCTACAATTCTGGTGATGGTTATACAAGAAATCTGAAGAGGATGAACATCACACCTTCGGCTGTAGCTCCCATGATACCCATGAAACATAAATGTCAGAAGTTAGTTTGATGGTTTAACCCCTGTTAGGAAGAGCACGCATTCAGTTTTTATCCACACCTATAGTCAGAAAAGTGGTCAATCACTGGGGTTCTTCAAAAGTATCGTCAGGATACCATTGAACACTGGCTGTGTGAAGCAGACGTGCATGGCAGAGTCAAGCAGAAGAGGGGCATTTTCCAGAGAGCATCTGAATGAATCCAGGTCCATTGCAAATATGTTTTATGGTTGAGTGAAACAAAAATTGAGTGGCTTATCTGTAACAGAAGAAGTGAAGCTTGTGTGGAAAAGCATGACTCTCTGTGAGGCCTGGGGGTGGATCTGTTTAGCTTAGGAGCCGGTTTGTATCCCCCAGACCTGGTGCCCTTATTGAATTTTAGGGACGGATGGATTCCAGATTATCCCAGCAAAGAAGATGCTTCCTATAGGAAGGGTTCTCTGGGTTATCAAAGCAAAAGTTATATGTACAAAATTCTGATTGCACATGTTTTTTGGCTTATTGATTATTGTCAGATATGCTAGGGGAATTGAGTAGTGAATACACCTTCATGCCAGTCCACGTATTTCTATGTTTTAACTGCTAATGTCTAGTTAAATTGCATTGAATTTGTTTTGTGACATTGCTTTAACACAATGTCTTGTTGTTTGTGTAGAGCCTGTTCCATAAAACACACATTATTAGGCCCCATTTAGTGTTTATTCCTTTCTGTGGGTACACATACTAATTCCTACCTTTTTATTATTATTATTACTATTATATGTATTATTATATGTATTATTATTATTATTATTATTATTATTATTATTATCAATAATAATAATAATAATAATAGTGATGCACATTTTTGTGTTGTGGTTAGTATACATCTGCAGTTTTCAACATTAAATAAATGCATTGGGTTTGTGTATTAAAGTTAGGAGGGATTAAATAAAAATGGCTATCTCTCTACTCACACGAGGGTATATTTAAAATCAGAACTCACTCTGTTGGACCAGACAGACATTTTGTGCTCCCTAAGCTGTTCCTACTTCCGATAGCTATAATGTTTTTCAGTCATAATAAATCTCTGCCTGACTTTCTAAAGCAAACAGTGTTGAGAAGAGTGATCCCTCCAATAACATTTTGTCAGTTCCAATCACCTCTGAAATATGACTCAACTGTCTAAACTGCTTGCTTCACAGCCTCCTGCCCCCCATTTCCTCTTCCTTGTTGATAAGCTATGCACAGTTTAAAGACTGACAGAAATGTAAAAAAAAATAAAAATAAAGAAAGAAAGAATTTAATTTAGTTAGGCATCAGAGCTGTCGTTTTTTCTTCTTTTTGCCCAGGTGAGTTCAAATCCTCTTGCTATAATGAAAGTGAAAGGTAATGTGTATGTGTGTGTGTATGTGTATTCATATCAACCACATATCCTTTGTGATGGGATGACAACAAGGCTGAAATGTTTGCCATTTTTATTTAAACAACAGTGAAACCAACCTCGGTACACATGCATTAATCATAAAAATTACTACAAATGGATTCACATTATGAAGCTTTAGGTAGATACCCTTTTAATTTAAGAGTCATGACAAGACCTATGTTAGTACAGTTTTGCCTCATTTTGCAGTGCATGTGGACAACACAGAAAACCAATGGATTTTGCATAATGTGACTAAGTGTCTGAGTATGAGATGGATGTGATGGTTAAACAATTATGCAGAGAACAGAACAGAACATCTTTCTCAACAGGGAATTGTTGGGAATTGTGATTTTTGTATTGTTTTTCAGCATCACACTTTTTCTGTTTTGCCTGCTTTACTTTTTACAGCTATGGGTGCAGTGAATTTCTTCGTAGCCTTCCCATTAGAGAGCGTAAAGACTGGCTGTCAAAATATACTTCATCTAGGTCACCTATATTTTTATGTTTTTTATTGCTTATTAATTCCTTCAGCAAAACTGTGTTCACCCATACTAAGTGGCCATCTCCATTTTAATAGCCAAGTTCCTCTGGAGAAAATTTCTGGCACCATAAATGACTCATCTAGTGCAACGGAGCATCACATTCGGTAACCCTCTTCCCATTGCTGTCAAACGTTTTGAGACACTTACCCTTTTAGCATGTTGTTCCTAAACCACTGGGCCTCACTAGTACCTTAAAGGGACCAAGGCCACTTACCCTCAATGCTCATCAATCCTCAGCCTCCACCGTGCCTTACAACATGCCAAGTTTTGCTGTGTTTATATGAAGTGCACTAATCTTCAGGGGGGGTGAAATCAAGATCACCAAACTCATTTATCTTACGATCTGCGCCAGATTTAAGCTCAGGGGCCCCCAGAGAGGTGAAAGGTGTTAATGTCAAGTGAATTAACCCACAACTTCGCCAGACTGTAAATAAAAATTCTGCACCCTGCATCTGTATAGAAATGTTGTTTGCTTTCCAATGATTCCATAATAGGCATTTCATATTTTAAGTTGCAGATGTAATATCAACTGTAATATAATTGTAATATAACATTGTTTATTTAGATTAAAATGCTAAAAGGGTATCCAGAAATCACCCGTAATATACAATGTTCAACCTACAACATATTGAAGTAGGGGATGTCCTCAGAGTTTTTGGACATAGTGTATTTTGTGCCCTTGCTGCTTGCATTTGAGTCATTTGAGTATTTCTCATGAAATACTTCTTGCCTGAATTCCTGGATTCATATATGAGCTCAATCTCCTGCAATTTATTGATGTACATATGTGAATTAAACGTTTAAAGGGCGCTGCATTGTTTGATAAGTGATATTCACCATATAATGTATTTTGCATTATTTGTTTGCATGCTTTATGTTCTTATAAAATTTATTCTCTGCCTTGTCCTGTATTGTATATGGCTAAAACCTTAATTTAAGATGTGTAGACACATCACTAACTGTGAATTACATCAGTAATTAAATATGGTGGTGTACGTTTTCTGAAATATTCAGAACTGAGTTTCAGAGGTGAAAACTGTGGTTGGTAGTGAGATTGGTGCTGGGTTCTTCTGGATTCATAATAGAGTTAGGTCAGCTTGCATTTCCTAACAGACTTGAAACTTTAAAATACTTTTATGGCAAGTAAATGTGGAGTTGTGCCTCAGGGTACGGGATAAAGAAAAGTGTTAATGAAGACAAACCTTTTCTAGACCACATTCAAAATAGAGTAGCAAGTAATGGTACCTTTCAGCAGATGGAAATCCCCATAATGTGCCTTTCATTAAAACATGAAAGTAAATAAAAAGCAATGGCTACAGTCAATATTATGGAGAGTATATGTACATTGGTTTTGTTGAAATAGGCCTCCATCCAAATACACGTCCTGGTATTTATTTCGAAAGCTAATGGTATTATTTTTGTGTGCATATGTCAGAAATTGAGTATCTATAACCTTATTTCTTAGAAAAATATTATACCCCAGTTTCTTGTGTGTTTCTGAAGATTAGAAAATGTACAGAAAATTGTTACCTTGTATTTCATTTTCTGGAAACCTCAAATTTAGATTTTACATCAATATTTTTGGCCTTTTTTTCCCCCCCTGAGGTCTGAGGCTGAGAGTAGGTTTAGTTTTTTCCTGTTTTTACTCACCTTATCAGATCTGTAGAGTTATCTCCCCTTCTTGCTCTTATTGGCAAACTCTTACTAAAGTGATTTTGTATTTGATGATTCTGTATTTACTCATAGATCACATTCAGAATTCACTCACTGCAATAAAAAGGAAATAACAAAATATATATGCATTTGCAGATTTTCAACTCTTTTTTTGACAAATATGCCATCTTACTAAGAATCAGTTTTGTGCACTATGCACAGAACTACAAAGTGCATTGAGGAATAAGACCATTTGCGATCACCATCTTATTAAAACTCATTTTGAATTTTTAAGAAAAGGTTGACGATAATTTTTCCACAATATAGTAAAGGGCAAGACATTTCCACAAATGTGCATCTTTTAAGAAATGTGTAAATGTTTCTAGTATTCATCAAGAAAAATACCATTATTAAAACTCAGACTGTTCTTTCCCTTTGTTTTGTTTTCTCTTTTGCTGTAACCCTCCTAAATTGAGAAGATCTCCTCGGCTCCAAAAGTTTGTCCTGAATGACCTGTACAAGGGGTCAGCAACAGCAAGGAGTCGGCTTCAAATAACATCAAATCAGACATAAATAACAGCGATCCCCATAGGGCCTGCTGCACTGCCTCTGCCCTTCCAACGAACATTAAAACTTGTAGTATGCCTACTTGTGAAACAGCTGTTTATGTAACCCTTGAACTTCTTAATACATTAATTAAGGACTGCATTTAGACTGCTCTGTGCTGTGGGATATGACAGTAATTACCAAGTTACCCTCATGTCTCAGCCTTCACAATCATTTATCCAACTGGATTAATGTTAATCACCTAGAGGCAAAGAGGCCTTATGGCTTTGCAATACAATAACACATATAACTAAGTTCAAAATCTGGAGCAGACAGAAACTGACTGCATATTAATGCTATACATACCTAGACATTCACCTCTCTAACCATCTGACAAAACGTACACTTAAGGTGTTTTATGTAGGGTCTTTCATCTCACATGAAATGCTTTGGGGTTTTATGTATGAACATATATTTATGGACCAAAGTCTGACTGCAGTACAACACAGAAAGTAAGAAACGTCATAATCGGTTGGTATATAAGATGTATTTTCCTTATCAAATAATAATGCAGCTGCAGGATTTTCTAATCAAAATTCCTCCACGCATTTACAAAGACATCTGCACAAACTCTAGACACAGTGTCACTCAAGCTGAGCAGTGCATCTGAGTGCTTCCGATTAAAAGTATATAGATGTTGTTTGGTTGTTTAATTGTGGCTTTTTTGGGGGGGGGCGGGGGTGTAAGATAGTGACTAGTGAATGATGACTTTTGGCACTTCATTATGAGTAATATTGATTTGTCTTGGAATTTCCCTCACATATTCTTTCATTGTGAAGGATAATTATGGATCATCAGATTTTCTTTTCTTTCCCTTACTTACCTTTCTCTTGTGTACTTAAACATGCATGTAGTTTAGACTTGCCATGTCAGTAGATGTAGTAAAAACAAGGTAAAGCCACAGTATTATTGATTTCCTCAACAACATGTGTTAACTTCAAGAAGGTGGTTTTATGAATCAAGGGTTTATATGTCAATGAATCAATAACTCTAAACACTCAGCCAGACCTATTTAGTAATAATATTAATACAGTAATCCAGTCCCTTGACCTCAACTCCCTCAGATGATGATACAATTAATATCAGCGGAGAGTGAACACAAAATAATACAGTCAGCATTCATGTTCTCACTGTGTTAACTGGAACAAAAATGAAAGTTAAAGACACCAGTACTGATGTTGTGTAACAGTCTGTGGAAGTGTGGTCGTTAACAGTGGTGGATATTTGATGAGCAGAGTCTACCGTAAAACTTTATCAAAACATTTCCTGTGTGGCATTCTCATTTGAAAAGGTTAAAACATTTTGATATGAATCAATATTTTGTGATTACTCTTCCTGTCTTAGTTGTGTCTCACAAAGACTGTCCATGTGACCACATAATTGTGAAAACGAATGTATGTGTGGAAGGTGTCAATAATACAGTGTAACTGGCTGTTCCCAAAAAAAAGTCAGTTTGTTTAAATGCTTGAATTTTTATCTGAAGACCTGAGCATTCAATTGACAAATCAAATATATGTGCCTTTTGAGTAGTGTTGACCTAATACTTATTTTTACATCAAATTCAGTCACACAATGTCCTTAGTTCCATTATATTGGAATTAAACATAATAATGTGTCAAAACTACTTGGAATGTACATAAGGATTCATAAAAAATGGGGGGGGGGGTGTTAATAAAATAAAACAAACTAAAAAGTAAACCAAGAAAAATCATTGTGATCGTCAAGTAACTTCTGAATTTTTTTTTTTTTTTTTTTTTTTTTCTGTTTCATGATACAATCTAGGTAAAAGCAAGTCATATTTATTCAGGCATTCCAGACTTCTGTGATTGGCGACTTGGCCCAGTTATTAAAACCAATAGTGTCCCCAGTGGTTATGTCTTCGGAAAGGACACACCTCCACTAAATGCATTAAGAAATTAATGTCTACTTTGGGATCACTTCTCAACTTAACAGGTTAACCTCTTGACCCACTAGGGAATAGCAAGAAGCCAGAGTTAGTCAAAGGTTGAACGCTGAGCAGTAATTGATAGCTGCTTCATTCATCCCTCATATACTCCTTTAATAAAGTAAAATGGACTTTAAATACCATCTAAAACAAACAAAAAACAAAGCTTGTTTTTTTTTCTCTCTACTTCAAGTTTATCGCAGAACTTTAGGGGATTATTTATGTTTTATATGCTTCCATTTCTGGTGATTTAAGTGTAAAGGACAAACAAAAACAAACAAGAAAACAGGAAGTCTGGAGATTTTTTTGCAAGTTTTAATTTAAAATGAACTCATGGCTTCAGTAAAGCTGAGGTAAAGTTGGCCTGTTATGTTTGTGCTACTTAAAAAGAAAAGTGACATGACATATAAATTAATATTGGCCACTAATTTAACAACCATGTAATGTGTTTAATAAAATGTCAAATATAGAAAGACAAATTCAAAACAACAATATTTATTTGTTATTTGTCACTTACAGGAATACTTTGAGTAAATCTTAGTCCTAACCTCAGGAACCAAAGAGATTAAGTTTGTTGAATAAAGGGAAGGATGTCCAGTAAGCAGAAGAGATTTATTCAAGGTGACTATATGTCTTCATGCTTATGAGCACACTGTAAAGACATGATGGTTCTTTAAAATGGCAAAGGTTTAATTATGTTCCAAGTAAATATGCAGTTATAACATATAGTAAATGTACATATAGTCATATATTTATGGTCATAATTTATTAAAAAAATTATAATAATAAAAAAAAAAAAAATATATATATATATATATATATATATATATATATATATATATATATATATATATATATATAATAAAAAATGCAGTTCAATAGGCAACAACAACAGATATAAAGTATACAGAGAGGT
The DNA here is from genome assembly GCF_036373705.1 of Amia ocellicauda. Classification (NCBI taxonomy): domain Eukaryota; kingdom Metazoa; phylum Chordata; class Actinopteri; order Amiiformes; family Amiidae; genus Amia; species Amia ocellicauda. The sequence continues at coordinate 37,447,601 of NC_089854.1, read as the reverse complement.
TTTTAAGAACAGAATACCGTATAGGCCTGTAGGTTGACCAGTACACAAAATTTTTCCTGTTACAGGAAAGAGTCCCATCTATTATCATCATTCTCTACAAAAATCAAATAAAGTGTGTAAAGTTACTTTTTGTCACACATTGCATTCGATTTCAAATAAATGAAGAGAAACATTCTGATTTCTAATCAATTTAAATTTTGGGACCGTTTCTTACTGACCGTTTCAGTAAAGTGGTCTAAAATGCCCCCTAATAAAGAACAAGGATCTTTGAAATGCAGTAGGACAATTATATCAAATGATTTCTTGAATTATTAGTGAAATTCATGAGTTAGAAATTGGAGTTACCTGTAGTGTATGCTTGCTAAACTTTGTTGTCAATGGCCTTTGTTACCAAGTTTTTCTTAAATGGGAACCATACAGAGTAAGTATATTAATACAGTATATAGTTGTCTGCAAGGGTCCATTGTAGTACTAAGCAAAATTAGCTTAATGTCATTCTATTAAGAATGACAGTTTTACATTTGTGCAGGAGACTTAAAATGCAGTTCCACCCCCTCTGTTTTTCAAGTCAGTTTCTAGGTGATAAGGTCTGAGGACAGTGTTGCTTCTCTAACTCTTTGTTTTCCCACGGATTCGTGAATAAACAGCATGAAAACGTTTTATCCTCATTCTCAAGAAAAAGATCACAGGTGCCCTTTGCGTTCAGTCACACGCAGTTTATGAGAGCTTAATCACTCATCACGACGTGAACCAGAACGATTTCAGAACTGTTATGTCAAATGTGCTGTAAGTCTTCAGAGACCTCAGGCGTCAGTTAAATTTTAATTCGCACTAAATAAGCTTATAATGGCATGGATGTACTTAAAACACTAAGAACATTGCTCCTACGTTCAAAATGGCTCCACTGCGGATGTTGAATCAAGAGTCTGGGATGGTCGTCTCCTTGAAAAGCTGCTTTACTGGACTGTAGGACTGGCAGAGTTGTGTCTGTTGGAATTAACTTCTCTTGTGTTTGAAAATGTATTTCATCTTCCGTTTATTAACTGTTTATTAACTTACAAGGTGTACTCAGTAATAGGAAAAGAAAACAAAAACAAAACACATTTTCCACATTGTGCTTACTTTCTCAGTGTAATAGGTTTAAAAATTGAATATGGTGAGTAAAATATTCATAAGTCCTTCATTGTCATTAATTTATTACATCAAGAATTTCACATTTGACTTGTCTGGTCAAACCTTTATTTTAACTTTGAATTGTATAATTCACTGAAATGTAGTGACGTTAAATTATTGCGTGTGTCATTTATATTTTAATGTTACTACTCCCTACGTCTTCATCTACGTCTCTACGCAGATCTATGTCCTGGTCCTTTTTGTTTTGTCAAAATGTAAATGCAAACATTGTGTATCGATTTCTGGTTTACTGGAAAATGTTTATGAAGCACCTTTGAAATAAATCTTCAAAATGTACTTCCTTAAACACTTGCTATTTATTGCAGCAACAGATGATTAAGCATTTGTTTATCTTACCAATCTTTTTCATTAGGAAACTGCAGTAGGTCACTGCAATTCAGAATCAGTACATCAGTATGTATCTATATGTATTGAAGCGTGTGTCTGTATGTTTTTTTTGTTGTAATTGTGGTGTTTAGTCAAAACTTTACAATTAAGAACATACAAATGCTGCACGTAGATCATTTCTATAAAAAGAAAATGAAGATTTCTACACAAATACCACAAAGCACAAATAATTGTAATAGACAATCTCTCACAATTTAATCAGTTAGTTTGGCAGCCCTTCTTCTGGTGAAAAGCACATGGTGAGAACCACATAATTGTAGCAAACATCCTATCTTTAATATTTTTAAACCACATGTCAGCACAATGAAGACGGCATTGCATTTCCTCCCCCCTTATTTTAAATAGTTTGGTTGTAATATACAGATATCACTGTTACCCAGTGAGTTTTGAAAAATGAGCATTTACTTCATCTTGGTTCTCTTTGTTACAATAAATATTTCCATTTATATGCAAATGATTATCTACTGACCAGGACTGGATAAAACTCTCCTTGTTTCCATTGTCACTGGAGGTATAGTGAGCTTCAGTATTACTCTAAAAGCAAATGAGCAAAGCATCTAAAGGAAAAGGGTTCTTCATTTATAAAGTAAATAATCTCAGATTGCATTTTTATTGATACTGCTGGCTTATAGTCTGTATTAACTTATAAGTTATAAGTAGTTAAAACTTACTTTAAACTAAGAATAAAGCTGACTCCTACTTAGTGAGTACTTCCCAAATTGCTGACATAATTACATGAATGTAATTTTTATGAGTCACAGAAATCTTGGCATTTTCACTGAAGCAGATAATTAGAGTTTGAATAAAGCAGGGCCCGAATAATTAATACATCAAAACTAGATGAACTTTTTCTAATTATTTTTATTTAATCTCCATTCTAATTATTGTTATACTCCACTGAGCAAGATTACTTCATATTCATTGACTGAAATGCAGCCATATAGCTGCAGTCTGAGACTGTGAAATATTAACAAACCATAGCATGGAGAAATTAGGAGTAGAGTCTTTTTTTCCCTTTTTTATTTCTTGATTGAACTGTAATTTTAAATTCTGTATTGCTAACAAACAATTTACATACACCTTAAATATTTTCAGCCTCAAATTTATTTGAATAAACATTTTTTCAGGTTCAAATATGTATGTTTATTAGACTAAAGTGATTGGGATTTTGTTTATTTTTTTTCAATCATCTGGATAAACAGAAATTATTAAAATATGGAGAAACAGGTATAATTGTAATGCTGCTGACAGGAAGATTTCTTTAATCTGTCTTTCATTTTACATTTCCAGAAGAGACTTAATTAGATGCAAACAGATAAATCTAATCTACAACAGAAATGAAGATTTGTGTGTGTGTACGCATGTGCATGCTTGTGTGTGTGAGTGTGTGTGTGTTTTCATCACATTCCATCTTAGCACTCTGCATTTTGTAATAATTTCAATAACTATCATAGGCATGCAAACATTTTAACTAAAAGAAAGAAAGATGAAGATCATGTGTAATATACATGTACATATATTAATAAAACAGAAAAATGCAATATTTAGCAACAAAAGTAATTTGTTTCATTTTTAAACCTCTGAATACCTTTAGATTGTTACATGTATTTACTGTATTTAAATAAAATATGTACCTTTAAATGTAAATCACAAGTTGTATTGTAAGTTAGATTAATAACATATGTATATTTCAGAAATCTTACATATAGGCTCAATATATAGGTACAATATATCTACTCTTTCTAAATAAATATTATATATGTGCATGCATAAGTTAAAATTTCATATTTAATCTGCCTTGGCATTATTATTGTTGTTGTTATTCTGATTATTATAATTATGATTAGTAGTAATAGTAGTAGTGGTGGTGGTGGTATAAAGGACTCTTTGATCCTAGATCTGTTATAAAAAAAATTTAGTTAGATTTTACTGCTTTCAATTCTGTGTGTAATATATTTATTACACATTGAACTTATATGACATGCTAATTACATGTTTGTCAATATTGAAACTGGAACCTTTTTTTTTTAAAGAACATAGGAGCATTGATGTATTTAAATATTATTATTATTATTATTATTATTATTATTATTATTAACAACAAAAACAACAACAATAATCTGTTTGCATTATTGTACAAAAACAGGACCTACTCAAGATGAAAGTTTTTGTCCACACTGATATACCCCCCATTTAATTGTGTGCATGTTATTTGTATTTCTACATCAGAAACCCAGAAGAAAGCCAACCTTTAATGTTAACTTGGAAACATGTCCAATAAGTATCTATTGCCACCCTGTGTCAGAGTTTGGTATGGCGTTCAATATTCACATTTCACTGATTGAACAATAAAAGCACAGTAGATCACATTGTAATTGTTTACATAACCTGTGCAAACCAAGCTTTTTAGAGTAATTTTACATTTCCTCAGATGTCTGTTGATAAACTGCTGTCACAGGCTTATTATGTGCAGTACATGATTGCATTATATTAAGGAGTCATCTGTTCCATGCAATGTTTGTAATTACACACTAAGAACTAAGTGTGAGAAATAAATGTGATGGAAAATTCCAAGCGAGCCCAATTCAAGTTTAAACTTAAACAAAATGTGCACATTTAAGCATATGTAACACATCTTAATTGTTATAATCAATGAACTACAGTATTAATATGTCTTTTAAGTATATATGTTTAATATGAGGAAGATTCCTCTTCCATTGTAGCATGTGGATCAAATGCATGTGCTACTCATTGAAGACACATGTTACTAAATTACGATATATTTATTAAGTCCCATGTATAAAATATGAAATCTTTGAATCTATATATGACTTTCCACACAGCATGAATGGGTGTATAACCATTTTTTATGACTGAATATACAGTATATGTATATACACATACTCTATAGGAATAACCTACTATGGTATTATTTTCACAATATCTTCAGACATTAAAAATAATAACAAATGTGGTTTTATATGGCAAACAGATTAATCTTACACCTCATGAAAAGATAACATTAATCCTTTGTGTGAACCATAAGTCAAGGTCACCAGCAACACCTAAAACATTTTTATCTTCAAATTTTAATCAAACAAATTTAAGATGTTTTGCAAACAGCAAAGAAAAAACAGCCCAGTGTGCGTGTTCAGTTGTACAGTTATTGGCTTTATGGACTGTCGCTGTTTATGACAACAACAAATGGCATCTAAGGGGTTCCTCAACAGACATAACAGCTCTACATCAAAAATGTAAATACTCTTTTGCAGTCTGCTCTGATGTCAATCAGAGTTATCAAGATGTGAAACAATCCACACAGACCATTCTTTTAGACTAGAATTTGAATGTATATGCAATAATTTCAGTTTATGGAGATTGAAGTATCCCATAAAGTATATACATACATATGTATGAACTATATATATATATATATATATATATATATATATATATATGTACATATGTATGTATGTACGTGTATGTATGTGTCTGTGTAATTTATAATGGAGACTAGAAGATATTGTGGATAATACCATACCATAGCAATAAAGTATGTTATTCTTATGTAGTATATGTGTAAGTGCTATATAGTGATACAATTAAAATAAAGACAATATCCTTTCCTTATTAATACCAGTAACATGCTGAAGAGAAGCATCTTTAATACTGGCCCTTTCTAATATCAATACAAAATATTATGGCTATTGATAATTACAGAACATAATACAAATAGTAATGATAATACAATAAAATAATTGCCAACAGCTATGATAAAACTGCAATTTTCAATATTAGGATGTGATGTTACACAGTGATTCCCTATAAACACCACAGCACATTGAAAGAGATTGAGGTAGAGTGACTGAACAATGAAAAGAAAACATCTTTAAACTTAATTCCTCACAAAAGTTCTGCACGTCTATAAACAGGAATGCCGGTCTAACCACCTCACAGAGCCAAGCAGAATGGCGCCAGTTGGATGGAGCCTTCACGCTCCGTGTAGGATAACCTGTATAGGCACCCTGTGTGGCATGTTGGTGAATCAGCTTTTTGTCAAGATTTTCCCCTCCACTAATGTCTTAGAAACAACCCCCACCCCCTCACCCCCCAGGAAAAAATGAAAACTGGATTGAGCTGGGTGGCAGTAACACACGCCTTACCGTGCCCCTTTCACCAGCCGATGACCTGAGTATGTTTTCATGTTTATCAAGATGATAAAAGGTACGATTACTTAGGAATGAAAACACAAGTGGATGGAGATGGGACAGAGGGGATGCCAGAGTCAAGGGAAGTCAACCACCGTGCAGAAACATTTTGCTATGCTTTCTTTTTCAGTACCGAGTATGTGTACAGGTGGACTCAGCCGTAATGTTTACTAGTGATTTAAGATCCGGTTGAATATGTGAAACATGTTTGTTAAATTACTCGACTCTTATAGTTTATGTAACCATGACACAAGACTGAATACCAGGCAGAAGGTAATGCTGGTGTTTGAGGAAAGCACCTGCATTACCCAAACATTATTTATGTCATCTCTTAAGCCAACTCCATCTTTGTTTGTTTCTTTTTCCTTTTTTTATTTTTATAAATCAATGAGCATTAACTCCATGTTTTGTGATCAGCTGGAAAGTGAAGCCCTGCTTTCTTATGGGATTCACTGCCATCTCCCACTGCTGGTTAAATTTCCCATCATGCCCTTGACCTTGCAGGTCACCTGTCATTGGAAGATGAAGCTCTGAATACACAGAGAGGACCTGGTGGTGTCTCTTATCTTCCCGTTTCGCCTCAAATCTCCGGGTGGAGTTTTAAATTATTCATTCACTGGTGCTCCCTGCGAGTTACACATCTCCATCAGTTCCCAGTTCATGAGTGAAGGCGGTATCCTAGGGAACCTTATCAGAGATCACAGATTTAGGCTCCAGAAATGAAATAAAAGAGGAAATTGGCTGTATTAGCATAAGAGGAGTCAGCCTGGAGTTGAATACACACATCACCCGAAAGCACACAGGCTCATCTTATCAGCACTGTTTGATCGCTACTCTCTTTTTATATATTTTTTAATTCCACCCAGCCCACTCCTTTGTTCCATCTCATACAAGGAAAGAATGAAATCGGGACTGATGGGAGAAAGTAGATGTATTGCGAGGAGGCCTTTAACCCTTTAAAAAAGTAAACAATAAGCAATAACCTGACAGTTATTTGCTGTTTTTACTGGTGTCTGTCAGCTCGCTTTGTTTGCTGTTTATGCTGCTGTCTGTCAGCTCTCTTTATTTGCTGTGAAACAAGTTTTTTGTTTTTTCTTGTAAGATTACAAAGCTGGCTGCAATCTGGCAAGTGACTAATACACAACTCCACAATTAAACAGCAGTATGACACACTGGTTTTTGTCTTGGATGTACTTTGCTACAAGAGTATAAAAATATATTTAAGCTTTTACTTTCAGGTCTGATAGTTTTCTTGCAAATACAAAACTGTATTTTGCAGATCATAAACATGTTAGTAATACAACTGAACAAAACTACAAAATGTGTGTGTTTTTTTATCTGTCACCATTTGTGCTGTCAATCTGTATATTTCTATTGTATATGTCTTTTGTTAGGTAGTAAGATTATAGCTAGCTAGTTTATAGTCCTCCTACAGAATGAATTTAGCTAAAATTCATTGTTGTATCTTTGCATTGCCATAAATAAATAACTTTAAACTATATATAGTTTATATAGTAATATATAAAACAACTTAACAAGATGAATGCAACAACAACAATAATAACACTAGTAATAATAGTAATAATACATGTTTATGATATTTGATGATCCCACTGGACCACACAGCAATGCTTGTCAAAATCTGTGGAGCCAAGTAGTCAGATTCCCCTTTTAAAACCTCTTGAGTCTCTTTAAAGGATTATTGTTAAGGTCATTTGGCCATGAAAGAGTCTGGGTTTCTTCACCCCCTTAAAAAGTGTAATCTGAAATCTGTTCTTGGAAAGGAATCAAAAGCAAAAAAAAAAAAAAAAAATCAAAGAGTTTTCCCTCATCCTTTTCTCACCCACAGCACACAAGTGTGTTCCCACTCACTGTTTCCACACTTAAGCACAATGTCCAGGACCAATGTTCAGCTTATTCGCAGTGTCCCCAAGGTACAAGCCAGTGTTTTTATTGCAGTAGCCCTTTGGAACAGAAACAAAGAAGCAACAAGATTGCTAACCCACTCAGTTTCTGACAAAGACTTTTCTCAAAGTCTTATTTTGCAAACCCCAACCCTCGCCTATGTGTTAATACAGAAAATAAACGCTTAAGGGGAGATTATTTGTGTATGCTACTGTATGAACCAGTACACTGGCGGAGCTTCAGAAAGCATGTTCTCCACCACCATTAAAGGATGCGAGCAGAATGCTAAGATGTGTTGCAAAGATATACCTATTAGCGAATATAATACTGTAGGCATATGGAAGATGTGTTATTATTATTATTTTTCTGTAAAAAGAGTGGATGTGCTCAGCAATGGAAGAATATACTGTATGTGCACCATTTCAGTAATACTCATTTAGAAAACCGTTCTCTTTGAATACATTTAATTTTCCTCATAAAATGGAAAATGTTTACAGTAGTTCATTGTTTATTCAGTATACATCTTCCATATATTAGCCATTCATTTCTCTGTAATATATATATATATATATATATATATATAGTCATTAACCCTGTAACTGTCACCCAGAGAAGCCAATTTTAGAGACTTCCAGACACTATGTAGAAAACAAAGCTGTCAAAAAAAATCCCCATACAAAATAATGATACTGGTTGATTGGGCAGATAAAGGATTAATTAGACTTTCCATAGATACAGTCTAATGTGGCTTTTGCAAGTGCTAGTAAGTAGTGCTAGGTTACAAAGCACAGCTTGAATGAATAGGTAATGTACACAATAATTCATTTTTGTAATGCTGACTGGTCTAGGTGTGTCTGTGATTAATTTTGATCGGACTTTCAGATTACTGAACAACTATTGGCATGCATAATCATGTATAATACAAACCTGTCATTTTCATTAATAAGATGTTATAGCCAGAAAGAAGAAATTATTGATTTTTATTTGCCTGTAAAGATTCCAGTTGTATGAACTAAGTTAAAACAAGCAGTGTAACCTTTTCACTGCCATCCCAGAGATCTTTAGTTTCAGACAAAATCTTTAGTGTTCTGTAGTCAGTGTTCAACAAACTCTGAAAAGATATCATTGATAAATAAGTACAGTTTAATGACTAATATTGATTAAACTAAGTGAATCATCAGATCACTTTGTTTTCAATGAAGGGTGATCATAATTTCAGCTAAAACCCAAATGCATGGCTATGTGGCTGTGGTGTGTATGTTTGTTTGCTTTTCATAATTCTTTGAAAACATACACTGTAAAGATGTGTTATTATGTGCTCCATAAAGATGTATACAAAGATAACATACTGTTTACAATGCTTATTTGTGTAACATTCGTTCAATTATGGGCTTGAAGCATCCATTTGTCTAAATCATTTTCAAAGAATACCTGAACAATTGCTGCAGTTGAGTAATTAATGGTTTAGTTCCCTAGGATTTTTTTTCAAGATGAAAGAATAAAATGCTTCATGAAGTATAATTGTATAACTGGGATCTCCTATGTGTTTAGTATCCAAGATGTAAGTAGACCCATAACCACACACTAGTGTTATAGATATATATCATCACCATCACCATCAGCTCATATCGATCCACTGCTGGATGAAGGCCTCCCCAAGATGTTTCCACTTCCTTCTATCTGCAGCTTTTCTTTTCCATGTCACACCTGCAAAGATTATGATTTCATCTTCCCATGTTTTATGTGGTCATCTTCTAGGTCTTTTTCATCTCTTGAGATCCATTTTATAGCTTCCTTTGTCCATCTTTGATCTGTTCTTCTTACAATGCATCCGGCCCATTTCCATTTTAACATTTTCACTCTTTCAATTATGTCACAAATTGTCATTTGTTCTCCGATCTATTAATTTATTTTTCTATTCCAAGCATACATTTTTCCAAACGTCTTTGTATCATCTGGAGTTTCTGTAACATTTTTGCATTTTGTGAGCTGTATTCACAACCATAAGTGAGCACTGGTAGTATTCATTGATCAAATACCTTTCTCTTCAGGAAAATGGGTTGATTTCCTTTCAATAGTGTGCTGATCTCATTTTTACTCTTCTTTTGATTTCTTCCATAATATCTCTTTTGACTTCTTCAAGCATCTGCTGATCTACTTCAATTTTCATAGATGTAAAAAAGCTGTTAAACATTTATTTTACTCAGTTTAATTTTAAATGCAGTTTTCTTGCTTGCATCTGAAATATCTTGAAATGTAAGCTGTAGGTGTTTTTGCAAATATGACGGGCATTGGAAAATTGTAAGTTGTTCAAATAAGCTGTTTAACTTTATTCCTTTTTCTCCTCAGTGCAAAATCTTGAACACTTCTCCAAGAGTTGCTGAATATATATATATATATATATATATATATATATATATAGATAGATAGATAGATATAGATATAGTTGATGTCAGGTGAAAAAGGCCCATGCGAACATTTTGAACCCAGTGCCACTGATATAATTGCTCAGTGCTTCAATCTTTCAAAATGCTACCTGTCTTGTCCCTGTGACAAATGAATTATTGAATGTTGTTATTGTTTTTTTTTGGCTGATTGTGTTTTACAATGCTAATCGAATAACCCCTACTTTTTGTGAACACTAGCAGTATATAGTTTCACACATTTAATACTACTTTATGCAATCTGATACCCAGTAACATTTAGAATGATTATCCCAGAATCAACCGTCCTCCCTCTCCCCATAACGATACAGTGTTTCAATATGCTTTTAAAAACAAATTAAAGACTTTTGAAATTGTTTTGAAGACTTTTTACATTGCATTGACATGTTACATTTATTCATTAGCTTGTTTATTTATTTTCACTGCTCACCATGGTTGGGATTGAGCTTTCATCTTCTCTTCATGAAGACAGCTCATCAACTCTGCTGATTATGAGGTACAGTTGTTAATAGGGCGGTTCTGCATGTATTAGCGCTTCATCTAAACAGCAATAACCAGCCGAGAGGCCTCCGGATCGCTGGCCTCAGTTGTAATAAACATTAATTATAGTGACATAATGCTGACTGTGGCTTCATAATCTCTTTAAGGTTTCACAGATTTTCATTGTCCAGCGAATTGATGCCAGCAATTGGAGGGTCTTGGCTGAAATTGTATTGACAAGATGAAAGCTGAAAAGGTACAGTTCTGATAAACTAAGTGTCATAACAGGGTCCTAGTAGGTTTTCACTAAACCCAGATATTTGCAGTTTGACTCTAGACAGCATTTCAACTCAGTTCAATTCCTTATCCGATAGACGGGTCTTCTTGGATCCAATTCTCCAGCATTTCACCTCAGCAACAAAAGCTTCAACCTTTCCTGCTGTCTATACTTTATGGGTTTCAGACATTTATTTAGTGACTTATTTCATTTTATCAACACCAATTTCTCAAGGTTTCTTTAATGCCACGTTCTCCTTTTAGAACTCATTGTGTAAGAAAATGTAGAAACGTGTATTTCTCAGTGTAACTACAGCATTATAATCACGTTTGCTTTTACATTAGATTTAACAAAATCACTTTTTTAATCTGAAAACAAAACAAATCTAAATGAATCCAGGAATGCATTTTTAACACATTTTTAACTGTGCTACTTAAACCTTTTGGAAGATACTAAATACAAGATTCTTTTTTATTATTATATATGATTATTTTGATCCTGCTAATCTGTACAATAAAAGGACATTTAAAACAGAATTGTACCCATTAATTGATGTATTAAACGTCTGACAAAGAAACATTCATCAGACTTCCTGGCTTCCTGCCTTTCATTTTGACATCATAATTATTTATTTCTACATTATTTTTTTTATTTTTTATGAAATTGTACATCGAAAATAAACATGACAATACCGGGTACTACATTTTGCATAACTTTCGTTGGTGGTCTAGGATTTAAGCCCTTTCTGAAATAGTTCTAGGCAGATTGCAGCCTACATACAATTTCACATTGGATAAAGCCTTAAATCATGGTATGATGCCTGTGGCTCTTCACACCTACACAGCGTCTGGAGAGAGTTCCACATCTCAAGACAATTTCATGTGTAGGTTTATGGAAATAACCTGTAGTAATGGTGTAATGCAAACAAAAGTACCGTGCACTTAGACCACACATTTTCAACAGCTTCACACAAAAGCACAGGCAAGGATGGCATGGCTTAAAGCAATAATGACTGTAACAATTTCAACCGAATCAGAAAGTGATTCAAACACACACAAACACACACTAACACACACACACACACACACGCACACACACACACACACACACACACACACACACACACACGTGTATATATATAATGCTAATATGTGTTCATTCATTTATAGGCTTTAAAATGTATACTTCAGGCTTTGAACCATCGGGCTGAGCTCCGAAGTCATTCAGTTCTAGCCAGAAGCCCACAAATGGTCAGTGATTTTAAAATTATTAAAGAATATTTATGTTTGCATGGATTCAGGAATATTATTATTATTATTATTATTATTATTATTATTATTATTATTATTATTATTAATAATAATAATAATAATAATAATAATAATAATAATAAGTGGTCCTCTTTTCTGCCCAGATATTTTCCTCATAACATGGAAAATGTATCAAGTGTATAGAGTTGAGAGCTTACGGTCTTGATACACAGTGATTGGACCTCACCTTCAGCTTATCTCTTTCTTATGCTGTGACTTTTCTAGTGACTAGTATATATAGATGTATTTGTGTATACAATACTTGAATGGCTTTGACTTTTTAACTTAAATTGTTAAATCGGTATATGACTGATTATATTACATTTTCAATATGATATTCCAGAATAAATGTGTCGTTAAATATTTTATCTAAAACACATTCATCAAGCTTGCCTCGGATCGTCCTCAATTATCATTAGTAACTCAGTATGTGATGGCAACTTGCATAGCGTCTACTCACGCAAAAACTGACAACAACAAAAAACATTATTGAAATGTATTCTTGTGATTGTAAATCATCGAAAATGCAGCGCAACATTCTATACATCCATAACTTGTTTAAAACCATTTAAAAATGTATCAGTTGATTCATTAAGCTCCTCTTTAATATGGTATAAGGCAAGAGGAGGAAAAAAAGCAGTCGAATTTTGGAGTCTAGATTTACAGAAATATGAAAAAGTTATGGAAGGAAACTCCAACAGTATCAATCATGGCTCTGGCAGTGGCGGTACACCCCCTTCTTTTCTACTCAATGTTATTCTAAGATGACAACATTAGAGAATTCTAGTATTTCCTGGTCAGAATTTTGTGGGTGGCCTTAGGAGAAATAAAGATTAGAAATCAGGAAGTTGAAGGAAAACAAGTTGAAATTAATGTGGGGGGTGCTAAACATTGATAACATTTTCTTACAGTGGGAAACTAGGGGGTGTTCACTTGATTAACACTCTGCGTTATCTATTATCATCTGTCTTTTATTTGGTTCTCATGAGGTAAAACATAGTTTCAACTAAAGAAAAAAGCTTGTGAGTATTATTTCCTTTTCAGGAAACGCAAGCACAAACACACCCTGTGCATGTAAAAATTGACAGAAGCCTTAATCTGAGACATTAATGTGTTAGTGTCTGACTAAATACCAAAGCAAATGTTAATAGATATCAGTATATAAATTAAGTTTGAATTATTTAATATATTATGTATTTTATGCGAGACAACATGTACATGTAAACATTGTATATTAAAAATGTCACAGTATTGCACATGTGATTGTACTGCATACTTTCTTTACATTCCCAATGTACAGAGTAAACAGGTTACAGTAAATCTAAATGTCAACCCACTGTCCAATCCCAGCTTTTTGAACCAGTTTCTCTGTCAGAGGCTTCACCAAAATTACCAACAATTCATCCATAGGTACCATAAAAGGGAATGGCCGCTCTCCCGATTACAATCTGACTCCTTTCAAGGCCTTATTGGACGATAAGTAGAACCAGTTACAATCCCGATCTCTAATCCCTGACACTCTGTGAAGAATTGTTTTTCTATAAAACATCCTGAAGTCAAACTGCAGTGGCTTGTGTTTCACTGATCCAAAAGCAATTGCCAGGTCCCACCACACTATATTAGAATTAGTTGTTTTTTTCATTTAGTATGTTCTTCTTGTCAGTACTTGCTGTAAGTGCTGAATCATAATATTGATTTAAACATTTTACATACATTGTAATAAAGCATAGCCCACTTGGCAGTTCCTATATACCCCATGCAATACCCTATCTGACTGATCTTTACTAAATTACTCCAACTGGGTTCCCTTTATTTATTTCCTGCTTATTTGGATTTTGAGCATTAGTTGCTGTCACTTCAGGTCCTTTTCTTCATGTTTTAAACTTAGGGCTAGACCAAATCAAAATGCTAAACCCCTCGAATGGCGAATTACAAACCTGTACCCTATCGTGTTTTTATTCATAAGTAGTGGAAAGTGGCTTCTGACCATAAAGTAAAATGCGATAGTTTGTACTTTTTTGTGATTTGTGGGTAGGTCAAAGTTATGATTTGGTCTCGTTGTTAGTTTTTATTACACATTGCACAGTTTTTGATCATTCTTGTTTTTGTCGTTCTTTTCCAGAATAGATTGTACATTCATTTCGTAGAGCAGAGCATCAAAGATTGATACGAAATAAGCGTGGCCAAGTATTCCACTTCAGAAGTAAAATACTAAGAAATGTCTGAAATAGCATAGTTGAGACATACTGCACAGAGATGGTGCCTGTCTTTATCTGAACATAAACTGAAGGGATTTTATTTTAAAATCGTATTCCAACTTAAACAGATAAGGCATATTTTTTCGGTTGGAGTTATCGTCACTGGCATTACAAATGTAATTCCCTGCCAAAGCAGATTTTGAATGTCGATATAAAATATTGTTAAGAGTTCCCTTGCTTACTTTTATTGTATATTTCAGAAAATTTTAAATTATCGTAGTTTGGGGGGCTTCTTAAGAAACAGTTTACTACCTATGCATACTTTGAGATATTCCCATAATGTTCCGGTCCTCAACACACTAGATATTTTCATGATATGATTTTCACATTTTACATGTTTAAGTTCTGGTGTATTTCGCTTTCAGTTAGTGGCATCACTTTGATTTCTCTCTGCCCCACTCCCCAATGCAGTGTAATAAGTGAATAATTAATCTAATTTAGAGAAGTATAAGACTCTGATTAGCCATTCCGCAGGTTAACCACACACAGATCATTACTGATGAGAGAACAGCAATCGCTTCAGTGCGAGATGAGAGGGAAGTGCATTTAACCAGGGTAAAGTGTCTAAAGGATTAAAAGGTTCAGGAAGGAAACCATTTGATAGCTGTATCACACTTAACGTTTGTGTACTCGTATCACCTCTCTACTCTCCACTGATTGCTTGTTTGTATATTGGCATGTGCATGTGCTTGTGTGACAATATTCATAACAAAATTGTAATTTTGTGAGTGTTATGCAGTATTTGTAGGAATGTTTTAACTAATACCTTAATTTAACTAATTAAACATTTCCCTGCTATGCTAAAGAATAAGAATGGATGTATTTTTAATGTTATATTTATGTAGGTTGTTTTAGCCAACACTTGGTATTTGAACAAAATAAGAAAATGTTTCTTGAAATTAAACTCACACAGTAGCCATGTTGTAGAACCAAATTAATGTTCCTGAACGCTAAAGAGAGGAATACAAAGAGAATGAAAAAAATGAAAGCACATTGCATTAGCAACATGAAATAAGATAATTGAGATTTCTCCCCATAGGTTTATGGCCACTATATTGTTGTAAATGGCATAAACAAGGCTATGCACTGTTCTGTACATATGATACATGTGATGAAATATTTGGTCAGGGGCTCCATTCTTAATTAAACAAAACACAATATCAAAACAAAAAACATACTTCCTTTATGTGGGTACATGGTATACTGACAAAATACTGTGACATAAAATGTTACGTTCATTATTATCCTTTATTAACATTTAAATTTGCATTTACCCTTGTATATTAAATATTATATTGTTTCCACATGAATTGATTATATCTCATGGGTATTATTAATCCTAAAACAGAGGGATGTAGCATAAGGCATACACCATTAGACAGAAAGAAGCAAAATAGTACAAAACAGAAAAAGATGTTGCCTAAATGAATGTTTTACACAACTTATCTGAATACATGGATCACTTCATAGCATGAAGAAATGAGGAAGACTTGCCTAGAACATTCCAGACACAAATGGCCTCCACTAACCAGTATTTCTGGCATTTTAAAGACCTTTTACAGTTAAATATGCAAACAAATACACAATGGAAATATGACTTAGACAAATTACTGTGTTTTAGGAATGTACGATGGTGAGTACACTAAAACTTCAAATGTTCTCAGTTATATTTAGAGAAAAATAATGTATTTGCAATGCAAAATCAAATTATTTCTCACTGACTCTCTACATATGTATACACACACACACACATATATATATTGCAACTGCTTTTCAAAATGGGGAAAGTCCTAGATTTGAGTCTCACATACCTCTGATTGACTGAAAGATTCTACTTTATTGTCATACACAGATTCTTTAAATATTATTGTTCATTCTTTGGAAGACCTTGTTTAAAATGAATGCAAAAAGAAGAGCCATACACACACAACGCCGTCTCCCTGCAGCCTTTAGAGTTCATAGTTCCATGACTGCTCTGAAGACAAAACAGGAGATATTGTGTAGATGAAGATCAAAGTTGGCTGTTTTGCCCCCCCACCCCTTACAAGATAAACACAAAATCAGATCCCTCATATGTCTGGAGACTTCGATTTCCTAAGCAGCCTGTTTTTTTTTTTTCTTCCAGAACAAAAACCCTTCACTGTTTTCCATAATTTGAGCATGAGGAGCCACTGGGGACGTACAGGTGCTTATTATATTCAGTTTTCCTTGTCAGTCCTCAATTTCAAGTTAATAAAACAAAGAGGAATGAAAAACATCCTCGATTCCAGCAATCTATGTAAATATTAACCATCGTGATATATTTCACTATCCCCATACACATTTCTTTTAATGATAATATACACCATCTGTCTAATTTGGCCATTATTCAGACCTGTCAAGTTGCAATTATTTAAGGCTTATCTCACACTCACATGAGAAGCAGTATTTTGTCATGGTTCCTGCTATCCCTGGTGAGCCACTATAGAAATCCTGCAGATGACTTTCACCGATACAACAGCGCCACACTGTCAAGATTCACCCTATATCAATATAACACTGATTACCCCGGCCATCTTATCATCGTCGTCTATGTAAATTGATCAAGGGCAACATTAATGCTTTGCCTTGTTTGTCTGTTTTTCTTTTTTGTTATTTGCATTTACTTTTTGTGCTTTTCGTTCATTCACCCCATTCCCTCGAAACGCTGCGATAAAATGTGAAAATTATAAAATATAATTGTCGTTCTGGGAAATATTCAGAGTTTTGAATGGAATATTTTGTCTTCATGTGACGACTTGTCTTCCTTTCAAAGACTTTGTTGCTTGTGTCATTTTATGTATTTATTTTTTAAGTCAGACATAGGGACAAAGGAAAAATGTTCCTTCATATTATAAATTTCATACATGCATAATATTACCATAATATAAATGTGTTCCAGTAAATCAAAGGCACAGAAACATAAAGATAACAACTGTAGCTTGTTATGTTGGCAAAGCTGTTTCTTTCCATTATATTTATAGTTTATTTAGGTAAACTCTACAGAACAGATATGCACACCTAGGAAATATTAAGAATAAGAATTATGATTATTATATTAATAATAATGATTATGATTATTATATTAATAATAATGATTATGATAATAATAATAACAATAATGCATCATTGGGATAACGATTTTTATTACTAGAGAAGGAAATGACTCCAAACAAAAATAACCATCTGATACGGGCACACAACTTTTGTCCTTGTTAAATAATATCATTATCATTGCTAATGATGATGTTGGAAACCCAGTTATGGAATAAATAGATTATGACAGAGAAAAACGATCATGTACAGGAAGCCACAAAGGCCATTTAGCACTCCATAAAGGATAAATTGCTGTCTTTTTTATAAATGGCTAGAAGCATCATAATGTATTTGATTTTTTCAGGGGTAATCTTAGATGTGAAGGGAATGGAGTAAAGTCTGTTATCAAGCCATAACATCTGCTGCAGTGTCAGGTGATGAAACAGGCGACTCCTGAGCCCAAGACAGGCGGGACGGCTTTTTTAATGCAACGAGGTATTGTGCAAACAAACAGGCGCTGATATGGTCTATGGTTGTCACAATCATTCAGGAGGGTGATATATCTTCCTGTATTAGCTGCTTGAGTGCCTATGTTTCTTTCCCTTTTTTAATCTCCTTTTTTTTTATTTGGTTTTGTTTTAAAAAATGACCCGAAAAGCTATTTATTTCGGCCCTCTGTGTTAGACATTTGTCGGTCTTAAAGCAAAAAGCCAAAGGAAGAACACGCTTTTCATGTGGAATTATTATTTTCTAAGCATGATGCTGATTTCCCAAGAAAAATTCCAGAAACCTTGAAAGCACAGATAGCTGAACACCAAGGTTAGCACTAAGCATTATCTCATTGACATGACAGGGCTAAACTGTGCATGTACTCAGTATAAGAGCAGTAAACACGCTTTAACAAGTAGTTCTACACAGTTTTTCTTAGTCAGACAAAATAAATATATTGCCCTGTTGGTTTTTAATTTGTTTTTAACTAAAGAGGGACATTGCAGGTGTGAAATTAGACCATCAAGCCATTCCAAATATAGACTTAATGCGATTGGTTCTCTTTAATGAACCGCACATCTCTGCAAAGTATATTTTCCACAGGGTGTCTGGTTTAAGTGGAATTTAGTACTTTTCAAAATACATGCAAAGTTGATTAAAGGTGCTTCAGGGGAGTTATTTTCTTCAACTCTTCTCATACTGCTCTGTAATGCAAATGACCCTAACAATGTACTAAATGGCTGTACCCCAAGTCTTGTGCTGATCTTATTTATCCTTTGGTGTCATATACTAGATATGTTATGTATCCAGGTTTTCAAGGCTTGAGTATCCTGTAATAATGGGGGGGCAAGCTGAACACAATGCAATTGAAAGTTCGGTCCCTTGAAATCTGTTTTAAGAAGAGAAATGGAATTGCAGTGTGTATCCTCAAATTGTAGTATTATCATCAATAATAAATGAGTCCAGCTTTCATGCTGTCCCACATTTTCTGCTTAACTTATGAACCCTTTTGTGTTTAAAAACATCCTTAAACACTCATTTATTAAACGGTTTGTACATATACATTTATAACTTATAACAGTTATAAAGCAATGTTGCACCAAGTTGTATTTATCAACCATCTGTAGAGAAGATACACACAACCTTTTTGATGTAATGCTAGGGCTTTCGTGGGTGATTGATAGGGCAGGAGTTGGTCATGCAATTGAAGATGCAGTGGCGCCAGCTATCAGTTGGGTAAATGTGCATTAGATGCTATGAGATTTCCTTAGTGTCAGATGCTGATAAACTATAAAGTACCACTTTTAACCGCTGTGCAGTGTATTATTGGATTTGTTTCTAAATAACTTATTTCATTACAGTGGACAAATGCCTTTTAGTGTCCCTCAAACTAAATCAATGAGTGATTTTTAACATGATATTTTAAATCTCTACTTAATATTTGCCAGAAATGAAATACATAAGTTCATAGCTGTAATTTTGTAAAAGCTCCTTTTAGTACAACATACTCTTAGGCAGAGTTCAAAATGAATGGTTTCAGATAATGCATTCAGGAAAATGGCAGCATATAGTTCTGTCAAGTAGCTCAATGTAATACATTACACGCCAACTTAATGTAATGGGAAATTATTCTTTTCACAGCTCTCCTAACGTATCGGCTTTCTTATTTTCACTGTACCACTTCTTTTCATCTTCACCTCTTTTTGCACATTTATTGCTCTTCCCCTCTTCATTATTTTAGTCTGCTCTGATTTTCTCAATTGCTATTTTTTTTTATATTTCTCAGTGAATTTGATCATATTACACTACTGTGAGTCTAAAGATGAGGCAGCGGAGATTCATAATTTGACAGTCTGTGACTATATTTAGCTGTCTTATATACTTAAAAAACACACAATCGCATTGGCTTCTTGTTTTGAATAATAATAACAACAATAATAATAATAACAATTATTATTATCCCTACAATTACTATTATTACATATTTATGTCAACAATGTCAACTTTTTAATGTGACAGTAATACCACAGTAATATTAAAAATACCAGAATGGGATTTGCTCTTAAAATAATCCATACAGAGAAAAACGCAGGGCCAGATTTAATCAAATCGTTAACCCACCTGCTAAAAGAAACCTACAAACTATAACTTCAACATGTTCTGTCAGGCACTTCTTAATATAACTCTATCAAGTGCTGGTTTGTAGTTTGCTATTGACAGCTTTATTTAATCTAGCCAAATTTTCCTGTTGGTTTTGCAGTAATATATGTGAAATTGGTTTACCAATTAAAACAAATAACATGTTAGTATTATAAATTAATAAATAAATAACATAGTTTGGACCATCAGGATGGGTGTTCAGAGAGTCAATGCACATCTGTCCTAAATGTTTCTCGTTTATAAAATGATTTGGTAATTTAAAACAATGATATCTGTATTTATCAGTGAAGGAAAAATTAACACAAAAATGCATTAAAAATAAATACAACCATGCATAAATAATAATAATAATATAATAATAATAAATTATTGTTAACATTAACTGTATTATTGGTCTGTTTATTTGAAATGGAATCTCTCACTTACAGAAACGTATCACTAGGTGGAGCCAATTTGCAAAGCAATTATTTCCCTCAAGTGGTTTTGGTCCATTAGCCAATTTTGTGGTTGTTTTTACTGACAAATGTGTATACTAATCTAATTAATTCATTCTCATTCAAATGTAAAATACCATTGTGAGTTTTTGCAAATATTTAGATGTAGTTATAACATTGAAGAAATCTGACTGGAAAACGGGTAGTAATATACATCTGAAAGTAGCTGTTTCTTACTCTTCTTTTCCATTGCCTTAAGATTGGTAATTTAAAGTGTCTAGGTAATTACTAAATCCTACACAGGATGATTTGATAGATTAGAATTGCATTTCAGCGATAGTGTGGGGTTACTTTCCAATTTCCTGTTATCAAATTAGTATTCCATCCTAGATGTGTTTTAGATTTAAAAATAAAAGTACTTGAAGCTTGAAAATAAATCCCTGTGCTCACCTTGAATTCATTATCATTCACCAAATGTACCGCACACTGCAGCCTGCTTAAACAATGCCTTAGCCTTACATTTAGATGCTTACAATGTTACTTTTTTTTCTTTGTCATAAAAGACATTCCCAGACAGAAGCTTAAGAAACGCTTTTCATAAGTAGCTGTGTGGATGTTTAACTTTTAAAATCAACAATTAAAATCAAGAAAAAATATTTCCAAATGACCATAGTGCTCATCTTTTACTGATGCTTTTCCAATCTAAATAATACATATCTCATATATTCTCCCGATCCACTTCAGGATTTAAAGTACTAAGTTTTTTTCCCTGCCTGTAGTAGATTAAAATTTCAGTCAGCAGTGGATATTTTCCCACACACTTTTTCACAGTATCATGTGGAGTTTTTGTTTTAGTTTTCACTGTGTCCAATGTAAAAATGTTTCTTAATCACTGAAGTGGTCCCAAAGCAGACCTTATAAGGTCAAGAACAGCAAGTCATGTGACCCCATAGTGACCTATGGCACTCTTTCCTTCACGAACGTGTGCCAATCTTTTAATTTAGCCTTATGCTATTGAACAGCTGGTTTTACCTGTTTACCAATTATTTATCAGCCTCCAAGCTTCCCTTTAGGACCGTATTTGCCTACTGTGTCTCTGCTTTCTCAAAAAGATCTATTGGAACTTATTATTTCAATATCTATGTACACAGTGCCCTAAATGCCACATAATTCAAGATAGGGCAGCAAGGCTCTGGTACCCACTAGTTGCCATCAAGTTACACAAAAGCACTTTTAGACACATTCCTTAACTTAAGTGCAATGGAGTTCTGCAGATGGGCGTTGTAGTTATTATATTCAGACACTTGTTTTCATGACTAGTAGGTACATTTCAGATTTACTGCACAAGTACAAGACAAATGGTGTTAAAATGCCTTAAAGGTACCATAACGGCAATTGCACTTTTTAATTGAATACTTTGATATTCTCGGATTGAGCTCATACGTTACACTTAGAGTAACGCATGGGTGACTGTTCACAACAAGACTGAGTTCCATCAAGAGAAGTGAAGCCAAAAAATGGCCCTTGAGAGTAAAGCTGAAGAGCTCTCTTGGCTTCACTTCTCAGGATGGGACACAACCATGTTTATGGATTGTCACCCATCTGCTGTTTTTTTGTTCTTGTTTTGTGTTTTTACAGTGTATGGTTTCTTTTTTCAGCAGAAACAAAAGAATCAGAAATGTGTTCTGTTTAGCATAACTGAAATTCACAGAATGAGAAACAAACGGCTTGAACCAGAAACCAACATATTTCAACACTGAATTCAGACTTCAACATTTTTTCAGAGGGTATTATGGTTTGAGCTTGTTTAAGTTATTGTTCCTTTCATTTCTTCTCCTTTCTTTTCTTTTTGTCATGCCAGCTTTGCATTTGTATAACAGCTTTGTTACGGATAATCAAAGAAATATAAGAATAATCCTTCTGTTGTTAGAATCGACCGCAGACAGCAGCTTTAGATTTCCTTTGCCCCATACGTAACAACATGGAGCCATTTATAACGACATCCACTAATGACAAGCACCGTGCTATTATTTCTCTTGAAATCTACACGTCTAACTATACAGTTAGAGGATCTCAGTTGCTGGAGAGAAAGACAAAGGCTTCAGCAAATGGGAGAGAACTAAGGGGCTCAACCGCAGTTTTGTTTGTATGAATCTTGATGTCTAGCGAGGAAAGATGCACCATGCAAGGAGTAATGTGTTACTGGTAAGTAGAAATGCTGGGGTGCTGAATTTACAAATAGTTAAAGCTTTTAAATGGTGCATGACGGGAGTGGAATAAATCAAGAGGCATGATACAATTACCAATTCAATTTGTCAGGTCTATTGCAGTAAGCATTTTAAACAAACAAACAAAAACAAAATAAGCCACCTGATTAGAATGGCTTGCAGGAGCCTAATGATATTGAACTTGCTTGTGGTCTTGCTAGCCATGGTGGAGAATCCAAAACATCCCTGCAGAGGTACTGGCATTCACTTTGAGAAATCCAAGCTCTGCTATTATTCCTATTATTTGAATTTGTTTCATAGCAGTGGATAGGAATGTCTTATAGAATAGGATATATAGAGAGAAAGACAGAGAGTGAAAATGTTAAAATGGCAGTGGGCTGGACACATTGCAAGAAGAACAGATCTAAGATGGACAAAGGAAGCAATTGAAAAAAGATGAAAAAAGACCTAGAAGACAACCACATAAAAGATGGGAAGATGAAATAATAAACTTTGCAGGCTTGACGTGAAAAAGGGAATATATTGGTTGAAGCAAAATGAAACATCTTGGGAAGGCCTTCAGTAGTGGATCGATATGGGTTGATGGTGATTATATATATATATATATATATATATATAATCACCATCAACCCATATCGATCCACTACTGAAGGCCTTCCCAAGATGTTTCATTTTTTTATATATATATGGTTAACATCTCTACAATAATAGTTTTATTGGGGGCGGGGGGATGGTATCCCAATATTTTATATAAACTATAGCAATTCAGTTGTTACGTGAATAAATATATAAGAAAAAAAATGAAGTGAGAAATCCAAACAATGCTGTATATTGTCATGGGAACTGAGACTCCTCTTTGGATTCCATTAAGCTTGGCTCTCTTGATTAGAACCTTTATATATTTCAAAGGAAGCATAGTAGTAAAATCTTCTAATCTTCACCACTGCCGGTGGATTCACAGACTGATATGTACTTGTACTCTATCATTTTGTTTAAAAATTGAACCAGGATTATTCTTCACCAGTTTTATAATAAAGCTGTTCCCTTTTTAAATCACTTCAATGTCCTGTTTTCTGCCTCAATCTCAGATAAGGAACAGAAAAGTATTAAGCATTGCAAAACATGCCCTTGATTGTTATGCTTTGAGCAGTATTAGCATACACACACATTTCATTATATCTATCTATCTGTCTGTCTATCTATTTTTAACAGTGTGATATTATATTTATAGAAAAAAAAGCTTTATACGTCCATTATATTAACATCTACAAACACACATTCACATTTAAATTTACTTTAGTGTTCATTTATTAAAAAAGCAAAATATCTGAAGACTTGTAGTCAGAGACAGTAAGTTCATGAATACATTCGTCAATTAAAATCTTAATATGATCCTTTATTATCTGTGTATTTGTTTTTTTGCATACTTCAAGTTAAAGGATAATCATTTATTTTTTTATTTTGACTGTCTCGGTGTGAAAAACTGCATGCATTTGTTAATATATTAAATAATTACCTCATAAGCACTTACTGTAAAATGTAAATTAATGTAGATAAAAATACTGTGGACTGTCAACAGCATGTATCCATTGACAGTATTTCAATACACTCTGCTTCTATTTATCTCAAAGCACAAGTAATTTTTTTTATTGATTAGTGGAAAACAGAATTTGATTTCCTGAGTTTTAAGATTATCTAATTGATCTAATAAATTGGATTAGCCAGTCTTGTGGATCACAAATGTATCCTCTGCATTTGTCTCTGTGGTTCCCTCTGATGTATTTGCCTGCTTCGTATGTCCGGTTTTAATATATTGCTGCTATTTGAACTCTTGTTCTCTTTTACAAACTACCTGACAAATACCACTACAGCAGACAAATGTGGCAAGACTGCAAACTCTAATGCCTGACAAACTGTATTTGTCTTGGGAGAAGAATAATGACAGAGAAAACAAGCTGTCGAAATGTGAATGTAACCAAGCCGTATTTGTCAGAGAAAGAAACAGTTTTCAGATTCCTGAAAATAAATATCAGAAGAATTGGGGGATAATGGTATCTTTTTGGTTTGTGTGTGTTTGTGTGTGTGTGTGTGCGTTTCTGTGTGTCTATAAATATTTATTTGTATTATTTTCAATATTTGTCAATGTACTAAATGTTAATTAAGTTTCTGGATTTTTGGATTATCAAATTATCATTAATTTAACTACTGATTTGGAAAAGGTTTTTAATATACTAATATGAAAAAATGAATTACTTGTATTTCTTGGTTTAACACAATGCACGCTTAGTAACTTTTTGTACATTTTTAAACCAGTGCCAGTCTATAGCCAATACTTATTAATCCCAAGCTTTATTTCAAAATGCTTTATTTACATACCTCACCATTCTGTTACATTGCCTACAAACAGTAATATACTAATACACCTCATGATCGATTTTACAAAAACACCCCTAACTTCAGAGTAATATAGCAAAAAGGATGAGAAAAAAATTATGTTTCTGATGTCTTTTTATATTCTGAGCTTTGTATTAGGAGAATAATATTTTATTGTTTTCCAAATTGTATACCAACTTTCATCAGAAACATTTCCTTTAATAGCAAATTCCCATATTAAAATAATGAAACTGGTATATCTCGTTGTTGACTATAAATGGCAGTTAAGTGTTAAGGCCAGGGGGATGACAATAAGTGATTTCGTATGCGTAAAGCTAAAGGAAAAGATGAACGAGCTGATCTGTGTGCCTTGACTGTTAAAAAGAGCCTCCATGAGGGAGATTAATATGGCAATTGTGCAATTAACCAATACACTACGCCCAGTAATCTAATGGAAGTTATTAGTTTGTCATAAAACTTGCAGCATGTCAGCAAAAGTTCGGTGCTGAGCATTTTCTTTTCAGATGATAAAGCATCATGGTGTATGAACGATTTCAATATGCAAATGCAAATGCAAACATAAAGGAGGTTGTAAAGATACTGTGGGTGTTGGATGACTAAATGTCATAGATGATGGATATGGGTTTACTGTAATTAACAGAAGAAGTTATAAAGCTATATGTTAAGGCCATGGTTGGATACTTAGATTCTGAGATCTGGTAGAAGACACTTTTTTATGAATAAGAGGACAGCTGCTCCAATCTCCTTTATCAACCTTGTGTAAAACACGTTGCAGAAGGCTTAAGGCACAGGTTCAAAAACACTAAAGAGGCAACAAGGTTTTACTCCTATCTCATCATGCTAGATGTTCATTTAAATAAAGGAGGTGCACATATTTTAGATATTGGACAATGTTATGTCACCAAAGTATAAAACTACATAGAAGTGATCCTTGCTTTTTTCATCATACATTTCTATCAGGACAGGTTACATGATACATTTATATCTGAAGTGGATACCAGGAGTTTAGTTTTTGTA
The DNA here is from genome assembly GCF_036373705.1 of Amia ocellicauda. NCBI lineage: Eukaryota > Metazoa > Chordata > Actinopteri > Amiiformes > Amiidae > Amia > Amia ocellicauda. The sequence goes on along the minus strand of NC_089854.1, from coordinate 37,421,362 downwards.
TATGTATGTGTTTGTGTATATGTATATGTTTATTTACTTGCATGCATACTTGCTTGTTTTATGTATTTATTTAGTTCGATCTGAGAATGTGCTAGTAACCTAACTATCATATGAGATCCTATGTATGTATATTCTACCAGTAAACAAATGGTTGAGCAATGCTGCCACCACATGGAAATGCTGGAAAGGAACATTTCTGAAAGAACTGGAGGATCAGAATAAAAAAGTGGAGCAATGTATAATATCAAATTAAAATACATTAATATTATGATAATTATAATTATTCATCTCACTTTCACTACACAGAACACATACACAATTACACATTTCACTATAAAAATTGTCTAACACTATCTCCATTAAAACCCCCAAAGACCCCAATATTATCAACATTGCATATGAATATAACAACCAAAAGCGACAATTTTATTTGATGTTTTCAGCTGTGAGAGGTAAAAAGGCAACGTAGCAAGAATAAATAGAAAACCAAGAGCTGTTTTAGTCAAAGTGTTCTGTATGGCTTCAGTAAAACATGGTGGTTTTATCTGGGCACTTTGGTCAGCTGGGGTTGCTTCACTAGTGCACAAACTAATGGTAAAATGCCACAAAATGAAAAAAAGTCCTCGAGGCTGTTAAAGTATGGAAAAGTATGAGGACCATTTAGACTTAAATAACTGATATCCGGACATCACGTTTTTAATCCGATGTGGTGGCCTCCGAATTATACAATAGGATAATTACAGTCAAATTCTGTGCTTATTTTGTTTCATTAACATATTATTCATTCAGTTACATAATAGACCACAGAAAATTAAAATCATTATTTGCCACTTCTTTGCTTGGGCTGTTAACTTAATTCTCAAACAAAGCATGGTTTTATTGTTTCATACTTAGATTAATTTCAGTAGCTTCTTCAGGTGGCTCCACTATTTTGAATGCTAATGAATACTGTACATAGATATAGTATGTACATGTTGTCTGTGTATGTGTGGGTAAATTACATATTCCTTAATAAATTTAATTGATTGAATGAACCATCAACAATTATCACTACCACCCGTCTAGCTACCACAAAGATTCATAAGTAATCGCATATTTATTCATTTTATTTACTTATTTTGTAATTGGGTCTTATTGTATTATAAGATAAGCATTATTCTTGAAATGATCAGATATTTTATCTAATATGTGTAATTTACATTTTTAATATTCATAAAGTTCAGATTTAAGTTGTTATATTTTTACATGAAATAGGACTAGAAAGCCAATATCTACCACAGTTGAAAACAAAATTTACTTCAATGTAGTGCGTTGGAGCAACACAGGCTGTTATTTTAATTTTTTTATCAACTCATACTGACATCTTGTGGTCATATATATATATAGTGAGGGAAAAAATATTTGATCCCCTGCCGATTTTGTAGAATAACAACAAAAAAATCCAGAAAAACGCATTTCAAAAAAGTTATAAATTGATTTGCATGTTAATGAGGGAAATAAGTTTTTGATCCCCTATCAATCAGCAAGATTTCTGGCTCCCGGGTGTCTTTTATACAGGTAACGAGCTGAGATTAGGAGCACTCTCTTAAAGGGAGTGCTCCTAATCTCAGCTCGTTACCTGTATAAAAGACACCTGTCCACAGAAGCAATCAATCAATCAGATTCCAAACTCTCCACCATGGCCAAGACCAAAGAGCTGTCCAAGAATGTCAGGGACAAGATTTTAGACCTACACAAGGCTGGAATGGGGTACAAACCATCACCAAGCAGCTTGGTGAGAAGGTGACAACAGTTGGTGCGATTATTCGCAAATGGAAGAAACACAAAATAACTGTCAGTCTCCCTCGGTCTGGGGCTCCATGCAAGATCTCACCTCGTGGAGTTTCAATGATCATGAGAACGGTGAGGAATCAGCCCAGAACTACACATGAGGATCTTGTTAATGATCTCAAGGCAGCTGGAGAAAACAAGAAAACAATTGGTAACACACTACGCCATGAAGGACTGAAATCCTGCAGCGCCCGCAAGGTTTCCCTGCTCAAGAAAGCACATGTACAGGCCCGTCTGAAGTTTGCCAATGAACATCTGAATGATTCAGAGGAGAACTGGGTGAAAGTGTTGTGGTCAGATGAGACCAAAATCGAGCTCTTTGGCATCAACTCAACTCGCCGTGTTTGGAGGAGGAGGAATGACCCCAAGAACACCATCCCCACCGTCAAACATGGAGATGGAAACATTATGCTTTGGGGGTGTTTTTCTGCTAAGGGGACAGGACAACTGCACCGCATCAAAGGGACGATGGACGGGGCCATGTACCGTCAAATCTTGGGTGAGAACCTCCTTCCCTCAGCCAGGGCATTGAAAATGGGTCGTGGATGGGTATTCCAGCATGACAATGACCCAAAACACACAGCCAAGGCAACAAAGGAGTGGCTCAAGAAGAAGCACATTAAGGTCCTGGAGTGGCCTAGCCAGTCTCCAGACCTTAATCCCATAGAAAATCTGTGGAGGGAGCTGAAGGTTCAAGTTGCCAAACGTCAACCTCGAAACCTTAATGACTTGGAGAGGATCTGCAAAGAGGAGTGGGACAAAATCCCTCCTGAGTGTGCAAACCTGGTGGCCAACTACAAGAAACGTCTGACCTCTGTGATTGCCAACAAGGGTTTTGCCACCAAGTACTAAGTCGAAGGGGTCAAATACTTATTTCCCTCATTAACATGCAAATCAATTTATAACTTTTTTGAAATGCGTTTTTCTGGATTTTCTTTTGTTATTCTGTCTCTCACTGTTAAAATACACCTACCATTAAAATTATAGACTGATCATTTCTTTGTCAGTGGGCAAACGTACAAAATCGGCAGGGGATCAAATACTTTTTTCCCTCACTGTATATATATATATATATATATATAATCTTTAAAATACATTAAGAAAATATCGCTGTTTTCAATTCACATAAGGCGTTAAGGCTAAGATATGAATGGTATCTCAAATGCAAGTTAGTAAAATAAAGGTAAATTATGAGGCATTGGTCAGATATCTCATGTCCTGAATTGCAGGGCCTACAGGTTTTCCAGCTCTCTCTCTCACTGATTTTCTCAGAGCTGGAAGGAGGAGTTTAATTGGTTCTATTGGGTTCTATTAAGAACTGTGATTGGTTGAATGAGGTCTCAGGTGGAATGGAAAGCTGATGATATTGCGGCCCCCAGGGCCAGGATTGGGGACCCCTGATATGTCATGAGATTCTGTATGGATGATGACAGAACTAAACAAGGAATAAGTCCATAAGCACATATATGAATGACGATGCACCAGTATCACCTAGGGAGCAGTTGTGCACTTGGGATGACTACAGACAGATTTGATGGACACTCTAACACAGTTCCTGGTGGATTACACTGTATCCTAGTTTGTATGCCTTCATTAGTTAATTTAACAAATTGTATAATCACCTTGAAAAAATGAAATTATTGTCCAGGCCTTGAAAACTTTGTAGCTATACCTTCATTGAAGAGACTAAAACTAAAATCTAAAATGTTAATTAAAACATAGAATATATGCCATTCAGCAAATAATTCATTATATAAGATTAGTGTGAGAAACCCAGAGACAATTTGGCCTATACATTTTAATTTTGATCCATCAATCAAATACTTTTTTTTCAGGCAGGTAGGTAGATTTCCTTTCAGCAGCATGCAGTTTCTTCCAAATGTACTCCATTTTCACTCTTATTTTAATGTCTTCCATAATATCTCCATCTGCAAGATAGACATAACTTTTGACTTTTTCAAGTATCTGTTGATCTACTTCAATTTACTTAATTTATCAAAGCTGTTAAACATGACTTTGGTTTTACTCAGGTTAATTTTACTGTTTTCTTGCTTGCATCTGAGAGTTCCATAATTCTATTCTCCCCCTATTGTTCAGGTGTTTTTGCAAGTATGACAATGTCATCGGCCAATTGTAAGTTGTTCAAACAAGCTCTGATTCTGTTTTGGAGAGATTGTGTCTCCTTGACCTAGTCCTTTACTGATCTTGATCTGTCAGTGTTTTGGTGGAGTCGGATTGTTGATATAGATATATGTAAGTATATATATAAGTGTTGTTAGAGATATATTTAATATGAGTTATATAGGTTTCCTCAATGTTTTGATTTGAGCTCTGTTGACTGAGTTTGTATACATTGAATCAAATGCTTTGTTGTAGTCACAAAGCCCAGGCATAGAGGAAGCTAGTTTTCTCTGTATCTTTCCAATACTTCTCGTACAACTTGAATATGATCTATCATGTTATATCTTCTTCTAAATCATGCTTGTTCTCTTGGTTGTGCGAAGCCCAGGGTGTCTTGAAGTTGACGTGAATGACGGTTGCATTGTTCCAATTATCACCCGATCCTCGAGATTCTACAGGCATCGAAGTGCCTAGTAGAAGAAAATTTGATGCAATCGAAGCGAGTGGGGGCCGCCCCTGTAGCTCCCGGAGACAAAGGCACATGCATTGAGCCTTCACGATACAGCCCCCCATTGTAGTCTATGGAACAACTACCGCAGGTCCCCGCCAGAGGCATAAAAACGCTGCTTTATCCTGTGCTTTCTGTATGGAAACAAGGCGCAGCCTCCAGAAGCCAAAATAGCCTTGTTTAAGCCTTACATCTCGCAGCGTAATGTCCTCATTCTATTACGATGTCTTAAATACACTACATATACATAAATAAATACACAAAAGTATAAAGGCTCCTTCAAGACATCACATGTTTAAAATGTAGCCTATCTATTTGCCTATCCTTGGGATCAAATGAAAGTTGACAAATGCAGTGCTGTTACACATGGAACTCAGAGAATAAGGCTAAAGCAAGTGAACAGTGGCTTCTGTGGGCACGGAGGCAGTGGGCTAAAGCATTCCATGAGTGGCACCTGGAAGCTGCGAGATGTGAGGCTTAAACTAGGGTATTGCGGCTTCTGGAGGCTGCGCCTAGTTTTCATACAGAGCGAAATACAGGCTACATGAACCTGTCCTCATTCTATTACGATGTCTTAAATACAATACAATAGAAATTAATACACAAATGTATACATAAAGGCTCCTTCAAGACATCACTTGTTTTAAATGTAGCCTATCCATTTGCCTCTCCATGGGATCAAATGAAAGGCGACAAATGCAGCGCTGTATACGGAGCTGAGAGAATACGGCTAAAGCAAGTGAATAGCGACTTCTGGAGGCGCGGAGCTCGTGGGCTAAAGCATGCCGTGTGTGGCACCTGGAAGCTGCGAGATGTAAGGCTGAAGCAAGTGAATGCCAGTTTCTCGGGGGCTGGGAAAGCATAGGATAAAGCAGCAGACCTGCGGTAGTTGTTCCATAGACTACAATGGGGGGCTGTATCGTGAAGGCTCAATGCATGTGCCTTTGTCTCCGGGAGCTACAGGGGTGTATGGCAAGCCAAATTGTCATTTAGAGATATCTCAAAATACAATTCAAGATATCTTAAATTGAATTGCAGATATCTCAAGCTAACTCCATTTCAAGATATCTCTAATTCAATTTGAGATATCTCAAATAAAACAGGAAGTCATTTTAGGATATCTAGTTTAACACTCCATTTCAAGATATCTCAAATTGGAGTTGTAAATGAGATATCTCGAATTGAATTTGAGATATCTCAAATTAACCTCAATTTCAAGATATCTCGAATTACATTTGAGATATCTCAAATGCAATTTGAGATATCTTGAATTGAATTTGAAATATCTCAAATTCAATTTGAGATATCTTAAATTCACTTCCTGTCCTATTTGAGATATCTCAAATTGACTTCCTGTTCTATTTCAGATATCTTAAAATAGACAGGAAGTTCATACAAAACACATCATTTTCAAAGCAAGTCAGTTTGAGATATCTTGAATGTAATTTGAGATATCTCTAAATGATAATTTGGCTTGCCATAAGGGGTGGCCCCCACTCGCCCCCAATTTTCTTCTGCTAGGTGCTACGATGCATGTAGAAATTTGTGGATCAGGTGCAATTATCTGGTATTTTTTTCATTTTTAGATTTTTTTTTGGAAAAAAAAGTTTCGCAAGAATCCTTTCCATTTCTTCTCCAGCTTATTTTAGGATCTCCAATGTGATTTCATCATTCCATCACCATTATTGTTCTTTAAGGAATATCCTACTTCTTCTACAATCACATCTGGTATTTCACTTGTGTTCATTGAGACTTCTTTTTCTTCTTTTCTGTTTTTGATTGTTGTGTCATCACCATTTTCCGTAGCAATGATTTCATTCTTTCCTATTTGGAGTCTTAGTTTTGTATTTTTGATGTTCCCATTATTTTCAATGGTTTCTTTAATTAGGTTGCTATTACACTTTCTTACATCGCCAGTAATACGTTTTCTTACTGTTTTGCACAGCTCAATATAATTAAAAATGGGATGGAGTGCATTTAAAAGAAAGTGCATGCTGTTTACTTAATTCACAAATGTTGAATTAAACTGTGGACAACACAAAGAAGCATTGGGAAATATATGCTTGCATAAACAATAAGAAGTAGAAACAAAATTAAGGGATCGGAGAATAAACAAAAATATCTGACATAATTGAAAGAGTGAAAAAGTTAAATGGCAATGGACCGGACACTCTGCAAGAAGTCTAGATCAAAGATGGACAAAGGAAGCTATTGAATGGATTCACATAAGATGACCACATAAAAGATGGGATGATGAAAAATAAACTTTGCAGGCGTGACATGGAAAAGAGAAGCTGTAGATCGAAGCAAGTGGAATCATCTTTATCCAGTATATATATATATATATATATATATATATATATATATATATATATATATATACCAATCATTGTATATAATAAACAGAAAAATATATGTATATATTTTAGATTATCTTCAGTATATTTTTTTTACAAACCTCACAAGATAACTGCCTCACTTAAAAAAGATACGTGAAGCTCACTGATAATCAGTCTGTCTCATATGCATAGTGGCAGCTTAATTATTCCTCCTGTATGTAGCAATGCTGTACAACTAGGGCCAGGGTCTGTTGTCTGATGAGTCTGCCTGACACATGTTGATTTCCCTGGGGAGATAATAGTTTTCCTTTTTGTAATAATATCAAGGCTTCTAATGAATAGTCTATCCCACTGATGTAATCATAAGCCCAATGCTCACAGTGTAAAATTACAGGATAGCATTAATTTTCCCTCGGTTTCATTAAAATACTTGTCATTAAAACATTGCTCAAGACTACACCTGCAGCGGATACAACACCTGATTGAGGTGAAACAAACTTGCATCAGTCATGCCACAGGGCTGAGGCAATAACTATCTAAACAATATAATCTGAAACAGGCCTTCATTTCCCAGAGACTTTCTAATAAAATCTTTACGTAATGACAGCATGAAAGGACCAATCTCTTTAGAGAAACACACATTTATTCTGGATGGGTGCTAAATTAATCTATCAGACAACACACATTACTAGCAGGTTAAAAGATTTCCTAAAACAAAAGGAGGTTTGAGTCACCATTTCATATAGTCGTTGTCTGTCTGTGTCATTGCGTTACATTTATCATGAACAACAAGGTTTTTAATGAACTGTTTTAATCATTCTCAAGGTTTGCCAACAGATGGCAGTCTGATGCAGTGGAAAATACAGTAAGAGAAAATCAGCTAGCTTTCTTTGTGCAGCATGGAAAAGAATGAAGACCAATTGCATTGATCACAATATTAAAGGCCTAATGTCATTTGAATACTAATAATAATGTTGGTTATTATATCCATTTGACTGTACCTTTACATTGCTGTCAATTTCTGTGTCTGTATGACAGTACTGTTCAGCATCCCATGGGTCACCTCGATGTCCTTTTAGAATATTGTGATCGGTGTATGGGTTCAAAACATCCTCCCAAAGTCCCCGTTTGCATGCTCTTTTTGTGATTAGAAATGCTCTTTCACTATGGCAGGATACAGTGTTTACTAATCTAAATCAAACATCCTTGTGGAAATTCAGAGATCAGTTTTTCCTACAGGATCATTTTTTTCTTCCTTTTGCATACAAGGGACCTTATTACTGTGATATTGAACCAACAATAGTGTGCCATAAAAAAAAAAATCACGAACTTCTACTTAAAGTAACAGCTTTCATACGATACAGAATTAAATACATCAATACTTCTATATTTTATTCTATATACATGACACAAGAGACTTGAAAATATAATAAAAGTAATAATAATAATATAATAAGTTCTGGAAATGTAATACACGATTACCCGAGTTTCTTTCAAAGAAAAAAAGCCTTCACCATGGAAACGCTATATAGGTTAGCTTTGTGTACAAAGCTACCCACTGCTAAGTATGATGAATGTTTGTTATGTTTATGAATATGTTGATGTTTTTTGTGTGTGTTCCTAGGCTAGAGTTACTACAAGTAATTTACATCCCACCCAGCCTTCTAAATGTAAAATAATTGTTGTCACACCAAAGTACATCACTGCTTATGAGCTCTATATTGTTTGAGTCTTGGAAACTAATAAAAAGTGTTTACTGAATCACTTGAAAAATTGTTTTCAAACCCAGAAATAAAATAAATAAATAAATGCATACATTAATAAATAAAGCTCTTTCAATTGCTTTCTGGAATTTTGTATACTTTTCTGTATACTGAGGTATACAATATAGGCATCTCTTGATCACAAAAACACACACGCACACGCACGCACACACGCACACACACACATATATATATATATATATATATATATATATAAATATCTGACAGTGTCGCATTATTTCACATTTTAGCTGGAAAAAAATTACATTTGGTTAATTTGCCTTGTAATCATACACCCATTTAATTTGTTCTGATCACTTATGTTTCTTTCTGTTTTATATTGTACAGTTACGAGTCCTTACTGGATGATTGAAATATATATATAAAATTACATTCTCATAATCCTTGGCTACAGTTCTAAAAGCACCAAGAGAGCTGGCTGCTAAATAGCATTTGTCAGTTGGTTAGGAATAATACTGCTTTCATTACCTACAGCAGTCACTGCAGACCACGGCATATGACAAAGGTCCCACTACTAACAGCTCTCATCTGCGTCTCCAAACCATCATGCACAGAACGACACACTCTGTGGTGTGACATCGGCTGAAGATTAAATTGTCAGCTGTGGCCAGGTTGTAATAGCTTGGGTCAAAAAACCTTGCAAAAAATGTAATAAATCCATGACTCTTAGCGCTTCAAACGCAGAAACAGGTTGCTTGAGTCCTTGTATATATATATATATATATATGGATACAAGGGCAAGGCTATTTATAGAGAAAATAATAATAATCATTTAAAAAACAGGTTTTGAGGTTCAGAGTGTATTGATTTGAAGCCCAGGGCAGCCCACAGGATAAAACAATTAAGCTTGGAAAGCTGTAATAAGGTAAATTGCTCTGCTGTAAATGTGTGTTGTCCAGCTCGGAAGACTGAGCATGAACTCAGTGGCTCATTCATTTAACAAGAAGTAATAGAATTCTACCCACTCTCCACTGGGAACAATCTGGAGTTGTAAATTGGGATCCAGCAGAGGATATATTGGCTTGATTACATCTCAAAATTGACAAGTGGCTAATACCATTAACATTATAGTGTCATGGATGTCAATGATTACCTGGGGTAATATATCTTATATCCTGTCATGGGTATATTTTCCATTCCAGTTTTCTAATGGCACCTAATTTATCATTGTTTTATACAGGGTGTAGCTTGGAAAACAATGCTGTTTGTTTCTTTTAAATTGTCAGGGTTGGAATTGCTGTATTTTTTCATTTTTTTGTCTTGCCATCTGTTTTTTCCCTCCTAAATGATTTGGTCTTGTGCTCATGATATACAATAAAATAATTCCTAATTATTTTCAGCTCTTTGTTTGTGGCTGACAGAAAAAAGCAATAAAGGCTCAGCATTACAGGTCCAGCAATTTGCATGAAGCAATTAGGGATACCTGACGCATGACGCACGATGACGCATGCTCCTGTATGGGATCAAAAATGAATGTCTGTGCTATTTTAATTTGATGTTACTGTCAATGGTGTTGTGAGTATTGTGCGTCTGATGAGCTTAGTGTGCTAAGCCTTCCTGGGAAAGTCAGTTCGGCATACAATGACAAGGCCAACTGTATCAAGGATTCAACATGAAATCTGCTTCAGCATCATTTGATCAGCTTTCCTTTTTAAAATAGACAATATCAGCACTTCACAGTCCATGATTTGAATTATTCATTTGGGTGCAATGAACCTTCACAGAAAAAAATAAATAAAATAAAATAAAAAATAATAATAATAATAATAAAGTCTGTCTTTGTGTAGTTAACATAACTTTGTTTAGAACATAACCATCTAAAGTACGCATCAGAAATTTCAGTCAGCAATCAGCAATAGACCTGTCAAGCAGTGTGTCAGAAAGACAGATGTAATTAGGGAAATCATAGGCTGTGTATCTGCTATTTGCTTAGTGCTCTTTCTTTTTTATTCTTTTTAAATGCACTGCAAATACACTTTGCCAGACAAAAGCCCATATTTTACCATTTCGAATCATGGTGGCCATTACTTTAATTTGTTACCTACCAAGTCTTCTTTGTGTGTTAAGGAACAGAGGCATTGTACTTTACAGTAATCACTATCTCTGTCAATATTGAGTATTCCTCATTGTTCTGAAAACAAGATTAGTAACACAAAGAAAAGCACAATATTTAAAATGGACTCCAGACACAATCCTAAGAACTTCAGTAAAAACAATATTCAGATATAGGTATGGTTCCTGATACTTTTAGGCTCTGGTGCCTTAAAGGACACAGCACTTAGTTTCAGTACAAGTTTTCTCAGCTACAAAATAAATAATGTGAATGTTCGTTTATTTATTATTATTACTATTACTACTAATTCTCATATTTTTATACTGTTGATCATTAATATTTTGCACCTCGCCAATATTTGAAAGGCATACATATTAATTTGTAAACATTATATATATATATATATATATATATATATATAAAGAGAGATACATATGTAATATAAACTGATAGCATTTTCTTCAGCTCTGCAGTCTTTCTAATATATATACAGAAATAAAGTAAATATGTACCCAGCATAAAAAATATAAAGAACCTTGGTTTGACAGTATCCTTCCAGGCAAATTAAGGATCCGAAATGCATCAGGCATGTGGAAGAGTTTGAAGGTCAGGTTTACTGACAGCGAAGCCATGTGTCTAAGAATAAGATCTAAAAGGATGAGTGGGAGTTACATCAGCTGGGCATGTAATGTGAATAGCTACATGGGTAAGCAATAGATCTTGCAATGCTTCACTGGCACAGCACTCAGTAAAGGGGAATAATATGGACAACTTTGTGCTAATGGAAAGTTGAGAATGCTCACATTTCGTGTTGACTGAAATGGGGCATGATTGCTAGATGGGATTCATGGAGCAATAACATAACGATTTCTGATCATTCCAGGAATAAAGACGTTTGGAAAGTGTTGTTTATAAATTAATGTATATGGGGCTGTCCATGTATTTAAAGGCACATGTTTTGGGCATTTAATCATTGTAATGCGTTGAAACACATTTTAATATTTTTCAACATGGATTCAATTCTTAAGACTTAAGCCTGTCTTGTGTAATCCCAAACTAGAACCATACCCGCTGTGTGCTATGCTATGGATTGCAGTACATTGTTTATGGAAAGGCTGCAAAAGGAGGCAATTCAGAACATTATGATGGATGGTACCAGCTCATTAAGATATACCCATAGCCTGAAGAACAATTGAAATGTCACCAGCTTAACAAGTATTCCTATGGATTCAATTAGAAGAAAGAAGACAAACCCACTCAGGGGTCAGATCAAGTCCTGGTCTAGAAAGAGTCTAAAGCAGAAGCGATTTAACTAGATAAATCTGCGAATTTTATAATAAAAACGTGAATGTAATGTCTTCGATGGAACGATATGTATGGATAAGGTGTTCAGCTCCCCATGTTGCCACTAGATGGTGTTGTTATACGTGCATTCAGAGGTCTGGCAGCCTGTGCCCTTGAATAAACTTTTCAATGCACTCTTGAGTTGATCGCATTAGATTTAAGTGTGTGCATGGAAATCAGGTTGAAACCCAGCATGATATTGCAGGAGAAAGAAGAACATGTATAACATTGACAATTAACAAAAAGCAGCTGTTGGAAAAAGGATAATTTCTTCCTCTATCCTCTCTGTGTCCTTTTTACTGCTGGCAGTGCTGCTAGTAGGATACTACAGAAACTAGATAAGTATATTTATTTGTATTTACATTTATATATATAAATATATATATATATATATATATATATATATATATATATATATATATATATATATATATATATAAATATATATATATATATATATATATACAAGATGGGACGATGAAAATGTTACAGCCATGACATGAAGAGGGAAGCTGTAGATCATAGTTGAAACATCTTGGGGAGGCCTTCATCCAGCAGTGGATCGATAAAGACTGATGTTGATGGTGATAGACTGAAATGTGAAAATGAAATGCAATACGTATAATATTGTAAAATAAACTATATTTGCTAACTAAAGAAATAAATACTTAAATAAGATCCACAAAATTCAAGTCCCTAATGTCCCTGTACTCCTTCGTCTTCTCTCAATAATGCAAACATTCATTAACATCAGCCACTGTGAGTCCATTCACCTCACTGGTCCTCCTCAACAGCTTCCTTCAGATCCTCCCAAAGCTACTCACTACAATTCAGGTCATGTCTTTGTAATGGCCAGTGCACAACTTTATTTATATATATATTTTCCCACAAAACAATTCTGTTGGGCCGGCACGCTTGCCTCAGGCTGCTGCTCTAGTAAAGCGTGAAGCTACATGCAATGAGCCTGTGGTCGCCATGTATCATTTAAGACAGTTGTATGTCTTGATACTTTGCTACATAAGTTTCCTTCAATCACACAAAGGTTGTCAAGTCCCTGAAGAGACAAAGTCGGCTTCGTGACATTATGGAGCTGGACAGTTGGTACTATAAACGTTTCATTGGAGCTCATTTAATGTTCTTGTGGTACCTGCTATGGAAACCAGTTAGTGTGGATCTGGCGGGATATTTCTGTAGGATCTGTACTAGCAGCCTAGGTTTCTGAAATACTTTTATTTGGTTTAACAAGTATTTTATTTTACAAATTATTATTTTTTTAAAACCTCATCATTGATGTCTCATAATTAAGTCTCGACAATTCTGAAAGTAATTAAGGTTCACAGAGTGGTTTTGGCTCCTTGACTCACTACTGTATTGTCTATATGATTACCTACCCTGTTTGCAGAGGCACAGCACATGATGTTATGAATATGTTTGTCCATGTGTGATAGCAGTTTGCATGTTGCTTTGTTAAAACATGTTTCATATACTGTTTTGATTATAGTGTTGTATTTTTCAATAAGTGCAATATATAAAGGTGCATGTGATTTTTACCTTGCATCCTTTTCTTTTATTGTGGACATAATAAATGTGTGTGGCATTTCTATATTGTAGTGAGACCAGGGGGTGGCACCAGTGTTCTGCAGTCCCTTGCACAATTGAGTCTTTCTTATATATATGATGTACCTTGATATCCTGGTTTCAATTTCAATCAACCTCAATAGGAATAATTTAGATATATTTTATTCAACTCAGTTCAAAATCAGCCACCTGTGCATAGCCAATCTCAATGTGCTTCTAAGCAGGCCTGCCTTGTTTCATTAATGCTATACTTTGGGTTTCAAGTGAGGCCGAATGATGGTTTGTAGTGGAGATGAGAGCAGCACCGACAGACAGGAAAATCCACTGTATTTGATGTTGTTCAGCCTGAAAAAGTTGACATTAACCATAATTGAGAAAAAGTTAAATATTTCACAGTGACAGCGCTGCTAAACAAGCATATGACAGTATGTGACAATAATGCATTACAGAGCGACGATATAATTGATTTATCTTTTTTCGTGTGCATGCATTCTACCATTCGTTCAAGCAAACACTGCTGACAAGTGCAATCAAAAGCTAACTGTATGTTGCTTAGTTAAACATACTTTTTTGTGCTGTTTTTTTCCTTTCCCTTTTCTTCTTCTTACAGGCCTGTTGCAAAGATACGATAAAGATGATGAAATATAATGTAGACATGTTTTGAGCCTACCACAATATGGATACATATTAAACACAAAAAGGAACAAGCAAAACCAGGTACGCATCGTGCTGCCAAGTGGAAGCTGCTAATGAGATAACTGGAGCAAGAGTAACATTTGGAATCAATGATTGAGTTTGTGCGGTAATTATGGCTCAGAGGGTGGTATTGTGTTATTTTAAATACATAGGGAAATATAAAAAGAGGATCTGCTGCAAATGATATGTGTGTGTGTGTTGTAACTTATTCCTCTCTCTGTACATTCTGTAATGCTGTTGACATGCAAATAAAGCAGATTTAAATTTTTGTCCAGTAATTGACTGGCAAGGCCATCTATTTGCTGTACAATAACTAGACAAGGGTTTTAAAAAGATATGTCTCTCCAATGGCTTCCTCATCACGATGTCTCCATGCCTGAGATTGATGATCTTCATTGACAATGCTTTCCAGATTGTTCCATTGACCTCTTAAGAAGGTGCATTAATCCTTGAATAATTAACTTGGATCAAATCAAAACGTCTGGTTTCATTCTAACACATTTGATTCTTATTTGGTACATTCGTTTAGCAGAGAAATAGTGTGCATTAAACATTTATTTGTAACATGACTGACTACTGGTGAACTTGAAATTAGTGTTAGCTATATATGGAGCAGGAAGGCATCTTGATTTGTGTCTTAATGATGGATAAGGAAATACAGCGATATTGTGCTTCAGTAGTTCACTGTATTTTGCATGAACCTTTAATGTGCACAGCAGTGACACCTATAAACTTATTTTTCAAATGAATAATTAATGTTTGATTGCATAATTGCTTTGGCTGTCAACATAAGATCCCTTTTTTATTAAGATGATAATGTCCTGACTAATTGACTTTGTAATTAGTTGTCGTTTTCATTTTGTAAATTTGCCTGGTTTTAATACAGCAATTATGAACAAATGATTTAAAGCAAGGTAAGATAATTAAATCTTTATCATGTAAGCTATGTGCAGTTGCATCATACACTTAACTTTAAAAAGTATTTTAAACATTTGAAATCACCATTAGTAAAATTATTCATTGACATAGCTTGGACATGGTTCAAAACAAAAAACAGATTATTATTTTATTAAACATAGTGTTTAATGTAAATGCTATAAATATATAGTGCAGAATAGCTCAATAGAACATGTAAAGCGATTAAAGCTTGTCCATCACAAGATTCGTTGTGAAAAAGATGTCTGCAAAGCACAAAGGGGGGTACAGAGACAGATTTTTCCATGTACATTTTCTCACGTCCCTTAACGAGTTGCGTATACTACAAAGCATATGTTATGAATACTGTTAATCTGAAATATAAAACTCTGTGGTGTCTTCAAGACCCAAAACAACAGCTAACACGAGATTAAAATACATTTATAAGCAGCTATCCCATTGCAGTAGGTGTGAGTCCTGTGGAATACACAAGAACAATTAGAAACATAAGAAAATTTACAAACGAGAGGAGGCCATTCAACCCATTGTGCTCGTTTGGTGTCCATTAATAACTGAGTGATCCAAGGATCACATCCAGTCAATTTGTGAACATTCCCAAATTGTCGGCTTCAACCATGATTACCATGGTGCTGCTAGGGCAGGTGGGGGCAAGGAAGAATTGCACCAGTTTGTACACTTAAGATTTAACTTTGTAGGTAGTGGATGAGAAACATTGACACTGAATGCAGTTCCTATGAACCTTGAATAATGTACTCATTGTGGCATGCTGTTGGTTCATTTAAGTACCGTAGTCAAATTCAGAACATTAAGGCCAGTACAAAAAAACAGTGCTTCAAACTTATTCCCCTCAATGTGAAAGTCAGGAAACTTGTTGACCTGTGGGCTGTGAGCTAAAAGTGTACTTCCTCGCTCTCCTGAATCAATTGGAAGGACAGATTGTGAGGTCTGAGAGCCACGGGTTGCTGCACAATGATTAAAACTACACCTTTTGGTGTTTTGTTGTCACAAATGTTTATCCTTAAATGCGCCCTTTAGTGTCACTTTATTCTGGAATTAATCATGCATCAGTAGAAATATACAACTTAGCGTCCAGTTCCTTTGGCTGTTTATCATTTGAGAACATATTTCAAAAGAGAGGCTGACGTCCTTTTAGTCTTCTTTCTATTTAATTCCGATTCATTTTAGATGCAATCAGTCCCAATTTTGTTATTTGTGTAGATAAAGCAGACAATCTGAATATTAAGAACATATATCAAACCCAAAATGAATAGAACATATTTTTTAAGCCTGGACTGTTATCAGAATTGCTGTAGCTCATTGGCACGCAGTGAGTGTTTCCCAATGTATTCTTATTCACAAAAAAGACCTGACTTCTGCTCCAGGGATTGTTATTAGTTGAAAGACTCTGCTGGCTGAGGGACAGTAACCTTTGGGTCAATAAATGCAGTCTTTAAATTATTGTATTTTATATCCTGTTTTGATGTAACAGCCTGCAGAACATCTGATTCCGTTCCCCATGTTTTTTATGTCTTTTTACACATTGTCCAGTATACATACAGAGTTTGGCAAACCTGTATTTACATCATTAAAATAGGCTGCCACTGGAGTACCAAGAGCCAGGCTATGTGTTGATACCAATAGAGCTGTATGATTGTCTTATCAGCTCATTGCCAGTAAAAGCTCCAGAGTGCTATCGGCTCCTGTCAGAGAGCAAGGGATGATAAGTGTGGGGCTCTTCCACCTGCTGCCGAGCTTTCTTCTACACAGGAAACAATCCTATGCTCTGGCAGCTTGACAACCTTCATCCTTTAAGTTATGAGAAGGCAATCAAAAGATCGATATTCCAGCAGGGCTCTGCAAATATTCAGCATCCTGTGCACCGTTTCGGTAGCATTCAGGTTACGGGTTTAATTGGATGACTATAAATTTACAGCACGGCGACCACATTGATAAGGGGCCTCGCTGTCGGGATGATTGAAATTCTTGTATTCGGCTTCAATTTTGTGCTGTATACATTTTTCTGGCACCATTTTTAACCAGAGCTTCTGGGTGGCTTCCAAGCTTGGTGCAACAACAGATTTATCATTGTTACCTCACACTATTTAAGGCTGTAGTTTATATCAATTCCCTTTTTTTTTTTTTTTTTTTTACCAGTTTAATGTGCATGCCTCTGAAAGAAGTCCCACGGAAACTGGATGAATGTAATGCCAGTTATGTAAGTTAATTTCCCACCCCTGGGTACCTTGCTTCTCCCTGGATTATACATTTCTTTCATATCCCATTTGGGGTTTATTATTAAGTAGCTGCTTTTGTTTCTGCTTGGAATGATTTTCCATTCAGACTCTTCTACTAAAAACATTATCCCAATAACAGTTTTCCAGGCGGAGAACTGCAGGATCCATTGCAAAGGATAATAATTGTGAGAAGGCAATGATAATACAAAGATATTGCAAAGTTTTCTAAGGCAGTAGCAATCTGCTATTTATATAATATAATGTCCTTTCTTTGCTAGGATGTGACACAAAATCAGTCATCTTACTAAATGACTGAACTGGCTGATTGGCAAAGACATTTGGTGGGTAATGCCAATGTTATGTCTATGTGGTTCAAAGCTATCACTCACTCCACTAGTGGAAATCCATTCAAAAGATTTTTATTTCTCTCCGAACGGCAACATCCATTCATAATCCTAACCCTTCCATGGGGCTGTGGACAGTGGTATGAAGAATTTATTTGATGATGAAATTGGATAACTAAGTTCCAACAGAGCTTTCAGCAAAACTGAAATGTGATTTGTTGCCTCAGAGACAAGTCTCTAGTGTCCTAATGTCTACAAGAGAGAAAACAAAAAATAATTCACTAGATTTTCCAGCCTTTTCTCAGAAGACTGCCTAGGTAAATGTGCCAAAGTAATTACAACACACATAGTAATAAAGTTAGAGTATATCTGTTTGGTTATCCCAAATAGTGGTGTGGGTACTGCCGCATTCGTTTTTTCCCATGCCTGACAATCTGTAAATAGATCGAGAGGTTTGTTTACTGTTCTTAAATCATTAGCAATTCTCTGGACTCTAGCAATGATGGAGTATGAGCGCTTACATTTTGTGATTTCATCCAGGGCCTCACTTTTATCCCATCAGTTAGATAGTCATTAAGATGTGGGAGAAGACAGTGGCTAAAAATCCTGTTTTAGATCAACTCCATATCTATTTAAAGGAGTCTGACAGAGACGCCGAGATTCCTCATCTAAAATAATAGAAATGCTGTAGCTGCAGGAACACATAATACCCGACTTAGGGTCTGACAGGAATGTGATTAGCAGCAGGCGACATATGATTGTGTTCTTCTATTTCAGCCGTACATACAAAAACATTTCCCAAAGTATGTGTTAAGCAGTTGCTTGGTTTTCTAAATTAAAAATGATAATAATTATTAGAATTGTAGTTTTCACACACACAAAACAAACTGGAGTAAAAATATGTTTTCCTCACAGTAATACATGTTGGAACTGACTTCTCAATACTGATAGTGAATCATATTCAATATTCACCGCAGGAAATACTGAACAGTGGTCTAAATTAATACAGAAGTTAGTAGCAATTGAATTTAGGAGTTGGGATGATTCACAGATGTAAACTAAACCTGTTTGCAATTACAGCAACCCCCATAGCAATGACTGGTGCACTGAGAGGACATCAAGTAACTTGTTAGACTAAAGGGATGTAGTCGCATACTAACTTAGACAGATCAGAAATCACAAAACATATTTCCGTCAATTACTGAAGTTTCCAATTTAAGCAAATATGTTCACCACGGTTTCAAAAGCAACAATGGTGCTAAAGTATTATAATATGGAAGTTTATTTAAATTGAAGCAAACAGTAAATGGGCTGCCACTCATATAATCACCATAATTACTGGCCCATGCAGTGTAAAGATGCATTCCTTTCTCAAACCTGAAATGGCAAGGATCGCTGTGCAATCACTGAAATCATTCAGTACGTTGCATCTGTAATTCTATTTAAAAAGCTGCACCAATAAAATGTTTTGTTTGTCTTCATTTTTTGTGAGTTTTAAGAAAATATATAGGTGAACAAGCATACAAAATAGTAATACTTTTAGGGTTCTTCTAGGCTTTGTAACTAATGTTTTTGCAAAGCTGTAAATAATGCTCAAAGTTGAATGAAATGCAATAAAGTAGAAAACCAATGCATGCATTGTTTAAAGAAACAAATAATTATAAAAAAAGGTTTTGAACCATCCTCTCAGTTCCAGTTTTCAAGTCACTGGATTTAGAGCTTAGTCCTGTATTCAGGACAACTCTGGGATTCTGCTGATCTCCACATTGTTTTTTCCTAATTTATTCCTGAGCTGGGATCTCCATATAGTACCATACCAACCTCTCATACATAGTCAGTATGTTCATCAGATCTAATGAATGAATGTATAACTATAAATATATAACTACTATAGACATATATCATCAAAAACAAAATCCTTCATTTATTTAATTAGTAAAGCTTATTTCTACAATCAGCTTCTGGTTTACAAATTACATGTGTCTATGTCTCATTCATGAGTAGACTAGCCTTTATAGCTAGCCCTTAATTCACTACAGGTGCTTAATCTATTACTAATCCTTGATTGAGCACGAGCTCTTCCAACAGGGTAATAATCAATTGCGTAATTAAACAATAAGACAATTAAGCACTCTGACTCAACTCTCCATAACAGAAATGCTTACATCAATTAGCAACATGTTTTAACAATATCTAAATTTCAGTACCTTCACAGTGAAATTCCTTGTTTGTGTAGAAATGCATGCAATGAGTTATCTGTGCCTTTTCAATTTGCTTTGCATTAAAGAGCTGTGATAAAATGTTATTTGTAGAATTAATTGTTTCATTTGGAATGGAATTTTATCTGGCTTCTTGACAAAACTGATATTTAAACTAATAATGTTTATTATTATTATTATTATTATTATTATTATTATTATTATTATTATTATTATTATTGAAGATTCCCATAGTCTTTTCTAATAACGTTGCATTATGGGTTTACTTATTACAATCAATATATTGTGAGCTTTTACATAATATGTTTTCTGGGATAAATTGAATGTATATTATATATCTTTTGGAATCACTGATGAAGAACTTGTTTAGTGTCTTGTTGAGGTTGTTAAATCACAGCTAGAATATCATGATGTTCCTAAATTGTATCCTTTGGCAGCAATGATTCTGTTAAAAATTTCAATTAGGATTGCATACTTCACAACTGTACAGATGCCTTGAAAGATTAGGGTGAAAGATAAATAATACATAGAAAATGTATGTATAAGACAATAACTTATAAACATTACTGTAGATAAGGGAGACATGCAATATCATGCAACTCTGCACAGATCCATTCAGAATCTGCACAGAATTGCATTCACACATATCTGTGCCGATTCCCCACAGCTTTGGAAAGTTGCTGTAGGAGGCTGGTTGGAACTGTGAACTATGAGAGGATGCAGAGGTCACATGTATCCTAGGAGTTGTACTAGAAATGTTACCATAAACTACCTCTGCCCCCCTTCTTATTACAGTCAAATGACATCCAATCACCCATTTATAGATTCGCAATAATGCTGTGACTATGTTTTCTATGTTGTCAATAATATGTGCAAGCAATACAAAAAATGCAACAATAGGTTGGAGGTTTAAAAATGATCCACTACCCACTGATGTGGTCCTGCTTATTTGTTTGTGTAACCTTAAACAGAACTGCAGGATGGTAATGGTAATTCAGTTTCATGGATTTCTTTGCAATAGTGACTTCCATTGTTTACAAACTTTTTATTGCTGCTGTGCGACCAAGGAACCAACAGCGTTTCTCTGTGACATCACAAGCAGCCACGAAGAGCCAGTGCAGTAAGTTCTGCCATATGAGAACACAACCACTAGTTCATGTACATATGAGAAAACAATATTGTATGTACAAGGTACAATAAATATTAATCATATTACTCATATTAATATTCTCATATGTACAAGAAACTATCACTATATAGGTTGTAGAGTCTGTGGTTCAGGGCTTCCATATAAAACATGGCTAAAAACCTAAATATGTATTTAAAGATAAATAAATTAATGAATTAATAAAAATATATATATATATATAATAATTTATTTTACAAAATCTGGATGCATTTTAATTGCATTAAAATTATCATTGAATTACATTTAATGTGTATGTGATTATTCATTTTGGTCTTAGACCATTTCTATTTGTAAAGTTATTAAGAATAATTGAATTTGCCATGGTACAGAGATTTGTGTCTAATGCATTCATTTGAGCTTATTACTGTCTGTCAGTTCAATATAAGAACTTGCTCAGGCATCATTTATTTCATGATCATAGTGCAGTTAAATGTCATCTTAAGCATTAGCATTTAGCATAACTACAGACTGTCAATCCAGTTTTATCTTGATACTATCTTGCTTTATCTGGAGTAGCTTTTAACTGGAGTAGATTTTATTCCCCCTATAATGCATGTCTGGGCAGATAATTTGGACCAGAAAACTCTCTCCAACATGGTGTTACACCTTCCTTCCCTCGCTGGTGAGCACTGTGGTGCTGCTGTGAAATGCAGATATGGGGGTGGGCATCAATGACGGATTACATATACCTACCAGTGCAACAAACTAAAGCTATTATATCACTGCCTTTGCATACTTTATGATAACTAGCCAACTGAAACCATTCGGGGTGAATTTCAGTACATGCTCAGTCCTGTTTCAGTTGGATGGTGCCAGTCATCCAATGGTCACACCTTAGGCCCTGTTTGACACTGGCAGGGCAATTGCTAAATAACAGACACTTACGATACAATGCCTTTGGTCAGCTCCAGCACTGTTTCTTCTCTCTTTTCATATTGATTGTGTAGTCAGGATCTGGCTAGCGTGCATTAATGGGAAGTGGCAAATCGTTCAGCTGGAGCTTTTCCCTGGGCAAAGCAATCTTCGTGGCACGAAGTGGGGAGTTGCCAGTGAAGACTGTCACTGCAGGAACTGAAAGAGCTCATGCCCAAGGAATGGGTTGTGCTTGCATTGTCCTATCCCTTAATAAACATACCATCTCACATGCTTGCCTCACTTAAAATTATAACATTGCCTTGATTATTACGATTCTACAGTCCACAAATTAAACAATAGATTTATACAAGATGTGGTCTGTTTGTACATCCACCAAACTGCTAGTCCAGCAGTTCCAGAATTTTGAAGGAATGTGTCATTTTAGGGGTTTTATTCCAGTGTGTTCTCAGCAATCTGAAATAGCTATATCCTGCCTTTAAAACTTTTTAATATGAATGATAATGGGTTGGATAAGTCAATAATTGAGAAGTTATAAAGCATTACACCTGCTTACAAATTAAACATAAAGAGTCGTATGAGAAACTTACAATTGTCTTGCCAAAATCCCATTCCTGTCAATAGGCAGCAGGTTCAGGCGAGCTAAACTGTTTGAAATATTTTATTTTATTTCCCCTTTGCAAGCTAGTGTTCCCATAGCAACTTAAGCACAATCTTCTAAATGTTCACATGCATTTGTTGTATTGCTGGTGTTCGCTATAAGAAAGTAGTGAGGTGCATTACCCTGCCTTAACCAATTAAGATGAGCAGACTGCTAAAAAACTAGAGATAAATGCAGCATCCTTTAAAGAAAAACTTGTGGAGAGATATGCAAGTTGCAAGTCTTTTCCACCATTCTAGCATTTAACTTTTCCCCCCTCAATGTGTACACACAAGGTTTGTGTTCATGACTAATCTTTTTCTTTGAAACATGGCTTTTCAAATCTGAGAGCTAGGTTTATGAAATGGAAACAAAACATATTTGAAAACTGTAATACACATGTCTTTATAAAAGGTATAGTTAACGTTATATGCTTAACTTGTCCATGTTCATTCAATCATTATTATCACTATGGTGAGAGATCAAGGGTAAACTGGATAGGTGGCTGGCCCTTTCCTGGTTATTATCCCTCTGGTAAGTTGGGAAAGCGGCCTTTTTGATAGAAATAATTTCCTCACAGGGCAGGAAGTAGTAGGATAAACATGAAGGTGACAGTTTGTTGCAATATCAAAGAAGCTTGTCCAACACACACTATGTAAGAAAAGTAAATGTTATAAAGAATTCAATCCACAAAACAAAAATAGTTTCAGAGCAACCAAATACTCAAGAAGCCTCATTGAAAAAACACCCCAAAATGCAGGATAACAATATGCAAGACGTCTAGTTTCAAAGTAAAAAAATGCAATGTACTATAGATAAGCTCACTTTCTCAGGGAAGAACCTACAGATTCAAAGATTTACACCACATCCACTATCAAAAGTGATGTGGAAGGAAGGAAGGAAGGAAGGTAGGTAAAGAAAGAAGTAAATAAAGAAAGAAACTAACATCGTAGCACTCTTCCATGACATAGACTTAGTGCCTTTATATACCCAGGCTACTCTATTTGGGATAGACCATTAGTTAGAATGGAAGAGTGGAATACATATTTAGCATTCTATAATTTACACAATTCTAGAGCATTTTACACTTCCATATGTGCATTTATGTATCAATTACACATATACAATAATAAAATTGCTTGTTTCAGTAAAGTAACAATATAAATCTCAGGGGTATTCTTCCCCATTTAATTAAATAGCATGGTCACATTTATAAATCAGCATGTGATGCTGCGCACAGGCTAAAAAACGACATTACAGCACCGCCCCCGGGAAGAGTTGTTGAATTTAAAATTACTACAGGCAAAATACTTTTCAGTTTCCTTTAAACGTTACCTTGTGCGATTTAAAGTTGATCACACATTTACATAAACATCGCCCGATCCACAACTTTAACCATCATAAGAAAATCAAGTCAATCGCTTCTTTATTTTCAATCTTAAACACACACACACACACACACACACACACAAATACAGTACAGCTCTGTCTTTGTATGTTTGCTTAATGTTCTGCTATATATGGGAATTATATATATATATATATATTTCCCATATATCCCTTGGTATGGTCATTAAGTAAGAAAAAATTGTACAGTGCGTTGGGATATAACTGCACATTTGTGTAATGTACACTACTTTAAAGTTTTACACAGACTTTGAGATCAGTTTAGTGTCAACTGTAGTTTTGCTTAACTGTCTTTTGAGTTATTTTATACCTGCAGGGCAGTACAAACACATTTTTGGAGAATACAGAATAGATAGATAGATAGATAGCCAATAGAAGGTTAGATGTGTTGGCTATCATCATGGGTCACTGCCCTCTGGGATTGTTAACCAGCCTGTATTCCCAGTGCATTAAATATAAATTCTCAGTCCTACATACTCTTAAAATCTGTGTGTTGGAAAAAAGCAAATTAAATATAGTAATATTGAAATTATTCAATGCATTTATTCAGAATGCTGGCCCTGGAGAGAGTTTACAGTAAAGCGACCAAAACGATCCCTTCTCTCAGAGGAATGCCATAGACAGATGGGTTAAACTAACTAAATCTGTTGAGTTCACTACAGAGGAAATTAATTCAAGTATTTAAAATCCTCAAGGACAATCACAAAGCCATGGCACTACTTCAAATTCATCCATGAAACTACAACCTGGGGGCACAACTGGAAATTCGGAGCAGGTGCTTTTAGGACTGAGACCAGAAGGCATGCATTTACACAAAGAATGTGGGAGTCTGTAACAAAGTATCCACCCAACTGACCAAGTGCCTTTGTGGTAACATTGTGCACTTTCGTGGAGTGCACAGAACTTTAAGCAGTTATGGCAACCTGATGCCACAGGAAGTTTTCCGATTATCTTGACTCTGTTACACGTCACTTGGATAACCAGGTGGCCGGACGTAGAAAGAACACAACACTGCTGATTATATGTTGTTTAGAAAGCAAACCGTAAGGATTTGTGAAATTATGACTGCTTTACAACACACAAGGTAAGACAGAGAGGGGGTAAGATACCCAATGCTGAAACTGAAGAGTTTGCCAAATAATGGAACTGTTTGATTTGTTTTGTTTGAATTCCTGAAACAGGTCAGCAGAATTGTGCTTTGTGCAGACAAGATCTGGCTTGCATAAGCAGGTAGTAGTACAATGTATTTATACACACGCTCCTGTGATGCATCTGTATTTGTACTCCTTGTTGTATTATTTCTGAACTGTCCGATTTAAGCATTATCTTGACCCAGGGAACACACACACAACAGTTTATAAGACATTCAGGTAAACATTAGTATTAGTATTCATAGTTGTAGTAGTC
This sequence comes from Amia ocellicauda, assembly GCF_036373705.1. NCBI lineage: Eukaryota > Metazoa > Chordata > Actinopteri > Amiiformes > Amiidae > Amia > Amia ocellicauda. The sequence continues at coordinate 37,395,860 of NC_089854.1, read as the reverse complement.
GTATTACTATTAGTATTATTACTATCCATTGTTGCACAGCTGGAAGTTAATTAAGCTAAAGGGGTGGCCTTTAGGCATAGTGTTCTCCCTGTTTCCAAATGCTTAAGGATTCAGGAATGCCTGGCACTGCTGAAAATGAAGTCGGAAGCATCTGGAGCCCTAGTGGGAGAAAGGGAGAGAGGGAGAGAGAGAGATTAATGCATAAGGTTGCCTTATTGGGAACCTCAGAAAACCCTTACACTATGATGGATGTACAGTCTGCACACATTAAATGAGCTGAAAATAATACCATCAGCCGGAATATATGCTTAATTATAAAGAGGAGTGTTGCTAATTTCCTTAATTTCACATCCTAACTGAAAGTCAGATTGTCGCAGTTCATTTCCTCTCTTTAATATCACGCACAGAATAATGCCTAATGGGAGAGACTGCTTTCTTGCCTTTGTGTTTTTTGTTTAGTTTTGTTTAATTTTTATTTTCATCCCATTAATTTATTTATTTTTCACTAGAGACATAATTTTCACCAATATGTATTTTGTGAAAAACCTTTGAAATGTTGATGAAGTGTACATACTGCAGCTACTTAGTCTGCAATTCACCCTATCGCTTTGTTGTTCTTTGCAGTTCAATTCCTTAGTGTCGTGAGTTGTATTTTCCTGTTAATTCAATTAAATTATGCTGTCTGTTTTGAATTATTTTACTGCTTGGCTATGTGTGGTTTATCTCTTGATGAATTTTGAGCTTCGCAACTGTAAATGTCTCCAGTGTGAGAAAAAGTAGAGTCCCTGTAACACAGAGAGAATAGACTGACACTTTTATTGTGACAGTTCAAAGAAAGACTTAAAGGAAACTTTATCAGAACAGCTGGACTCCTGACAGCCCTGATATATATATATATATATATATATATATATATATATATATATATATATATATATATTAACAAAATGTTTAAAAACATTGACAGTAACGGAGGACCCCCTGTGTTTGCTGGTTTTCATTCCAGCCTGGTAAAATGTTGTTAAATGCAAATTTTTGAAATAACTGAATGCAGTTTTGTTGAACTGTAGAGTAGTTTATTGAATTAGCCTAGCTTGTTTATCAGTTTATCCAAATTGGTGACGACAGTTATCTCCTTATTCTTAATCTAACCCAGTGAATTGGTCAATGTTAGCTTTAAATGCTGCAGGACACTAAGGCATGTATTTGAAGCAGCAAGCCCGAAACAAAACTGTGACCCACCTTCTAATCTCAAACTAAACACTCAGTGTGTGATAAAGGGTTTAAATGAGGTAGAAGGAAAAAATCCTCGGTCAGACAAAAAACATCAAGCACATATTGGAACAGTAATTTAGTGCCTAATTTGTTCCATGCCACAGTCAAATATTTTTAACTTTAACTGTTTATGATCAGCTTGCGCCAGTTTCATTGCAAAAACATGGAGCTAAAACAGTCACTCTTTGGATTCTTTTGATTCATTGCTAAATGTGGCTGTGTAGAACTCAGTGGTGTTTTCCTTAGCAGAATAAATCAATCGGGGTGTTTAAAAACTAAAAATATAAACTAGAAATACATTATTTTGAAGGATATATTCTCTGATTTAAAATGAATGGAACATATTGGAACAAACTTTTATTTGTAAAACATGCAGTACTTTTGTGAATATTCATAAATGTAGAAAGAAATACACACACATGCATGGATAGCTCTTTGTTTATTTGTTCTGTTCATATCTTCAGTCCGGGGTCATCTTAAAATAGTGATCTTTTGGTCTCTTAAGGCACAGGACACTTCGTTGCTTCACTGTATATAGAAGTGTAAAGCAGAGAGGCATACAAGATATCGCTAAGCAACTCAGCTTGCATTCCAGTCTCATTTCAGTCTTAAGTGATTTCATTCGCGTTGCTAGTGGTTTGGCTTGCATCTTGTAAAGTAGGTACTTTTTCATTTCTTTTCTGTGTTAACTGTAATAAAGAAACCTTCCTCGTTTCCTGATAATCAACCACATGTCAATTCCCTCAGGTTCCGGGCCTCATTCCGATTCTATTTTTAAGCATTGATATTTGATTTTTTTTTCTTTATATTGAACCTTTGCTTAACCCTGTAATTCAAAACTGTCAATCATGTCTTATAGTTGATTGTACCATCAGTGCATAAGACACTCGAACATAATTTATTGAAAACTATATTTTAGATTGTACATTCAGTCTATTGAAATAACAGTGTTACTTTTTTATACATAGGGATATGAATGTGATATACGTCAGTATTGTATGCTATATATATATATATATATATATATATATATATATATATATATATATATATATATATATATGGTAAATACTTAGAGGACTAAAGCCTTGATGAAATTTGATGAAATAAAGATTCTCTGTCTCTCTGTCTCGCTCTCTCTCACATATATATTATCTTAATTTCATCACTTGTCATTTTTCTTTTCTTCATTTCTTGTTCAGAATCCCATGATGTAGAAAATGCACACACCTATCTCTTATGGTGCCACTTTTTCATGATGGGAAATAATCATTGGACTTTGGCCAAGTGGTGCCCCTTATGTCATGGTCTCTTGATCTAGATTCGTATTTTTCCTTCTGCCTATTTAGCTAAAATATTTTTGATTGATCAAAACATACATTTCATCCATTTAGCTGGCCTTTGTTACAGAATTGGTTTATTTCTGAAGGTTAATTGATGTTACTTTCGTATTGATAATGCAATCACTGTAGGACAAAAAAAAATGTTATTAAAAAATGAAAGAATTGGGTCAAGTAAGATAACAAAAAAATGGAATCTGATCACTTTAACTATGTGCCTTTATTTTTTCTAATGACTTTACATTGAAGGTCTGCTTGTAGCTGTCTAAACTGGACAGATTAGCCATGAAAGGGGACACTAAGCTGAATTGTAGATGTGTAGTGAGGTGACCATTGCCTGAAACATGTTACTATGCCATTGTGCTTATCCTATACCACTGCGTATCTTAAAATCTTTCACTTTTCCTTTTTTCTTTACACACAATTTGGCCACAGGGGACATTTTCTAATGAAGCAAATTTCCAGCAGTTTCCTGGTGTTCACAGCAAGCTCACAGTGCTTCTATACACCATTCAATTCCAAGTATTCGTCTAAGGCAATTCCAGTCACCCATCCTGTGATTCTGGCTAAACTTTGGGCTTTTCCCTTCTCAGATAATTCATGATACCCTTGAGGATGCAGGGGTCCACATTTTTAGGAGGCCAAATACCACTCCATCTGCTTTGTGAACTCTCAGAGAGAAGTCTTAATATGTATTGTATTGCAGTCCCCTTGCTAACATTTTGAATAAATGATTTAAACGCAGCTGCTTGAGATACTGTTTTCTTTCAGACTGTATCATATTCAAATTGCCCTTGGCTTTCATGACATTCTGCTAAGTAAAATGTACAAACTGCCATTCTTCTAGCTAACTTATCTCTGTTCTCTACTGCATTACATTTAAAATACTGGATCTGACATAGAGGCCTTCTTCAAGTCCCTCTGGTCAGTCTTATAATACCCCTGCTCTATTGAACTGTCTTCAGCTACTATATAACACAAGTCCTGTTCTGCTGTAGAAACTGCCAGAACAACCTGAACCTGGAAAGACATGCAGTCAGATGAAGCCAGAAGCAAAAGTCACTTACCTTTACATGACAGGACATGGTCTCTAACTTTCCACATCAGCCTAAGAGGTGTACTATTGCAGAAAACATAAGTATGAATGAATTTGGTCATTTGCTTCCCTTGTTTGATTGTGTGTTTTTTTTCTCAATGACACACTTTGACTTATGAAATACTTTTTACTTACTGTAGTTAACTTTAATTAAAATAACAACAAATGGATATAATCTCAACAACTGACTGTGTTTTTAAAAGGAGTTTACTGTATATGGAGACACCACAACTTGCACCTTTTGCTTTTATGTTCACCAAATAAGTTGAGTGTGTATTATCATTTTGATACACTCATGAGTTTCATTTTGAACCTACAGTTTTTTAACTGATATAGGTTGCCTTTGTGAAACTTTCCACCGTCAAGTGCTCACTGCAATTACTTTAATGTGCAACACTGTTCTGTGCTGAGAAACCCACTAATGAACGGAGACTCCCTGCCAGCACTACATGGCATTATGGGTAATAACACTACTTGAACAGGTTCACATATTGTAACAGTGCTGCAGTGCAGGTAAATGCTTTACAATCATACACATTTATTGCCACAGTACTTACCTCGAGTTCCCACAATTTGGATTAAAGGGAAACCACTACTGGAGGGAAGGCATGCACAGTTGTAAATTTTCATCTGTGTTAAATTATTACATCTAGAGATATGAAAACAGGGACATGTCTGCTTTACAACATTGTTCTTGTTCTTATGTTTGATTTACAGCTGCTTGATGTAGTATTTAATAATGTTAACTTTTAGCTCTCCATATCTGAAGTTATTTCTTTCACATTTTTGTAGTTTCTCTTTTTTTTCATTTACATTTTTAATTTAGCTAGCTCTCCCATATCACCTGTGTGTGCATGTGTTAATGTTTATGTGTGGAAATGTAAATTAGAAATGTAAAACAAGCACAATTTAAAGGTGTGATTGACACCATAGAGCATCTGCAAGCACCACATGAAAGGCAACATTGTTAGCAAGGCTACACAAAGGCAATGAGAAAAGAAAAATCTACATTTGCACTCCACTTGGCAGACCAGTAATATCATTCACCATTTTATGCAAGTTACTATTAATCTCCATGCCTGTTAAAATATTTGATGCAGTACAGGAGTTGTTTGAGTGCTTTTTGCTTTCCTGTAGAGATTAATGATTGGACTCCAGCCACTGAGTGTCATATTAGACAAAAAAACATCTAAACTTACCCCTTTCACAGTTTAATTGACTGAGAAATATTACACAGGATAAAATCAATTTCTCAACTGAAAAGATCAGTCCATTCCCTGTAGAGATCAATTCCCCTCTGTGTGGTTGGGATACAGCTGGCTACGAAGTAAGCAAACATACCTTTGTTTGTTTAAAGCCCTGTCTATGGACAAATTAGTAATTTATTTAAATAACATTTTAGCTGGAAGAGAAGATTATATCTAATGTATTTTCCAGTTATGCCGCCTTTGTTTCCCTTTGATTTTGTTTGTCAAAGGTAGCTTGCAGAGTCTTATCAGGTACATGCAGAGTCTTAGACATCCAATATTTCCACGGTCTTTTCATGTTCTTGCAAAGGCAGTGCAGGAATCCGATGACCATCACACACTTATTTTAAGATGATTCCACATTAATGAAAAGAACAAATGTTACCTTGTTAACTAGACATAGGCACTCTGCTGCAGCTGCATGCTCTGTCAGTGCAATTCCTGATGGGGAAAATCTCTACTGCAGTCAGACAATTGAAAACTGAGAATTGGCGGCTTACATTCACACAGCGAAACATCACACAGCGATGGAGTTCCAGGCAATATGGATGTTCTTCTGAGAAAGTCAAAAGAAACCGTCTCCTGAGTGAGCTGCTTGGCATCCTTACAGATGGACTAGAAGTTCCATCTGTGAAATAAACAATCTGATGCGAAGAGCTGCCTTTCTTTTACTTTTGTTTTTTTATTAACTAATTTTCTTTCATTTCTTTTTTCTTTTTCTTCTAAACCATTCGTAATCAGTGCTCTGTGTTAAATATTTCAGTGTTACAGTCTGAATTGTGGTAATCTGCAGAAAAGCAATCTTCACACGTTAGCAAATTTTTAAGCAGTTTCATGTAAAGTATTGTATTCTTGTATACCATCTAATTTGCATTATGCATTTTAAATACTGAAGCACTGTAGAATGCTTCAATTCAAGTTACACACTTTTTTTTTTCTGTAACTGGCCCCGAGGAGCACAATGAGTTGCTTAGAATAAGTAACAAAGAATATAGCCTATATATCCATACCATAAGATACATGTTGTAAAAGGGCTATAGATTTTATTGTTATAACATTTTGAGAGGCATACTTAATCTGAAGGTCATAAAATCATTCATATGTATTCATCCATATGTACATAACACATTCCCATAATACATTCCCAATTAGGAAGCAACAATTATATTAATTATATAATCTGACCTGAAGCCGGAGAGAAATATACACCTAAGCATGAGTCTGCCAGGCCACGGCGCAGACGGCACAGCCACGGCACCGCGGGAGGATTCGTGCAGCTCTCCCTGCGAATACCATAGGCTCACCGGCACCTGGTAAGCACCAGGATTCCCTATTACACAACAGCCTTTCTGACATAAGCCCACACAACATGGCAGGATTTGACCATTACCACTGCTGTACTGTAGGGAATTCTGGTCACGGTTGGTTACAATATGCTCTACATTTGAAGCCCCAGAAGCTTTAGTGCTGAACTTGTGCTTTAAACAGGGGCTTAGCCAGTGGTCAGTAAGGAGCCACACATATATTATTGATATACTTATGAATTGCCCTTAGGCGCTAACATAGATTTATTATTATTTATATTCATGTTATTATCCAGGGTGACTTTACAAAATAAGCAATTCAATTATTACACAAGTGCAGTAATACAATCAATATAAAAGTTAAATTTAACCATTACAAGAAATGCAGTAGTACAATCAATACAAAATTACAATAAGTATACATCGTAGTTCAATGAAGTAATCAGTGGAGATAATACAATTATCTCTTGGTGTGTGCTAAAGGTGGGGGGGTGGCATAGGAGAAATCACAGTAGAACAATAGGAGTTCCATCAATATATAATGTAACAGAAGCATACATACAGAGTTTCATACAAAGCTACAGTCCATATATGACGTGTGCATTTAAAACAATGGGATAGACCAAATCTAAACTTTCACCTACCTGCGTATCGAACATAATGTACAAATCTGGACCCTGTCATGGTTTAATTTAATGTGAGAAGCCACTTTCTACTATTTATAAATCAAAATGCGATAGGGTACAACTTCAACTAGCAATTTGTATGTGGGTCAAAGTTTTGATTTAGCCAAAATAGTGACTAAATAGAATTATTAAAGTCACCCAGTCCATGCACCTCCCCACCACATGTGGTTATGTACAGTGGATTGCATAAGTATTCACCCTCCATGGACCTTTTCACATTTTGTAATGTTACAATCTGGAAAGAAAATTGATTTGATTGGGATTGTCTCTCTCTGATATACAACACATAGACTATACTTTGAATGTGTTAAATGTTTTTTATTATGAAACAAAAGTTAATTAAATGTAAAAAACTGGAATGTGTTAGTTGCATAAGTATCCACAATACTTGGAAGAACCACCTTTGGCAGCAATTAGGGCTGTGAGTCTTTTTGGGTAAGTCTCTACCGGCTTTGCACATCTGGTTCCTGTAATTTTGGCCCATTCCTCTTGGTACAATTGCTCAATCTCTCAGGTTGGATGGACACCTTTGGTTAACAGCAATTTAAACTCTTGCCTCAGGTTCTCAATTGGATTGAGGTCTGGGCTTTTTGGGCCATTCCAGGACACTCAGTTTCTTGTTTTTAAAACCACACCAGTGTAGCCTTGGCTGTGTGTTAAATAACATTATCTTGCTGAAAGGTGAACTTCCACCCAGTCCAAGATCTCTTGCAGACTGAAACTGCTTTTCCTCTAAGATTTTCCTATATTTGACTCCATCCATCTTGTCCTCAATCCTGACAAGTTTCCCAGTCCTTGATGATGAAAAGCAACCCTATATGACGCTGCCATAAACATGCTTTTCCGTGGGGATGGTGTTCTCAGGGAGATGAGTGGCATTGGCTTTGTGCCAAAAAGTTCAATTTTGGTCTCATTCAACCAGAGAACTGGATTTTCAGTAATGGCTTTCACCATGCCACTCTTCCATATAACCCAGCTTTGTGGAGCACCTGGGTAATAATTGACAGGGTCTTTATACATGTAGGGGAGGGCTGCTTCAGTGACATGTACGGTGACCAATAGGCAGCTTTGTTATGCAAAATGCATTTGTAAAGGTTTCATGGTAATGAGACAGACCCCTTCCCCTTTGGGTAGTATTCTCTTTTTCAGATAACCGGTGTTACATTCACAACCTATTGTTTTTCTTTTAATCATGAGGTAGCTCTTATTAATGTGATTCACTCTATATACTATATACTGTAGAGTGGTATGTATGACCCCCAAGTATGCATGACCAATGCTGAAGAAGGAAAAAAAATAAATGTGATAGAATTCAGTAAATATATTTTATGGGTATACTTGTACAATGTGCAATTACTAGGTAGAACAAAACTTTTCAGTATCTCCAAATTGTCAGTGGTGTCATGGATAAAGCACACATTCATTATGCATATTACAATCTGTAATGGGACACTTCTACTTTGAAACGCGGACAGGAGTGCTTCAATTACAGCATCTAGTACATTATCAATAATACAGGCCAGTGATGCTTTTCAGCAACGAGCTTCAAGCGTAGCAGACTACACACTCTATTCTGTGGTGTGAAAGGGTGTTTTAGGGATAAAAAGGGAGAACAAAATGTCACAGGGTATAGGTTCTTACATCAAGTGTTTTGATTTAAAATGGTACCATGTATTGCTTATACCTGATTAAAATTCATCCTTTCTTGCCCATGAGCAGCTTTAAGTGACTTTTAATGTTGAGCTGCAGCAAATTTGTAGTTATGTTTTTTTGCAGAAAATTGATAGTGACATTAAATTCTTTCCTGTCATGTTATATGTCATTAATGCCAGCAGAAATTAAAGCAGTTCGAATATTTATAAGCCATGAATATGTTGATGCTTGAATGCATTAGAAGTTAAACTCATCCAGTTCGGGTCTGCCTGCAGGCAAAGTGCAAGTGTTTTTTCAGCGTGATTCAAACAAATAATGAATATTGTACGGTTGTACTACTGATCAATAGAGAGTCAAATCTTATCAGGAAGGACAAGCAGTAGTTAAGTGTCAAACCTGGTTGAATTGTAGGGATACATGGTAGGATTGAAGCTTATTCAAAAGATTAAACGGAGATTACCTTCGGCTCTGCTTTTTTATGCATGTTTTTGGCTGTGAGTGAATGCCCTCCCACATATCTAGCTTATGTGCTGCTTGAATAGTACCAAAGTTGGTCAACAACATGACAGTTTTATTCAGGAGGTTTTTATTCTGCATCTGTGTATGCTAGGGCTGTTCAGGACAATTTTATGTAAAATGGCTGCTCTGAGAAATCAGTGCTCCACAAGGCTTAAATGTATTGTGAAACAACCTTCTGCACTAAAACAAAATAGATTTTTAATTCTACAATGCACTGACAAAAGTAAGTGTTGGTTCAAAACTGCAGCAGCAGATTTCACTCAATTTTTTATCAATAGTGTCAAGAAAAATACTTTTGCAAAGAACCAGCATGCATTATACTCTCTCACCTCATCCTTACCCCTCTGAAGTCAAGTGGCATGACAGTGTTGACAATTGAACATAACAAATACTTGATGGCAGCTTTTTGTTTGACAGAGGATACATTCTTCAACCTAATACAAACCGGCTCACAAGTACAGTGCTTTGAGATTTCAACTCCCAGGTAGGTTGAGATTTTGATTCAATCCAGACCTAAGTTTTTAAAGTAATTTGTTTTTCTTGAGCACATTACTCCAAGAAGGGATTAGTCCCTCAGACCATTGATTTACATATTGAATTTGGGATTGGGGTTGAAGGTGGGGGAAAATTAAACTTCTGTCTTCAAATGTAATGGTTACATTACATTCACATCAATCTGTGGAATGCTACATTGAACATGTTTCTGTTTGTGGAGAGTTTGCTGAATTGTTTTTGTTTAGTTTGTTGTTGTGGTTATTCTGAAATTGTATCAGTTTAATTTGTAAACCTGATGTATCTTTATTCTCAGTGGGGGTGGTGTGCAGATTAGTTGGGAGATTAATTCTAGATATCATCCTGACATTCATTCATATAAACTGAAGCCCATTGTGTAGAATGGTCTTAACTACAGAAGGTGTGAAGTGCTTTTATGAAGCCATAATTGAGGAGCTGCTTGTTATGAATTTCTCCAGGGATGTACTTTTGCATGGGAGAATACATTAAACAAGTGTTTGTGAAATGGAAAGTCTACACACTCCTTTCCTAAATTTTAGACTTTCTGAAATTAAAAAACCTATAATGACATGCATGTCTTGAAATGGTGTATGATATGATGACATCAGCGTATTGTAAAGCACTGCTGGCTGTTGAGAGTTTTTCCTTTGTTTCTTTTTTTATTTAATTTTTTGTTGGCTGTTCCACTGCTATGTGTTTCTCAGACCATTAACATGTTTATATAGCTATATATATATATATATATATCATACATCAATCACAGGGGTATCTGGTGATATTTAATTATCACTTATGTTAAATATCACCAAAACCTCTTCTCTGAAGTGTATTCTGAGAATGACATTTCAGTGGAATATGAAACCTGTGCAACATAATTTATATTTTATCAATTTCTCAGCTGCAGAGAAAAACATTTAAACCTTTACTTTTTATTACCTGTACCAGATGTATTATAAAATCTACCTCATGCTAGTAGCTCCAGACCTTTAAAAACTTAGGCTTGGGGATCATATTGAAGGAATGCATTTGATCTAATTTTGAATTTTTATTTGAGTGTGAGTGTATAACCAAAACTCTAGGTGCCAAGATATGTGACAACCCACCGCCCCTCCCCCCAAGAAGCACAGAAAAAGGCCCCCGAAACCATGAGAATAATTCCTGTTATTAACTGCACAGAAGCCCGTATGTGGTTCATGCTAAAATGCTCTGCAATTCTAGTATGATTTCTGCTTGGGCTTATGTGGCAATTTGACACTATTTAAAAGAGCGAGAAAGCAATTGATCCTGCCCTTAAAGACAGAGTGTTTGTGGCCCGTGTCTTTCCATTGTCATGAGAAATTTGCAGGACATTTTTCAAGTGCCTGTAAACATTTCCACATATAGGTCAATGGTCCTTTAGTACTTTAAAGCTAGTTACAGCAACATTTGGTTTGCAGGGCCCAGAAATATTTTCATGTGCTACCCACTGTGAATAAAATACGGTTTGGCAACTGCAGCTCTTAGTACATGCATTAGGGATCAGATCCAGGCCATATACATCTATATGTGAGTGTCTTTGTGTGGGTTGTTATTCGCTTAAACAGTGCTTTGAGTGCTTCTTTGTACTTTGTTTTAGCTACTTTTCCCGCTATGGAACAAGAAGTTCATGTCTACAGGCATTTTGGATCCTGTTGTTTCACCTCTGGAAGCATCGACAGAAAAACCGTCCCCATAGTATTCCCAGAGCTGTTGTATAACAGCAAACAGTCCATAGTCACATGATTAAATATTGATTGCAATCCAGCCAAAGGTCATTAATATAAGGCTGTTAGCTAGAGGCTTAAAAACAAAATTTAAGGGGGAATGTTAAACACCCTATTGATTATCCTGTTCCACTGAGCTTTGTAGCAAATACATAGTTTGGATTCATTCTGTTTTTTCATAATATAAATAAATGCAGCTGAATACATAGAGTTCAAACTGCAATATATTAAGAGCTGTCTAAAGAAAAACTAAAAATGTTCATTTTGTTTCAGAAGACGGGGATGTATTGGCATTATGTAACCACTCATTTCCTTTAGGAAATGAACTTGATTTTAGTTGGGCGAGTGGTGTAGCTCTAGACACAGTAGATCGGAATGCTGTTGCATCAGGAGAATGTTGCTTTCTGTGTAATTTCTTTGTTGTAATTTCTTCTATTGTTTTTATATTTAATCTTTGCATGGAAACATCCAGATTGTTGTCATCAAGCCAACAAGAATCTCAAGCACTTTGAGGAATTACTGGATTTTCATTATTTTACATGAAAGACTTTTAAAGAAAGAAACAAACACAAATTTTAAATAACCTTAGTAAAACATATATATGTTGTGTATGTATGTGTGTGTGTGTATATATATATATATATATATATATATATATATATATATATATTCACTCACCTAAAGGATTATTAGGAACACCATACTAATACTGTGTTTGACCCCCTTTCGCCTTAATTCTACGTGGCATTGATTCAACAAGGTGCTGAAAGCATTCTTTAGAAATGTTGGCCCATATTGATAGGATAGCATCTTGCAGTTGATGGAGATTTGTGGGATGCACATCCAGGGCACAAAGCTCCCGTTCCACCACATCCCAAAGATGCTCTATTGGGTTGAGATCTGGTGACTGTGGGGGCCAGTTTAGTACAGTGAACTCATTGTCATGTTCAAGAAACCAATTTGAAATGATTCGACCTTTGTGACATGGTGCATTATCCTGCTGGAAGTAGCCATCAGAGGATGGGTACATGGTGGTCATAAAGGGATGGACATGGTCAGAAACAATGCTCAGGTAGGCCGTGGCATTTAAATGATGCCCAATTGGCACTAAGGGGCCTAAAGTGTGCCAAGAAAACATCCCCCACACCATTACACCACCACCACCAGCCTGCACAGTGGTAACAAGGCATGATGGATCCATGTTCTCATTCTGTTTACGCCAAATTCTGACTCCATCTGAATGTCTCAACAGAAATCGAGACTCATCAGACCAGGCAACATTTTTCCAGTCTTCAACTGTCCAATTTTGGTGAGCTTGTGCAAATTGTAGCCTCTTTTTCCTATTTGTAGTGGAGATGAGTGGTACCCGGTGGGGTCTTCTGCTGTTTTAGCCCATCCGCCTCAAGGTTGTATGTGTTGTGGCTTCACAAATGCTTTGCTGCATACCTCGGTTGTAACGAGTGGTTATTTCAGTCAAAGTTGCTCTTCTATCAGCTTGAATCAGTCGGCCCATTCTCCTCTGACCTCTAGCATCAACAAGGCATTTTCGCCCACAGGACTGCCGCATACTGGATGTTTTTCCCTTTTCACACCATTCTTTGTAAACCCTAGAAATGGTTGTGCGTGAAAATCCCAGTAACTGAGCAGATTGTGAAATACTCAGACCGGCCCATCTGGCACCAACAACCATGCCACGCTCAAAATTGCTTAAATCACCTTTCTTTCCCATTCAGACATTCAGTTTGGAGTTCAGGAGATTGTCTTGACCAGGACCACACCCCTTAATGCATTGAAGCAACTGCCATGTGATTGGTTGGTTAGATAATTGCATTAATGAGAAATTGAACAGGTGTTCCTAATAATCCTTTAGGTGAGTGTATACAGTGAGGGAAAAAAGTATTTGATCCCCTGCTGATTTTGTACGTTTGCCCACTGACAAAGAAATGATCAGTCTATAATTTTAATGGTAGGTGTATTTTAACAGTGAGAGACAGAATAACAACAAAAAAATCCAGAAAAAACGCATTTCAAAAAAGTTATAAATTGATTTGCATGTTAATGAGGGAAATAAGTATTTGACCCCTTCACTTGGTGGCAAAACCCTTGTTGGCAATCACAGAGGTCAGACGTTTCTTGTAGTTGGCCACCAGGTTTGCACACATCTCAGGAGGGATTTTGTCCCACTCCTCTTTGCAGATCCTCTCCAAGTCATTAAGGTTTCGAGGCTGACGTTTGGCAACTCGAACCTTCAGCTCCCTCCACAGATTTTCTATGGGATTAAGGTCTGGAGACTGGCTAGGCCACTCCAGGACCTTTATGTGCTTCTTCTTGAGCCACTCCTTTGTTGCCTTGGCTGTGTGTTTTGGGTCATTGTCATGCTGGAATACCCATCCACGACCCATTTTCAATACCCTGGCTGAGGGAAGGAGGTTCTCACCCAAGATTTGACGGTACATGTCCATCATCCCTTTGATGCGGTGAAGTTGTCCTGTCCCCTTAGCAGAAAAACACCCCCAAAGCATAATGTTTCCACCTCCATGTTTGACGGTGGGGATGGTGTTCTTGGGGTCATAGGCAGCATTCCTCCTCCTCCAAACACAGCGAGTTGAGTTGATGCCAAAGAGCTCGATTTTGGTCTCATCTGACCACAACCCTTTCACCCAGTTCTCTGAATCATTCAGATGTTCATTGGCAAACTTCAGACAGGCCTGTACATGTGCTTTCTTGAGCAGGGGGACCTTGGGGGCACTGCAGGATTTCAGTCTTTCACGGCGTAGTGTGTTACCAATTGTTTTCTTGGTGACTATGGTCCCAGCTGCCTTGAGATCATTAACAAGATCCTCCCATGTAGTTCTGGGCTGATTCCTCACTGTTCTCATGATCATTGAAACTCCACGAGGTGACATCTTGCATGGAGCCCCAGACCGAGGGAGACTGACAGTTATTTTGTGTTTCTTCCGTTTGCGAATAATCGCACCAACTGTTGTCACCTTCTCACCAAGCTGCTTGGTGATGGTCTTGTAGCCCATTCCAGCCTTGTGTAGGTCTACAATCTTGTCCCTGACATCCTTGGACAGCTCTTTGGTCTTGGACATGGTGGAGAGTTTGGAATTGCCGTAGGAGATTGCTTCTGTGGACAGGTGTCTTTTATACAGGTAACGAGCTAAGATTAGGAGCACTCCCTTTAAGAGAGTGCTCCTAATCTCAGCTCGTTACCTGTATAAAAGACACCTGGGAGCCAGAAATCTTGCTGATTGATAGGGGATCAAATACTTATTTCCCTCATTAACATGCAAATCAATTTATAACTTTTTTGAAATGCGTTTTTCTGGATTTTTTTGTTGTTATTCTGTCTCTCACTGTTAAAATACACCTATCATTAAAATTATAGACTTAAAATTTCTTTGTCAGTGGGCAAACGTACAAAATCAGCAGGGGATCAAATACTTTTTTCCCTCACTGTATATATATATATATATATATATATATATATATATATATATATATATATATATATATATATATATATATATAAATATATACTATCTCTCACACATACGCACACACACAAACACACGTATCCACTGATCAGCCATAACATTATGACCACCTGCCTAATATTGTGTAGGTCCCCCTTTTGCCGTCAAAACAGCCCTGACCCGTCGAGGCATGGACTCCACTAGACCTCTGAAGGTGTGCTGTGGTATCTGGCACCAAGACGTCAGCAGCAGATCCTTTAAGTCCTGTAAGTTGCGAGGTTGGGCCTCCATGGATCGGACTTGTTTGGCCAGCACTTCCCACAGATGTTCAATTAGATTGAGATCTGGGGAATTTGGAGGCCAAGTCAACACCTTGAACTCGTGATTCATCAGACCAGGCCACCTTCTTCCATTGCTCCGTGGTCCAGTTCTGATGCTCATGTGCCCATTGTTGGTGCTTTCGGCAGTGGACAGGGGTCAGCATGGGCACCCTGACTGGTCTGCGGCTACGCAACCCCATATTCAACAAACTGCGATGTACTATCAGAACCAGCATAAACTTTTTCAGCAATTTGAGCTACAGTAGTCTGTTGTATCTGACCACACGGGCCAGCCATCGCTCCCTACGTGAATCAATGAGCCTTGGCCGCCCATGACCCTGTCGCCGGTTCCTTGGAACACTTTTGATAGGTACTGACCAATGCAGACCAGGAACACCCCACAAAAGCTGCAGTTTTGGAGATGCTCTGACCCAGTCGTCTAGCCATCACAATTTGGCCCTTGTCAAAGTCGCTCAGATCCTTACGCTTGCCCAAAATGTTCACTTGCTGCCTAATATATCCCACCCACTGACAGGTACCATGATAATGAGATTATCAGTGTTATTCACTTCATCTGTCGATGGCCATAATGTTATGGCTGATCGGTGTATATGTGTTGTATATACAGTTACAATGGTCTGTGGATCCTAATTAAATGGTTGATAATTGAGTTTGGAAGCTACTAAAAGTCCAACCAAATTTCAAAACCATAGGGGGAATGGAGAGACACTGAAATAAAATAAATAAATACATACATAAAAATTTAAACAGCTAGAAAGCCTTTTCTGAAATATGAAATATAATTAAAGGTGAAGATGACCAGAAATAAACATTTTTTTAGTGCTGGAGCATCAATATAATAAGCATTTAGATTCAGTATTTTCTGTTTACTGTAATGACAATCTTATCAGTGTGAGCTGATCTTTTTTAGACTTCATACCTTGATTATTGCTAACTTATTATTGCTAAGGAATAAATCATTGGTCTTTTCATCATCAGTCATTCATTACATGACACTTTGTAAAGGATTCTAATATGTCAAGTTAAGGTGAAGTATGTTCAATTATTAGAGCGAAAATGTATTGATGACAGAAAAATGACACAGTTTAATATACTGGATTCCCTTATTTTAAGTTTTGTGTTTTTTCTCTCATACAGGGCAATCAAACCAAAATGTATAAACAAATCAAGAAATTCATGATTTCAGTTGTTTGATCTTCAAAATTAAATGTGTTTCCTAACTCAGAATTGGAGGAAGACAGTGACAAGAACTGATAGTGGTATAAAAGCTTATAGGACGACGGTTTGGATAAAAATTATAATAAATAAAAACAAGCAAAAATACAAATTAACGACAGCCTCCACATTAGTAACAGAAATACATATTCATGGTTATCCAGATAAATGTTATGCATTAAAAAGGGGGGGAATTATATATTGCTATTATTGCTCATCATTAACTTGATTAAGCATGTAATCAATCACTTAAACAAAAAAAGATATTTCCTTAGATGTGTGAATGTTTCTTTTGATCTATTGCCTGCTTTAATCGCAGTGGACAGTTAAGATTTTCCTAACACAGATCGCTGTATTCCTAATACTATAAGTCGCCTTTGGGTGAGGGCGTCTGCAAATGAATTAAGCAATTAATAATAATAATACTAATCTCTGTAAACTCGCCATTTTAAGTCCAGCTTCCCTTTAGTCGTGCTTCTATTATACAGATTGTAAATAGTATTATCATCATTATTTCAGTAATTTTGCATTTAAGCACAAGTTTATAAGTTTCTATTACTGTACATTTGATGCAAATGCTATTAATATTGTATCATCCAGTCTTTACAGGCTCCAGGTTGCATGTATTTATTTAATTTCCAATTAAACAGTATAGTATATTGATCTTACTAGCTGAATACAATTGAAAGCCAAAATTATTGGACACCTTCAAAGCATAATGATTGGCATCTGTCCTTCAGTAAAAGTGTAATGCTAAAGTACATCTTAATTCCAATACAATATGAAACCCTGTTGTGATAATGACATGATTATAATAATTATGATGAAACAGTAATTCTAAAAAGAACATCACTTAGTTTTAGAAATCTCGCTGTTTAGAATATGTGACCTCTGGCATTTGTAATGTTTTGATGGATCGGCCACTTGGAAGCTACATCAGTGCTGTTTTTTACCACTAGATATACTTTGGAAACCATTACTTTCTTCATCCAATTTTTCACTTATTCCTTTCATAGCCACTGAGCCTGCATTCTGGACTGTAACCTGGCCTGCACTCTTCAGAGCTATTTTTGTTTCCTTTGGTAATCCAGACAGTTTCTTCCTCAGCTGTGGTAGTGCAACTATTGTATTACAGCAAAAGAAAGAAGAAGCCCTTAATTTTGAGAATTCTCTGTACACTCAGTTTCAGATGATGATTATACAGTATTGTGTGCCATATCATATGAATAAATATGCTGTTTATGTACCTAATCGTAGTGTGCATTCAGACCTGACAGACATACCCTTATTGCAGGCTCCATTTATACTTTTCTCTATCTAGGTAATTAGGTTTTCAAGCCTCAGTTTTCTAATTGCGCTCAGTTAGTCCATAAGTACAGTATTTCTGATCATGGTTTTATATACACCGTGTTGCAAATTGCAAAACTGCTATATAATTGAGTAACTATTTTGCAATGGAGATGAATCACACCCCATAGTTTATTTTATATATCAGTATATATAATGGAATAGAAATATGTTTTTATTGGAATGCGCACAAAACCGAGGAACATAGGTTGTCCTTTGCCTACATTTTAATAACAGACCTTCATGAAAACATCACTAACATTTCAGTAGAGTTAAGGTCAGGTGACTGAGGAGAATATCATCTCCATTTTTGCGTTCCCTTTTCTTTTTTCCTTTTTCCTCTCTGGAATGCTTAGAATGTGTGGCTGTGTGCTGTTATCATCATGAAAAACCTCTCAGCCAAAAGTGATCTACCTTACATGACCCTGAAAATTGGTTAATTCCATGCTTCTACTAATTCCTCTTTCAGCATAGCAACTAAACCCCACCTACACATTTTTAATATAGGTACCATTTTGACAACCTCTCAACTGTTTTTGTTCTCCCATACTATTCCCTTATTAAACAATAGCACATGTACGGTTTATCATAACTAATAAAAACAACATCATGTATGACCTTTGAGTGATTGACGCATGTATGATGGGTATACACCATCTCATCTTTGGCAAAGTAAATAAACCTCTGAGTTATTGTTTTTTTGTTTTGTTTTTAAGAAAAATAAAATGCATTTGGATCCAAATGGTAAAATACAATAGAAATAGTGAACTTGCACTGTATTTACAGTGGTTTAAATCTACCCAATCTGGGGTATGTATTAAAAGCATATATACATTCATGATGAGGCACTTATTGAAATATATTTGTTCTACAGTGCATTAGGTAAGGTAACTGTCAGAAAGTTTTTTAAATTAATATATTTCTTTCCTGCTATTCTTTCCATAACAGCAAGTGACAGCCTGCCTGTGTGTGTGGCATCACTATTACTGGCATCTGCAAGTAATCTTACTGTAATTCTCAAGCCCTGCTCCTGTAATAATGGGAGATATGATGGCAGAAGGATGAGTGAAATTCAATAAGAATGGGATATTTTACTAAGCTCTCCGGTATGCTTGCAACCTGAGCAGCATAACCATATACAACTAAAGTTTGTGTGATTACCATACATACATCCATCCATCCATTTTCGAAACCGCTTATCCTGGCGAGGGTCGCGGGGAAACTGGAGCCGATCCTGGCAGGAACAGGGGGCAAGGCAGGAATGATTACCATACATATAAATGTATATATTATTTTCGTGTGTGTATGTGCGTTTACTGGCAGCCAAAATGATGGGTTCACCTGGAAATAGGAGAACCTACCAGGAAACTATTGGAGATCATATTCATATTTAACCAGTAGCTGTTTTGATTAATTGATTGCCAACATCCATACAATCTTAAAAAATTATATCTATCTATAATATATCTATCTATATAACAGTTTTGTTTAGCAAGCTGTGTATGTGGAACATTGCCAGTTCAGGTCCCAACAATGTTAAACTGCTTTTTCTTTTTCCTTTTGGCCAGTGGTGTGTATGAAAGAGAGCTGTTATGTTATTGGAGAGCTAAATTGTCTGCTTTACATTCAGCTCATCATTCTGGAGTGACTTGAGCAGATGCCCTTGGAGGTTAGATGAAGATAATTTTGGCTGAAAACATAAAGCGGACTCTATCAATACATGTGACATGCAAAATTAGTCACAGAAAGTAAAAAGCCTGTGAAGTACATACGCATTAGCATCGCTTAGCAAATTAAGCCCACTCTTAAAGAGAATCTCCCAGATGAACAATGGAGCACACGCAGGTACTGTGAGCGAGAGTACTGTGCATTTAAATCAGTCTGCAAATCTGTAAACATCCCTAATGTCTGCAGATTGTGTCATGACAGGGTTACTCACAAAACCTAGGTTGGAGTCATTGGGTGTTGAAATGTTGCATTTATTTGGGTATCCAAAGAAAAAAATAAGAAATCAGAATCGAGTTTTAAATTGCAGCAGGGTACTACAGACAAGGATGTTGCAATTCCCACACAATATAGATTTTTAAAAATTGTATTGCTAACATATACTGTAAATAGGCAAATATTTTGGAAGCATTTTCTCCACATGTTGATTCATAATGCCAGAGGAAACTATTAAAATGCACTTACACCTATCTCTATTTCCTTATTTCAATATGCTTTATACTACAAACTAGTAAAACACACATATTGGTGTCAGGTTAATGTAATGTTAGTTCATTTGTTTGCATTACACTGATATTTATTTCAAATAATGTCTGGCTGCATGCCGGAATTATATCCCACCCAAATGTTTTCACCCGTCCCTCTGCTAAACTCAACAGGGGGTTCTTCCTGCCATCCAGCTAATGCAGCTCTTTTGTGCAATGCCATCCTGTCTGAATGATGTATGACAGCCAGGAACATTTATATTTGCTCTGTTCTCTGCTGTGTATCTACTTTAGAATGGATGAAGTGATTCCTATTCTATTTCATGACTGCAAAATAAATACGTAGTAAATATTCTCATTCATGCTTAACAAAAGCCTTCAAGACTCATATGTAAAACCCATCAGGCATACTCGTTTGGACGCATAGAGGGAGCTATTGCTGTAAAGTTAATGGGGAACCGTACACTCTTACAGAATATCTATAATGTTCTTAGAAAGTGTGGTAGGGGAAAGCATTTGTTAAAGGCTGATCTGTCTAGTTTTACCACACTGGTGTTAACTGTAAAAGATAAGCATATTTAATGTGCTTTTAAGTTTTTTTACCTGCAGCACAGATATGCTTACATGTGCTCACAATTTTAATTTAAAAAAGCAGACGTTTATTACATTTACATAGGGTGATAGGTCTGAGAAGAAAGAAGAATGTTTGTATTCACATTCTGTATGGAAAGTATGGATAGGGAACATTAGGTTTTTGTTCTAGAATAAGGTTTTGAACATTTGAACAGGTATGATGTAAAAGTCGGCAATATTTGTCAATAGTTGGAAGAATGAGGGTTGAGGTAAAGACCCCATTATGTAAGCCCGAACACCACCTTCAGTCAACTCCAAATGTATGCATTTTCACAAGTTAAACCACTAAAAAGTCGTTGTTTAGGCTAAACCTCAAAATGAATTCTGTTCCAAAATGCAAGCCAAAAAAATAATGTAGAATAACCAAAATGGAACCATCTAACCCTAATTACACCTATCCATAAACTAAGTCCATCCTTAAGTCTGTTAAGTTTTGCAGGCATGTTTATCCTAAACTAAAATTAAATACAGAGTGAAGTCCGACACAAGGTAAGAGTTCAGGAGCAGTTCATGTAATTCTTAGAAATTATGTAATGGAGTCACGTAAGCGATAACCCATGAGTGGCAGTCAATGACAGGAGTCCGTTTACCTGCCATACAAAGTCTCACCTGCTCAGTAGCACAGTTTTGGTCATTTAAAAACAGACATCCACTCATGGTCATCAAGATGTAAAAGACCGATCTAAATTGAGAACTCTCCAATTTCTGCAATGCCTCATCATACAGATTCATAAGCAATCATCTGAAAGCTTACACATAAATATGATTCAATGCATATGCATGTAATGATTTATATTAAAAGTTAAAGGAAGACAATTTATTTAATAAACTTATTTTAGTTTATATTGTATCATGGAAATCAGGATAGATTAGTGATGTGCCGGTAAAGAGGTGAAAAATAATGCATCTTCAATACCGGCCTCATGTATTTTTAAATTGACGCGGTGATGTCGCTGCACTGTGGCGTGGCAGACTGCATGAACCAGTGCCTATAACATGAGAAAATACATTAAGGCATTTATTATAGTCAGCCAGCAGGCAAAATATATTAGAAACAACAAACGGCGAATCAACATTGAAAATTCAACGTCGATTCCATTTGCAAATCCAATCAATTTTCAATGTTTATTCAACGTTGAAATATGACGTTGAAACAACGTTGTTTCTAATGTAATCTATTGTATACAACATTGAAATTTAGTTGCAAATTGGTTGCATTTGCAAACGGAATCAGTGTCAATTGTCAACATTCCTTCAACAATCAATTTAATCAGCAAATTCAAACAAACACAGAAAGAGAGAAAGTGAGAGATAACAGATAACATGAGTTAATCTGGGGGAGAAGAAAAGAAAACAACTCAAATACAATTTCTTGGTCTTAACCAGGGCCGTCGCTAGACCTCAGCTCACCCGGGGCTGACGTTGATTTCTCCGATACCAGCGGGTGTGGGTCAGATGATCCGGGGCTAAACTAACGACGCCGATGGTGTTAACTATACAAAAACAGTAGAGGAAAAACACACAGGATGATCGTAGAATGAAAACTACAAACATCGTTTTTTTGGCTGAAATTACTTTATTGTCATGTGTTAGAAGAAAGACAGTACCTGCACATATTGTGTAGAAAATAACACAAAACGTGTCATAGTACTATGAACACATTGTGTAGAATTTCTACACATTACGTCTAAGAGTGTATATTAAACCACCTGAAAAACAGATTTTACAAATGCTATCAATCTTTTTAAAACTAGTTCCATGCAAGTTATGGTTAGAGAGCATGTTTATACACACCCACAGTTTTTCCAATATGTTTTGTACAGGTCTCCAGTTGAAATAAAGTTGAAGTTAAACAAAAATATTAAAACTAAATAATATATGCACGCTGACATTTTTCAAATTTCTAATATCGTCAACGGTCACTGATAAAATATTTTAATTGTAGTTACTATTTTGATAATACATTTGATTAATGCACACATAATACAGTTTTGTTATCCTGTACTGAAATATTTTGCTAGTAAAATATTTGAGTTAAACTAGCCGTTAATGACTTTTTTAAATTAGAACTCTCACACTATTTTTCCTTTAGGAATGTGCTTAAATTCTAATGACACTTCAAAGACACTTTCAATAGCCTACACAAATTTATATATATATATATATATATATATATACACTCACCTAAAGGATTATTAGGAACACCTGTTCAATTTCTCATTAATGCAATTATCTAACCAACCAATCACATGGCAGTTGCTTCAATGCATTTAGGGGTGTGGTCCTGGTCAAGACAATCTCCTGAACTCCAAACTGAATGTCTGAATGGGAAAGAAAGGTGATTTAAGCAATTTTGAGCGTGGCATGGTTGTTGGTGCCAGACGGGGCCGGTCTGAGTATTTCACAATCTGCTCAGTTACTGGGATTTTCACGCACAACCATTTCTAGGGTTTACAAAGAATGGTGTGAAAAGGGAAAAACATCCAGTATGCGGCAGTCCTGTGGGCGAAAATGCCTTGTTGATGCTAGAGGTCAGAGGAGAATGGGCCGACTGATTCAAGCTGATAGAAGAGCAACCTTGACTGAAATAACCACTCGTTACAACCGAGGTATGCAGCAAAGTATTTGTGAAGCCACAACACGTACAACCTTGAGGCGGATGGGCTACAACAGCAGAAGACCCCACCGGGTACCACTCATCTCCACTACAAATAGGAAAAAGAGGCTACAATTTGCACAAGCTCACCAAAATTGGACAGTTGAAGACTGGAAAAATGTTGCCTGGTCTGATGAGTCTCGATTTCTGTTGAGACATTCAGATGGTAGAGTCAGAATTTGGCGTAAACAGAATGAGAACATGGATCCATCATGCCTTGTTACCACTGTGCAGGCTGGTGGTGGTGGTGTAATGGTGTGGGGGATGTTTTCTTGGCACACTTTAGGCCCCTTAGTGCCAATTGGGCATCGTTTAAATGCCATGGCCTACCTGAGCATTGTTTCTGACCATGTCCATCCCTTTATGACCACCATGTACCCATCCTCTGATGGCTACTTCCAGCAGGATAATGCACCATGTCACAAAGGTCGAATCATTTCAAATTGGTTTCTTGAACATGACAATGAGTTCACTGTACTAAACTGGCCCCCACAGTCACCAGATCTCAACCCAATAGAGCACCTTTGGGATGTGGTGGAACGGGAGCTTCGTGCCCTGGATGTGCATCCCACAAATCTCCATCAACTGCAAGATGCTATCCTATCAATATGGGCCAACATTTCTAAAGAATGCTTTCAGCACCTTGTTGAATCAATGCCACGTAGAATTAAGGCAGTTCTGAAGGGGGTCAAACACAGTATTAGTATGGTGTTCCTAATAATCCTTTAGGTGAGTGTACATTTAAGGCATTTATTATAGTAATCTATGTTATATCATTGTGCGCTGTTTTTGTTTTGTTTCAGTATTTAGTATTGTTATGCTAGAAGTGTGTGTTTGTGTACAGTCACACGCATATTAAACATTTCAAACAAACTGTTACGCGGACGCCCCCACCCCCTTGCGCAAAAAATATGCGCACCCCCTCCCCAGCTCAGGATGACCAGTCTGTGTCTTTTTTCAAATGACAAATCTCATGCATTGAGTTTCTGAAAACTTGAGAGCTATTTGGCTTTAGTCATTCACTTTAGTCATTCTGCACACAATCTGTAATCTGTAATTTATGATTTATTATAGCGCTATTTGTTTTTAGCACAGCTTAGTGATTGCCAAAAGAAAACTTGTTGATGACAATCTTTTGTCTGTGATCTTATTGATTGTTAAATCTCATGATTGTTTAATCAAAATCTCGTGATGAGAAGTGCATAGTAAATGCCCAGCTAACACACAACATTGTGACAACGTTGCTAGAACGTTGTGGCAACATTTTGTGTTAGCAGGGAGGTACCTTAGACTTCAAAGTCATTACACTTAAGAAAACAATTAATGTAATTTGCACATCGTTCTTTTAAATCTTTATTTTATTCTGTTTGTGTTGTGTATTTATTATTATTACTGTTATTTTGTATTTGTTTAGTAACTAGTTCTACTGTTTGAATAACAAAACAGAAGAGTCCTACTTTTTCAGAATAGTAGAAGCCACCCCCCCCCACACGCAGTAATACCGATCAACGGTGAATTCTTAAACGGTATATCGATACCAAAAATCTGTCAACGGCACATCCCTAGGATAGATTTTTTTTCTTAATTTAGATAAAGCATCTGCCATTAGTATTTATGTAGCATATACATGCCCTACATTAAGGATCTTTGTTTCTTGGAATTGTACATTCAGTGAAACAACACATTGTAATTGCTTTAATTGATGTGCAAGCTTGTGTAATTGTCAAACTTTTGTGAAGGCTGTATTCATGAAAAGGCTTAGCAGATGATTATGACTGAAGCAATGCCTCATTCGTTAACTAACAACAGGACTAATGTATTTTTAATTTAGAATATTTATCACATCTCAAGATTATCTTTGTAAAGCATTTAGTTTTAAATCCTCATGCAGATCTTATTTAGTCCGTTTATTGAATTGACGTGCATTCACTTGGAGCGGCAAACCATTTTTGTATTATTAATATTATAATTTAATTTTAAACCATAATTGAAGAAGGGCATTTCTAACTTATTAAGCCTCTAACGCTATCATCTGTTCTCTTTTAATCACTGTAATACATTATATTCTTAATTTAACTTTTGCTCAGGACCATTCATATTCTACATTTAATTTACATTAGCTCAAAAGAATTAAAGTTTGCTATACACTGCAGACATATTTATTCTCAGATACTCTATGCATTCAGTATCTAATGTTTAGATTTTCCTTTGAAGGTTATTATAAAACAAAGCAAAATGGAAGATTATAGAAATATAAATGTGATGTTAGATTTGAATGTTTGATGTATTTGTTTTAGAAAAGTTGTATTATTGTTGTACTTAAAATGTACAAAGAATGTACTGAAATGTAGACAAGTTGTTCCCAAACCTTACTATATTACTTTAAAACAAACATGACTGTACACCATTCCTACACAGTTCACCCAATTTGGATGTAACTACCCTCAAATTAAAGATGAAAGTCTACACTTAAAGCACATCTTGATTGTTTCCTTTCAAATCCATTGTGGTGGCCTACAGAGCCACAATGATGACAATTGTGTCACTGTCCAAATACTTTTGGACCTAATGGTAGATACATGTTAAGAGTAATTCAATATGTCTGATGATATACCCATCAAGCTTTGAAAGAAACAAATATATGTAATTGCTACATGCATGCTCATATTTTTCCACAGTGAAGAATTCAATATTTGTTGCCTGTAGGTATTATTTACATATGAGTGTTGCTTTTCCAAATATCTGTAAACACTGCTGGACAAATTCTCTGGTGTTTTAATTTTCATAAAGGTATAGTGTGTGTGTGTGTGTGTGTGTGTGTGTGTGTGTGTGTGTGTGTGTGTGTGTGTGTGTGTCCCTCAAGGTGGGGTTTACCGTTAATTTGTTAGAGTGTTAATTAGTATTGGTCTCGATCAAATACATTTTCTAAACTGTTCAGACCAAAAACCATTTTGTCATGTGCAACCAAGTAAATTATATATATATATATATATATATATATATATATATATATATATATACACTCACCTAAAGGATTATTAGGAACACCTGTTCAATTTCTCATTAATGCAATTATCTAACCAACCAATCACATGGCAGTTGCTTCAATGCATTTAGGGGTGTGGTCCTGGTCAAGACAATCTCCTGAACTCCAAACTGAATGTCTGAATGGGAAAGAAAGGTGATTTAAGCAATTTTGAGCGTGGCATGGTTGTTGGTGCCAGACGGGCCGGTCTGAGTATTTCACAATCTGCTCAGTTACTGGGATTTTCACGCACAACCATTTCTAGGGTTTACAAAGAATGGTGTGAAAAGGGAAAAACATCCAGTATGCGGCAGTCCTGTGGGCGAAAATGCCTTGTTGATGCTAGAGGTCAGAGGAGAATGGGCCGACTGATTCAAGCTGATAGAAGAGCAACTTTGACTGAAATAACCACTCCTTACAACCGAGGTATGCAGCAAAGCATTTGTGAAGCCACAACACGTACAACCTTGAGGCGGATGGGCTACAACAGCAGAAGACCCCACCGGGTACCACTCATCTCCACTACAAATAGGAAAAAGAGGCTACAATTTGCACAAGCTCACCAAAATTGGACAGTTGAAGACTGGAAAAATGTTGCCTGGTCTGATGAGTCTCGATTTCTGTTGAGACATTCAGATGGTAGAGTCAGAATTTGGCGTAAACAGAATGAGAACATGGATCCATCATGCCTTGTTACCACTGTGCAGGCTGGTGGTGGTGGTGTAATGGTGTGGGGGATGTTTTCTTGGCACACTTTAGGCCCCTTAGTGCCAATTGGGCATCGTTTAAATGCCACGGCCTACCTGAGCATTGTTTCTGACCATGTCCATCCCTTTATGACCACCATGTACCCATCCTCTGATGGCTACTTCCAGCAGGATAATGCACCATGTCACAAAGGTCGAATCATTTCAAATTGGTTTCTTGAACATGACAATGAGTTCACTGTACTAAACTGGCCCCCACAGTCACCAGATCTCAACCCAATAGAGCATCTTTGGGATGTGGTGGAACGGGAGCTTCGTGCCCTGGATGTGCATCCCACAAATCTCCATCAACTGCAAGATGCTATCCTATCAATATGGGCCAACATTTCTAAAGAATGCTTTCAGCACCTTGTTGAATCAATGCCACGTAGAATTAAGGCAGTTCTGAAGGCGAAAGGGGGTCAAACACAGTATTAGTATGGTGTTCCTAATAATCCTTTAGGTGAGTGTATATATATATTTATTTATTTTACTAAAACTGTTGCTACAATGTGGATAACTGACTGTAGAATAAGAAAATATCACTTGTTATGCAAGGAGAAAATCAAATATTCCACATTCCATCTAAATAACAGTATGTTATTATTTTTAGAAATTTTGTCATGAATGTTTTCATATTAATATCCTGCTGGCCCTCAGGCAACTTGCATGACCCTGCCTTGCCTACCATATCATAATGCATCAGTATGTTTTGTACTGTTTCTCAGTTTAATTTCATGAAAATACAGCCTATTTAAAAGAATCACACACACATGATTGTTTTTAGCCCCTAGTGTAGAGTAGACAAAGTTATAATTCAAAATGTGCTTTTCTTTTTAGTTTTAACGTTTTTATAAAGAATATGACTTTTCGAGCAGTATTCGAAATATATGAATGAGATTGTGAGAGAAATATAGAAAGAGAGCAGGCCCAGGTCCACAGGAATGTGTTTCACTCCTATAATCTAAATTATTTCTAAACAGCTAGGATTAAATCACAACTTTGTCCCACCCGCTAATAGGAAACTACAAACCAGTGGCAGCTTTATTTATCATCCAAATATTATTTCTTCTGCTTAACCTCTATCAAGTTCAGGTTTCAGCTATTAGGAAAGTAGTGGGTGAAAGTTTTTGATTGAATCCTGCCCCTGGTTCATTCTGTAACACTTCCAGGGGCAGTGAATTCCATCAATAGCCATTGTAAATTATTCCACGAATGAGCTACTCCCTAAAACAGTGACAGGATTTGTTTCAGCTCTAAATGCACTTCCAAGTTCCCATTTACAGTGACTTCTGATAGCTGACCTTAGTTTGAAATAGCAGCTAGAGTCAACCTTGATTATCAGTTCTCCCCTTAGCAGTTGTCTACCAGGTCTAAAAAGATGTAGATCACTCTATCTGTCATCATTACTCACGCCCTTCAGCCCACAAATAAGACAAGTTGCCCTTCTCTGGAGTCTCTCTAAGGCATCAAAGTCCTTTTCATGCCTTCTTGACCAGATATAAACACATTACCACAGATGTGTTCAGATTTGTGCTTTGTAGAACTCCATCACAACCTGTCCGGACCTCTATTGTTAGATACATACACACAAACATCCCATTTGTTTTTTAATTTGCCTCTCCATAATGCCAGTATAAAGATAATAATGAATCCACTACAAAACCCAAACCCTTTTTTCGCCACTAGGAGGTCACCATGTCTGTGTCACACACTTTACAATCATCATCCACTGTTGCTTTCCCAAAATGCAGCACTGTCTACTTACAGATGCATTGAAATGAACAGTTGCCATGTCTGTATTAGGGATGGGAATTTTGAATAATTTGCAATTCGGATACTCGTGATCCAAACTTTTCGATTAACTTGTATTCAATTAACCTAATTAGAGTCCAGCTGCTAGCAAAAAGAAAAGGCACATACAGGCCTACTATAAATTTACACAGCATGATAGTTTAACATTACTGGCATACCATATATACTCACCTAAAGGATTTTTAGGAACACCATACTAATACTGTGTTTGACCCCCTTTCGCCTTCAGAACTGCCTTAATTCTACGTGGCATTGATTCAACAAGGTGCTGAAAGCATTCTTTAGAAATGTTGGCCCATATTGATAGGATAGCATCTTGCAGTTGATGGAGATTTGTGGGATGCACATCCAGGGCACGAAGCTCCCGTTCCACCACATCCCAAAGATGCT
Source organism: Amia ocellicauda (assembly GCF_036373705.1). Lineage (NCBI taxonomy): Eukaryota > Metazoa > Chordata > Actinopteri > Amiiformes > Amiidae > Amia > Amia ocellicauda. Next base: position 37,366,628 of record NC_089854.1, on the reverse strand, counting down.
CTATTGGGTTGAGATCTGGTGACTGTGGGGGCCAGTTTAGTACAGTGAACTCATTGTCATGTTCAAGAAACCAATTTGAAATGATTCGACCTTTGTGACATGGTGCATTATCCTGCTGGAAGTAGCCATCAGAGGATGGGTACATGGTGGTCATAAAGGGATGGACATGGTCAGAAACAATGCTCAGGTAGGCCGTGGCATTTAAACGATGCCCAATTGGCACTAAGGGGCCTAAAGTGTGCCAAGAAAACATCCCCCACACCATTACACCACCACCACCAGCCTGCACAGTGGTAACAAGGCATGATGGATCCTTGTTCTCATTCTGTTTACGCCAAATTCTGACTCTACCATCTGAATGTCTCAACAGAAATCGAGACTCATCAGACCAGGCAACATTTTTCCAGTCTTCAACTGTCCAATTTTGGTGAGCTTGTGCAAATTGTAGCCTCTTTTTCCTATTTGTAGTGGAGATGAGTGGTACCCGGTGGGGTCTTCTGCTGTTGTAGCCCATCCGCCTCAAGGTTGTACGTGTTGTGGCTTCACAAATACTTTGCTGCATACCTCGGTTGTAACGAGTGGTTATTTCAGTCAAAGTTGCTCTTCTATCAGCTTGAATCAGTCGGCCCATTCTCCTCTGACCTCTAGCATCAACAAGGCATTTTCGCCCACAGGACTGCCGCATACTGGATGTTTTTCCCTTTTCACACCATTCTTTGTAAACCCTAGAAATGGTTGTGCGTGAAAATCCCAGTAACTGAGCAGATTGTGAAATACTCAGACCGGCCCGTCTGGCACCAACAACCATGCCACGCTCAAAATTGCTTAAATCACCTTTCTTTCCCATTCAGACATTCAGTTTGGAGTTCAGGAGATTGTCTTGACCAGGACCACACCCCTAAATGCATTGAAGCAACTGCCATGTGATTGGTTGGTTAGATAATTGCATTAATGAGAAATTGAACAGGTGTTCCTAATAATCCTTTAGGTGAGTGTACATTAAGTACTGGCATCAGATTGATTTAAATAAAAACTATGTATTTATTCCATAGTATTTTAATTAAAAAAAAAACCTGCATGTACAAAAAAGAAAAAAAGACTGCCAACTTTTATTTGACGTTTATTGTACATATCCAAATACAACTTATTGTTTACATGAAGAAAAAATGTAGTGCATTAACCCTTAACCTTAAGTTTAAGTCATTTTCTTTTCTTAAAAAAATCCCAATTGGGATTAAACTCCATAACAAATGTATTTATTCTTTAGCGTTAAAGCAGAAAAAAATGCTGCTCATTAATGCTGCTCAAAAATACCAAAAGTCAAAACACAGCAAGGGCAGGTGGCACCAAAACTATCCCTGTGTTTCCTATATTTGTATTCGATTTACATATTTTTGTTTAAGAATATTAACATATTTACATGTTCAGACTAGAGACGATTGCGTAGCCTGTCCAACAATTGAAAAGATTCTCTCTGCTGGGACCATAGTTGTAGGAATGCACAAATATGTCTTTGCTCATTGTCCAAGCCATATGAAACTAAATGTTTATCCACCACCATAAAAGTGCACCATGATCCAGTGAAATGCAAGACTCACTGTCAAAATGCAGATTAATTTAATCCTTCGCCGAGGTTTCTTCTTGAAGGTAATAATCCTCCCCAAGAAACGTCGCCAGGGCACTCTTTGCAGAAGTAGTGTTTTCTTTTTGTGTGTTCAGCAGAAGGCTCGCTCACCTGACCTGGTGCTTCTGAAATGTCTCTGTTTGTTGATCGGCTGGAAACAAGTTTGCCTAACTTGGCTGTTGCAATTAGTGCTTTTTTTTTTTTTTTTTGCTTTTTTTAAGCTTGACACTGCCATTTGTATTTCAAGTGATTGTGTAACTGTTGTTTTGAACTGCATCACCTTGTGAGATTCGCTGGGCATACTGCTTGGACAGCATTGTGGTATTAACGAGGTACACAATTGAATTGAAACATCTAATTCCCTTTGCACATGTATTTGTTTTAGCCCACAGCTGTACCTGTTTTGTTTTTGTTTTGTTTTTTTAGCTCAGGAATAACAGCTCTCTCCTCAATTTTTACGAATATTGTTAATAAATGTCAATCGCAAATTATATATTATAGCTCAAGTTTATAAGATCTACACAAATATGTTTTTTTGTACTCAAATAGTAAACACGTTTTCGTGTAGTCGAGTAATCGACTAAACTAACTCATCCCTAGTCTGTATCATGTTTAGATTTGCTGAGAGGGTTATAGGCATTTCAAAGATGTCACCTAATTCTTCAGCAAAGTTAAGGTTTCATGGCATGATCCAGGTTTTTTTGGGTGGTTTGTTATGTTTTTTATACATTTGTTAGAAAGAATAATGGATCCTGCAATAAACTCTATGGGACTCGCTTGCCAAATTTCCCAAATCTACTTAATTGTGATTCTGGATGTGGATTCTTCACCCCAGAGGGTGATATAACTTTTTCTGCATCAGCAAACAAACCACAAGCCTTACCAATTGTCACTGTACTGTAGATACTACATACTATCTTTGCTTGCATGGTTCTCTTCTAACTTTATACAGTGTCACTATCTATCTTCCTCATTGTTCTGTTGATCAATCTATATAGTTAATTGCCCATTCTGGGTATTTCTCAACTCTTGAAAAGCTTCTTGAAGACATGCGTTTGCTGTTCAGTTTGGGGGGGCGCGATTTCTTGGTTGAACTGAAAGATGAAGAAATTTTAGTGCTGCATAGAAAAGGACTATCGTTGTGTTTTCAATTAAACTCTAATTTGGTTGTTTTCCTCTTAGTCTGTCCCCTGCTGGCCTGATTGGTCTGTGTCAGTGAATGAGTAAACGCTCTTGTTTGCTAACAGAAGTAGTTGAGTGATTTATCTATATATTTTTTTAGTTCATGTAAGGACTGCTTGGTTCAATATCATTGCCCAGATCCCTCCAAATGAACAAGTTCATCTGCTTTATGCACTATGCTTCTCTAAGTCATTTCAAATCTCACAGATCTCATAGGTGGCATCTGAAAGACATGAATAAACACTAAAAGCTCGAACAGCCAACAATGCACCTTCAGAGCATAAGGATCCTTATAGAGATAAACTGATGTCTAAGCGGCATATATTTCGCAAAAAGTACCTGTTGAGACAGGCATTTGCATATTAATATGGATAATTCAAAAGAGAGCACTGGAATGTGACGTGATATGAAAACATGAATAAACCATAAGTAATGCCATTTAATTTCCATTCTTAGGTAACCATAAAACTTTACATTTTTGACATGTAATGCAGGCTTCAAGGAATTACAAAAAGCAGTGGCTAACACAATACTCTAGTGTATTACGTTCTTACTTTTATTTGGGCAAGTCTTTTTGTTTTCACTAACAAGGCTGTTAATCTGACACAAAGTGTTTTTGCATTCTATAATGTAAATTTCCAGAAATGTGATCAAGTGATGAGATTGTGGCTATTATTGCTTTCTGTAAATTGAAAGGAAAGCATTCTGGGCCCATATTGCCAATTAATCAGGTGGATTTGCAGGAAATTGACAAATGAATGGAACTTTTCTCTATGATCACACTCAATAAAATTCAATTGTTGTAATAGAGATGACTAGACCAGTATCATGAAAGTGCTAGGTGATGCCTCAGTAGCTGCATGCTTTACTAAACACCAGCACTACATTGGATTTGCATTGTTAAAAAAAAAAAAAAAATGAACCAAACAGATTCTAGCTCCCCAGCTGCAGAAATAAAGATAAACTCTAGATGGTTCAATACAATTATTACAAATCATTACAAAATGGACAAGGCAATCAAGTCAAACTGTCAAATCACAGTAGATATTTTATATTACCTGAAACGCAGACACTATGAGAGCAGTTCAGATGCTGGACAGGTGTCTTTCCAAATTTGTACTCTGAAAAACTGGTACAATGGTATTTTTTGTTTGTTTCATAACTTTTATCCGATAATATACTTTACAGACACACAAGACAAAAAACAGAAAACAGCTGCAGGGAATAATGTTGGCTGCAGTCCTTCTGACTGACAGCTGGAGGAACATGGTGTCAATCCATCCGAAGTGGAGACTCTACTGCAGCTAGGAGCACCGGCCTCTTCCTAATTTGTGATTCCAGTTAATCCCATGGGACTCAGGGCAGGATTCATAGCAGGAAATTAAATGTTTTCAGTACCGTTTCTCTTGAACCACCCATGTTCCCTGCAAGTTTTCTGACATGGCACTATCATGTTGGCAGATGTAGGGGAATTCGATGCTGGCTGTGCACACTTGTCCAAAATATAATAGCTTTATAGTGTATTATAGTGTATTATAGTATTAAAGTGCACTTATAGATGGGTAACAATGCATTATATATTTTATGTCCCTACATGTGAGCTTGTTTATGCCCTTTAGGCCTTTTAATTGTGTTATTTCTGTCCCACTGTAGTCCCCAATTTCTTAACTGACCTTTAAAATGTCTGATAGGATTTGTTTTGTCTGTAAGGCAATAACTGTCTGGAAACAGTAATCTCTTTAACACAGTGTCAACTGAGGTTTTTACTGAGCTGACCACCTTTGTTGCAAAACTAAGGAATACAGCAATAAAATGTAAAAAAAAAAAAAAATCTATTTATCTAGCTAGCTTCCAATTCTTGCAGTAGTTGCTACTGTTACCTGTATGCATTTGTTAATATTGATGCTAATTACCTTTTTCTAAAATGTGGGTAGTTTGCAAATTACTTCAGTCCAGAGAACAACCTGGAAAAAAGAAGTGCTATTAAATGTGTTTATTTTGATTGGTTCATAATCCGCAATAATATAATCTATAGATGTTATCCAAAGATATTAAAAATGACAATAGTAAACAACAGGATTGTTAAGCAATCATAAGCAATTCATAAGCAATCTATAGTATATACAGTGAGGGGAAAATGTATTTGATCCCCTGCTGATTTTGTATGTTTGCCCACTGACAAAGAAATGATCAGTCTATCATTTTAATGGTATGTGTATTTTAACTGTGAGAGACAGAATAACAACAAAAAAATCCAGAAAAACGCATTTCAAAAAAGTGATTTGCATGTTAATGATGGAAATAAGTATTTGACCCCTTCGACTTAGTACTTGGTGGCAAAACCCTTGTTGGCAATCACAAAGGTCAGACATTTCTTGTAGTTGGCCACCAGGTTTGCACACATCTCAGGAGGGATTTTGTCCCACTCCTCTTTGCAGATCTTCTCCAAGTCATTAAGGTTTCGAGGCTGACGTTTGGCAACTCGAACTTTCAGCTCCCTCCACAGATTTTCTATGGGATTAAGGTCTGGAGACTGGCTAGGCCACTCCAGGACCTTAATGTGCTTCTTCTTGAGCCACTCCTTTGTTGCCTTGGCTGTGTGTTTTGGGTCATTGTCATGCTGGAATACCCATCCACGACCCATTTTCAATGCCCTGGCTGAGGGAAGGAGGTTCTCACCCAAGATTTGACGGAACATGGCCCCGTCCATCGTCCCTTTGATGCGGTGCAGTTGTCCTGTCCCCTTAGCAGAAAAACACCCCCAAAGCATAATGTTTCCACCTCCATGTTTGACGGTGGGGATGGTGTTCTTGGGGTCATAGGCAGCATTCCTCCTCCTCCAAACACAGCGAGTTGAGTTGATGCCAAAGAGCTCGATTTTGGTCTCATCTGACCACAACACTTTCACCCAGTTCTCTGAATCATTCAGATGTTCATTGGCAAACTTCAGACAGGCCTGTACATGTGCTTTCTTGTGGGTGCTGCAGGATTTCAGTCCTTCATGGCGTAGTGTGTTACCAATTGTTTTCTTGGTGACTATGGTTCCAGCTGCCTTGAGATCATTAACAAGATCCTCCCGTGTAGTTCTGGGCTGATTCCTCACCGTTCTCATGATCATTGAAACTCCACGAGGTGAGATCTTGCATGGAGCCCCAGACCAAGGGAGACTGACAGTTATTTTGTGTTTCTTCCATTTGCGAATAATCGCACCAACTGTTGTCACCTTCTCACCAACTGCTTGGTGATGGTCTTGTAGCCCATTCCAGCCTTGTGTAGGTCTACACTCTTGTCCCTGACATCCTTGGACAGCTCTTTGGTCTTGGCCATGGTGGAGAGTTTGGAATCTGATTGATTGATTGCTTCTGTGGACAGGTGTCTTTTATACAGGTAACGAGCTGAGATTAGGAGCACTCTCTTAAAGGGAGTGCTCCTAATCTCAGCTCGTTACCTGTATAAAAGACACCTGGGAGCCAGAAATCTTGCTGATTGATAGGGGATCAAATACTTATTTCCCTCATTAACATGCAAATCAATTTATAACTTTTTTGAAATGCATTTTTCTGGATTTTGTTGTTGTTATTCTGTCTCTCACTGTTAAAATGCACCTACCATTAAAATTTCCATAATTTCTTTGTCAGTGGGCAAACGTACAAAATCAGCAGGGGATCAAATATTTTTTTCCCTCACTGTAGTTAATAAGAACATAAGAAAGTTTACAAACAAGAGGAGGCCATTCGAAACATCATGCTCATTTGGGGTCCATTAATAAATAAGTGATCCAAGGAAACTATCCAGTATTTTTTAAATGTTCCCAAACTTTCAGCTTCAACCACATCGCTGGGGAGTGAAAACTCTCTGTGTGAAGAAGTGTCTCCTGTTTTCTGTCTTGAATGTATTGAAGCCCAATTTCCATTTGTGTCCCGGGTGCATGTGTCCCTGCTGATCTGGAAAAGCTCCTCTGGTTTGATGTGGTCGATGCCTTTCATGATTTTGAAGACTTGAATCAAGTCCCCACGTAGTCTCCTCTGTTCCAGGGTGAAAAGGTTCAGGTCCCTCAGTCTCTCAGTAGGACATTCCCTTCACACCTGGAATAAGTCTGGTTGCTCTCCTCTGAACTGCCTCTACAGCAGCAATATCTGCTCAGATGGAGCCCAGAACTACACAGTATCCAGATGAGGTCTAACTAGTGCATTGTACAGTCTGAACATTACTGCCCTTGTTTTAAATTCTACACTTTTGACAATATACCCTAGCATTGTGTTTGCCTTTTTTATTGGTTCTCCACATTGTTTGGATGGAGAAAGTGAGGAGTCCATGTAGACTCCTAGGTCTTTCTCATGCATTACTTCATGTAGTTCTGTTCCTCCCATAGTGTAATTATAGTGGACATTTTTGTTACCTGCATGTAATACCTTACACTTGTCCACATTTAATTTCATCTGCCAGGTGTCAGCCCACAACTGAATATTATCTAAATCCCTTTGAATAACCTGTGCTGCTGAGATTGTATCTGCTAATCCACCTATTTTAGTATCATCTGCAAATTTGACAAGTTTGCTAACTATCCCAGAGACCAGATCATTAATATAGATTAGAAACACCACAGGCCCTAGTACTGATCCCTGTGGAACTCCACTAACAACCTCATTCCAGTTAGAAGCGACTCCTCTAATCGACACCCTCTGTTTCCTATATATCAACCAGTTCATAATCCATCTACTTACATTACCCTGAATGCCTACAGCTTCCAATTTCAGGATCAGTCTTTGGTGTGGAACCTTATCAAAAGCTTTTTGAAAATCTAAGTATATCACATCATATGCTTTCACATGATCTACAGCTGCAGTTGCATGTTAAAAAAAATCTAATATATTAGTAAGACATGATCTGCCTCGTCTAAACCCAAGAAAATTGTTTTCATTAAGATGCTCCTCTATTTTCTGTCTAATCATTTTCTCCAGCATTTTACAAATAATGCAGGTGAGACTGATTGGTCTGTAATCTACGGGCTCAGTTGTGTCCCCTTTCTTGTGGATTGGTATGACATTTGCCATCTTCCAGTCAGTTGGCACATCCCCTGTTTTAAGTGTCATTTGGAATATTTGAGTTAGCGGCCTATAAATAATTTCCCTCATTTCTTTAAGTACTGTTGGAAATATACCATCTGCCACATCTTGTTCGTTTTCCAAGATTCCAAGATTTCCAATTTTTGCCTTTTAGCTGTTTCACTTCCTCCTTTATTGACCTCTTGCTGTTGTAGTATTGAAAAAAGCTCTTTGCTTCAGTATTAGCTCCAAGAGCTATGTTTCTTTCTATTTCCCTCATTGCTTTCCTGATCCCTTTCTTAAGATCTCTTTGCAGTTCAACATATTCTTTGTATTTTGTTTAGTCTCTATCCCTTTTGTATGCACTATACAACATTTTATTTTTCTTGATTTCTTTTTGGATACTTCTATTAAACCATTTTGGCCAATGTTTTTTGGTCCTCAATTTGCTTGGTACAAATTTCTCCTGAGCCTTGAGTAGTATATTCTTAAAATATAACCATCAATTTTCAACTGAATCTGTATCCAGTGTACTACAGTCTAACTCTTCTAAGTGCCGCCTCATACCTTCAAGGTTTGCTTTTCTAAAATTGTAGACCATTGTTTTAGACTTGGTTCTTGTTTTTTTAAAGTATGCCTCAAAGCTAACCATATTGTGATCACAGTTTGCCATTGGTTCTCTAACTATTGTCCCTCTGACTATCTTGGTCATTTGAAAAGATGAATCTTTAATTGCTTTATTACTGTAGTTATAAGCCACTATTCATATAATGCGTGTTTTAATATATTAATACTTTACATGGGCTCTGAGCCCTATGTGTCATGAGAGAAAAAAAAGTTTTAGTAATTTATTATCCTAACCACACAGTGTTATTTTCTCTGACTGTTGCACAATAACATTTTATGTGCACTTCAATATATTTAAGAATCTACTATGGTAATTAATCTGCTCATCATGTTAAATAGAATGTAGGTGTGGGAGAAGATTATAATGATGAATAGGTGTAATCTAAACAAACATGTCTTAAGGGGACCTTAAAACATTGTGAAATGTGCAATCCTAGAGCTCATGGGCCACTGAGTCAATCACGGTGGCCAAGGAGGTGAAAGCACCAGCTCAGGAAGGTGGGCACTTGAGGAAAGTCATGATTAATCAAACTGTTGAAGATGAATTTTAAGAGCAGGGATATAGGAAGAATTGAGCTACTAAATGTAGCAAGAAGCAGCTTGGCGAGGAGTGTGGTGGCCAATGACAAGGATCTTCATTTGAATACAGGAAGTAATAGGAAGGCAGTGTAGACTATAATATAGTTCATACGTTTGACAGAAGCTCCTTCCCCAGCTATCATTCACCAACACGCTGTGATTGCACCCATGCTTTCTCTGCATTAGTCAAGAAAAATCGAAGTGTGATGCTCTTTATGTATCAAATTATGAAGGTGTGACAAGATTCACATACAATTAAAATTGCAATTTGAACTTTGGCACCCCACCGTATTTCTAATTGTATTAATACTGTGTACTGACTGAGAACAGTTCAATTACATTTTTATTGATTAACTTGGTTAAAATAGATGATCCACTGCATTTCAGTAAATAATTGCTAAATTAAAACTAGTTGTTAGTTTTTTGGATATGAGCAGTTTCCACAAATTAAATCTGATTGCATTTAGCAAGCAACATGGGAGAGACGTATCTTGATCAGGAACCCATGATCCACATTAATTACATCTGAATTCAAATTTGAATCACAAGCTCCACATAAGAATGAAGCAAGCTTTATCCAACACAGTTCTGGGCTAAGCTTTACTTTGAAAAGTTAAAAGATGAGGTCACAGTCTCTTCATTCAGTAACCACAACTGAGGTTGAGGCCAAAGAAGCATTTGTCTGTTATAACCACAAAAATACTGTGCAGAAATACTGTGGTAGCTTGTCTGCCTCATTAATGTTTGTCCACCTAACTACCAAATATCTCAGTATCTGCTTCAGTTGCCTTTTAGAATTCATTGCAAATTGTAAGACAGACTTTACCTGTTTCAGATGCATATGTGTGTGTCTACTATGTGCACAATTATTACTTTCTAGAAATGCATTGTATAGTTAATTTCTGCTTCATCACAATGCCTTATCAGGGGTGGACAAATCACTTCTATGTGAGGTAGTCCAGTGAGCTACCAAAAGGTAAACTATGGTTGCCTGCCACAGATTTTGGTAGCAATACATTGTAGACAGATCTAATTTCAATGTGGTAAAAGGTTCAGAACAGAAAAACACAAATACTCCCAAGTACAATACTGTGCAAAGGTTTTAGGCAGGTGTGAAAAAATGCTGTAACGTAAGAATGCTTTGAAAAAGAGACATGTTAATAGATTATATTTATCAATTAACAAAATGCTAAGTAAGTGAACAGAAGAAAAATCTACATCAAATCCATATTTGGTGTGACCACTCTTTGCCTTCAAAACAGCATCAATTCTTCTAGGTACACTTGCACACAGTTTTTGAAGGAACTCGGCAGGTAGGTTGGCCCAAACATCTTGGAGAACTAACCACAGTTCTTCTGTGGATTTAGGCAGCCTCAGTTGCTTCTCTCTCTCCATGTAATCCCAGACAGACTCGATAATGTTGAGATCAGGGCTCTGTGGGGGCCATACCATCACTTCCAGGACTCCTTGTTCTTCTTTACACTGAAGATAGTTCTTAATGACTGTCGCTGTATGTTTGGGGTTGTTGTCATGCTGCAGAATAAATTTGGGGCCAATCAGATGCCTCTCTGATGGTATTGCATGATGGATAAGTATCTGCCTGTACTTCTCAGCATTGAGGAGACCATTCATTCTGACCAAATCCCCATTTGCAGAAATGCAGCCCCAGACTTGCAAGGAACCTCCACCATGCTTCACTGTTGCCTGCAGACACTCATTCGTGTACTGCTCTCCAGCCCTTCGGCGAACAAACTGCCTTCTGCTGGACATCTTCCAATTGCGAAGGGGAGTAAGCATGATGTGTCTTTCATCTGCTGCAGTAAGTTTCCTTGGCCAACCACTGCGTCTACGGTCCTCAACGTTGCCCGTTTCTTTGTGCTTCTTCAAAAGAGCTTGGGCAGCAAATCTGTTTTGAAGGCAAAGGGTGGTCACACCAAATATGGATTTGATTGAGATTTTTCTTCTGTTCACTCACTTTGCATTTAGTTAATTAATAAATATAATCTTTTAACATGTCTATTGAAGACTCTGTATAGGAAAGTTGAAGAAAGTGTTTTGTGATAATTATATAATGTTTTATATTAATACTAGCATTAGAAGTAGCTTGTATGCAGGCTAAGCAAAAGGTCAACAAGGTAAATTTGTTAGAAACTCCTGTCAGTAATAAAAGATCACACAGTGCCGAAATAGCCTACAGCTGTTTTGTTGAAAATCTGTTTGTGACTTAATTGTTTCTCCAGATAGGCAGGATTTGTTTCTGTTAATGAGTGATTGACACTAGGTAAATGACGACCGTGGGATCGCATCTTCCTAGTGCACATCAAAGACAGACATCTGCTTTTTGGATCCATCACCTCTTCACGGGAAGACAGATCATAAACAGACCCGGACTTGTACCTTCTGATTGGATGAACGACCATAAGATTTCACGTCACTTTCCTATAAAGCTGCACCCATGTTTGTAAACATTAAGTCCTCACTGAAGGAATTTCCTGACGTGGGGCTTCCGAGCCGGCTTGATTAAAGTTCTGTTTGCTTTATCTTGACGACTTCTCCACTTATTTCCGAGACGGGTTCTACATCTATTTTTGAAAGCATTCTTACTTTACAGCATTTTTTCACACCTGCCTAATACTTTTGCACAGTACTGTACATAAACTATAAATGTTATAGTTTTGTTGAAACATTCCACATTTAAATTGTCATATAAACTTGACCCCCCTGACAGAAAAAATGTAAATCAAGTAAAAGTAATATATTATGCATAGATATTGCCTGTATATTGCTTGGTCTGTCCTACATACATTTTGTAAAACTAAAATACATGTTTTTTCACAACAAATTCTATTGTTTTGTAACTTTAATTTTAAAATAATTAGACAGAGGTCTATGCAGGATTGACCATCAAATCGTGTAGGCTTGGCATAGGCATAGTCAGTGTCAGTGTCAAATTTGTTGAGAAGCCGGGGGGAGTGTCAAGAACAAGGGCGCTTTTTTTTTTTTTTTTAGTTTTGTTTGTTTTTTTAATTAAGTTCAATGTTCACTCATTTGTTTTGCCAACCAGTTTAATATGGAAACTCTCGGACCATGTATATTCAAAAAGTAGCCAACGTCATTTCAGCAATTATGAGGCCAATCACATCTGTGAATGTTAGAACAGTAGACCTAGTAGTAGCTCTAGGGCTCTCGATATTTTTAGAAGTTTGGGCGATACACAATATATATCTCGATATTTCTTGGTTTTATCCAATCAAGCCACAAAATAAGACCAAAGACATTCAAACTACAAGTATTTCATTAATCCTCCAATAAGCAAAACTAACAAATACTACATGCAGGCTGTCATGGTAAATATATGCAGAATGCAACACATTACAGGGCAAGTGTTGTGTGATATATATATATATATATATATATATATATATATATATATATATATATATATATATATATATATATAAGTTTAAAAATAGCTGGCGTTACAATAGTTTTAATAAATCTTAAATGCGGGGTGCCTTATCCCAGGGATTTTATATAGAACACTTATCCGGTCAAGAAAGGACAGCAGCTCCCGTCTAAAAACAGTCCATATTCACCGATGTCTCAAAAATTATTTATTAGAGAAAAAGTGAACATCATAATGCTTACGCGTTTCGACTTATCTTCCTCAGAGCACATATATACATATACACATTATGATTTACTGTCACATCACAATAACACAAGTGATAGTGATCACGCAACACATGCGCTGTAAAAGGTACAGATGCAGGTAGATTTACCACAGCCGGGTTAATAGTGGCTCATTAACATTTGCTAGACAGACATTTCTCCTCTGACTGTCGCGTCTCGATTCTACTTACAAGTACAGCACGTTGTTAATACAAAATAGTTATAATAATAATAATAATAATAATAATAATAATAATAATAATAATACAACTGTTGAACCACTTCACCATCTTAATAAAAAGAAAAATATACTTTCTGAAACAAACGTTTATTAATTTTATACAAATGATATCAATCTAAATTAGTGGGGGTGGGGGTGCTTGCAGATCGAGTTCAGCCCGGTGACGAGAGCGGGGCGGACCGTGTGCGCTTGTGCACTAAAGTGTCTCTTGGTTGTGCTGGTTATTGTGCGTCACTTCTCTCTCCTCATGTCTGTCTGTGTTCCTGATGCTCATTTCTTGCCGCATCCGACACGTGTGGAAGAACCGGGAAGAACGCAAAGCGTCCTAATGACGAAACATAGTGCCGTAAAGACTGCAATTTGCGACACCATGATATAAACGATATAGCATAATATGAAACGATAGACGTTTTTCTATCGTCATACGATATATATCGTCATATCGCACAGACCTAAGTAGCTAATCAAGTAATTATGCTCGAGTCATAGATTCAATGCCCCTCTCCCTCTCAGGGTTTACATGGCACTCAAGACGAGCTGCTGTTTACCCGAAGTCATGCTAATTCATAACGAAGGAGTACATGAATATATTAATGCTTTATCGCAATGTTTTAGCAGCAAGATCACAGAAAGGGTGGTTCACATATGCAAGAACAATACTTGAAACTTTGGCTGAATTCAAAACCGCATAATACACTTACTACATATGAGCATTTCAACATTACTGAAGTGTTGTTATGTAGTACATGTAGTATGCAGTTTCAAATACAGCCACTGACATAATCGAGCTGTCATGTGACAACTTGTTCAAATTAAGTTTTTCACATCACTGATGGAGCAGCAAGCTATAAATAAAAATGTTTTATTAGGATTGCAACACGATGTCCACAACAATATAGAAAGCATAATGATTAAAGGGGAGGAAAAAATAAGAAACCGCTTTCCGCATTGCCATTAACCTGAAATACACCATTGCTAACCATGAAATGTTCTTCAGCAACTTACTTACTTTACCTTGAAACCTACAAATAATCTGACCAGATCTTTTCAATTATCAATTTTTAATGCGGCCATTTATGGAGATCTATATATACATGATTATGTCAGTAGGATTTGTACGTGTTTTAACGTTTCAGCCTCTTCTGCAATTTAGACAACTACACAAACTCCCGCCTGCAAGCCAAACCTAGTGGTACAACCAATCACAGCTCTGTGTTCAGCATAAAGCCCTCCCCCATAGGCCTAAAAGCCAATCACAACTCGCATTCAACACAGAACTCGCCCCCACGTGTTGCGCAATCAAGACGAGAAGTCAAAAAACAATATTGTTTTAGAATCGTTTTAGTCCTGCGGGCTTTGGGATTTTACAGTTTGGTTGTCCAGTCCCAATTTTTGTTAGTCCCGGGCGTCCGGACTACCGATTTGTCCGATATACCGATATAATGGACATATCATTTTACTGACGGGCCTATACTCCATTCTGGCCATTCCTTTGGCTTCCTATCGGTTTTTTAGTCCCTCAAATGTCACAAGGTAGCAAGAGCAAAAATGATTGAATGTGTGTAATTCTAAAAATGCCTCATGTTTCACCATCTGGGATTTTATCTGACATTTGCTATAAGGTTTGAATCTGTGGTTGAATGAAAGGTATTATTATAAAGGTAGTATTCTTATTGTTGGAAGCAACTTAAGATGATGAACAATGGGTTTTATGCATCAGTGCTACTTATATTGGCATTTGTCTATTTTATTTTAAACTTTATGAAATATAATTATAGCATTAACCTTTTACAGAAATATATTATTTATTGTGGGATATAAGAGACTACTAGGTACAGGTCAAATATTATTATTATTATTATTATTATTATTATTATTATTATTAACACTGTTACTAAGTGACATGTAGAGACTGGACAACTGTATACTTACTTCTCCACAGGCACAATTTGAGAAAATATTGCCTAATCCAAGAGAGAATGTAAAAGACACAATGGGCGGGGAATATTAATGTTTTTTAGTGAAAAATTTGAATATAAGTAGTTTAATGAGCAATTGTATCTGTGTAGATAGAGACCATTTAATTCATTCTACTTTGAAAATGCATAACAATACACCAATGAAGAGGGCAGTACAGTATTATAATCTGTAAATGATAATGCATGCAAATCAATTTTTATAATTGAAATAATAACTGTTGATATCAGCCCCTTAGCAATGTTCCCAACATCTGAACATCATTCTTTATGAGATTGCAACATAACATTGTGTAATTGCTTTGAGTTAATGTCCATATTTGCTTTCTGTAAGAGCAAGGGTCTTTAAGGCCAATGTTGTGACCAGCTCTGCCTATATACCTAATGACATCAATGCTTTGTAGAACAGAATTTTAATGCTGGCATTTTTATTCTTATTCAGAAGTGCAGTGATCGGATTTGTCAACAACTCTTTATTTGTATGAAAAAATGAAGCTCACAGAGTATATTCAAAGTAGAAATATTCATTTAAAAGACAAAAAATGAGATACCGACATCAAAAGAAAAGAGAGGCTGGCAGAGAGTCAAACATTGAAAGGAAGACAAGTCTGAATTGGTGTAGAAAGCTCTTGTTCATTTTTTAATCTATTTTTCTTTATGAAGCATAAGGATGAAATGTCTTAAATACTCTAAGTCTTTATATATATATATATATATATATATATATATATATATATATATATATATATATATATATATATATATATATACATACCCATATATACGCAAATATATTCGTCACTAGTAGCAATGGATAAAGTCAAAGTTTGACAATGATTCAAGCAACCCACAGTAATAATTTCTGACAGATAACAAAACAGTCCTCAGATATTGTCTGTGATGGCTTTTTGTTGTTGTGTAACTGAAAAGCTGTTATTTAGAAAGGTGGGTGGGTGGGTGAGGGTTGCCTTCTGAGAGGAAAAGGAAATAATAGTCTGCTAAGAAATATAATAATAATAGTCATCTATTGAATGTTAATCAAAATGTGAGCACTGGTGACTGCTTATTAAATTCTGTTTTAATGCTCTATATAATTTTTTAATTCTGATTTACAAAAGGTTTTGAGTGAAGTGCACTGTTTTAATCAACATTTACTTCATAGGAAACAATGGGAAGGGCATCCATACCTTCTAAGTCTAAAGGGAAACAGAAGGTCTGATTAGGATTGATCTTATGACATATTGACAATGGCTATGTGAGATCATTTACATTTTCTTGCAATATTTATTGAAGTGCTATGTACAATTTTAGGAATATTCTTGTTCTTTCATTTCTGTGAAATGTACAGCGTCAATTTCCGATACCTGATAATATCACAAAATAAATCAAATATTAAAATGTTTGTTTATGATTATATGTATTGGTTAACTATTTTGGGTTATTTAAATACACTTCAAGTTATGCTATGGGCATTCTTTTCCCCATGCTCCTCTGCTGTGCCCTTTGACCTCTCTTTGAAGAACAATCAAAAATAACAGAGTTGCCCACTTCCATAAACTATTAACAAACCAACAACAGCCCATGATATCAGGGGGTGCTGCCAAGCCAAAGCACTCCTATTTCTTGTTTTTATCCTGCTTTTGGAAGGGGTCAAACTGACACCCCACAGCCTTTTGCCGAAAACGCAGTCCACACAAGAAATGATGAGTGAGACAAGTAAGATTGCAACGTTTCACTGTAAACATGGTGTCAGGGTGTTAACAAAATAAAAAAAATCTATATGTATATTCTTTAAATGCTCATGTATATTCTTTAACATGCTCCTTGCAGTTCATTTTTTTTTTTTTAATGAATTTTGGTCTTATGCTCCAAGATTTTCCTGTGTGTGACTATAACTGCAAGTGGCTTGTTTCCCTTAAGGGTCTGACACAACATGTTTCTTTTTTTCTAACCGGCAAGGGTGATTTTAATTGGAAGAGTCTGTGTGCGATAATACATTGCTCAGGTCTCCTGCAGAGTAGACAAAAATTGAAAGTGACCTAATAGAGAAGACTGCAATTTAAATGTTCTCAGCTCATCCAATTGTACATAAATAATAGTGATCACGCTATTTATGGTTGGTGACCTGAACATTTATTGAGCGGTATTTTACTTTTGAGTATTTGGTTATTCACAACAAAAACAAACTAAAATAAAGGACACATGAGTTACAGTTGGGACAAGGTTGTGTATGTGTCAATGTACAGTGTTCATTTATTCATATAGAAATATACATTGTACTTCTTATAATTCTGTTTAGTTATATTAATACATTTCTTATTGTCAGTAAAGTACCATTCCAGTTCCAATCTGAGTGAGGCAGGTTTAAACTTTCCACTGCTAATGTGTTGGCAGGTTGTTAACAAATGGAATGAAAACCTACAGATATTATTTCAATGCCTATCGCAGCACTTGGGTAAGTATAGTGGAGTTTTAAGCTTGAGTTCTGGAGGAGGACACCTTAATTTCTCGCCTAACTCCTGCCTTCCCAAGTATAAGTATTCGACAACAAATGCACCTTCCCAGCATTCATTGCTTTGCATCCCTCCTCCACCCCACATATCCCCTCAGCAGCAGCTCCTTCACTTGTTCCATCTAGTAGGGGGGTCATCGTTCCATTAGTCAAGCAAGTCTAGGCCAAAATTAACTCTACTTACCTTCTACTACATACATCTATTGGGGCTGTTTGACCTCCTGAAATGCAGTATATTTTGAAACACGCTCATCGATATTCAGTGTGTGCATCTTCTATATACTGAGCTAATTTAAAATATTTTTTTCCATCACATGATCATGGTTATTAGGAAATGGTAAACTCGGGGTTTATTCACAGTCTACCAAGACCAACATGTTATATATTTCTCTATAGCCTGGGGAATTTTGTTTTCAGAAGTGCAATGTACTACATTAGACAATGATTTCTAGATCTTGCTCCTTACTGCACTTGATTTATTTTTCATTCCTGCAAGTAATATCTTTTTGAATTAAAACTGTGACAGGTTATCATAATCCAATTTTAGAAACAATTGCATAGGGTGCATTATTGCACAAGTGGGAACTGTGCAAAATTGGATTTGCACTCCCTGGATTTAGGGATGCAGGCAAATAATTATGCTTTATGTTAAAAAGTTGTGTATTATTGAAATTAATGTTAATTTAAGGGGACCCCATCCAGCATTGTACTCATGTGACCATTATAGTGTTATGAAGCTTGACTTGATTTGGGGTTTTGGTTGGACCTCTACATTCAGTGTTGGCTGAAACATATTCAAGGCATGGACATCTTCACACTCTGCTCTGGGGAAGCAAGGGGACGGAGACATTTTCAAATTAGAAATGCACTTAAGTTATTTCCTAATGTAATGTGCTCAGCCTTGCATGCAGTTTCAGAGTTACATTTCACTACAAAAATAGGACATGCTCGCATCAAAGAGCACACTGGAATACACAGGTGACATTTTAGACAGATTGCAAGAAATTAAATTAAATGTATTGATGACAAGAATGCATGAAAAGAAAATGCATTTTAAAGAAAAGAAGTTCAACCTATAATAGAAAAGGAAGAATATTTGAACTACTTCTACTTTAAGTATACATAACATTAATTATTTATCCATGTGATATATATAAAAATGAATAAACAATGTAAAAGAAAGGAGATATTCATACTCATACTCATATTCATATTCATACTAAATGAAAACATAAACGAGGAAGTCTGATTTGGGACACTTGTAATGCACAATTAACATACAATGACTGAATATATTTGAAACAGTTTGTTGGGATCATTCATGTTTTTTTTTTACAAAGCACAGAATGATTTTCAAATACACAATGATTAATTTACAATGTGCTAAAGCATTTAAAAAGGAACAGCAGAACAACTCAATGTTTATATATATATATATATATATATATATACACATATATATATATATATATATATATGTATATATACACACATATATATATATATATATATATATATATATATATATATATATATACTGTATATATATGAATATACACTCACCTAAAGGATTATTAGGAACACCTGTTCAATTTCTCATTAATGCAATTATCTAACCAACCAATCACATGGCAGTTGCTTCAATGCATTTAGGGGTGTGGTCCTGGTCAAGACAATCTCCTGAACTCCAAACTGAATGTCTGAATGGGAAAGAAAGGTGATTTAAGCAATTTTGAGCGTGGCATGGTTGTTGGTGCCAGACGGGCCGGTCTGAGTATTTCACAATCTGCTCAGTTACTGGGATTTTCACGCACAACCATTTCTAGGGTTTACAAAGAATGGTGTGAAAAGGGAAAAACATCCAGTATGCAGCAGTCCTGTGGGCGAAAATGCCTTGTTGATGCTAGAGGTCAGAGGAGAATGGGCCGACTGATTCAAGCTGATAGAAGAGCAACTTTGACTGAAATAAGCACTCGTTACAACCGAGGTATGCAGCAAAGCATTTGTGAAGCCACAACACGTACAACCTTGAGGCGGATGGGCTACAACAGCAGAAGACCCCACCGGGTACCACTCATCTCCACTACAAATAGGAAAAAGAGGCTACAATTTGCACAAGCTCACCAAAATTGGACAGTTGAAGACTGGAAAAATGTTGCCTGGTCTGATGAGTCTCGATTTCTGTTGAGACATTCAGATGGTAGAGTCAGAATTTGGCGTAAACAGAATGAGAACATGGATGCATCATGCCTTGTTACCACTGTGCAGGCTGGTGGTGGTGGTGTAATGGTGTGGGGGATGTTTTCTTGGCACACTTTAGGCCCCTTAGTGCCAATTGGGCATCGTTTAAATGCCACGGCCTACCTGAGCATTGTTTCTGACCATGTCCATCCCTTTATGACCACCATGTACCCATCCTCTGATGGCTACTTCCAGCAGGATAATGCACCATGTCACAAAGGTCGAATCATTTCAAATTGGTTTCTTGAACATGACAATGAGTTCACTGTACTAAACTGGCCCCCACAGTCACCAGATCTCAACCCAATAGAGCATCTTTGGGATGTGGTGGAACGGGAGCTTCGTGCCCTGGATGTGCATCCCACAAATCTCCATCTACTGCAAGATGCTATCCTATCAATATGGGCCAACATTTCTAAAGAATGCTTTCAGCACCTTGTTGAATCAATGCCACGTAGAATTAAGGCAGTTCTGAAGGCGAAAGGGGGTCAAACACAGTATTAGTATGGTGTTCCTTATAATCCTTTAGGTGAGTGTATATGGAAAAAATAGTTAAAAAATAAAATTATATATATATATATAATTATTAATGAATGCAAAAATTGAGTCTGAGGGCTGTTCCAATTCAACATTTAGAAAGCAAATCATGTGAATCTTCATCTGTGACAAATGCTCATTGGTGCACAGCATCCTTGATCTGAAAATATATTTCTTGATGGATATTTCTTCTTATATGAATTGGACTGAAGGAAAATTTGCTCAGCAAACTAAAACTATACCACAGTCAATCAGGAAAATACAAAGGATTTACTACTGATATAGGAATAAAACATTTCCAAAGAATTTGTCTTTTAAAATCTTTCCTGCCACCCATGCCATTTAATTTAATTTTAATTTTAATGTCTTGAGACGATGCAGCATTCTCCTGTTGTACACCTGACTCTGAGATTTTACTTAGCAAGCAGGCACAAGGGACAGAAGACTAATAAAAACCACTAATCATTACCATTATGAATATCTAATGGCTGGGACTAATTCTACAGTAGACTAGTGGGAGTAGATTTGTCACAGATATGAAGGGTTAGCTGTTAAGTGAGTTGGCCAAGCACTGGGAAACATCCCAGATACTTTAATTGCTTGTACATTTATTAAGGTTTATACCCCCATGCCCTGGTTAAATGACTAAAGTTAATTAGTTAAATGACTTTGAGATTCTCCTACTATTATAGTTTTAGCATTATTAGAATATTCAAATACTTTTTTAAATAGAAGGAAAAGTTAAAAATAGTGTTCATATATATACACATACGCACACACAAACAAACAAACACACACACTGCATTGCAAAAGTATTCAGGCCCTTCCTATGCTGTCCCATTTTGTGAAGTTACAAAATGATGCATACACTTTTTTTTTAATGTAATATTTTTGTCAAAACTTTAATGGTAAAACTGACGGCTCTTAAGGGTAAGATAAGTTACAGTAAATGTCAGGAAGAACTAAAGAGAAAAAAATGAAATATGTTGATTGCATAAACATTTAGACCCCTCAACTCAAATAATGGTGGAATGCACCTTTGGCAGCAATAACAACAGCTCCATGTGTTTTTGGGTAAGTCTCTATGCACTTTGCACACTGGCTTGGTGCAGTTCTGGCCATTCTTCTTGGCAGATTTGCTTAAGCTCTTTCAGGTTGCTTGTGGATTGGTTATGGACAGTAGGTTTCTCCTTGCCCAGCTGCTTGGTTTGGAGGGACAGCCCGCTCTAGGTACAATGCACTCCTTCCATTTCTTAATGCTTGAGTAGACTGTGCTCACAGGGATATTCCAACACTTTTATATGTTTTGCACCCTTCTCCTGAGGCCATTCCATCAATTGTGTGGCTTGTTAAGGATATATTTCAGGTGCATTTTGTGCACCCACATTAATTTAGGTTAGCTACACCGCAGGGTCTGCAACCATGACTTTTCAATTTTTATTTAATATTAATTATCTATTTCTTTGTTTGTTTGTTTGTTTTTACTTTTAATGTGTGACTGCAAGCTTTAAAGCTACGCAATGTGAAAACTGTTAGAGGGTCTGAATACTTTTGCAAGGCTCTGTATATGTGTCTAAAATATAAGTGTTGTGTGTATGTGTATATTACATCAAGCATCCAGTGGCTGATTGTGTTAATGTGTAGAGAGTCTTATTTCCTTATGTAATTGACAAGCATGGCACAATTAAAAATTCTCAGCTATAAATATGAGTTTCTGCCATACCGAATGTAGTGCCATTATCACATTAGATAACATGTATATAAGATAATTAAAATTGTTATTCACTGATTTTACATTGTGTAAATAATGACTTTGTACGATGGAACAAAATGGTTTCTAAAAACACTTTTCTTAGTATTGATTCTATTGACCCTTTGAATGACATTTTCTGTGTCAGAAAGGATCTGAGCAGCCTGTGGAAATGTTTCCTTTCACAATTAGGCACAGCAGGGCTTTACTTTTCTTGATGTTGAGATTGCTGGTTGCCATCTAGGAGTGAATAGAATAAACAGGAAATCATTGTGAATCCAGGACTTCTAACCAATTGTGTGGGCGGAGAGCAGTTTTTTTTGTTTCTTTCTTTTCTCACACATTTAAACCTTACTGAACACGTGTGCTGTACCTCTTCACTCTATCTGATTTTCTTGCAATATGATTTCCTATCATGAAATAAGATTCAGGTAATTTGCAACTCTGCATTATACCTCCTGCCAAATCTCTTTCTGTGCCTCAACACTGAACAATCTCTAGTCATACCTTCATACCCTCATAAAAACATCTGGGACTGGGGCAGGTGCAAGACTTCATAAGGTATTTATTCTCCACTGAGTGTTCGGTTGGCTACCTGATCAGGAAAATGTGTGTCATTATATCTCTAGGTGCTCATTGGAAAAACTGCTGGGATTGTTTATCACTGTCCTTTGCTTTGTATAGAAGGCACAGTGTGAGAATTGACCTGGTGAGTTTTGAAAAAAGAGCCAAGGCTTCATACGACAGAAAAAAGTTTTTCCCCTATATTATTCGGATATATGATAATTCCTTACAGAGTGGGAAAGGATATATTATATGAAATTTAAAAACAGGGATTGCAAAGAGGACAATTCAGGCATTTTTTCAACCCAGAATTATTCCATTGCTGTGCAGAAGTTTACTTTCAGTTTTATTGCCTGTGAGTCTTCAACCAAAGTTTTGGAAGAATAGAAGAATTAAAGCAACACCCTAGTCTAAAAAAACAAAAACAATGGATGAGTTTACATACACTTAAAACATTGGCTTCAATTACATATATCATGCGCATTTGTCAAGATAAAGCATATCCCGCAGTGTTTAAGGGCAGGGCCTGTCATTTTCTCACGTTTAAAATGTCATGTAAAGTTGAGTGAGACTCATTCTTGGGTCTCAAGAGATTTCAGCTGTCAAGATGCCATTTACCTGGTGAGCTCAGCCTTTCTAAAACATACACACAAATACAAACATGAAACACAAATTCTGGAATCTGCACGGTAACACATGAAGGTCAAACTTTCACTTGTATGAAAGTCTCCTTACAATATTGGGAGTCTTATTTAAATAAAATCAGTACACATTTCCCGAATCTTACAGCCCAAAAAATCATCAATGTGTGACTGTAGTTACCCGTACAATGCAGCTGGTACAAGAATTGATCCTCTTGTACCCATTAATGTAATTGCTGTGTCAGATTCTTGTTGTTGTCTTGTTTTTACTCTATTTAATCATAATTTTGATTAAATACACAATATATTGTGCAACATTATCAAAGCAATATTGTGGTTGTATTTGATATGACTGCAAAAACCATGCAACTCTGATATCGATATGAAATCATTTTTGCTTACGTAATAAAACACAAAAGTACAACAGTGTAAATGTTTTCATAGCAAATGTTGAAATGTAACATCAAAAGGATTGTAATCAATCTGACTAGGGCAAATTTACCCAAAAGCTTTTGTTTAAATGGGAATCTTCATGTTCTAACTAAATACAAAGAGATGTCTGTACTCTTGGGGTCATTCTCATTCGTTGTTCTGTGTCTTTTCAATTCTTGGTAGATCATTTAGGCTACAGATAAGACTTTGTGACATGGTTATTTCACAGTTTTGATACCTACTGCTAGAAAGGTTTTACACATTTTGATAGCATTTTAGCGTTAGGAACCTAAAATAAGGAGACTGAGAAGATATCTATCTATCTATCTATCTATCTATCTATCTATCTATCTATCTATCTATCTCTCTCTCTCTCTATATATATATATATATATATATATATATATATATATATATATATATATAATATAGTATGCAATTCTTTGCTGATTTGTAATCTGATATCGTTTTCAATTTCCTTTTCAATAAACATTATAAAAAATTAAATTACTTCGTACTGGTTGATCTGATATTTCAAATGTTAACCTGAGCTAAAAATAATGCACATTATAATACAAAGGAAATATTTAATTTGCTATACAAAAACTCTGGGAAATGTTCGGTTCCATCATGCTGACAGTAATTGTACATCACGGCAGGAAGGAACAACATGTTTCAGAGCTGTGTAGTAAGTGAAAGATGAACTCTCTTAATTTTACCATTATCCATGAAGGTATTCTTAAAATTTGTATCACAAAAATTAGTACTGTTAAAAAACGAGAAAACAAAACATGCAAATTTGACGTAAATAGCTGCAGTGAAACTGTAGTCTACACTTTTAGCTGCAGCAGCTCTGCAATTAAGATGTTGGGCATTTGGCATCATGAATTTCCCTTGACATTTTACCTCCCATTTCACTGATAGAAACAAGACTCTTTCAGAGGCACTGTTAAATTGGACTCATGTGAATATACAAGATGGAATTTACGAGGAGCTGTTAAGACATGATAATAACATAATAGTATAGATAACTACCTGGAATGTATTGTTATATCATATTAATTTTAAACCTCATCTTTAATAAGTAGAAATATACACACTATGTATAAGAACATTTTACATCTTTAGAATAAAACCTCACTGTTAATATAAGTAAACACACAAATCTGAACATTGTCATGCCAGAGGCACATGTTTTGTTTTATTATTTGTATTACTGTTTTTACAATTTATACAAGATTTTCAAGGATTAAAAACACCTGGTTAGTGAAAAGAGACAGTGGCACACTGTAATTTTGGTTCTGCACGCCACCACAATGGATTTCAAAGGAAACAATTGAACAATTGAAAGAGAGAAAATGTTAAAATGGCAATGGGCCAGACAAATTGCAAGAAGGACAGATGACCACAGAAAAGATGGGAAGATTAAATTAATAACCTTTTCAATGCATGACATGGAAAAGTGACGCTATAGATCGAAGTGGAAACATCTTGGGGAGGCCTTCATCCAGCAGTGGATCGATATGGGATGATGGTGATGGTGATGTTGATGTGATATATATCATAGTTATATACATTTAGGCCCATACATATTTGGACAGTGACACAATTGTCATCATTTTGTTTCTGTACACCACCACAATGAATTTGAAAGTAAACAATCAAGATGTGCTTTAAGTGTAGACTTTTGTCTTTAATTTGAGGGTAATTACATCCAAATCTGGTGAACAGTGTAGGAATTACACCCATTTATATATGTGCCCCCCCCCACACACACACACAATTTTAGGGGCTCAAAAGGAAACAAGGTAAAAAGGACAGACTAACATAATAATAAATCAAATTGTGAGTTTCAATACTTGGTTGCAAATCCTTTGCAGTCAATGACTGTCTGAAGTCTGGAACTCATAGTCATCACCAGAAGTTGGGTTTCGTCCCTGGTGAAGCTCTGCAAGGCCTGCACTGCAGCTGTCTTTAGTTCCTGCTTGTTCTTGGGGTGTTTTGCCTTCAGTTTTGCCTTCAACAATTGAAATGCTGCTCAATTGGATTCAGGTCAGGTGATTGACTTGGCCATTGCAGAACATTACACTTCTTCACCTTAAAAAAGTCTTGGGTTGCTTTCGCAGTATGCTTCGGGTCATTGTCCATCTGCACTGTGAAGCACCATCCAATGAGTTTTTGAAGCATTTGGCTGAATCTGAGCAGATAATATAGCCCTAAACACTTCAGAATTCATCCTGCTGCTTTTGTCAGCATTCACATCATCAATAAATACAAGGGAACCAGTCAAGGGAACCTTCCATTGTCAGCCATACATGCCCATGCCATAACATGCTTCACAGATGAGGTGGTATGCTTCGGATCATGACCAGTTCCTTCCCTCCTCCATACTCTTCTGTTGATTGATCTTTGTCTCATCTGTCTATAGGATGATGTTCCAGAATTGTACAGGGTTCTTTAGATGTTTTTTGGCAAACTCTAATCTGGTCTTCCTGTTTTCGGGGCTTACCAATGGATTACATCTTGTAGTAAACCCTCTGTATTTACTCTGGTGAAGTCTTCTCATCTGTGAGAGCATCACCAGGGAAGAAACCCAGTATCATGTGATGTCCCAGTGATGTCTATGGGTTCCAGACTTCAGGCCGTCATTGACTGCAAAGGATTTGCAACCAAGTATTGAAACTCACAATTGAATTCATGATTATGTTAGTTTGTCCAATTACTTTTGAGCCTCTAAAAGTGGGGGGACCACATATAAAAATTGGTGTAATTCCTACACCATTAATCTAATTTGGATGTAACTACCCTCAAATTAAAGACAAAAGTCTACACTTAAAGCACATCTTAATTGTTTCCTTTCAAATCTATTTTGGTGACGTACAGAGCCAAAATGAAGACAATTGTGTCACTGTCCAAATATTTATGGACCTAACTGTATATATCTGATATTTATCACACCAATATCACCATCACCCATATGGATCCACTGCGGGATGAAGGCCTCCCCAGGATGTTTCCACTTGCTTCGATCTATAGCTTCACTTTTCCATGTCATGCCTGAAAAGGTTATTTATTTCATCTTCCCATCTTTTCTGTTGTCTGTTGTTCTAGATCTTTGCTCATCTCTTGGGATCTATTTGAAACCTTCCTTTGTCCTTTGTCCAGCTTCCTTTACTCTTTACTCTGTTATTTTTGCAATGTGTCCGGCCCATTGCCATTTTAACATTTTCTCTCTTTCAACGATATCACATATTTTAGTTTGTTATTGAATCCATGTATTTTTCCATCTCTTTTTTTTATATCAATCAAAAATCTTTCCATGCTGCTTTGTGTTGTCCGCAGTTGAACATTTTTGTATTTAGTGACTAGGTTTCCCAGCCATAACCGAGCACTGTTAGTATGCCTATACAATTTTTTTTTCTTCAGGCAAATGGGTAGATATCCTTTCAACAGTATTTCTTCCAAATGCATTCCATCCCCTTTTGTATATAAATATATATTCTGATTTAAAATGCAGTCATTAATTATTTGCCTATAAATCCAAACACTCACATCTAATGGTGACTGATCAATTGCATTAAAAAAGGGAAATTATGCAGAATAACATGCATTCTGTGCATCCAAGATGTGCAGAAGTTTGAGTAACATCAAAGACTGTTATTGCTTGCCATGTGGAGGCTGTATCTATATTTTAACTCCTTCCTAGTAAGAAATCACAGTCAACTTGGCTCACTACTAAGACTTCTTTGCCAAGGCAGAAGAGCTGTTTAATGCTAACAAATATCTTTTGAAATATGGTTGCCCCAAGCCCACTAAAGTCTGGTACCACATAGCCAATGGCATGCCGTCCCAGGGGAATGGCACAGTTCAGATTTGAACCAGTGCTGTCTGGACTGTGTGCGCTGCAGGTAGAGGCTTTTACTGCATTGGCCACTTGGGAGCGCTGGTCAATAAAATTTACCAATGAATTTCAGAGTCTTAGTTATTGTGAAAAAAATCTATATTTAATTATCCAGTCCTTGAGCTGTGTGTGTTAAGATTTGATTTCATTAAAACAGATTTTTTTATTATGAAGTTTTGTGAAAGTCCGTAGGAGCTCTTCTATTTCCTTAAGATTTTTTTTTCTTAGCCAAATGATGCCAATCACTTTCCTGTGCTGTTAGTGTATAACATTTTCTTTCGTTAGGGGCATGAACGATCACTTTGATTTTCTGTCAGCATCAATTTTATAGACGTAATTTGGCCTAATTTAATGGTATTGTTACAGCTCATGGTTATTTTAGGTTCATATTTGTATAAAAGGAAAAAGATTAATTTTAAATAGTCACAAAGGGAAGAACCTGCCAATGTAAATGAAGAAAACATGAATACAGATGGGCTTGATAGTTTACAGCTGAAGGCAAGCTATCCTTTAAATGATGGTGAGGAAAAAATGACCACCATAAATATGTTTTTGACTTGATAGTGGAGAAACAACAAAGTTACGGCATGAACATTGCTTCATTGATTGTTTGTGGTCGATAGTGTAAAACAGATGATGACCTTTTCCTCATTTAGCAGCATAAAAAATCTTGATGTCTCACAGGGTTTGACTGAAAACGTTAACACAAATTACAGCACAGCGTTAAAGCCTACATATTTGTCAGAGCCTCACATCATTACTGGGAAGACAAAAACAGTAAACCATTTGTATTAAACCCTGTCAAGGGTCTGTGAACATCTTGTTATTTGACAAATGACTTAAAGCTGCTTTCTGTAGCTCTGTTTCATGGAACTGCTTCTCGTTGTCAGATCTCATCTTCATCTTCAAGGTAGCAGTAGTGTATTTTACATGTAATTGTTGGTAGCACTTTATAATAACTACACATAATAAACCATTAACAATGGATTAGTTCATAGTTTATTCATAATTTATTAAGCATTTTTACCACATTTATAAACGTTAGTAAGCTATTGAAAATCAATGTATAAATACTGTTACAACTGATTCAATAATGATTCATAAGCTATATGATAATGTGGATTTCATACTTTATAAATCATTTATAAACCAGTTAAAAATGATTCATTATGGCCATTATAAACCAGTTGTAAAGGACAGGTAATGGGTTTATGAAGTCTGTAAGAAAGCATTAGTTAGAGGTTGGCAAACTATAAATATATGGATAAATGTAATCATACATATAATGTATTGGATATTTAGGAATGGTTAAGGGATGTGTTAATACATATTTTACCCACACTTACAAATAAATTAATTGATGATTATTAGGAATACTTATAAAGCATTTACTAATTCACCATCTGATGCTCCAGAAGGCCTAAATTTAGCTTAAAGTATTCCTGAATTAGCAACAGTAAAATAATAAAGACACACTGAAAACAGAATTTTACAGTATGAGCATTTTATTGAAAAATATTTTTACGTAACACTCTCCTGAGGAAGGGTATGTATTTTAATGCAACCATTATCATGGTTTTATTTGCATCTTCATTTAAGTGTGTGCAATCTCCAAAGGTCTACACACACTTAAATTAAGATGCAAATAAAACAGTGATAATTCAGAACCTGTAATACAAGGATAAAATGGCCATTAATTCCATTAGCTGTCCTGCATATGTGCATAAATCTCAAAGATACAATTAAAATATACATGAGGATTAAATTAAATAGTGAAGTTGAACTGGTATGCATTAAAATACATACCCTTCCCTAAATTGGGGTCCTAAACAATCCCCCTCTCGACCGAAGTCCAATCTTAATTCTAAATAAAACAAAATTAAATCAATAAAAACGTATACTGCAAGCATGCCTTTTGTGGGCCGATTGCCCCAATACTCCCAAGCCAACATCCTTTTCCAAATGGCAAATTCTTTCCGGGCTTAAATATGGATGTTAATCACCCCGCGATTGACAGCTCTTAATGGGGCAGCTTTATCTAGCAATACTATAGTAGACAGGCTATATATATATATATATATATATATATATATATATATATATATATACACACACACACACAACTATTTTATATTATTTATTATAATGTATGTTTTTAATCGATACATTCATTTGAGACTATAATCCCAAGAATTAAATTTTAAGATGGCAGCGACCGCTATAGGCTACTTAAAATAGATTTCACACTACAGTTGTATGTTGGTTGGTGCAGTGGTTAGGGCAGTGCTGTGAACCTGGCAATCTGAGTTAAATTCCTGATTTGTACTTGTTATTTTCTTATGTGTACATTGTTAATATTTGGTTTTTAATATATAATTTCCTGGAGTTAAACGGTATCAGAGTAGAACGAACAATTAGAAGGCTTTTGAAAATACAATGCTTACATATGGAGGGTCAGTCCTTCTGACAAATATAATTTATTAATTTGTTATTTTTTCACTTTAGCGTTAAATTCAGTGCATATGTGGATGTCTTATTATTATTATTATTATTATTATTATTATTATTATTATTATTATTGATTTCTTACATTAAGTTTGGCTGAATTCGAATACTGATCCACTCTAACTGGATATCAATGAGTGAAATTGCCTTGCTGTCTGATTTGCTACTAGTTCATGTTCCCTGAACCGTGTAATTGAAATGCAATTCTAATTAGGATAATTTAAAATCCTTATTAATCAAAATAAGGTAAAAAATAATTATTTAAATTAATAAGGGGCCTCGGCAACACAACTCCAGACAGTAATCTCAGGCCATATCTACTTGCACAATATCTGGCACAAGCAATCAAACAGCATGTGCAGCCTTTGTAGGAATTCATCACCAGTGGCAGGAATAACGGAGAGGATGCAGGGTTAAACACAAACAGGAACTTTATTCAGAACAGGACAATCTTCAGGCTGGATTGACACTCCTCAAACATGCTACCTTCTCTCACACAACTCCACTCTGAACTCTCTAACACTGAACTACTCCTAACTCCTCTGCGCGAGAACCAGGCACCCCTATTTATGCCCTCTGGCCCCGTGACTGGCTCCTTCAATCACGGCGCCTGCCGTGTTCCCGTTCGGGGATAACCCTTAACCTCGGAACTACCCGGAACGTCCTGAACCACCACTGCAGCGGCCTCAATTGGAGGAGGCCGAGGGGGAGGGTCTGTGGTGCAGCCGCTAGGAGACCCAGCAGCCTCTGGAAAAGGGACAGCCTGACATGAGCTCTCAGTTGGAAGAGGGAGAGACGTGTGTATGGAGGCAACTCTCTCTGGTGCCAGTGGGACGAGCATGGCAACGGAAATCGAGACACAGTCCAAGGAACTGTGCCTGCTGAGTTGGCGTCAGGTGGCTCTTCTCTCATAAGAACATAAGAACATAAGAAAGTTTACAAACGAGAGAAGGCCATTCGACCCATCGTGCTTGTTTGATGTGGTCGATGCCTTTCATGATTTTGAAGACTTGAACCAAGTCCCCACGTAGTCTCCTCTGTTCCAGGGTGAAAAGGTTCAGTCCCCTGAGTCTCTCTGAGTAGGACATTCCCTTCAAACCTGGAATAAGTCTGGTTGCTCTCTTCTGAACTGCCTTTAAAGCAGCGATATCTTATCTTTCGATTGACCCAGAGGCCCAATTCAGAGAGGCAGCCTAAAATCAGGTTTGTGTGGTACTGAACCTGCTCCCTCGAGTGAGAACAAACCAGCCAGTTATCTAGATAATTGAGGATGCGGACCCCCTGGCAACGGGGTTAACATTACGTCCATACACTTGGAAAGAGTGCTTGGGGCTAGCTACAGGCCGAAGGGGAGAACAGCAAACTCAAACGCTCGGCCCTCGAAGGCGAAGCAGAAAAACTTCCTGTGCGCCTGCGCAATGGGGATGTGAAAGTATGCATCTTTAAGATCCACCATGGTGAACCAGTCGCCATGCTTGATGGCCTGGGACATGAAGTGCAGCACCTTGAGGTGGTGGTTCAGGTGCCTCAGATCCAAGATGGGGCGGAAACCACCATCTTTTTTGGGCACAAGGAAGTATGGGGAATAGAATCCCTCATGCTGCCCCAGCGGGGGCACTTCGCAGATTGCTAGCTTCTCCAGGAGAGCTGAGAGGAGAGCGTCGCACACTGCAACGGGTCCCTCACTCATGTCCACACCACGCCTCGGAAGTGGGGTGGACGTGTTTGAAACTGTAGGGAGTAGCCAACTGATATAATTTGGAGCACACAAGACCAAAGGGCCGAAGGTGAAGCCTGGCCGTCAATGCCTGGGTCACTGACACTCAGGAAACCGTCGTGCCTGGGACAGCCAGAGCGGCGGCGCGCCACCACAATGGCTACCAGGGATCGCCCAGTCACCCTTGCCCCATAACGCATCACCGTCACCAGCTGGTCAGCCCTCCGAAGCAGCGTCTCCATCTCGCAACACTACCTATTGGGGCAGGCCAGGTCTCGTGGCGCCACGGAAAACCGAGGTAGGGAGACCAGTGTGGCTATGGTGGAATTTGCCCGGGGGTTAACTCACCAAGCCTGCTTCCGCAGCACCCTGGGTCCTGGCATAAGCCTCCCCTCTCCTGGCTAGGACGGAGGCTGTTGCCGGATGGTCCCAGGTGGCCCTCAGTTCCTCCAAGAGGTCAGGCAGCAGCGGAAGGGCCCATGTGGGCCTCTGCAAGCGCAGACGCCTCTCGAACCTGGAGCGCGGCGGGGCAGGATCAGAGGGCCAGGGGAGCAGGAGAGACTCCACAGCCCTCTGAATCACCACCCAGAAGTCCCGGTCCTGTCCCGCAGACCAGATCCTCCTCCATGAGCTCCGCCTCAAGCTCTGAGTCTGCGTGCGGACCCACAGACAGGCGGTCCTCCTCCCAGGTAGCCTGTCTACTGCTCTCATCCTGTGATGGAGCAGATAGACTCCCATCGGACTCCAGCGGCGCGGTGTGAGCCAGCGGTGGAGTGTCTTGGTGTGGGGGGGAGTGGCACCTATTGTGCTGTCTGCGCTGCCTGCACTGCCTGCGCAGCCAGGAGAGCACAGATTTGGTCCATCCTGCTATTCAGAACATGGATGGCATCATCACGTTCCCTGTCCGCAGTGCCTGACCTCCGTCGCCGACAGCGGGGCGGGGAGGAGGCAAGCGACGACTCAGAAAAGGGGGAGGGAGCCCGTGGGCATTGAGGGTGCGCGCAGCCATAATGGTGCGCACCGTGGGCTTGTCAGGCAGGGGGGGCACAGCTGCCGTGGTAGGTGCAGTAGCGGCAGCCGGCGCAGCAGCCGGCGCAGCAGCCGGCGCAGCAGCGGAGATACAGGCGGAGACAGAAGCGTGAGAGGTGCGGCTGTCTCCAGCACTACAACCCTGGAGGAGGAGACGGAGGGGCTCGGTGAGAGCAACTGAAACACCTCCACGACAAGTGGAGCACCTCGTGGGCTTGCCGCTGTAAGTGTGTCTCCACCCAGCAACGTTTATGTACACGGGGGCACTGTAACACCAACCAAACGCAACCTTGCTCTTGCCGGACAAACACTGTGTATGCCGAGCACCAGGTGCTGGATACAAGCACCACTTAAGCCCGTAGGCTTAACCACACCGTGTGCCGAGGTTTCCAGGGACACTGGGTGACGCAGAGTCCGGGGTCTGAGGTGGCCGATGCTAGCAGACCACCAGCTGTAGCGGGATCTAAAACCGAGGCCTGCACACACGGACAAGGAGGGCTAGCGGAGCTCGTTCTCAGCTAACTGAGAGAGTGAGATCTCCTATACTCACAGACGTGGGCTGTAGTGCGGGCGCAAGCCAGCGGAGGAGCCCCTCACATGGGCGAAATCTCTTAGGACACACATGGCAGGATAATGTTATTATCAATGGATTGGTTAATGTACTGACAAGTACATGTGTAGATATGATATATAGTCGAGGGATTTGTTTGAATTGATTTTAGGGGTGGGGGGTGAGGGAGGGTTTGGTAGGAGAGGGTTAAACATTAGAGATTGAATGACATTGGGGACACGGAAACTGTAAATCAGATGTGTTTGAGAATGAAACACGCTGGTGGCAAAGAGAATAGGCTTTCAAATGATATGTGCATTGTAGGAATACAGTGTAACTTCTATGCACAGGAGTTGTGCGTAACACTGCCAAATAATGCTTAAGAGGGTCTAGTTATACAGTATATTATTTTTCAGTTTTAGGTGACCTAAACTTTTTTTTTTTAACCTCTGTCAGTTTACCACTTACCTTTGTACCATTTAAGGTTATTCACTGGACTTGAACTGCTTAAATTTCAATAAAAACTGGAAGAATGGTGGTGTTCTAAAACTAGTGTAAGTAACTGTGAGTTTTGCAATTTTATATTAAAAAAGAGCTGAAGGATAGTTATGGGAGTCCTAGGGAAGATATTCCTGAATGGAAAAAAGCATGATAGAAACAGGCTGAATTAAGTAAAGAAATTGTGATTAATTACTCCCTTGCGGATTGATTTCAGAAATAACCAACAACCAAACTGCTATGCGTGATTGGTTGTAGCTAATGCCTGATTAGCTTCAAGCATATCACCATTTATGATGTAACAATTATAATTGGTGTAACTGCGTATCCTGATGGAAAGGTATTTTGAATTTTGTATTTTAAAGCTAGGGTGTGTAATCCAGAGAGGCTAGCAGTTATCAAGCTTGTTTTGAAAGCATAGAGCCCGCCCTTGCGTCAGAGGTGTCTCCAAAGCCACGCCCCCTCTATCACACATGAACACACACACATTTAGACCCCTTAAAGTATTGATTGCTGTCAGGATGTGAAGAGACTTTCAACCAGTATAACAAAAAATGTTTCTGGAAAAGATTGCACACCCTACCTTTAAGGCAAAAGTGCTGTGTGGGTAGAGTTCATGGCAATGGGAAGTTCACTGGTCCTCTTTCCTCTTTGATGACCACGGAAGAAGGGGAGTATATTTCTTTGATTATCTACTGGTACTGCTACTCACTGAGATCAGACTCACTGTGCTCAGTCTCAGTCATGAGTACAGTGGAATGTGGTCAGCTTATAATTGCTGTTTAAATAAGTAATACATTCATTAGTTTCATCTTACAGAATGGTTGAATAACTTCTTTAGATTTTGAAAAAAGAAAAACGTACATACTGTATAGTGGAATATTTCCTGGTTTCATGAAGCGTCATCTTTTTGCATTGAGGTAAATGTACTCATTAAATTAAAGATCTTTAATTAAATGGCCTCCAAAGGTGTTATATTTTGTCCAGGATTTTTTTATTTTTTATTCCTCCTCTGGGGTTCACAAGATATTGGTTACCCACACGTGACAGAAATGTACTGGTGATAAATAATCTCATTATATAAAATCAATGTTTCATGATAAATATATATGACATGAAAAGTAACAAAAGTATTCAGTCAAGTACAATGCGATGCTATATTGCTTCATTTACATTCTTATCGATGTCTAAATATACATTCTTTGGCCATACTGAGCCTATACAGATTCATCTTGTACTTTCAAAGGAGAGAGCAATGAAGGCATGAAGGAAGCCACAAATAACTGCTGTATCAGTACATTCATTTAATTACTATGAGGAATGGAAGATCCAATCCATCATTTTAAGGTGAGGATCGAGAGGTATGTAGCTTTATACCAAAATCACAAGTGAATAATCATCACTTCTCTTTTTTCCTTCTATGGGCCATCGGCGTATTTATTTGGAATATACAGCACATCGTTTGTTCGTGCTCCTGTAGGAACAGTGTACGAACCGTATGTACTGTCCCTTTTACTTCTAAAAGTGAACGATGCTCAAGGCAGCACAGGTTAATAAAGGGCTTTCAGTAGAAAGATAAGGTCAAGGATGGAGGAGATATTCTCATCTGAAATATAAGTTTTCTTACATCAGAGTTGAACTTGATAATTATTAAGCTGCAGATTATTTTATTTCAAGGTTATGCTTTTTCTTGCATTTCCTCAATTTATTCACTGTTTATTCATATATATATATATACATATACAGTGAGGGAAAAAGGTATTTGATCCCCTGCTGATTTTGTACGTTTGCCCACTGACAAAGAAATTATCAGTCTATAATTTTAATGGTAGGTGTATTTTAACAGTGAGAGACAAAATAACAACAACAAAAATCCAGAAAAACGAATTTCAAAGAAGTTATAAATTGATTTGTATGTTAATGAGGGAAATAAGTATTTGACACCTTCGACTTAGTACTTGGTGGCAAAACCCTTGTTGGCAATCACAGAGGTCAGACGTTTCTTGTAGTTGGCCACCAGGTTTGCACACATCTCAGGAGGGATTTTGTCCCACTCCTCTTTGCAGATCCTCTCCAAGTCATTAAAGGTTTTGAGGCTGACGTTTGGCAACTCGAACCTTCAGCTCCCTCCACAGATTTTCTATGGGATTAAGGTCTGAAGACTGGCTAGGCCACTCCAGGACCTTAATGTGGTTCTTCTTGAGCCACTCCTTTGTTGCCTTGGCTGTGTGTTTTGGGTCATTGTCATGCTGGAATACCCATCCACGACCCATTTTCAATGCCCTGGCTGAGGGAAGGAGGTTCTCACCCAAGATTTGATGGTACATGGCCCCGTCCATTGTCCCTTTGATGCGGTGCAGTTGTCCTGTCCCCTTAGCAGAAAAACACCCCCAAAGCATAATGTTTCCACCTCCATGTTTGACGGTGGGGATGGTGTTCTTGGGGTCATTCCTCCTCCTCCAAACATGGCGAGTTGAGTTGATGCCAAAGAGCTCTATTTTTGTCTCATCTAACCACAACACTTTCACTCAGTTCTCCTCTGAATCATTCAGATGTTCATTGGCAAACTTCAGACGGGCCTGTACATGTGCTTTCTTGAGCAGGGGGACCTTGCGGGCGCTGCAGGATTTCAGTCCTTCACGGCTTAGTGTGTTACCAATTGTTTTCTTGGTGACTATGGTCCCAGCTGCCTTGAGATCATTAACAAGATCCTCCTGTGTAGTTCTGGGCTGATTCCTCACCGTTCTCATGATCATTGAAACTCCACGAGGTGAGATCTTGCATGGAACCCCAGACCGAGGGAGACTGACAGTTATTTTGTGTTTCTTCCATTTGCGAATAATCACACCTACTGTTGTCACCTTGAACATTTTGTCCTCAAAGTTGATGTGTTAGAAACAGGAAAAATGGGTAAGCGTAAGGATCTGAGCAACTTTGACAAGGGCCAAATTGTGATGGCTAGACAACTGGGTCAGAGCATCTCCAAAACTGCAGGTCTTGTGGGGTGTTCCTGGTCAGTGGTCAGTACCTATCAAGAGTGGTCCAAAGAAGGAAAAGCGGTGAACTGGCGACAGGGTCATGGGCGGCCAAGGCTCATTGATGCACGTGGCCCATGTGGTCCGATCCAACAGATGAGCTACTGTAGCTCAAATTGCTGAAAAATTGAATGCTGGTTCTGATAGAAAGGTGTCAGAACACACAGTGCATCGCAGTTTGTTGCGTATGGGGCTGTGTATCCACAGACCAGTCAGGTTCCCATGCTGACCCCTGTCCACTGCCGAAAGCACCTACAATGGGCACGTGAGC
Organism: Amia ocellicauda; assembly: GCF_036373705.1. Classification (NCBI taxonomy): domain Eukaryota; kingdom Metazoa; phylum Chordata; class Actinopteri; order Amiiformes; family Amiidae; genus Amia; species Amia ocellicauda. The sequence continues at coordinate 37,329,499 of NC_089854.1, read as the reverse complement.
ATCAGAACTGGACCACGGAGCAATGGAAGAAGGTGGCCTGGTCTGATGAATCACGAGTTCAAGGTGTTGACTTGGCCTCCAAATTCCCCAGATCTCAATCCAATTGAGCATCTGTGGGATGTGCAGGACAAACAAGTCCAATCCATGGAGGCCCCACCTCGCAACTTACAGGACTTAAAGGATCTGCTGCTAACGTCTTGGTGCCAGATAGCACAGCACACCTTCAGAGGTCTAGTGGAGTCCATGCCTCGATGGGTCAGGGCTGTTTTGGCAGCAAAAGGGGGACCTACACAATATTAGGCAGGTGGCCATAATGTTATGGCTGATCGGTGTATATATGCATTATATTACTGCATTCCCAGAGACAAACTGAGAGTGTTTTGGATCACAGAACTGTCTTGGCTGTGTAGGATAAAATGGAAATAACAAATTGCAGGTAGGCTCTCTTTGGTCAGTCTTACATTGGCTGCTAATATAATGTTGCTGTTGGGTCTAATCAAAACCAGAAAGTACTCCTATTTTTGAGAAGTGTCAAAGCACTACTAGAAACCTGTGACCACTAGGCTGTGGTTCTCATCACATAAGGACTGAGGCCTTTTCCACGAGTCGATTTTCTTCTGTCTATGACTAATTGGAGGGTTTTAATCAAGAGCCCTTGACATGAAAGTAAATGTATTCCATTATTAATGATTTTTTGATTTTTTTTTTGTCTAACATAGGTAGGATATGTAGGTAGGATATTGAAAGTAGACATTTGTTCAAAGTCAATGTTTGAGATGCATGGCTCAGAGAGGTTTGAATATATCTGCATTTCTGTGAGCTTAATCAAATGGTATACCGTGTTTAATGAAGAATGCTCCAACGGAACTGAATTGACATTCTTTGCTGGAAACCATCAGTAAGTTGCAGACATTTCCAACTTTTTCCTTGGCCTCAAAGAGACAAGGACTTGGGTATATTTGCTGTTCTATACAAATTCTCTGTTTCTACACTCTTGGGATTAGAAGTTTAACAACATTATCTAATTGATCTAATTAGACACTAATATTGGAGGTAATTAAGTTCTCTCCAGCCCAAGTTGTTCAGGAGGGAGACAAAGGGGTAGTGCAGGTAGTAAATTTATATGCCAAATGCATTTATATATATATGGTAAGCAAGCAAGTTATTTCATGCATTCTGTTGATTATAACTACAACATTGTCTGCATTACTGTATGAGTGTCTTACTGTTCATGTAATTTGTATAGAATTGGAAAAGCATATATTTGTATTTCATAAGTGATTTGTTTTCACTGCCCTCAGTTTATTTTCTTGCATCAAATTCCTTTGTTTTGTGATGATATACTCCATTCTCATTGTTATTTAGCTTTGTTTCAGATTTTGAAACTTTATTACAGTTTTCTGAATACTTTTCAAGAGGAAGGAAAACAATTTGTAATGTATTGGTCTTGTATTGCTATTCAATTAGTGAGTGTTTCAAGTGACACCGTAACATACTGCACGAAACAAATTGAGAACTGATCAGAGGATTCTAGACAAATGTCCAACAGAACAAGATTTTACTTGCAGTGAAGACTATGGTTGTACTTTTCTTGTGTATAAAATATAATCTGCAAATCGTTCTAACTTAATTACAAATACAAAACATAAATTACTTGAATGCATAAGTTATCACCCCCTTTAGTCAATATTTGGTAGAAGCACCTTATCTATGTGGATAAGTCTCTTACAGCTTTGCACATCTGGATTTTTGGCCACATTGTTGGCCATTCTTCTTTGCAAAGTTGCTCAAGCTCCATCAAGTTGGATGGGGACCTTTGGTGAACAGCAAATTTCAACTCTTTCCACATATTCTCAATTGGATTGAGGTCCAGGCTTTGTCTGCACCACTCCAGGACATTTATTTTTTTGTTTTTAAGCCACTCCAGTGTGGCTTGGGGTGTATGTTTGGGATCATTGTCCTGCTGGAAGATAAATCTTCTCCCAAGTCCCAGGTCTCTTGATAACTTTTTTGGTTTTCTTCCAGGATTTCTCTGTACTTGATTTCCAGGCCCTGATGCAGAGAAGCATCCCCATAGCATGATGCTGCCACCACCATGCTTCACAGTACGGATGGCGTTCTCAGGATGATGTGCATTGTAAGGCTTGCGCCAAACGTAGTGCCACTTTTGTGAAGCACCTGGGTGCCTTTAGAGTTGCCATAGGCCTCTTGGTGGCCTCCCTGAGTAGTGCCCTTCTCACCCAGATACTCAGTTTTTGAGGACGGCCTGATCTAGGCAGATTCACAGTTGTGCCATATTCTCTTAATTTCTTAATGAACTGTGTTCAGGGGGATATTCAATGCCTTTGGAAATGTTCTTGTATCCTACCCTGAGTGGTGCTTTTGAAGAACATTATTCCAGATTTAATTAGATTTTTCCTTCATTTTCATGATGTAGTTTTTGTTAGAAATTGTACTAACCAACTGTGGGACCTCCTAGAGACAGGTGTATTTAACCTGAAATCATGTGACACAACTTAATTGCACAGAGGTGGACTCCATTCAATTAATTACATGACTTCTAAAGACAATTGGTTTCACCACAGTTCAATCAGGTGTGTCATAGCAAAGGGGGTGATAACTTATGCATTCAATTATTTTCTGTTTTGTATTTGTAATCAATTTAGAACAATTTGCAGCTTAAATTTTACACGTTGACATTTTCTGTGTTGATCAGTGGCAAAAACTCCTGTTTGAATCCATTCTGGTTTCATGTTGTAACACAATGAAATGTGTAAAAGTCCAAGGAGGGTGAATACTTTTGAGAGCCACTGTAAACACTGTAAAAATCTTATTCAGGATGACAATTGTCACACACAATCACATTTAAATACAAACACTTGAGACGTAATCAATTAACGCATTAGTTGGAGCTGTGACATTGCCATAAAGCTAATTCATTGGGTTTAATCTCATATGATCATCTCATTCACTACTACTATTGCATCCATTCATGTTATGCTCATACAATCTTTTGCATTTAGTTAATACATATAAGCAAAAAAAACAAAATTGTTTTCAATCTCATTACGAACAGTTCTAAACACTCTCAAACTTCTTCCAAAAAAATTATATTGCAAACATGTATCTATCAAATCAGTTATTAGAATTATCAGGGTAATTAATGTGAGGTGAAACAACTAAATTATTATACTCAATCATTACATACATCTTTAATCAACCGTTTCATCCAGTACAGGGTTGCAGTGAACAATAATAATAGTAATACAATATATATATAACCTGTAAGTCATTAAAGCAAGGATATTAAGCATGATGGTCTTTTGTAAGTCATTAATGCAAAATTATTAAGCATATCGGTATTTTTAGAAAGAGGTTAGACATTAAATCACTGTTCCCTGTGATAACAGATTCACATTTGGCTACCTTGTGATGCAGACACAGCATTAGTGCTCATAAAGGTCAGCTTTGGTACAGCTGGAGGCTCTGCTCCCCTACGTCTTTGTAAGTCACAGATTATTTAAACACAACATGTACAGCAGAATAATACATTAAAAAAAACTAATTTAGGCTATTTAATATCACTGAAGCATAACCACAGAGCCACTTAAATAGTATGGATGTAGACATGAAAGCCCAGAAAAACTGAAAAAAATGACATTGTTGGTCTGCTTCCTTGAAACCTCTTTCATTCATCAATGCACAAATTAGAAAAGTAAGTTTGAAACCAACAGATGTTGTGTAGTAGAAGGTCAGCAGTTTATTTTGGGCTAGACTAAGGGAAGGATGACCTTGCCATAAGGACACGGTCATCAGTACCCACCCACAAGCTGGAATGAGCCAAGGAACCTCAGTTCATAAGCCAATCTCCCATGTCTCTGACTGACTGAACACATGCATTGTGTCCAATGCCTATAGACCGATGATTTCCCTGGCACGCCTACTGAATCACTCTTGTACATGGTCAATTTACACTTGTATCCTGTAGATCATTCTGCACTTGTCTTTATTGCACCTGTAATTCTAAACATCCTTGCCTAAGCACTTCTGTTATGACACACTATTGTTTTTTTATTGTATTGACTAAAGGATAAAGGCATGTGCCAAATGGAAAAATAATAATGATCTTGACCCTCATTCGCACCTTCATTTCATTGCTGCTGTTCGCGTGTTAGCAAGGGAGGCTTTTGGCAGAAGAGTATCCTCCAATCTCAGTCTATTCAGATCCTTTTAACTCGCCTCAACCATGGAAGTGGCTGTTCTCTCGAGCCCTAGAGGATTGAAAACTATCTAAACAATCTCCATGTTGGCCACAGCAGGCACCTGCTCAACAGCAGCCCTTGCACTGTGAAGAGTGGCATACGAAATTGTATTTTTAATGATCAACTCTGAGTCATATCTTTGTCATCAACATCATTAAATTCAGTGCTATGGACCTCACATTCCTGGAACAAGAAGAAATGCTTAAAGCTCCTTCTGTAAATGAAATACTTATTTACTGTTGTACATATCAGGTTACAAATTCATCTGTAAATTAATCCGTAAATTATATCTCGCTTCCAGGTACATATGAACCAGTTTCTTTTTTTTCTTTCTTACCTTTCATCCAGCCCATCCAGAACTGGTTGATTTTACAAAATGCTTTACCTCTGGGCATTGTGAGAACAGCTAGATATTTTAACAGCACAGATGGTAGCTTGCTTAGAGAATAACAGCAATTTGTTCAAGTAAAAAGAGTAAGTGGGGTGGTATTTAAAGTATTGAACAGATAGTTAGCTTCCAGTAATGGCAATTTTCCATTCTTATGAAATGTAGTAATAACACACTGGGGCATCTGACAAGTTGTATTTATATAATGATGTGCTAATTGGCTTGGCAGCAGCTTCAGTCATATATTTCAGTTTCACAGGTTCTCCCTAATGAATAAATTGACTTGATTTTAAATGTCATTAAAATTGTGTTCAATGTGAAGACATTTACAGATTGTCATAAGAATTTATAAACACTGAAATGCTGGAAAGTATATGATGAGACATGATTTAATTATAGAAGAAATGTTATATATAATATACATATATTATCATACACACACACACACACACACACACACACACACACACACACATATATATATATATATATATATATATATATATATTTGTTTTGGAATTGTCTTAGAGCATATAAATAACAGGACAGTGCTTTTCTATGCAGTGGGCAGTTGTTTATTCAAAGGTTATGGAACAGATGTGCACACACAACAGTATGAATCACTTTTAAGATTAAATCAATTTTTAATTATTTTTAAGTATAGAATGAATATGTATACATACGCATTTGAAAGATTTTCACTCTCAACCTCTCATATGATGTAATTATTAATACTAGTCAAATTTACAATCCATACACCTAAAGTTGTAGTTCTTTTATTTTTAAATGTGTGTAAAGCCAGCAATTACAAATAATTTACATACCCACATTTGTTTTCTAAACTTAATGTTACAAGATTCTAAATTATAAAACACAATTAGATTTGCATATTATTAAAACTGAATTTTCTAATATAACATCATCAAATCCTAATTAATTCAACCATGTGTATTTATTAGGTATTGTAGCTATTTTTAGCATGACATAATTTTCTGACCTTATTTCTTCTCAGCAATAAATTCTATATAATCATAATTTCTCAACTAACTTTTGACCCATGGTATGTATGTGAATGACAAAATCCACCCAATCGTCATTCTAATTTTGTGGTGTAATTACTTCACGTATACACGTTCATTCTCTCTCTCACACACACACACAGTCACACTCACACACACACACACACACACACATGGTATGGATTAGATTCCTGAAATTATTTTTTCATACATGCGTGTTATTTTCTTCAGAGCCATAAAGACACATTATTCACCACTGATGTTAATCCACAAAGGTCCACCCACTTCTTGCATTACATTTGGTACATTTTGCTTGAGAAGAAAAAGGATTAAGCTGTTTTTCGGAGTGTATACCCCATCTTTAAAGAGCCAAAAACATATTCTTGTTCATGGTGACTAGTAGCTGTTCATACAAAATATATCATTTATAACCCCCCCTCCCCCCCAAAAAAAACCAAAAAAAAACCACTGTAATGAACCTTTCTGATGCTACAATTAAAAAAATGTCACAGGCATGAGATGAGCACATGAAGCTCTTTTTGTGGAGGTTGATGAATAGGAAATACAGGACGGATACTGACTGTACCTCAGAGCCCAGACTTGACTGACTCTGTGTTGAAATAAGAGCTCTAAACAGGCTGTTATGTTCCACTGGGGAGTAGTAGTGCCATAGTAAAATGCCAGATTTCATTCATCATAATGTCACAGCACATATTAAAGTATGTTTGGAAACCTAGGGGAAGGATAAGCCAAAGATATCAAATAAATTTTAAGGCAATTGCAAAGATTGCTAGAACCTGAGCCCTGAATGATAGTTTATGGTCAAGCAAAGGGAAAATATAAATAACCCCAAATATCAAGGAGTAGTATTGTGGAAAATTTCAACAATATGTCTTCAAATATGTCACTTGAATACCTATTTTGAATGAGCAATTGTTAATACACCAAACTCAGTGGTCTAGCATTGGTATTTGTAAATGGTGAAATTATATATATAAATGGCGATTATATTGCATAAATTAATGTGCCCCCACCACCCTCCACAAACATTTATGTTACTATAAATCTTTTCCATTTTGTCTTTGCATGTTCTCACAGGGTTAGATGAGAGTATAGGCTATGTACATGCCTTGTTATTTCCAAGAGAACGGTTTTCTTTTTCTTTTCTTTTTTAAAAGGTAATTTTCTCCTCTAATTGCGTCAACCCATTTTTTTCTGCACAGATCTAAAAATGCATATATGTGAGGGTGTTGATTAAGGTTGGTAAAAATACTATGTGTAGGATTTTATGCTAATTAGCCTTTAAACCCTTACTCATGTCAGTTTTTATTCTTAATTAGCATTTTCTGACAGGATTGCAGAATGTGAGAATTGCGAAATTGGCTCGGAAAGTGAAATTAGTAGTGTGAAAATTAAGATGTTCTAAATTTCAATTCTAACACCTGTGCTTTGAAACAGTTTATTTTTAAAGACATCAAATCTGTAGAAAATCTTAAAGCAGTGTTTTTTTTTAAGTAATTTGCGTCTGTTTACAACAGCTGTTAGTTATTCATTCAGTAACTTAATTTAAATCTTTAACCAATAAAAATGTCCATTACCTGCCTTTCTATTTAATTATTTGTTTGATATGTGGACTTATACAATAGGCAGTTGTTTTTTTACATTGCATTTGCTATGGCGCAAAACTTTATTTGGAGATAAGATCAGTTCACTAAAAAATTACAAAGGTTTTCCGCATTTAAGTACTCAATGTTCCACCATAAATTAAAATGTAAAGGATAACACAGTCTGTACTTGATATAAGTAAATATATAAAACAGAACTGAATATGTACAATATACAATATATGCACAATCTATTGTTTGTCAAATATGGCCACGCATACAGTTGGCCAATTTGTAGTTAATTAGGGAACGAAGAATGAATGTGAGTCCTAATTAGTATGTAACAGTGATCTTTATATTTAATTCAAATGTTATTTATTCTCAATGCAATTCATTATGGCTTTACCTATAAACTCTGCTAATGCAGAATGGGCAAAGTTGCACCTGATTATAAGGGGGTAATATAATTACCCAGTAACTGATGTGCTGATTGATTTATTATTCTCCAGATCAGTTTTGTGTTTGTGGCCTGATTAACAATCTGAGTTTTTTTGATTGAACTTTAGTTTTGAAGAACTATCATGGATATAAAGTGACACCTAAATACAGCAGGTTTCCTTTTTATTTTTTTACACACTTTACAATTATTTTTTCATCATTGACAATCTGGGTACACAGAGATCACTGTGGTACTAAAAGCCAAAAATGTGTCATCTTAGTCTTCAGAGAGAAACTAAAATGAGAACTAGGCAGTGCTATGCTGATTGAAGTCTGTTTGTACTTGCTTAATGAGGTCTGTAGTCACTGGCAAGAACAAAAGTCACTCAGTATTCACACGTGACTTTATTCGGTATTTGGCTTCAGTTCATTCTGTTCATTTCTTCTCTAAAACAACTGCAGAAGGCAGTTCCTTATTGCACAAAATTGTTTTGTATATTCTAGCACTTGTGAATGTATGTGAATGTTACCTTGCTCCAAACTGAGTGAAGTTTAGCAAGCGGAGTCAGTCACAGATGCACAAATCCTCAATTCCCCAGTAAAGATAAGCAATCATTTTCTCCAGGCAATACAAAATCCAGAAAACACTCTAAAAAAAGTAATCATGTGAAGATTCTATTATTTCATTTGATGTTACTAAAGCATGAATAATAATACAGAAACCCACTGTTTAGGATTACAAATAGTGACTAAATCAGTGCTTGGAAATGGTAATACCCATAAAAGACCTAAGTAGGAACTTCAGTTCCAAAATTCACAATTCTTGAAGAATAAATTGACTAAGATTGATGCTCAATATGTCTTACTTTGCCCAAGGCCACACTTACAGAAGCTGACAGTATATTTCAGCAAGTAAATATGTATGGATTTAAAACTTTTGAAGCAAGATATATGTCTATTATTTGATTAATTTCTTTACCTACCTAGCCATCAGTCACAATAGAATTTTCCTTTGTTAAACACTACCTGTCTATCTGTATTTTGTGGATTATTTATATGAGTGGTTAAAGCACATTAGAAAAAGAAACAAAAGAAAAAAGTGCCAATATAGATCAAAAGATTGGAAAAAAATTAAGAATATAAAATGAAGATGTTTATGAAATAATCTAATGAAAATATACTATGCATGTACAGAAGACCCATCATTTTAGCACTGCTGTAGTCAAGTCAGAAGTCAAAGTTCTGCTAAGATTATGTTCAGATTATGCTCTAAGTAACAACAAAATATTAGTATTGCCTTACAGGTAATACCTGGCTAACCACTAATGAAAAGGGTAGTACGTTTGCAATATGTCTTGGTTGTTTTTGTCAATTTAAAATTGTTCATGTGTTATATCAATTCATTTGTCAAAGTTTTAATTTCCCCTGCATTTATAACCTAGTGTAAACAAGGAGAATCAGTACGCTAGAATCCTCCTGATTGGCCAGATCACAGACTTTCACTTGGAACACTTTGACACAAGAAGTTTACAACGTGTTAAACATCAGAGGACAATCCAATTTC